>NC_059072.1:214022090-214705840 GCF_020497125.1 Mauremys mutica | reverse complement strand
GAAAATTCCTGTCATAGTCCTAAAACTCATCAAAGGGGTGGGATTTCCTGCCAGCTCCTTAGCCAACCATTGTCTGGGAGCAGAAGGCTGACCCTATGTCTTGCTGCCCAATCTCCTCGCACCTGAATACACGCTGCCATGTGAGTGGCTGGATGTGAGTGGCTCTGCTAATCAACTGCACAGCACTTCAATCAGTCCTGAGCGGATGCCCCAGCACACAGCTTAGAGGAAATATAGGCCCTGATACCATGACTGAGGAACTGATGTCAAAAGGGCACTTGGACTGTGTGTTTGCTGATAAAAGGTGCTGCAGTGATTTCAGGGTGAATTCCTGTCTCTCTAAAGGCTGTAGGATCGGTCTCTGCCCCAAATCTAGCAGTAAGAGTTTGGAAAAAGTAGTTACCAAAGACGGGAGCCCCTACCAGAGAGTGTATCTCAAAATACAAATGAAATATACATTATTCTAAAACTAGATCATGCTTAAATACTCACAACTAACTTATGCCCTACTATGGAAACCCCTTTGGGGTCACTCTTCAAGTTTCAGTGTGTAAAGCTTCTGACACATCCTGCAAACAGGGGGCAGCATTTGCCTGCTCACTTTATTAGTAGTTTCTTATATTGTCCAGTGCTCAAAAGCCACTATCTGGATGAGAGCTCCATTATTATAGGTGCTGCATGCAGGAAGAGACAGCCTTTGCCCTCAAGAGTATACAAACTAAAAGGCCAAGACATACCAAGGGTAGCGGGATATACAAACAAGCAAAGTGATCAGGTGATGATTGACTAGCATCTTGTTTGCTTCACAGTGTTTTGTAGGGGAGGGGCTTGTTTTTGTTTTTATTTTTTTAAAATATAACTTGTCCTCAATTGCTCCTCTACTTACCCATTGTTAATTTCAAATGTGTACTAAAATGTAAACTATCCCTATATGCTGTTCTAGTTAACCTTCTGCCCTGTGTTGGCCCACTCTCAATAATTAGCCAGGGTTGCTTCACTACCTGTTGTGCCTCTGCCTTCCTACTCCCCAAGTATCCTACTACACAGGGCTGCCCTGGTGGGGTGCAAGTGGGGCAATTTGCCCCAGGCCCTGGGCCCCACAGGGGCCCCCACAAGAATATAGTATTCTATAGTATTGCAACTTTTTTTTATGGAAGGGGCCCCCGAAATTGCTTTACCCCAGGCCCCCTGAATCCTCTGGGCAGCCCTGCTACTACACACATACATACTAGCTAAGGCCTTTTGCTAGGAGAAAAAAATAAAAGTGGTAGCCAATCACAAAAGCCCTCAACAATTGTCCAGAATCTAACATCTCTGGAGGCCACTCTCACCATGTGACATGGGGTGGGCTGATTCTCATCCTTGCACAGTCTCATCTGCCCCGATCACTCACAGTCAGTGGCTCTAGGCACTTCTTTTGTTCCACCTGGAATAGATATCTCCATCTGAAGGGAGGGGGAATAAATTCTTAAGCACAATCACGCAGGTTCCTGGAGCTGGGACCCTACAACCTCCAAAATATTCTGAAATCCACAAAGGGTATGGCTACACTGGCGATTTGCAGCACTGGAAAGCCTCCACCAGCACTGCAATTAGTAAGTGGCCACACCTGCAGGGCACTTCCAGCGCTGCAACTCCCTGGCTGCAGCGCTGGCCGTACACCTCACTCAGCATGGGGAATAAGGATTCCAGCGCTGGTGCTGCAGCGCTGGTCATCAAGTGTGGCCACACACCAGCGCTGTGATTGGCCTCCAGGGTATAAGGATGTATCCCAGAATGCTTTTATAAATTACTCTCTTTTGTTTTGTTATGCAGCCTCTCTTTGTTTTGTTGTGAACGAGCTCCGTGCGGAGCTCCGTTGCCGTTGCCGCTGCTGCTTATCTAAAAAACAAACAGAGCTCCTGTTTGCTGTGATCATCTGTACCTGGCTGTAAACAATCAAATGAGATTGCAGGCAGGGAGTGAATGAAACAGCGGGGAGTCGTGTTGGCTGCAGGCTGTTTGCAATTAAGAGTTAAGACTAAGGGGTTGGAAACATGTTCTGATTTTTCAAGGCAGGAAGCTAAACACACAGTGTTGGTTCCAAAAATCCACTCTCTCTCTCCCCCCGCTCCCTGTCACACTAGACCCCACTCCACCCCCCTCTTTTGAAAAGCACGTTGCGGCCACTTGAATGCTGGGATAGCTGCCCATAATGCATCACTCCCAGCAGCGCTGCTAATGCTGCAAATATGGCCACACACCAGCGCTGGTAGCTGTGAGTGTGGCCACACACCAGCGCTGCTCCTACACAGCTGGATGACCAGCGCTGCAAACTACCAGCGCTGCAAACCGTAAGTGTAGCCATACCCAAAGACAATCTGAATCTAGAGACATCTACATGAAGGGCAAACGCCTCTGTGCTCCAGCTTAGATGGCCCCAATAGCATCACAGGTCTCGCAGGTGATGCCTGGCCCCTGTCCAACTCCAAAGATAGTTGACAGAAGAGCTGTGACCCTTAGGAACAAATGACAACATCAGCATTAAATCCCAAAACCATTCCCCACAGATTTGCCAGGCAACGTTGCACAGGCAGCTCTTCTTGGCCTCACCATATCCCTCCCTTCAACACATTTTGGGCCATGGCTCTTAAATACAAACAGCCTAGGGTAAAGGAAACAGGTAAATTATCTTCCACATGGTAGAGCATTAATATAGTCATGCTGTTGTAGGTAAGTGTGAAGAGCAGGATTTGTTGTAATAAACAAGCAAATTTATTTTAATCCCAGTGGAAAACATTGGGATTCTTTCTCCAGCTCTCTCTGAAAAGAGAAAGCAAGGCTTTTATAAAAAAAGAAAAAGCTACAAATTTAATAATATATTAATTAAGCAATAAGTCATGATAGGCAGTATATTTCTGGGCAATTACTGCACAGTATTAAGAGACATGGAGTCAAAGGCCAAATGAGAAACCACCAGAGAAGTACAATAATCCCATTTTCCTAGAAATTAACTGCCTGGAGTGTTTTATAATGTTATGGTTGAAGGTGAGTTTTAAAAAAAAAAGAGACTAGTGCATTCATTTAGTGGGCATGCATCAGTTAATTCACAAAGATCAAAGAGATTCATTTCTACTCAAGATTTCTGAACCCATTTTGCATTTTCTCAGGAAAAGCAAATGAGACAGAAAACAGTAATATTACATGCATGCATAAAAGTATGTCCCTATCCCTGCTAAATTGCAGCAGGCCAACTGTATTAATATATACAGCAGGGGGCAGCAGGATCCTTCCCCAGAGTTTTGTTTCAGCTCTAAATACCCTTCAAATTCTGAAAGCCTATCTTTTCATATCCTTGAAAATGGCTTTTTTTAAATCCATCTAGCAGACTAGATGTATCTGTCAGTCTCTTCATTATGGGCTATCAGAGAGGCTTAATCTGTTGGCTACAGCACAGATATGATTGACAGGATGAACGGAAGCCATGCTTGATGGATCTCCGGACGGGGGGGAGGGGGGGGAGAAGGGGAGTGTGGGGAATATATCGTTTCCTGGCCAAGCCAAAAAACACCAGAGTGTATAATAGGACAGGATTTGGTATGGCAAGTATATACTGTATTACAGAATTCTTGGAGCCTATTTGTTTTTAAAGGTCTTTCTTAAGGTCTCCCTTTATCTCTGCATAAATTGTTCCACTTTGGTGCTTTGAAAAATCAAAGAAGAGCTTTACAGTATATGACAACCATTAAAATTAATGACTAAGAGTTAACCAATTAAATTAATTCCTCTGGTGGCGCAGAAGCAGAAATAAACACCTTTAAAATTTAATCCTATTTATTTTCATCCTTATGGCTTCAAGGGTTCATTCACCCTTACAAATTGATTGTTCAATCTCAAATTTTAAAAAAGAACATGAAAACTTATCAGAATGGGCTTCAAGAAGAATCAAGGGGGACATGAAGCAACTCAAAAATAACCTACTCAAAAAGCTGATACTTTTGAGTTATTACCTGCAGTCCCTCATGCAGCAGGTACTTCAGACAATAATTATTTGTTTGCATTGGATTTAGAAGCTGCAAGAGTGCAAATGAAAAAATTATTGACCTGTTACAAAATTGATATCCCAAAAATGCTTAATACTATTTAGCATAAAACAAACTAAATGTCTCTGAACTATTATGACTACAGTGGACATGTACTGCATGAAAGTGAAGCTGTGCTCATAACATTTTAAACACGGTTCTGGACATGATTAGTTTATTTACCTGCTGCAAAGAGCATGACTGCGAGTGGTCTGTAGAACCGCCTCCGAGAACCCACACAGATCGAGATCAAACCAATCAGGAAAGCTATGAGTATGATGGTAGCACCGCCCAGAAGCAAAGCGAGAGTCGCTATCTGCCAGTCTAGAAAGAGAAAGAAAGAAAAACAATTGCAGCAAAACAACAAACACTTCCCCTACAGAGGAAAAGAGAACTATGAAGGGTACAGAGCATATCAAGACCTGAGGAAACTCACAACCATTTCTTTTTTAATAAGTACAAATCCTTCAGGAGTTTTTAAATGTTTCATATGATAGATACAAGTTAAAAGGCAAATCCTGCAATCCTTTCTCAAGATTCAACTGGGGGTTTTGCCTGAGTAACAACTGCAGGAGTTGAGTCTTTGGCTTTGTCCAGCTTAGGAAGAGAGGACAAGGTTCGGTCAGGATTAGTTAACATGTGTTAGCTTAGTCCAATCTAAATCACAGCTTTCCCCAGTATTAACCTTTATTCTCCATTATTCTACATGTCCTCTGGAATGGTGGTTGAAGCATGACGGGACATGTGAATCTTTAGCGCATCTATCATGTAAATATCTTGCGACGCTGGTGACAACAGTGCCATGAGAACACCTGTACTCACTTTCAGGTGACATTGTGAACAAGAAGGGGGCAGCATTATCTCCTGCAAATGTAAACAAATGTGTTTGTCTGAGCAATTGGCTGAACAAGAAATAGGACTGAGCAGAATTGTAGGCTCTAAAGTTTTACATTGTTTTATTTTTGAATGCCGTGGGGGTGGGGGGAGTTGTACAGAATTCTACATTTGTAAGTTCAGCTTTCATGAAAAAGAGATTGCACTACAGTACTTGTATTAGGTGAATTGAAAAATTCTATTTTGTTTTTACAGTACAAATATTTGTAATCAAAAATATAAAGTGCACACTGTACTCTTCGTATTCTGTGTTATAATTGAAATCAATATACTTGAAAATGTAGAAAACATCAAAAATATTTAAATAAATGGTATTCTATTATTGTTTAACAGTGCGATTAATCACAACTTTTTTAATCACTTGACAGCCCTAGTTAATACCTTGACTTGAAAGGGTCAAGGCTGACCCTCATGAGGAGCATTGTGGGGTCTGATCACCCATTTATGAGTATGAAATGGGAAGTGCCGTAGCCACAAAAAAAAAAGAAGACACATTCAATAACCTGAATCATGAGACTCAGAGGGAGGAGGGAGATATTACAAGCAAGAATTCATTTTGTACTAAAAACAAGGATAAATCCAGAAACTTCCCAGTGCCACAGTAATGACTGTAATAAGCAGAATGGACCAATTCCTAAAGTCCTTACTCTAGACGCAAATCCTTACTTTGACAAAACTCCCAATGAAGTCAATGGGAGTTTCGCTTAGATATAACTGAAGGAACTGGCCCAGTGAGAATTCACAATCAGCTTGGCAGTCTGGAATCACGCATTTCTGTACACTGTAAAATCCACCCCTATGCAGAGGGCCAGACAATCCTAATTTGAGGGTTTAATCCAAAACTGAGGGGGCCTTGTGCTGACCACCTGTAAAGAAGCAGATTTCAACCTTAGTCCCATTGCAACAATGTGGATCAAGTAAGAGGATCATAGCAACAACTGCAGTCATTCCGAACTAGAAAAGAGATAATCACCAACACAAATCCCTACAATGAGTTTGTGGGGAGAGAAAGAGCTATGGATACTTTGGATGTCTCACTGTCTGGCACATCTAGCGCTGATATTTCACTTGGAATAGAATAGCAAAGTGTCTGACTATTAACTTTGTACCGAAGAACTGATTTAGGACCTCATTCTCAGCATGGATTTAGAGATCAAACTTTACCAGAATAAGATCAAATCAAGAAGCATAAATTGCCCAGAACCCTTACATGTATTTTTAAAGGCGAGCAAGTAAAATATGTTCAAAATTAAGCACATTTTGGTTTCAACAACTAGTTAGAAGGACTCCTACGGTATGGATGATGGATGAAAGAAATGAAGAGGAAGATGTGAAAAAGGAAGTTTGTGAATGCATTTCTAAATGAAAACAGTATTTTTTTTGAAAAGCCATATTTGTGCGTGTATATGTTTTATTGTCATGCTACTTAAATGTTTATGCATATATTTTGTCATTTTAATTACTGAAAAATGCCCAAATAATATTTCAAACTATTTATTCTTTGTTTTCTTAGCTAAGCAATCATTAGGAAGACATATGCTCAGGTGATACTTGTTACCTCTGTTCCCCTAAAAACCAACCCAGGGTCACACTTGTATTAGTTTTATTACAATGCCACTGTTAGGTCAGATAGAAAAGAGATGGAGCTTATTCATACACGCACACATTTGGAGATGCTAAGGAATGAAAATTTTCAATGCTTACAAATAATAAGAGATTACATGTTATCTTCAGGATGATCAAAAGCCAGACTGTCTCCTTAAATAAAGGTGTGTGACACTGGTGCTACAAGGTGATGAGAAAGTTAAGAATGCCACTGCTTTCCAAAGGGATTGCAAATAGGTAATAAATAAGGCAGGAAGACCAATCAAGTGGTAACAATAGTCCAAGTACAAGATGTAAACTTGGGCTAACATCTTAGCCACCAGCTCAGGAACATTATGGATTTTGGTAAGGTTAAAAAATAACGATACCACCATGTTTCATTACTGATGCGGGCTGTAAGCAGACTAATCAATGTTGACAAACACCCATTTCCCAAACTAAAAGATTTAAATCCAGTGTGATTATTCACATATATAAAGTGATGGATGTAACAAAGTTTGAAAACTGAGGCCTTATTGACCAGTATTAGTTCTGAAACATGATCCACGTACATTGTAATAATACAGTACATCACAGCAGTACATCACATCAACCAACAGAGCAAGACTTTGGTGATTACAATAAAGTTGTTAGAAATTGTGCTAGTCTTTTCACTATGCATAAATGGTAGACATCTTATATAATTTGGGACATAAAAAGAATGGTCTCCTCAAATTTGAACCTAAATTTAGATACTTAGATTTTGAAAGAATAGCTTTTTTAAAAATCTAATCCCAATTGAAATATTTCCAGGGTATTTTTAAAGCTTAAAAGAAAACAGTTATTTTCTCTCATAAAGTGTTTGCAACACAAACATTGCAACACTGAGAGCCTAAAATTGGTCATGAACAAAAGTGAAACTGACTTAACTGATTTTCATTGGACAAGCTGAGAGAAACGCAAAAAGAAAAGTAATACGTAAATCAGATTTTCAAAACTGAAATAATTTTAAAACCTAAGTTGTTGTTAGTAACAAGTAAAGAATTATTACATTAAATGTGTCACAGAATATCAGGGTTGGAAGGGACCTCAGGAGGTCATCTAGTCCAACCCTCTGCTCAAAGCAGGACCAATCCCCAACTAAATCATCCCAGCCAGGGGTTTGTCAAACCTCACCTTAAAAACCTCTAAGGAAGGAGATTCCACCACCTCCCTAGGTAACCCATTCCAGTGCTTCACCACCCTCATAGTGAAAAAGTTTTTCCTAATATCCAACCTAAACCTCCCCCACTGCAACTTGAGACGATTACTCCTTGTTGTGTCATCTGCTACCACTGAGAACAGTCTAAATCCATCCTCTTTGGAACCCCCTTTCAGGTATTTGAAAGCAGCTATCAAATCCCCCCTCATTCTTCTCTTCTGCAGACTAAACAATCCCAGTTCCCTCAGCCTCTCCTCATAAGTCATATGCTCCAGCTCCCTAACCATTTTTGTTGCCCTCCGCCGGACTCTTTCCAATTTTTCCACATCCTTCTTGTAGTGTGGGGCCCAAAACTGGACACAGTACTCCAGATGAGGCCTCACTAATGTCGAATAGAGGGGAATGATTCACATCCCTCGATCTGCTGGCAATGCCCCTACTCATACAGCCCAAGATGTCATTAGCCTTCTTCGCAACAAGGGCACACTGTTGACTCATATCCAGCTTCTCATCCACTGTAACCCCAGGTCCTTTTCTGCAGAACTGCTGCCTAGCCACTCAGTCCCTAGTCTGTAGCAGTGCATGGGATTCTTCCATCCTATGTGCAGGACTCTGCACTTGTCCTTGTTGAACCTCATCAGATTTCTTTTGGCCCAATCCTCTACTTTGTCTAGGTCCCTCTGTATCCTATCCCTACCTTCCAGCATATCTACCACTCCTCCCAGTTTAGTCTCATCTGCAAAATTGCTGAGAGTGCAGTCCAAGTCACCCTCCAGATCATTAATGAAGATATTGAACAAAACTGGCCCCAGGACCAACCTTTGGGGCACTCCACTTGATACAGGCTGCCAACTAGACATGGAGCCATTGATCACTACCCATTGAGCCTGAAAATCTAGCCTTTAATTCACACCTGCTTGATCACAATTAACATACCAAGTATGTAATTAGACAGTCCTCATGAAATGCCTCTGGGATAGATATGCTAAGCAAAGGGACTACAACTCCTATCAGCCCTCTCCCCACTGCATATCTCCTTTCCCCTGGCCAGGAAAGGGGAATGATCCTGAACCAGGAAATGGATGGGCTCTGTTTGGAAGTGGCAGCTATATGGCCACTGAGGTCAGGGAAGTTGAAGCAGAAGTTGCATGGCTAGCCGGAAGCTGCACAGAAGCTAGATGCAGAGAGGAATCCCCAAGGACTGTACACAGAGCCACTGTGTCCAGGCTGGGATGCTGGACAATAAAGCCAGGTGTAGGTCTGCATGGTACTTATGGGGGAGAAGCAGAAGCTGAGCAGAGAACCAGTGCCCCCATGAGAGACAGCAACTGAGCTTGACTAGAACCCTGCAAGCTCCTATGTGCTCGAACAGAGACTGGACTGGAAAGGACACCTCAGGCACTAGGCATGATGAAGAGCTCCGACTCATGATTTGACTGCCCCAGGGCCCAAACAAGAACTGCCATTGCTCACTAGAACTGTAATTGTTTAAGGGCTTGTCTACGCTACTGCTTAACACGATGTAACTTACATCAGTCAGAGGTATGATAAAGCTACCCCCTGAGTGACGCAAGTTACATCGACCTAAGCACTGTCCATACCAGTGCTAAATGGGCAGGAGACACTCTCCCACCGACATAACTTCCACCTCTCATTGAGGTGGAGTAGTTATGCTGACAGGAGAGTGCTCTCCCGTTGGCATAGCACATCTTCAGCAGAAGCAGTGCTGCTGCACCAACATAGCACAGTAGTGTAGACTAGCCCCAGGCGGTGTGTCTCAGGTATCTGCAACCTCTCCCTTTCCTACTTACTGGGACCTGCCAGGGCTAGCACCTGCAAGGTCTAGCTACTGAAGCACAAACAGCGCTTGCCCACAAGTTGTGGTGCATTTGCATGCTGCATTTGGTGTACTGAGTAGTCCCAATAATTACACTTCTTTCAATGCACGGCTACTAATGTATTTGAAAATCTAGATGTAGATTTGTGCCCTTAAGGGGACATACTGTACATGCCATAGGAAACAATCACCCCTACACTGATCCTGGTGGGTGTTTTTATAACAAAGAAATGTATTAATAATATTATTTTAGGGGTATAACAAAATTTGCAAAGTGTATGTGACTTTTAACCAGAAGAATTTCATACATATTTTCATCATCCAGAATGTGCCATATAAAACAGAAAATGAGGCTTTAACATACAAATGCTCTTCTCAAATAAATAAAATAAAAATAGTCCTGGCCCCTTTTACATTAATCACTTTCTTGCAACTCATATTTAAGTTTTTTCCTATCTGAGGACAGCTTCAGTTTCATATCTATTTAGAAATTCTGCCAATTTCTTAGCTATTTATAAGCACAGTGTTAATTCAACCTTGAAAAGTATCACTCTCCTCCCTGCTACCCAGTAAAGTGAAGTGAACCTAAGTACTCAGCTATATCTTCATTCTTAATTAAAAATAGCTTTATTTGCTCAATTTCTTTGCCAAAATAATACTTCAGTTTTAGGATAACATCAGCAAAAGTCATGAAAGAAGGATAAAATGTCTCAAAGTTCTGAGAATAAAAATGTATTTCCTTTTAATAAAGAGGTCATTCATTGTAAATATGAAAGAGACATGCAAATGTTTTGTGTTTCAGTACTTCCGTGTTTTGGGGCATTCCTGAAAAAGAAAATATTTTTCTCTCCACAGAATTCTGAATTGAAAGTGGCTGGGAAAATACATACTGTAATACTGAATACTAACATACAGTAGCTCTTTCATACACTATAAGTAAACTTAGTTAATCTCTTTTGGAAAACAAGATAAAGATAAAGCCAAGGATGTACAAAATTTGATTTGTACAAAAGTTCTCCACAGAGCCCTTTGCTTGTTAGGAATGAAATAAGAGAAATTATTTGTGTCATTGTGACAGTGGTAATAAACATTAGAATAATTTCTTTCTTCCACTGCTGAACAAGAAGAAACTTTATTAGAATAAAGGAAAACAGTATTTTCTCTAACACTATTCTCTCAGCTTCTCAGTAGAGCTTATACCTAGGACACATCCCAGCCTCCTCCTGTTTAGCACCCTGCTACAGATTTAAAGTAACAGTACACATCCTCACAGAGTGTGTAATACAGAATTTAGATCAAAGAATGATGAACCTGAAAGAATGTGCTGATGAAATGCAGAAAAGTTATTGATACACCTACACCAGATGCAAAAGAAATTAAGGCTTTGACTACACTTGCACTTCAAAGCGCTGCCGCGGCAGCGCTTTGAAGCGCTAAGTGTAGTCAAAGCGCCAGCGCTGGGAGAGAGCTCTCCCAGCGCTGTCCGTACTCCACCTCCCTGTGGGGAATAACGTACAGCGCTGGGAGCCGCGCTGGGGCTTTGACCACACTGGCGCTTTGCAGCGCCGCAATTTGCAGCGCTGGAGAGGGTGTGTTTTCACACCCTGCTGCAGCGCTGCAAATTTGCAAGTGTAGCCAAGGCCTCAGTATAACCCACTGAGTGTCATAGCAATTAACTAATAAAGCAAATAAGATAAATGAGACATTTCTAATTAGTTTAAAATGTCAACATGTGATTTGTGCAGTTATAAATAGCTATATACCTCTCCTTTTGCTACATTTACAAACCTCCAAAAACAAATTAACCATAAAGAAACATAAATCATCATTAAAGCAAAACAAAGTAGAGTATGCTTTCTAAAAAGTTCTCTGACCAGCAAACTTGTCATCTCTTTTCTTAACATTATCCATACGCAAAGACTAACATGGTAGGCCTGATTCTCTTCTCATACCCAAGTAAATTAGGAATAACTCCACTGAAGTCAGTGGAGTTATTGGTGTAAAAGGAATATCGTAACCACCACAAAACTCTTGTGGTGAAATTACTCCACTCGCATACAGACCAAGTATCTAGGCTCTACGTGAGTGGAACACAGAATGCGCAAAGAATTTCTTGGAAAGGTTATTTGGACTCTATGCAGGCAGAGCGCAGAGCTGTTAACGACATGAAATCCACTCCCCACCTTTCCATCCCCACCAAGCCAGGGCCAAGCCATGGATCTTCTATGCAGTCCATCTCCACAGCTATGAGCGCAGAGTACTGGGGCCACCAAGATCAAAATAAAGATGGATCTGCAGCCTCTCTCCTTTTGGCTCTCTTCACAGAGATCCTTAGCACATCTTGCAGAGGTGCACAGACACCCCTGTGAAGTCACTTCATCAGCAAACCTCCATAGCAGTCCCTTACACAGGCACTCCATACTACAGGTGACTTTTCTGTGCTATTTATGTGCTTATATTGTTCCGATCATCATGCATCACTGGTGCTGCCCCCTTTGATCTTTGCACATTGTAGCAGATTCTTAGGCACTTGGGAATATTTTACCTAAGGCCAATCCTGTCTACATGAAGCCAATGTTTGTGAACCAGCACTATTGTGGCTGTATAAATAGTTTTCTTAGGGTTGAATACAAATACTTTGTTGAGTCACTGCTCTGTTTGTGAAACTGAATTTTGGCACTCAGTACAGCTATCTAAGTCTACAGAAGCACTGAAAGCAGCCACTCATGGGAAAATTCAGAAGTATTTTTATAAACCAAAACCACCAAGTTCTGCTGCTATCTTAGAACAAGAAAACGTGGAGGCAATAACTATTTTTATTAAATACCAAACTCCAAATAAGGCATATTAAAAGAAAAATATTTATTAATTAATTGAACAAAATATTTCAGAATGTATTTTTGTACTTTGGACTCACAGCTGAGGGGTGGAGAGTTACCATTTTCATAGAATCATAAAACTGGAAGAGACCTCGAGAGGTCATCTAGTCCAGCCCCCTACACTCAACTAGGACTAAGTATTTTATACACAAAGATCCAAATATTACTTGTTTTACCAGTGCTGTAATCAGGGCGAGGCGAGTGAAGCGGAGGGGCGCAGCCCTACCACGATCAGCAGCGCTTCGGCCGCAGCTCTATGGCCGCCACTTCTTCAGTGGCAATTTGGCGGCGGGTCCTTCTCTCCGAGAGGGACTCAGAGACCTGCCACCGAAGAATGAATGAAGCAGCGGCAGCAATTCAGCAGCAGGTCCTTCCCTCTGACAGAGATTCAGGGACCCGTAGCCGAATTGCCACTGAAGAGCCTGGAGCCGGCCCTTGCCTCGGGCACAAAAATTCCTTGTTACGGCTCTGTGTTTTACTCACATAAAATGCCAGTTAAGGCCTCCATTCTACAAACTGCTGCTGTGATAGTTGGGCCTACAAATGTAGCCTAATTGTGAGCTCAACTATAAAAGATATGTAAAAGTTCATAAAATGACAACAATAACCCATAATAAATTTTGATGGGAACAGTTGTGGAAGGGAGACAAAAAACTGAATTAATCCAAACAAAAAGATCTAGTGATATAATTCAAGACTTTTAAAATCATAGTGAACAAGAAAACGAGAACTAACATCTTAGTAAATGAGAAAAGTGTGAAACCAGAAGTCTGAACTAAAATTGTGTCAGATACTAGGTCTAATTGGTGGACAAAATAATGAGGAGATAGGCTATTCCATCTATCACTCCCTCTGTGGGTCCTTAAACAAAGAGACTTGGCAGGGGGGGAGATACGGAAAAACAGAGGGAGGCTACTGGAGTGATCTTCACTGTCATCCCCACCATTTGCTGTGACCCCAGACCTTCTTCATCCTAATTCTGAGAAATGTCCCAACCAGACCGGGCCAGAAAGAGGGACCCAGATGACATCGCTACCTCTGCTGGCTCCAGCTTAATCCCAAACACCACCTGGGATGAAATGGGATAGGACTAACCGGAGCGGCTTCAGCCCATTTTAACTAACTTCTTCTCTCACAATAGTTCTCAACCCATTTACCATTGTGGGTTGCATATGCAGCTTTTTGTGTGTTATCTGAGCTGCATCCACACAATATATATACTACAGGTATGGCCCTGAGGATGTCACGTGGGCCGTAGCTGTGCACTGATTGGGCCACAAGTGGCCCACGGGCCGCAGGTTGGGAACCACTGCTGGAGGACAGTTATTACTATCTTGAACTAGGATTGCCAACTTTGTAATATTTAAAAACCAGACACTCCAGCAGGAGTGGCAGAACCACTCCTGCCCCGTCTCTTCCCCCGAGTCCTCACTCCTGTCCTGTCCCTTCCCCTTGAGGCCCTGACCCCATTCGCTCCTCTTTTCCCTTCCCCCTATCATTCACTGCTCTTCCCCTCTCTCCCCCACCTCAGTTCAGGTTGGGAAGAGAACCCTGCCTCCCCTGCTTGCAGTAAGCCGACTTTGGCTGTCCAGTCAATAGATCTGACCGGATACTATCAGGTCCCCTTTTCGACCGGACTTTCCAGTCAAAAACTAGGCATGAGGCCACCCTATCTTTAACACCATCAGAGAGACTGTCAAACTAGAGGTTCTTTCCTTGTGAGATTCTCTCCAGCTAAAGGGAAAGAGAATAAGGAATGTTGTTAAAATAAAGGTCTTATTTTACATTCCAAATGCTGTAACTGGTTTTCCTTATTTTCTGTATCTTTAATAAAACTTTTAAAAAGAATTGTAATGGTTTGTTTGCCATAGTGCTAAGGTCTCTGCATGCCAAACCCTGGACTTATTTAACATGGTTTCATGTTTGACAGTGACTGGGTTATATTAACACCTTTTGCCCATTTATTCCATCTAAATTAATACAGCAACACTTGCCCCATGCAGGCAACACCCTGTGTTTATCTGAAATGGCACTGTAATCAGTGGGGGGCCGTGCAAAGATCCAATTGCACAAAGCAGCATGCAGGATCAGGGCCTTAGTCAATAGGAGATCTGCATAACACAAACAGGATTTGCAGTACAATTTTCAAAAGCACCTAGATGACTTAAGTCCCACTATTTTCAATTAGACTTAGGATATGTCTACACTACAGTCATTGGGTGTGATTGCTGCTTGTGTGTATATATCCAGCTAGCGCTAATCATTTACCCTTAGTCTTCATAGGAGAAAGTCAAATCTATCCAAAAGATATTAACATGTAGTAGTCTGTAAATAATACAGGTTTGCATGTTAAAAAATAATATATATATATATATAAATAAAATGGTGCCCGAATGCATAAGTATACAGATGTATGAACAATTTGAGATGTATCATTCACTTGATCATTTGGCCATTGATGTACTGCTCACGAGCAAAGTAAAACAATTTTTATTTAATAAAAAAATCCCCAAAAACAATTGGATACAACTTTTCCTTTTTAATCCAGCTGCTCTCGCTTTTCTAACCCCACTGAACACAAGCTTATAAAACCTTGTGGGACCATTCTTTAAGTGATGAGGAAAAAAGTGTTTTAATCAGATGAAAGAAGATATACTCAATGTGAAATGCTTAACACTTTTTTTAAAAGGTGCTATACATCAGACATCACTTTAGCCAACCAATCTTCAGACTACAAGACAAGCACAATATTACAGGAAATCATGTAATCTATAATTTATTCACCGTGTAATGTATGCCTAGGAATTTTCTGCACCAGATACATGACCTTGCTCTGAGATTCATATAGAATGTTTACTGTTTTAAAACTAATTGCTGAGCATTCATTCCAATAATTACAGAAACCTAGAAACCTTAGAATTACATGTAGCTAATGCAGAGAAAGGGAGGGAGACAAAGATTGAAGACATACTTTTCAAGGTAAAAATAATCTAATCTCTCCTTTTCCAAGCTCCTATACACACACCTCTGCATTTGGCTTATAATATTTCAACAACTAGAAATGGGGGCGGGGGAGATGAGAGAAATGCACTTTACATTGCAATATGAATGTCATTATTTGCCAGAATTATCATTATTTACCAGAATTAGCAGAGTGCTTAAAGCTAACTGGAAATATTTTCCTAACATTCGTAAAACTCATTTCAATGTACCCTGTGAAAAACTATTAGCACTTCAAAATCACTCAAAGAGCATTTTCCATCAAAATGATAGTCTTTATATTACTAATCTGGAGCAAGCAAAAAATGAATGAAGCAATACAACCTGACAGACCCTACCCCCACCCCTTGTTAGATTGGATACTATGTGATCATCTTTGGCCAGTGTTACAGTCCACTTAGTTCTAAATATAAGTCTCATCAAATATTTAACCACTAGCTTTAAGAGCATCAAATTTATGGAACCAGATTTTTTTTCCAAATAAGCACACTTTAATAGAAGAGTAAGCATTATAATTTTTAAAGTGATAATGCACAAAAGCAGTTGCAGTAATTTGAAGAAGGAGATAGATATTTTCAATAAAGTTTCTCATGTTTTAAAAAAAAAAAACTGTTGGGTGTCTTTATTTGAATACATGCACAAACACCCCTTATGTGTTTGCTTAGCGGGAGTATTGCTGGGTTCCATGAATATGCTTCCAACTTGGGTGACTAGAGAACATGTTTGCCTTTGGCTTTGTCACTCCAAAAGGTCTGAAACAGTGTGTTTCATGGTATGTTGTAGTGGGAACATGTGCGGCCTAGAAGAATGAGCATAGGATTTGCTGTGAAAAGGTCCTGAGCTATAATCCTGGCTCTGTTAGCCAGAGCACAGTCTTGGACAAGTCACTTTGTCAGTTTTCCTACCATAAAACAGGGAACATACTTACACTATGGGGCTGATGGGATGATTAATTAGTTAGTGATTCTAAGGCACTTCAAATATATTTCAAGCACTATATAAACACTAATTATTATTAACAGAACTTCATTGGTGGCAGGTCTGAAGTAAGCTTTTTACTTTTATACTGAGTCCATGTAAACTACCAATTTAAAAGAGGCGAGCTTGTTGAAGGATGGATTAAATAACCCAACAGGCCCCTTAGTTCCAACCTGGTATTTTGAATTACTATACGAGGATTAATAGACGGACAGAAAAGAATGCTGAAAATGTTTGTATCCTTATAGGTCAGTATTACTCCTTTTGGGGGGAGGGAGAACGTGTATGTTCTGGAATTATGGAAATCGGTAGAGAAAAATCACTACAAATCAATTTTCTGTCAAGAGAGAAATATGCTGCAGTTGCATTTTATTTAGTTTGGAATATCACTTTTTTGGATACATCAGTAAAATACAGAAGTTTTTATGTTAGCTATGGGACTGAGTATTAATTTTCCATTCCTGTTTAACTACCTTTTTTTAGACTTAATAAAATTACATTTGTTCTGCTACTTTATAGCAAGCCAGAAGAGGGTACTGTAGTGACTACCTACCTTGCTGAGCTTTTTGCAAATATGCGTCAATAGCTACTCACTTAGAGCAAAGATCCATAGTTTCCAAGCACAAAGTCACTTTTGAGTTAGCAACTTTGCTTTGACGCAACTGCTCAGAATCAAAATAAGCATGTATGTGTCATCCAAGACTATTGACCATTTTACTTTAGAAATTTTCACCTAGTGTATAATTTAGGTTAAACTCATGCAACTGATCTGACACCAGATGAGGACAGTCAGTTCTACTTCATTTTTTTAAGAACAGCTTATTACATTAGAATAGGATTTTAAGCATAAAACTACAGTTAAATATTTTTTTAATATGCACTATGTTCCAAGTTAAGGATGGATTATCAGCTTACCTTCAATGACTTCTGACTACTAAATTTAAACATCTATAAAGACCTTGTTATATTTATTCCCTTAGGGTTGTTTTGTCTTTTAAACCTTCACGGAAGGTTGTAAAGAGTATAATTTTCTTAAAGGGAATTAAATGTTGCAAATATGTGTATTTAGGTGGTTCACTAAAAAGAATATATATGTGCCCTATTAACCAGAAAGGCTTTACACTTGTTAACTATACTCATTTATAGTCACAAATATTTTTATGTGCATTATAGATACAATAAACCATAATGCTTCCCAAAGAGCCATGTTGGTCTATAAAATACATATGTATATATTTAAACCAAAATACACTTTACCTGATATAAATGATTCCTTCAGAACTGATCTGTTTACCAGTTTATATTTATATGTATGTTTGATTTGACAGCATATGTTGGCTAAGGTCTATTGTAAAAAAAGAACCCAAGTATCATATGGTTCTGCAGAACAAGCTGTATAGACGTGCCATACCATTTTTATATAAGATGCATTTAATTATATAGAAATGTCATGAGAAATTAAGTGTGCATGTTCAAAAACCCCTATTTAAACATGAACTTCTTTTGCCTTAAACACATTAAAATTTAAGAAGAGCCTAACCCACATCAGAATAATAATCTGCAAGATTCTGTTTAAAAACAAAGCCAAGAAAGCATCCAAATCCTGTAAATCCTTGGTTTTAGTCCCACATATTTAAAAATCAGAAGGATGACTTTTTAAAAAATTTACAGACAGATTTGCACATAACATGCAGAGTTTTGCCTAAGTTTTTGCCACAGACAAAATTTGTATTGCAGCACAACTCCTAAAATACTTAATTGGCATAACCAACTCTTGCAATTGTATTGGCAGTCTTGTGATACTTTGACTTTTCCTTAAAGCCCCAGCTTCTGGAGGTGTGTGATTAGGTAAGAATATCAGCTTTCATTTGAAAACTAAATTAAGGTTCTAGCCCTCAGGGTTCTGAGAAAAATTCAAAAACATGACCCAAGTGAACCCTAATGACTCAAAAGCCAGGAGGCAAATACAAAGAACCCTAAAATGTATTTACATTTTTTTTAAATCTCATGATTTTGTTGGCCTGACTCATGATTTTTGAGCACATAGGGCTGGCAATACTAGGAAGTATTCACACAGCTAAGCATAACAATGCTAAGAAAGATATTGGGTGCTTGGTTAAAATTATTTTAAAAAATCCTCAAGAATAAATGTATACTGCATGCCAAGTGATGGAAGTATTGACATGGATGAAAACAGGCAAAAGGGATTATTTTGGGCTACAGCCCATGCAATCACTCTCTGTAAATTCCTTGATACACACACAACAAAGTAGCTCTTTTCACAGAAGTTGGGGACCCTAAGCCTAGTTATGACAAACGTTTCCAAAATGTACTGCTTACTATAGTCTTCATGCAGTAAGAAATTGCACTTCAAATATTAAGCAAGAACTCATGATGTCATGGAATATGGGTCTAATCTAACTTCTCACTGAATTCAGCAGGAGCCTTTCCATTGACTTTAATGAGTCGTATCTGGCTCTGAAGTGAAGTGGGGCAGAAAGAACAGCACAGTTTCTCATATTTCAGGTTCCCTTTGAGAGCAGGATCATGTGCCAAACATGAGGAAAGTAAAGGTCTTGTTCTAGTCACCTCAAATAAAACAATCATTCATTTCTTCCCCAGTAGCTTGTGAAACCTGGCTCCCCTCAAAGGAAAATGAGCAAAGCTGTTTCAAAGAACTGGAATAGAATCGAACAGTCAAGAATTTCAGCAAGGGGTGGAGAAAGAGTCAGGCGAGGGCAGCAGATCTGCTGATTTTTAACATGCACTGTCCAGCAAGGCTGCATTTGACATCTTAACCCATCCCCCTTTCTCCACCCACCTGCCTCCCTCTGTCTTCCATAAAAATAGAAAAGGTAGATAACTGACAAAGCAATTAGAGACAGATTAACAACCCTCAAATGCTGCTTTGCACTGTCCAGCTTCTTTTAATTCTCCACATTCTTTTGTGGGGAGAGGGGCAAACACACAGTGAAAGAAAGGGGGGAGGAGATGAAGCCATCTGAAAAGTCTTTATGCAATCAAGGGGATATTATTTCAGGAGACTAAGAAGGGGCAAAGGATTCACGTTGCTAAGGAGACACTTGGAAGCTGACATTCCTACATAAATTTACATTTATACTGAAGAAGGGAAAGAAAGCTGTCCTCCAAAGTTTGTTTAAATTCCCTGGTAACTGAACCAAGATGACATTTATAAGAGTAATTTTTGCATTACACAGTCTAAAACAAATAACACTAAACCCCACTGAATGTTACCCCAGACACCGACAATGAATAAAATAATTTAAGACAACCAACGAGGGGAAATCTGTAATATTGTTTTCAAGCAGATCTTAGACTGGTTCTGAGAACTACAAAAAGATTTCAGAGAAGCCAGGAAAAGAAGAAATTCATGTATTAAAAACATACAGTACAAAACCAGGCAAACAGCTAACGATCTCTTCCCTTGCACGGTTACCAAAAATCTGAGGGCACAAATAGACGCTTGAGCAGTTTTTGTGTGCGGGTTTTGATTTAACTTGTAAATGTTTCCACTGGGACTCCAGAAGTTTTTGCAATGAAGCCTAGAAAAACCCGTAAAAAAGCAGATTTTTTTAAACGAGTGAAATCCAAGAGGCAGCTTGTTTGTTTCATTCACAGACCGTTTCTGAGTATCCCAAGCAGTTTTTCCAATAGGAAAGGTGCCCCCCTCCCCCATCCACGAACAAAAGAGGCAACAAGCTGAAAAAACACCAATAAACCAAAACGAGAGACGTGATAACAGGGCGAAAGGAATATGAAAGGGGAGGAAAAGCAGGGGTGAAAGTAAGATAAAAGACTGGCCGGTATAGGGGCCCGGCTCCCGGAGTAAGGGGCGGGGCTGGGGGGTCAGCCTCCGCAGCGAGCCCTTCCACGCTGCCAGGGCTCCAGCGGAGATTTAAAGGGCCGGGCCCAGGGGCAGCTGCCCCTTTTGCCCCCGTCGGCGGCCCTGCAGGTAGTGTAGCTTTCCTGGAAAGGACATACACTTGCTAAGAAGGGAAACACATAACCGGGGGGGGGGGGGGGTAAAGGGATGACAGAATCCAGAGGGTGTCTGCTCAGGACAAAGTAGAAAAAAAAAAAAAAGCTATTTCTTGTCTAGGCTGATCTGCCGACCACTGGGCTGGAAGCCGCAACTTTACAGGCAGATCCTGCTGGTTACTTTGGAGGGGAGAAGCGATATAACCCTTAGTCTCCAAGAATTGCTCCTTCTTTGGTGAACAACCACCAGCGGCCAAAAACCAGAACTAACCAAAACTCAGGACCTTTTGGCATGACAAAGACAAATGCAGCTACCTAGCTGATTTCTTAACCCGCTCCTGCCTCCCTGACCACAAGACAGAGAAAGGGCTTGGTGGTAGGTGGAATTGTGGAGCTCTCTGCACATACGCATTAGTTAGACAATCGCTTATCTATCCATTTGGAACTAGCGAGATGGATGGGTGGGCGCAGAGGTGCAGGACTGGGGTGCAGCATGGCAGAGTGGAACCTGGAAGGCAGCGCTAGAGGAGGAGGAGGAGACAGGGGAGACTGGACTGCATTACTAGATAGGAGAGGACTGGGATTGGGATGCAGCACTGAGGAGGAGTGGGAGACTGGGATGCAGGCTGGCTATGGAGGGGGAATGGGGTTTGGAGACCAGGCTGGCAGATGCGGATACAGTGCAGGGTGGAAGGTTAGGGGACTGGGGTAGTTTGATGGGTGGAGTAGTGCTAGGTAGGAGTGGTGGAGTGGAATGGCTGGATGTAATGGGTGGGAAAGCTGGGTATGGGTGGCTATTATAGACGGCTGAAGGGTGGGGGATGGATGGAGGGTGGCATGCTTAGATCGGAGTGACTTGGGGTAGAGGTGCCGGCTGGCTAAGGGTGGACATGGGCAGCTGAAGGGTGGGGTGCTGGGTAGGGGTGGATATGGGTGGGATGGCTCGGTAGGAGTGACTTGGGGTAGAGGTGCTGCCGGGTAAGGCTGGACAGGGGCGGCTTAAGGGTGGGCTCGCAATGGGTGGCGTGGCTGGGGGAGATGCTGGCGGGAAGGGAGGAGATGCTGTAGCTCACCGCTGTGCAGGGTGGACTCGCAGAGCCAGCTGTCCAAGTTGCCGGGCTTGCGGCAGGACTCCCACAGGGACAGGTAATACTGGTGGTCGGCCGTGACCCAGGCCGGGCTCAGCACGGCTCCCAGATCCAGGCACAGCGACAGGAAGATGCACATCAGCCCCACCAGCTTGAGCGGGGTCAGCACCGACACGCGCACCTCCTCCATCCCGCTGCCGGCTGAAGCCATGGGGGCCGGGGCAGAGCCGCCGCCCGCCGGCCCGGCAAGCGCAGGGAGGAGACGGGGGAGCCGCGCTGCTGAGCTGCAGCCAAGCCAGAGCCCCGCGGCGGGGAGCGGTGCCGGGCTGGAGCCCTGCCCTGTCACAGCGCACCAGGTGCGGCAGCAGCTCCCGCCAGTCCCCCGGCTCTCTGAGCGCGCCCAGCCCCGCTCCCCGGCTCTGCCCGGCTCACTCCTCCCCCTGCCTGGGGAAGGGGGGGAGCTTGCACCGGGCCTCCCACCCCCTCCCGAGCCACGCACGTCACGCCCAGGGCTTCCTCCAGGGAGCGGGGGAAGGAAAGGCGGCAAGCCGCCTGCCTGGCCCTCCCCCTCCGACACACGCTGCTCTCCCCAGCCAATTGTGGGGCAGAGTCGCCCCAGCCTGTTGCCTGGCTCCTGCGAGTGCCATGGAGGGGCGGAAAGGGGCGGCTCCCCCTGTCGGCTCCAGTCCCCGGCTCGCCGCGATCCCCTCCTCTGCCTGCCCCCGGTAAAGTTTTGAGGAACTTTTAGCTCTTCTCCACTTCTCCGTCCAGGGCAGCCTCTCTGCTCACCCCTCGCTCCCACTCTGCGTCCTCTTCTCTCCCGCCTCCCTTTCTTCTCGGCTGTGCCTGCCAGCCCCTAGAGATCTGCTCCCGGGGGCTAGAAGCAGCAAAGAATCCTGTGGCACCTTATAGACTAACAGACGTTTTGCAGCATGAGCTTTCGTGGGTGAATACCCACTTCTTCAGATGCAAGTTTGGAAATCAATTCGCACAGTTTCCAAATCAATCCTGTTTTCCAGTTTACGCCTCCTAGGGGTTGTCTTTCTCTCTTTTTAATTTGACCGGATTCATTTCTTTAGTAATCTGTTCAGACACAAAACAAAACACTTTCGGGACCATTAAATACACAAGGTTTCTCTGGGGAAGGTTACCATCCCCGCAGAGAGACCGTGACAATAAGAAAGTACAGCACCGTACAGACGAGATCTCACCTTCCCACCCCACCTAGGCATCCCTTACACGGAACTCTCCACTCACAAATCGGGTAGGAGATGACCTCGATTTACACCTATGATCTCAAACATCTGCGTGAAAGTAGATTATGCAGTTGCTAATCTAGTAGCTAGGTTTTTTTAACCCTAAATTTGTTTTCGTGAGAACTAATCCACTAAAACCATACTTGAAAAAATATGGTGTTTTTTTTAAAGAATGCTGGGCGTTTGTCCAGATTTGACAATTCCCCCCCTTTTTTTCCCTGGGACACTAGTCTAAATCACTTTCGGGTAGGGAGGGAAATGAGCCCAGCGGACAGGCACGAAAACAAGAATGTGAGTGAGGAGGAATGCCTTTGAAGCTATGTTTGGAAGTAAAGCTAACAGTCCCCAACTGGTAGGCCTACTTTAAACACAATTATTTTGCAAAGTATATTAACAAAGAAATGAAAGAACACTTCTGGTTCAGGATTAGCAGCGAAGGGTGTCGACTATAATTCATTCTTTTAAGGATGAAACCTTCTGCCACTTCTAAACCCCAAAGGGTGTGTGTGTGTGGCTTTCAAAAATGGAAATATTAACTCTTTTCTTGCAAAGGCTAGTGTTTTCCATTTCCCTCTCTTTAACTAATCTCTGACCCCAAATTTAGTCTTAAATTATTGGTGCTGTGCAGGAGTTTTGTTTCCGTTTTGTTTGTTGTGTTTAATTAGCACTATAGTGCTGTGAATGTCAAGGGCATATGTTTTAGAGTCATTATTAAACATTGATACTGGTCCTATTCACTTCACTTTCAAAATCAACTCACAGGAGAAAGATGGAAACAGACTGGGAACATTTCTGGTGTCAAGCAAGGATTATTTTTTAATAAACTGATTAAAGTCCCAGATTTTCAAAAATATATTGATTATATATCATTATATGTATATTTGAAGTAGGACTATGAAAAATGGATAGGTGGGAGAAAGAACCTCAGGGAAGCAATAATCAGACTCTCTAAATACAAGGAACCGTTTCCTAAGCCATAATAATTATTTTGCATGCATATTATCCATTTGTGACGTAGCACCCCATAATGCTTTATGAGAATATGCTTATGAATGTAGATATGACATAACTGGAAATTTTTTATGCTACATATGCCATGTAACATATCTTTGTAAAGGTTATGATCTACTGAATATATTTATCCGATTTGTATGCATGTGTCATTTTTTTACTCAAAGTTATGAATATTGGCTGTGTACTTGCATTTGGTCATCTTCTTGAGAAAGGAATGTGCAAGTTAAGTGCCCAATCAAGAAACACTTAATGAACAATGGATCTTGGAAGGCTCCAATCCACATATAAAGTCTACTTGAGGACATTCAAGGTAGTATGTGAACTATGGCTGCTACCTGTAAGTTCTGAGTCATGCATGGACATGCGACTTCCCCATGTGACTCCAAAACTCCATCATGCAGCTGGAATTCTACACAGGGGGAGGGAGGGGTATCCATCCACAGAAGAAAGTCTATTTAAACCCCTGGAGACCCTCCATTTTGCCTTCAGCTGGCTCAAGATATAGCCTCTCCACCCCCAAAGGATACCTGAAAGAAACTGGAACAAAGGAAAGTAACCACGGGGGGCGTGGGTGATTACTGGACCCAGACTAGAAGGAGACTAGTCTGTAAAAGGAAGTTTACTGGAACACCTCTGAGGGCAAGGTTTTATCTGTATTCAGTTTTCTTACTGTATTAGGCATAGACTTGCATGTTTTATTTTATTTTGCTTGGTAATTGACTTTGTTCTGTCTGTTACTACTTGGAACCACTGAAATCCTTCTTTCTGTATTTAATAAAAATTACTTTTTACTTATTAATTAACCCAGCGTATGTATTAATACCGGGGGGGGGCAAACAGCTGTGCATATCTCTCTATCAGTGTTATAGAGGGTGAACAATTTATGAATTTACCCTGTATAAGCTTTATTTGGGGTTTGGACCCCATTGGGAGTTGGGCATCTGAGTGTTAAAGACAGGAACACTTCTTAAGCTGCTTTCAGTTAAGCTTGCAGTTTGTGGGATGTGGTTCAGACCTGGGTCTGTGTTCGTGGCCGGCAAGCATGTCTAGCACAACAAGGCAGGGTTCTGGCATCCCAAGCTGGCAGGGAAAGCAGGGGCAGAAGTAGTCTTGGCACATCAGTTGGCAGCCCCAAGGGGGTTTCTGTGATCCAACCAGTCACACCATCTTTCTTTAAAACTCCATTTTTTTCTCTAAAAGGCATCCTCCTGCTTCTTTTGAACTCCATAGGAATTTTGCCAATGACATAATAGGTAAGAGATCAGAATCTAAATGACAACCTAAAAAAAACCCCTCCAAATTCCTGTTTTCCTCCATTTATACCCTCTTGAGATGTTTCAAAAGCCATTCAGCTCAAAGCACACTACTAAACTTTTAGTGTGCAGAGTCCATAGAGACACTTAGTGCATGACAGACTAGTGCAAGTTAGATTTACACCCCAGTGTGCTATGAACTAGGTGTTCCTATAACAAGCCCAGAGAGAGAGATGGGGGGGAAGGGGGCAGATCATATTACTTAGATTGTAAATTTTTTAGGGGGGCAGAAACAGTCTTTTTCATTATAGGTGTGAACAGTGCTTAGCACAGTGCAGTCTGGTCCTTGACTGGTGACGGGTAGGTGCCATTGCAATACATATAACTGTCATATTTTGCAACCATTTCTAATTTTCAAGGACATTCATGGACTGTGTCTCTAGAATTTCCCCTGTGCCTCAGCATAGCATTATCAATTTCAAAATACTCAAGGTGAAAACCAAATCATGATAGTAGAATTAAAAGGGTTTTTTTAACAGGTTGTTAATTTTTTTATTTCTAAATGTTCTGTATAGTAGAAATTTGTGTCCTTGTGAAGTACAGCTGAAGCCCATTAATCTCGGCCAGTCATTAATCCCAAGGAAATACCCCGTTTTGAATTATTTTGCTATTTTAAGATGAAGTTGGAAGGGAGTGTGAAATAGGTGTATGGATTTTTTTAATGACTGGGGCAGTTTCAATTAGTAGGTAAAAGTCATTTATACATTAGCCAATCAGATTGCTTGAACCTCATCATTACATTTATCTTATAATAATTAATTAGAAGAATATGGGAAATATAATTAGAAAACGAGAACAGGATTAAAAATTGATAAAGAGTGTACTTGGACCTAGCTAGACACACTGTTCCAAAGCAGGATGATATGAAGAATCACGTCTCAGTGTTTCCCCCACGATTTCATGAGAGTGGGGTAAATGTCAGCAGAATGTTAGCATTACAGGGAAATTGTGTGTATTATGGGTAGAGATGGTAGCACTGTCTTTTGTTAAGGTTGCCTAGCACAGGGGTTCTCACAACAAAATTTTTGATGGCCTCAGACTGACAATTTTTCCTAAAATACTTAATTAACTTTAGGAAAAACATATATGCAAATATACATGTCCAAATCATCGTAATTTAAAACTCAATAATAAAAATAATGTACAGTTGTCTGTATTCTTTACTGGATCTAAACAAAACAGAAACACAAATAAGGTGCTTTGCACATTCTTATCTTTTTTTGTTGTTTCTTTTGCTTCTTTAGTTGCTTTTTTTAAAAAGACTTGCTAGCTAGTAAGTCTGCTGTTGTGAAAAGTAATATTTGTTAATGTCACTTTTCACAGCAGACTTACCAGCTAGCTGGGAGGCTGTGAAAAGTGATATTAACGAATATACAAATACAAATTTTCACAGCACATTTACTCAACCCTGGCAAGCCAGGGGACAAATTAAGCCCTCGATGGGGAGGTGGGTAGGGAGACAGCAGGGGCCAGCAGCAATGTGGGGGTGGTGGTAAGCCAAGGGCCAGCACCTGGTGCCGTGTGGCTGGGGTCCAGGGCTGGAGCTGAAGCCTGAAGCTGGATCCTCACTGCGGGGTTCTCCTTTTCCTGCAGTTGCCCTTCCTGGCTGCTGTGGCATGGGGCTCTGGAACAGAGAGTAGGGAAACTGTCTTTTCTGTACTCCCAATGGGTCCCCCTGAAGTGCCCAGGAGAAGATGGAGGAAACAGTCTCACTGGAATGCAAAGGGATGGGGAAAGAAGGGTAGAATAGACGCAGAGGGGGTGAAGGCAGAAAGACAGAAGGTGAGTGGGGAATGGATAGCAGGAGAAGGATGGCAGGAGCTGCGATGGGGGAGATAGGAGTAGAAGGGGTGAGAGACAAGCTTGGAGGTGGGGATGAGAGGAGGAAGGAAGAAGAGTCTAACCATATCACACTTCTGCCAGAACCTGGAATTGAGCCCAGGAATCCTGAGTCAATATTCCTCTGCTGTCAGCAAAAAGCAGCACTTGCCAGTTAGTGTCTACTCCAGTAAGGTGCAAAGTGCACTCTATCCCACTGAGCAACACCTTGTATAACGACTGTGTGTAAGAAGTGGTCCTACTAAGGGTCAAGTCTTGCAACTTGTACACAAGTATTGCTCATACAAGCAGGGGCGGCTCCACAAATTTGGCCGCCCCAAGCAATCATGCCCGGGAGGCGCCCCCGAGCCCCGGGCGCAGCGGACCTCCCGCGGGCATGACTGCAGAGGGTCCGCTGGTCGCGCGGCTCGGCTGAACCTCCCGCAGCTGCGGGTGGTTCGCTGGTCCCGCGGCTGCAGTTGAGCTGCCGCAGGCATGCCTGCAGGAGGTCCAGCCGAGCCGCGGTACCAGCGAACCGTCCGCAGTCATGCCTGCGGGAGGTCCACCGGAGCCGCCGGCCGAGCGTCCCCTCCTCAGTCATGCCTGCGGCAGGTCCGCTGCTCCCGGGGCTCCGGTGAACCTCCCGCAGGCATGACTGCGGCAGGTCCGCCGGCCCAGCCTGCCGCCCCCCCGGGAAAGGGCCGCCCCAGGCGGGTGCTTGCCCCGCTGGGCTCTGGAGCCAGCCCTGCATACAAGTAGTTCTATTGACTTCAGAGAGGCTACTGGCATAAGAACTGCACAAATGCATAAGCATTACAGGATTGGGCCCTAAGATGGTAGTAATAGTTATTCTAACGTAACAGTAGTGTTCAGTTTTCCTCTGTATCTGGTGCCATGAGTAAAGTGCCTTTGTGTTTCAGTTACGCACTAAAATTGTGGCAGATGTTGCTAGTGCTTGTTATACCACATTAGATTCTTAAGCCAAGGAGCATCCAAACAGGAAGTGTGTTACCAACTGGAGGAGTGGCATGTTTCTTACCCACAGTAAATCTATCACTGCAGGCTAGATGGAGAGCCCTTAGAGTACTGGATGATGTCATGAAGAACTACACCTCTACCCCGATATAACGTGACCCGATAAAACACGGGTTTGCATACAACACGGTAAAGCTCTGACATGCTGCTCTGAGAAGCATGTTAAGGGTGTCGGCCAGGTCGGGGCTGAGGGGTTTGATAAGGGGCAGAGGGTCTCGGGGGCTCTACCCCCAGGGTCTGGGTGGCAGGAGCTGTGGGAGGGCACTTTTGGGGGGCCTGCAGTCTCAGAGTGACCCGGGGGATTAGCAGGGGGCCAGGAGCAGCTGCTCTGCTTCCCCAGCCCCAGCTGTGTCACTCGGGGGAGGGGGTTTGGGGGAAGGGATCCCCCCACACTCACCAGCGAAGGGGGAGCAACCCAGCCCCAGCCCGCTCCACCCTGCCAGCTCCCAGCCACGGCACTCTGCTTTCCGCCGTTGGTGAGTGTAGGGAAGTTGGGGAAAGGACGCCCTCCGCACTCACCGGCGGCGGGAAGCGGACCGACGCGGCCCCAGTCCAATCCACTCCTCCACCTCCCAGTCGCGGCGCTCCGCTTCCTGCCGCAGGTGAGTACGGGGGACGTCCTTTCCCCAACCTCTCCGCACTCACCTGCGGCGGGAAGCAGAGCGCCGCGGCTGGGAGGTGGAGGAGTGGATCGGGCTGAGGCCGCGTCGGTCCGCTTCCCACCGCCGGTGAGTGCGGAGGGCGTCCTTTCCCCAACCTCCCTACACTCACCAACGGCGGGAAGCAGAGCGCTGCGGCTGGGAGCTGGCAGGGTGGAGCAGACTGGGGCTGGGCTGCTCTGCTTCCCGCTGCTGCCGGTGAGTGCCTGTCAGAGGCGGGGTGTGGTGTGGTGGTGGATAAGGGTCGGAACAGTCAGGGGACAGAAGGGTTGGGTAGGGGGTGAGGTCCTGGGGGTGATTAGGGATGGGGGTCTCTGGAGGGGGCAGTCAGGGAACAAGGAACGGGAGGGGGCAAAGCAAGTTTGATATAACGTGGTCTCACCTATAACACGGTGAGATTTTTTTGTCTCCCGAGGACAGCGTTATATTGGGGTAGAGGTGTACTCCCTGTTTTGCTTATTAAAAAAAAAACACCACCGGTTTTGGATTCTAGTGTCATATTAGCCATGACATATGAGCAAAAACAGAGTGATTCGTCAAGAAGAGGCAGAAGTACTGAGAAAGAAGTGTAGAAAATTGTTAGCTTAGGATGAGCATGAAAGGCAGTAGAAAAAAATACATAAGGTGAACTGTAACTTGAAGACCATGATGAAGCCAAAGTATGGCTATCTTGTGAAAAGAAGAGATGGAGATGAACTATCCTATGACTGAGATAGATAGAAGTTGTAGCAAGGATAGGAAATGGTTAAGTTGTTGGCTGTGATGGAATGCACCCTTGTATTCACACCGTACCCACTATTGTAATAATCTTTTTACAAAACATGCCTTGTGTAAGTAGGGCTGTCAAGCGATTAAAAAATTAATCACGATTAATCGGTGCGATTAAAAAAAAATAGTGATTAATTGCACAGTTAAACAATAATAGAATACCATTTATTTAAATATTTATGGATATTTTCTACGTTTTCAAATATATTGATTTCAATTACAACACAGAATACAAAGTGTACAGTGCTCACATAATATTTATTACCGATTTATTATGAATATTTGCTCCATGAAAAACAAAAGAAATAGTATTTTTCAATTTACCTAATACAAGTACTGTAGTGCAATCTCTTTATCATGAAAGCGCAACTTACAAATGTTTATATATGTACAAAAAAGACCTGCATTCAAAAATAAAACAATGTAAAACTTTATAGTCTACAAGTCCAATCAGTCCTACTTCTTGCTCAAACAAACAAGGTTGTTTACATTTCCAGAAGATAATGCTGCCCACTTCTTGTTTACAATGGCACCTGAAAGTGAGAACAGGTGTTTGCATGGCACTGTTGTAGTTGGCTTCACAATATATTTACATGCCAGATCCACTAAAGATTCATATGTCCCTTGATGCTTCAACCACCATTCCAGAGGATGTGTCCATCCTGAGGACGGGTTCTGCTCACTAACAATCCAAAGCAGTGAGGACTAATGCATGTTTGTTTTTATGTCTAAGTCACATGCCACCAAAAGAAGGTTGATTTTCTTTTTTCGCTGTTTGGGTTCTGTGTTGCTCTTTTAAGACTTCTGAACGCATGGTCCTCCACACTTCATCCCGCTCACATTTTGGAAGGCACTTTTGGAAGAATATAAGAACAGCCATACTGGGTCAAACCTCCGACAGTGGCCAATGCCAGGTGCCCCAAAGGGAATTAACAGAGCAGGTAATCATCAAGTGATCCATCCCCTATCACCCATTCTCAGCTTCTGGCAAACAGAGGCTAGGGACACCATCCCTGCCCATCCTGGTTAATAGCCATTGATGGATCTATCCTCCATGAATGTATCTACTTCTTTTTTGAACCTTGTTATAGTCTTCACCTTCGCAACATCCTCTGACAAGGAGTTCCACAGGTTGACTGTGCCTTGTGTGAAAAAATACTTCCTTTTGTTTGTTTTAAACCTGTTGCCTATTTATTTCGTTTGGTGCCCCTAGTTCTTTTGTGTCATGAGAAGGAGTAAATAACACTTCCTAATTTACTTTCTCCACACCAGTCATTTTATAGACCTCTATCATATCTCCCATCGTCTCTTTTCCAAGCTGAAAAGTCCCAGTCTTATTAATCTCTCCTCATACGGCAGCAGTTCCATACCTCTAATCATTTTTGTTGCCCTTTTCTGAACCTTTTCCAATTCCAATATATCTTTTTTGAGATGGGGCGACCACATCTGCACACAGTATTCAAGATGTGGGCGTACCATGGATTTATACAGATTTTATACAGAGGCAGTATAATATGTTCTGTCTTCTTAGCTATCCCTTTCTTAATGATTCCCAATATTCTGTTCACTTTTTTGGCTGCCGCTGCACATTGAGTGAATGTTTTCAGAGAACTATCCACAATGACTCCAAGATCTCTTTTGTGAGTGGTAACAGCTAATTTAGACCCCGTCATTTTATATGTATAGTTGGGATTATGTTTTCCAATGTGCATTATTTTGCATTTCTCTGCATTGAATTTCATCTGCCATTTTGTTATCCAGTCACCCAGTTTTGAGAGATCCTTTTGTAGCTCTTCGCAGTCTGCCTGGGTCTTAACTATCTTTATTAACTTTGTATCATCTGCAAATTTTGCCACCTCACTGTTTACCCCTTTTTCCAGATCATTTATGAATATGTTGAATAGGTCTGGGCCCAGTACAGACCCCTGGGGGACACCACTATTTACCTCTCCATTCTGAAAAATGACCATTTATTCCCACCCTTTTTTTCCTCTCTTTTAACCAGTTACCAGTCCATGAGAGCACCTTCCCTCCTATCCTATGAAAACTTACTTTGCTTAAGTATTCACATCCTTAAATCAAGTGCTGTAGCTATTTTTAGAAATTGGTATCTTCTTTGTATTTTGTCAAATTTGCAGTGAAAGTGTTCTTCAAACGAACAACATGTGCTGAGTCATCATCCGAGACTGCTCTGATATAACATGAAATATACAGCGGAATGCAGATAAAACAGAGCAGGAGACACACAATTCTCCCCTAAGAAGTTCAGTCATAAATTTAATAACATGTTTGTTTGTTTTTTTATGAGCTTCATCAGGATGGAAGCATGTCCTCTGGAACAATGGCCAAAGCATGAAGAGGCCTATGAATCTTTAGCACATCTGGCACATAAATACCTTGCAATACCAGCTATAACAGTGCCATGTAAATGCCTGTCCTTACTTTCAGGTGACATTGTAATTAAGAAGTGGGCAGCATTATCTCCCATAAATGTAAACAAACTTGTTTTGCTTAGCTATTGGCTGAGCAAGAAGTACTACTGAGTGGACTTGTAGACTCTAAAGTTTTACAGTAACTCCTCACTTAACATCATCCTGGTTAACGTTGTTACGTTGCTCATCAATTAGAGAACATGCTTGTTTGAAGTTGCTCAGTGCTCCCTTATAACATCGTTTGGCAGCTTCCTGCTTTGTCCACTGCTTGTAGGAAGAGCAGCCCGTTGGAGCTAGCTGGTGGGGGCTTTTAACCAGGGTGGACCAGCAGCCCCCCATCAGCTCCCCTAAGTTCCCTGTACGGCAGCCACCCAGCAGGCCATCAATTGCTGGGCAGTTCAGCTGTCCCTCCCCCCACTGCCTTGTGCTGCTCCTGCCCTCTGCCTTGGAGCTGCTCCTGGGAGCCTCCTGCTTCCTGTGCGGAAGGGAGGCTAATGTCAGGGTGTCCCCCTCTCCCCCGCTCCTGGCCTCTGCTCCTGTACCCCATCTCCACAGAGCAGGTGGTGACACAACAAGGCTCAGGACTGAGGGAGCTTGCTGGTAGCAGCTGCTGTCTCAACTTGCTGATCTACTTAAAAGGGCAGTGTACTTAGAGTGGGGTCAGTGTCTAAAGTTATGATATCTACCCTGTATGATATTAAAGGCACAAATTCAAATTCACATAGCCCCAATTAGGTAAAACTGGTCAAGCAGGTATTGAACAAAGGGATATGTGTTTACTTCAGTTTGTGTATAAGCTGTAAACAGAGTCTTCAGACAACGAGGGGAAGAAGGAAGACAACAAAGAAAATCTATATCTACACAAACAGAGGGAAGAGAAGGAACAGCATGAAACTTCCCCCTCGCTGGACTCCCCATGTCTCCTTGCTCTCAGCTGGAAAGAACTTTAGCTAGGGGTCTCTCAGGGAAATGCATTTCAGAGGGTGACAGAACTATCAAAGTGACGGGCAAAAACACACCAAGTTCTCTCTCTCTACCCATCTCTCTCTTTTCACCTAAGAAGGCAAAAGAAACAGCTGTTGGATTTTGGGAGCAGAGCTTCACCTAGGAGTTTGGTCAGCAATGTACTGAAAACATGTGGTAAGGGACTTCACTTTAAACCAAGTCTAGTTTGTTAGGTTTAAAAACTGTTTTATCTTTATTTTTTTCTTTTAACAATTTCTGACTTTAATGCCTCATTGGCTGTACTCAAAATCTATCCTTTTGTCATTAAATATACTTTTTTTGTTCTTTAATCAAAATTAATCCAGTGTTGTGAACTATGTGGGTTACTCCAGTTAAGGTGGCAAGTTGCTGTATATTGTTTCCTTACCATGACAATGAAACTTTGTTATCTGAACTGCCCTGGGGAGGACTGGACAGAAGAGCATGGAATACACATTTTGGGGGGGAAATCCGGGACTATGAGTGTGTTGGGGTCACCCTGCATGTGGTAACCAAGGCTGATGGAAGCCAGAGAGTGACTGAAGAGTGGCAGGGAAGTTGCACCTACACACAGACACTTAGGGTGTGACTTGCATGCTGTAAGGCTGTTTGTGAGTGGCCTAGGTGGGAGCTACAGCAGCAAGGCATTGTGAGGCACCCAAGGTTCCAGTGCCTTGGATTGTTATAGTGGAATGTTATAGTGACACATATTGCAAAGTGAATATCCATGGCTAGTCCATAATGGGGATGATTGGCAGCACTACTATATATTTTGATGTCTTTGTTCTGCAGCAGCTGTGATTATAAGGAGTCTATTATCTCCTGACATATCATCACCCCTTATGGTCAAGTGCATTACCATGAATCCTCATAGTCAGCACATTTAAGAAAGAGCATTTGTTCTGCTCTTTGATCCCTGTTGGAATTTCTTTCACAATGTTTTAAATCTTTCCCCTAAATCGTTGTCATTTGTATTTCTGACAGAGCACATTTCTTCACTCATATATCAGCACTTCTCATGTGCCTGTAAGCAGGAACAAAAATGTATTTTTCATTGGCTGAATTGATGTTGCTCTATTTTTGCCTGTAATTCATTTGTTTTCTGGTGTTCACTTGCTATTAGAGATGGCATGGCTTTTAGAGACTGCATGCTTGTTTATTGTTATTTTTTCTTTTTATAAAAGCAATGCCTTCAAGTCTGCAAGCTTAGAGTGGTCTAATAAAAATCAATGAGAAAAAAAATTAACAACTTGAATAAAGTACTATGTAGGGACTCACAAGTAGAGCTGGTCATGAATTTTTTAATGTAACATTGAATTTTTGGTCAAAACCAGAGAACGAGAGAGGGATCAACCCATCTTAGAATAGCCAATATCCTTGCCAAACTGAATTCTTGTTTTCCAGCCAGCTCTACTCGCAAAGACATGGATAGAAGCCAGAAGCTTAGAGTTTCATTCCTGGCCTGCCAGCTAACTCATTATATAGCCTTGGGCAAGTCCCTCACACTTCTATATCTCAGCCTTCTCATCTGTAAAATAGGAATAAAGGACATACTCCCACTCTTACATCCTAGAATACTCAAGGAGCTGACTGAGGAGATATCTGAGCCATTAGCGATTATCTTTGAAAAGTCATGGAAGATGGCAGAGATTCTAGATGACTAGAAAATGGTAAATATAGTGCCCATCTATAAAAAGGGAAATAAGGCCAACCTGTGGAATTACAGATCAGTCATCTTAACTTCAGTACCCTGGAAGAAAATGGAGCAAATAATTAAGAAATCAGTTTGCAAATACCTAGAAGATAATCATGCTGACTGTTATTTATCACCTGGATTTGTCAAGTACAAATCATGCCAAACCAATCTAATAGCTTTCTTTGACAGGGTAACAAGCCTTGTGGATAGGGAAGAAGCGGTAGATTTGGTATATCTTGACTTTAGTAAGGCTTTTTATACTATCTCACCTGCCCTTCTCATAAAAAAACCTAAGGAAATACAACCTAGATGGAGCTACTATAAGGTGGGTGCATAACTGGTTGGAAAACCAATCCCAGACAGTTGTTATCAGCAGTTCACATTCAAGCTGGAAGGGTATATTGAGTGGGGTCCCGCAGGGATCAGCTCTGGGTCCAGTTCTGTTCAATATTTTCATCAGTGATTTAGATAATGGCATAGATAATACAGTTATAAAGTTTGTGGATGATAAACTGGGAGGGGTTGAAAGAGCTTTGGAGGATAGGCTTAAAATTCAAAATTATCTGTACAAACTGGAGAAATGTCTGAAGTAAATAGGATGAAATTCAATAAAGACAAATGCAAAGCACTCCACTTAGGAAAGAACAATCAGTTGCACACATATAAAATGGCAGGTGACTGTCTAGGAAGGACTACTGCAGAAAGGGATCTGAGAGTCATTGTGGATCACAAACTAAATATGAGTCAACACTGTAACACTGTTGCAAAAAAAGCGAACATCATTCTGGGATCTATTAGCAGGAGTATTAGCAAGACACGAGAAGTAATTGTTCAGCTTTACCCCACACTGATTAGGCCTCAACTGGAGTATTGTTATCCAGTTCTGGACGCCACATTTCAGGAAAGATGTGGATAAATTGGAGAAGGTCCAAAGAAGAGGAACACAAATGATTAAAGGTCTAGAAAACATGTCCTATGAGGGAAGATTGGAAAAAATTGGGTTTGTTTAGTCTGGAGAAGAGAAGACTGAAAGGGGACATGATAACGGTTTTCACATACATAAAAGGTTGTTACAAGGAGGAGGGAGAAAAAATATTCTCCTTAACATCTGAGGATAGGACAAGAAGCAATGGGCTTAAATTTCAACCAGGGTAGTTTAGTTTGTACATTAGGAAAAACTTCCTGACAAGCAGGAAGTGCTAAGCACTGGAATAAATTGCCTAGGTAGGTAGTGGAATCTCCATCAGGGAGATTTTTAAGAGCAGGTTAGATAAACATCGATCAGGGGTGGTCTAGATCAGTGGTTCTCAAACTTTTGCACTGTGACCCCTTTCACACAGCAAGCCTCTGAGTGTGACCCCCCCCTTATAAATTAAAAACACTTTTTTGTATACATAACACCATTATAAATGCTGGAGGCAAAGCAGGGTTTAGGTGGAGGATGACAGCTCGTGACCCCCCATGTAATAGCTTCACGGGGTCCCGACCCCAGTTTGAGAACCCCTGGTCTAGATAATACTTAGTCCTGACCTGAGTGAAGGTGACTAGATTAGATGACCTCTCAAAGTCCTTTGCAGTCCTATGATTCTATATTTCCTTATTGAATGGTTGGAAGGGAAAGCAGCACTTAGATTTCTTTTTAGAGTAGTCTTCCTCTTGTTAGTCTTCCTCTCAGTGTCTCCCTACATTCCCCATCAATCAAGTTAACTTCTGCACATATTGCACATTCGGAATAAGATAACTAAGAGTCCTACAACTCTATTTTCTGACTCCTTCCTCTTCCACACAACAGTCATCAACTGTTTTTTGACAGAGTCCACAAATGGTAAATTGCATCACTAGTTGCTATCCTTGTCATAGAAAGGCTACAAATAAACAAGATTCCACTGGATTCTTTCAATCATATAAGAAGTGGTGAAAATAAAAGTAAGGGAAACTTGCAATCATCAGTACAGTGGCTAAAAATCTATGGTGATAAAATTGTAAGCTCCTGAAAAATTTCAAATAGAATCAAATATAAAGTTTCAGCAAGTATAGTCTTTAGGGAAGTGAGATCACAAAAATGCTACTTTTTAAGAGCTTTATTAATTATCAGTCTTTTAGAAAGGGCTCTATTTTCAGCCATTACCAACAAAATTAAAATTTCAAAATTGGTTTTAAACCAGAAATTAAATGAGTGTGACCCATTTTTCCATGTAGCTAGCTACTCAACTTATTTGTGTTGTTTACTGAGGAGATTTCTCCACTGTCCATTTAGGCATGTAGTTCAAATCTCCAGCCATTTCATAAAGGCAAGGACTTCAGCTAGCCATGGAGAATCCCCTAGTATCATCAATAAAGCAAAGATACATTTGATCTATCATCAGTGAGGCCCCCTTCCGGTACCTATTTCTGTGTTGTATCAATGGAACAGCCACATCAAAAATGCCAAAGACCAGACGGGCAAATTCACTAATCCTCTAATTATTATTTTAAAGAGGGGATCAAGTAGGGAAAGTAAGTTTGTTGGAAAATGTTCCCAAACTCATTCCCCTCCAGAAGTCATATCCATGTGTTGTATGTAAATATTTTTGTTTAAAAATTAGCACAGACTTTGAATGAAGCAATATGAGGGAATATGCACTGAAGATGAAACTGATGGCAGATGTCATAGAATCATAGAATCATAGAATCTCAGGGTTGGAAGGGACCTCAGGAGGTCATCTAGTCCAACCCCCTGCTCAAAGCAGGACCAAACCCAACTAAATCATCCCAGCCAGGGCTTTGTCAAGCCTGACCTTAAAAACCTCTAAGGAAGGAGATTCCACCACCTCCCTAGGTAACCCATTCCAGTTCTTCACCACCCTACTAGTGAAAAAGTTTTTCCTAATATCCAACCTAAACCTCCCCCTCTGCAACTTGAGACCATTACTCCTTGTTCTGTCATCTTCTACCACTGAGAACAGTCTAGATCCATCCTCTTTGGAACCCCCTTTCAGGTAGTTGAAAGCAGCTATCAAATCCCCCCTCATTCTTCTCTTCTGCAGGCTAAACAATCCCAGTTCCCTCAGCCTCTCCTCATAAGGCATGTGTTCCAGCCCCCTAATCATTTTTGTTGCCCTCCGCTGGACTCTCTCCAATTTATCCACATCCTTCTTGTAGTATGGGGCCCAAAACTGGACACAGTACTCCAGATGAGGCCTCACCAGTGCTGAATAGAGGGGAATGATCACATCCCTCGATCTGCTGGAAATGCCCCTACTTATACAACCCAAAATACCATTAGCCTTCTTGGCAACAAGGGCACACTGTTGACTCATATTCAGCTTTTCGTCCACCGTAACCCCTAGATCCTTTTCTGCAGAACTGCTGCACAGCCATTCGGTCCCTAGTCTGTAGCAGTGCATGGGATTCTTCCGTCCTAAGTGCAGGACTCTGCACTTGTCCTTGTTGAACCTCATCATATTTCTTTTGGCCCAATCCTCTAATTTGTCTAGGTCCCTCTGTATCCTATCCCTACCCTCCAGCGTATCAACCACTCCTCCCAGTTTAGTGTCATCTGCAAACTTGCTAAGGGTGCAGTCCACACCATCCTCCAGATCGTTAATGAAGATATTGAATAAAACCGGCCCCAGCACCGACCCTTGGGGCACCCCACTTGATACCGGCTGCCAACTAGACATGGAACCATTGATCACTACCCGTTGAGCCCGACCATCTAACCAGTTTTCTATCCACCTTACCGTCCATTCATCCAGCCCATACTTCTTTAACTTGCTGGCAAGAATACTGTGGGAGACTGTATCAAAAGCTTTGCTAAAGTCCAGAAATAGCACATCCACTGCTTTCCCCTCATCCACAGAGCCGGTTATCTCATCATAGAAGGCAATTAGGTTAGTCAGGCATGACTTGCCCTTGGTGAACCCATTTTGACTGTTCCTGATCACTTTCCCCTCCTTTAAGTGGTTCAGAATTGATTCCTTGAGGACCTGTTCCATGATTTTTCCAGGGACTGAGGTGAGACTGACTGGCCTGTAGTTCCCTGGATCTTCCTTCTTCCCTTTTTTAAAGATGGGCACTACATTAGCCTTTTTCCAGTCATCCGGGACCTTCCCCGATTGCCATGATTTTTCAAAGATAATGGCCAATGTCAACTTGTTCCATGTAGAAATGTATTTTAATCATTTTAGTTCCTTGAAGTGATCACCCTTCCAAACCCTTAAAATGCAAGTGTGACCCAAAGACCCCTTGGCAAAGGGTCCCCTGTTCTTTGCAAACAACTCTCATCTGAGACCTGTCAAAATCACTACACCAAACATATCTTGCAGTGTATTTACCCATAAAAGATAATATGTAAGTGTGATGTTGCCCTGATGTTATCTGGACCAGTGATCTGCTAGGTCACTCCAATCCTTGACTCTGGGAGCCAGCCTTACCCTGCTCTGCTGTGAGAACCCCCACTCCTGGGCTGTTCACGCACAGCCTCTAGCATGTAAGCTGCTTGGATTGTGCAACCGAATGACACTAGCCAATATCTCCGGTCCTAGACACAACCCTAGGAACCTCCATCTTGCAGTGTCCAGTTATGCTCACTGGATGCTGCAAGCTTATATGAGTTTGTCAATTTAACAAAGAAATTGATATGTACCAGGCTTGTTCTCCCAAGGGGAGTCTCTAACACACTTCAAACCAAACGCACTGCTTCAGGTAGAATAAACAAACAAATGTATTAACTACAAAAGATAGATTTTAAGTGATTATAAGTCAAAGCACAGGTCAGATTTGGTCAAATGAAATAAAAGCAAAACGCATTCTAAGCTGATCTTAACACTTTCAGTGTCCTTACAAACTTAGATGCTTCTCTCCACAGGCTGGCTGGTTGCCCTTCAGCCAGGCTCTCCCCTTTGATCAGCGCTTCAGTCGCTTGGTGGTGATGTCTGTAGATGGAGGTGGAAGAGAGAGGAAGAGCATGGCAAACGTCTCTCCCTTTTATCATGTTCTTTCTTCCTTCTTGGCTTTGGCCCCGCTTTCAGAGTCAGGTGAGCATTATCTCAGTGCAGTCCCGGACTGACCAAGGGAAGGGGGTGACTCACTGGAGAGTCAAACAGATCCTTTGTTGCTGCCTAGGCCAGTGTCCTTTGTTCCTCGGAGGCTGGGCTGGGTTTGTCCCATACATGCCCTGATGAGGAATGAACTGTCCCACGGTTCCTGGAGAGTTTTGCCTGGGCTTGTTTTAGCCATGGGGACACATTTTCAGCCTCATAACTATATGCATGAAATTACAACCTATAACATTACTATAACAACAATGCTCAGTACATCATGAGCCTTCTGAAGACACCCAACATGACAAACTTTGCATTGGATACCTGTAGAGAGGGTTCGTCAGGGTTCGTCCCATTCCAGGGCAGCGGGGAACCACACTGCCTCCTTCAGTCATTGCACTGGCCCCTGGGAAATCAGTCGGGCCACAGGAGTCCTGGCTCAAGCCGTCCTGCAGTGGGCTGAGCACACACACAGGTAACAATTAGCAGATAACAAGCGCAGGCCCTGGGTCAGGGTGGGGCAGTAAAGAGTCACAGCTCAGGCCCTCAGGCAGGGGCTGAGCAAACCCCGGTAAATAGCACACCCAGGCTTCAGGTTCCAAGCAGCCTGGGAGAGGGGGAGACTGCCACCCACACGTCGGGTGGCAGGGGTGACGCAGGCCCTCCCACTCCACTGTGTCCCAGCCCAGGGCCCTAGCAGTGGCCAAAGGCCTGCTGCTGTGTCAGTGAGGATCCTTGCCGCAACACACTGACATGGGTTCCGGCTGTGTTGCTGGCAGACTCAGGTCAGTTGCCCCGGGCTACTTCCCAGCTCCCCCTCTGGAAGTACATGGGTCAAGGTGGTGTCCTCAGGGGAGTCGATCACCATTGTATCCTTGGGGTAGCTGGCAAGGGGTAGGCTCAGTGACTCTTCAGGCAGGCTGGTGAGGGGTAGGCTCAGCGACTCTTCCACATGCTGATCCGCGTTGAGTATCAGTCAGTCTCCAGGTTCACTGCCGGTTGCTGGAGTCTCCCCAGTGGGAGCGGGCTGGAGGCATCTGGCCTCTCCAGTGGCTGTTTCTCGAGTGAGCTCTGGGGTTGGGCTCTTATACTTCCTGTCCTGCCTCTGTCCCTCTAAGGGGCAGGCTTGGAATGCTCTGGCTCCGCTCACGCTGGTGTCCGGCAGAGCTCCTCCCTCTCCAGCCGGAGCACTGGGGAACCACACTGCCTCCCTAAAATATCATACAATCATATTATAAGGATGAACATGGGGGTGCAGAGTGTTCCCCCGAGATATAGTGTGTCACAGTAAGGTATCTACAAAAAGCATGTAACTTGTCAAGAAAGTTGTAACTTGTCAACCTGAAGCATATTCTCACCAGTAACTGCACACCGCATCATAGTAACTCTAACTCAGGAATCAATCCATGCAACAAACCTCGATGCCAAGTCTGACCACATATCTACACCAGCGACACCATCACAGGACCTAACCAGATCAGCCACACCATCACCGGTTCAGTCACCTGCACATCCGCCAATGTAATATACGCCATCATATGCCAGCAATGCCCCTCTGCTATGTACATTGGCCAAACTGGACAGTCCTTACGGAAAAGGATGAATGGACATAAATCAGACATTAGGAATGGCAATATACAAAAACCTGTAGGTGAACACTTCAATATCCCTGGCCACACAATAGCAGATTTAAAGGTAGCCATCCTGCAGCAAAAAAACTTCAGGACCAGACACCAAAGAGAGACTGCTGAACTTCAGTTCATCTGCAAATTTGACACCATCAGCTTAGGATTAAACAAAGACTGTGAATGGCTTGCCAAGTACAAAAGCAGTTTCTCCTCCCTTGGTTTTCACACCTCAACTGCTAGAAGAGGGCCTCATCCTCCCTGATTGAACTAACCTCGTTATCTCTAGCCTGCTTCTTGCTTGCATATATATACCTGCCCCTGGAAATTTCCACTACATGCATCCGAGGAAGTGGGTATTCACCCACGAAAGCTCATGCTGTAATACGTCTGTTAGTCTATAAGGTGCCACAGGACTCTTTGCTGCTTTTACAGATCCAGACTAACACAGCTACCCCTCTGATACTTGTCAAGAAAGGAAAGGTAACTTAGTAAGGTATAGGCCCTAGGTGGTTTTTTATGATTTTGTTTTTTATTGTAACCGTTTTTTTCCAGTACACTCTCATTTCAAGTTGAACCTTAATTCTTTCTTAAATAAACTTACTTTTGTTTTTTTATAAATGCTCACACATGCTGTGTGTTAGACAGGAGCAGTGATTTAAGGTAAAACTGGTAAACTGGGATACACTGCTCCTTTGAGTAGCCTTGCTGCCAGAGAGCAGCTATGTGGAGGCAAGAGCCTTCAGTCAGAAGTCCTTTCTCTCCCCTCTGAATATTCGGGTCGCTCTGGTTTGGGGGGCTGAACTCCCTGCAGTATGTGGCTGTTCAAGCTGCATGCCTCCCAATACAGAAGTTAAGTGAAAACCCTGAGTGCAACTTAGAGCATTTCCTTTTCCTTCATGGGTTATTCCCAGATAGAGGAACAAAGGGGCCAGGCACAGACCCTGTCTACGGAGAGAACTCAAAGCACCCTTGGATATCTTTCCCATCATTGTACATTTGTCGAGGTGAACGGTTAGCTGGCTTTTACAGAGCCAGAACACACAATTAGCAAAGAATCTGAAATTAAATGACTAATTTTAGTACAAACCAATTAAAAAGAGGAAATTGCTAGGCTCCAGTGCATACATGTTTCACAAGACCAGGGCAGTGTAACTAATCTGTTTTCAAAGGTGTCACTGGATATACTAAGTTTATGGCGGTCATTGACTGAAAGAAAAGTTATAGACACATAGAATATATGATAGATTGAAGAAAAATCACTATGACTAGCATGGAAATTAAAGCACATAGATAGGGCCCAATCCTGCATTCCTTTCACATCCTGAACTCTTGTTCATTTAAATAGTTCTGAGCATGCAAGGAATACAGGATCAGGCCCATAGCACAGAATGAAGAGAATATGAAAAGATTTCTGCTGTATCATTGCATTTTTGACTTTTGACTCCAAATGACTGGTATTTTTTTTTTTTTTAGTATAGAAGAAATAATCAAATATTCTCTTTAATTTCCGGTCTGCATTGAGTTTGCTCCCTTTCCTTTATCACTTACAGAAATAATATATTTTTAATCCTTAAAACTTTAAATTCTTAAGGGACTGTACTGGGAGCATGGCCAACTGTTGGCACCAGTGTTGCTGGTTTTGCACTCTCTCTCGAGTCTTGGCCGGAGGTAGTTTATGCAAAGGCATGCTAAGAACAGATTCCTAAGGTAATTTTGAAATAACCCTGGATATTGATCTCTTGTTCTGTGCTTCAGTACAACCACAATACTTTGTTTAAAAGCTGTTTGCAGTACAAGAGTGTGGTGGGCAAATACAAGCCATTTTATATGGGGCCCTTCAGTATTACTAAGTAATAGATAACGGAGTTCTGTTAGAGCTACATTCTTATTTACACCCAGAGTGGTGTCTTTGCACCTCTCTGGCAGCATACAGTGGCATCAAGCTGCCTGAGGCTATGTCTACACTAACAGCAGCGTTTAGAGTACAGGCATGACACCCTGCCCCCAGCATGGGTATAAATAGCTGTGTCGATGGTGAGGCACTACTTAGGTGAGTAGAGAACAGACATGCCAGAACTTTAGGTATGTACCCTACATGGCTCTCTGCACACCCAAGCAGTGCCTCCCACATCTACGCTGCTATTTTTAGCAGTGTAGCGTCCCACTGTCTCCACGCTGCTGGAGCCTTTCCCACTGCCTTCCCCTGGCCAGAACTTTTCACTGCCTCACGTAGCTAAACACTGCGTGTGGAAACAGCCTGCTTTTCACTGTGGCATGACGCTTCACAAACCCTACATGCCACCACCAAGGCCTTAGTAGAAATGAGAATCAAATCCAGAGTCTCCTGTGAATGATAGCCCCTTTTGGCTTTGAGGAAAAGATTTTTATAGTTACCACAGCTAGTAGGAAACAACTGAACATGTATGCTTCAGTTCACCAAGGCATTTATAAGAACATGCCTAAATTAAGTACAAGTAATCCCAGGGAAATTAGAGGGACTATTCACATGCTTAAAGATTGACAATTTTAAGTGCATTGGTGAAATAATGGTTGAACAAATATAAAGTTGCTGGAGAACATTAGAGTACAAAAATATAAATTAGCAAAGAACAGAAACATTTTAGAACTTCAGAATATAGCTTTATCATCACCAATGAAAATAAGCATGAATTTCAAAGTAGTTTTCTATAACTCTTGATTAACATTCTTAAGAATGACATTGTATCTATTATGGAGATCTAAAGAGATCCCAAGTTTTTAATTTATGAAGTTCTGTACACTTGCTTATTTTTCCCCCTATTGTTACTCACACCATCTTGTCAACTATTGGAAATGGGCCATCCTGGTTATCACTACAAAAGTTTTTTTTTTCTCCTGCTGATAATAGCCCACCTTAATTGATTACTCTTGTTATAGTTGGTATGGCAACACCCATTTTTTCATGTCCTCTGTGTATGTATATCTTCCTACTGTATTTTCCACTGCATGCATCCGATGAAGTGGGTTTTAGCCCATGAAAGCTTATGCTCAAATAAATTTGTTAGTCTCTAAGGTGCCACAAGTATTCCTTGGTCTTTTTGCTGATACAGACTAACATGGCTACCACTCTGAATAACCCTGTGTTACCCTGTGAGGCTTGGGATCAAATCCAAGCTGGCTGTGCCATAATTATCTAACAGCCCCATTGAGCTGTGAGACAACTTTACCTTAGTGCCAATATTTCTGTTTAGCACATAAGCATCAGAGGGTGCTGTGTATGAACAAAGGTAAATGGACATAATAAACTAGCATCTTCATATTGATCTGGAGTCACTCCATGTCTTTGGTTCCAAAACTATGTAAATGAAAGTTTGTCACGTTAAATTTATTTGCTGTGCCCACTCCAGCTGAAGCAAAAGATCGTGTGTTTCAAAATGTATTTAGCTTTTTTCAAAGTGATTTTTTATTTAGAAAAAGCTCTTAATTTTGTAACTGTAGCTATCAATTTTAGTTAAAACAGTAGAAGGAGCTGGCCTAGTGATAGTACTTTGCACCAATATGAAGGAGATCTCGGTTGAATTCCTATCCTTTTATAGTTCTAGCTGGTAGGGAAACTCACTCAGACCTTTTGAGAAAGAACTAGAACAATGCTTCACAGAATGGGATGGGACTGTTGAGAGGATTGGAAGTGGCAATGAGGTTCAGAGGTGATTGCTGACAGATGTCTAAGAAACAGCAAAATAATCCTCCCATCTGTCCCAGATGTCTGTGACTTCCACTCTAGACATCTCCACTGCTGTGTTTTAATTGGCTGTGTTCATTTGTGTTTGGTTGATATTGTGTTTTATTTGCATTTGAAATGTGAACGGATGCTATCCCATTTGGGACCTAAGCAAGAATACCCCCCACCCCCAGTACTGTACTAAAATAGGCAAGTTCTTATAATAAAAAGCAAACAGAGGCTCCCTTGAGCTGCGTGGGGCCCTAAGCGATTGTTTAGTCTGTTTATGCCTAGCACTGGCTCTGTTTGATATATAAGTAAAATAAGGGAATGCATAAGAGTAGCCACTATGGTAAATGGATACTGACCCAATCCTGAAACCATGAAGGTCTTGGTTTCTAAATGGTGGAAAAGACTAAGAAATAAGGGAAACTTTCAGTAAAGACTTGGGAACTTCTGGGGCAAGGGGATGTTTCTCTCCTGTGTGAGTATTCTCTTCTTCAGCAACATGGTGTCAGGTGTGACTGAATCCCTCTCTCTAAAAGGAGAGCATGGAGATAGAAAGAACAATTCTCACTGCTAGCTGGGTATGCGGATGGGGAAAGTTTGAAAGTCAGGGAAGGTAACAGGGAGAACTACAGCAAAAAGAAGAGAAAGATGCTTAACTGTGGGAACTGAAATGAAAGGAAAGGAAAGCCAGATATCAAGTCTAAAGGATGAAGAAGGAGCCTGAACAGAAGCTGTATAGAGAAATAAATAAAGCTTCAAGACTGCCTACAAAGTAAAAAAATAAGGGCAAGACCTATCTCCATTAAATACTAAAGACAGCAGCAAACTTAAAGGCACAGAAACTGCTAGTGCTTCAAAAAATAGCAACAATGGAACCCATATTCCAAAAGACTGCACCAGAATATTCAATTGTAGAAACTCATATGGCTGGGTTAACTGGATCCAAAGATTTGAAAAATTCTGAATGACTTAATAGACAAGTCAGAAGAATGCCAGATAAATGCTTCAATACTGGCCTTTGGCCAGGCTCCAGATGATATTCTACATTTGTTACTCCTCACCGATGTGGAAAAGATAGAATACACCCCCCGCCCCAAGTGAATGAGGCATTTGATACCTGATTTATAGGTAAGCATAATATTATAAAGGAAAAGGGCAAATTTAATAGGAGGCTGCAGGAATGAGAGGAAACAGCTGAAGTTTTCATAACAGCAGTTCACAGTCTTGCTGAACATTGCAAATAGGGTTCCTTAAAAGAAGAACTAATAAAAGATAGGACAGCTGTACATGTAAGGGATAATAAGTTGTCAGAGCATCTTCAATAAACCCATATCTGATAGTAGTGAAAGCTATAACTCAAGTCAGAGCACAGGAAACCATAGAGAAAGAGTACTACAATTTATATGCTAGCAGCAGGAGGCACCAAATCAGATAACATTGATACAGTACAGATGAGAAAAACAAATGAAACGAGCAATGGGAGTAAGCTCCTAACATAAGAATTGTCCAGAACTAAAAAGTGGGAGGACAAAGAGTATTTACTGGAAGGAAAGTCAAATAAAGAAACACCAAAACCACTGCAGAAGATGTGGCAAGACACCCAACCACACCTGGATGCGATGTAAAGTGAAAGGGGCAAAGTGTAGGATATGCAACAAAAAAAAGTTCATTTTGTAATAGCCTGCAGATAGCACTCCTCCCCAGGCAGGAGTGCTATCATCAGAGGATGTTTCCATATTTCTTGGGTAAATATCCTCATAAAAGCAGGAAAAAAGAGGGGCAGATACACATAAATGAATCTAAATGGATGAAACTGGCACTGAAACAGCTGTCACTATTATTAAAAAAAATATTCCAAGGCTGGAGATGTTCAAAGACCCAATACGATTCTACACTGGTCCAGTTTTATATGCATAAAATATCCTGAAGTCAGGGATAAGCGAGGAGGAACCAAGTTAAGAGGTTTCCCTCCTAAAAGCATGGCACCAATGTTCTGTTGCCCATATTATCACTGTTACACATACCTTGTTGGTTTGTAGACCCAAAGTTTTCTCCACAGAGGGCCACAAATTCTCACTGTTTCTGAGTGGTAGCTGTTGTCATAAACAGATAGTTAAGGGTTAATGTCTCTTTTACCTGAAAAGGGTTAAGAAGCTCAGTAAACCTGGCTGACACCTGACCAGAGGACCAATAAGGGGACAAGATACTTTTAAATCTTGGTGGAGGGAAGTCTTTTGTTTGTGCTCTTTGTTTGGGGGTTGTTCGCTCTTAGGACTAAGGACGACCAGACATCAATCCAGGCTCTCCAAATCTTTCTGAATCAATCTCTCATGTTTCAAACTTGTAAGTAATAGCCAGGCAAGGTGTGTTAGTCTTATTTTTGTTTTCTCAACTTGTAAATGTTCCTTTTTGCTGAGAGGATTTTACCTCTGTTTGCTGTAACTTTGAACCTAAGGCTAGAGGGGGTTCCTCTGGGTTATATGAATCTGATTACCCTGTAAAGTATTTTCCATCCTGATTTTACAGAGATAATTTTTACCTTTCTTTCTTTAATTAAAAGCTCTCTTTTTAAGAACCTGATTGATTTTTTCCTTGTGTTAAGATCCAAGAGGATTGGATCTGGACTCACCAGGAATTGGTGGGGGAAGGGAGGAGGGATGGTTAAATTCTCCTTGTGTTAAGATCCAAGGGGTTGGATCGGTGTTCACCAGGAACTTGGTGAAAAAGCCTCTCAAGGCTGCCCAGGGAGGGGAAGGTTTTGGGGGGACAGAAAGTGATCCAGACACTGAAATTTCTGGATGGTGGCAGTGTTACCAGATCTAAGCTAGTAATTAAGCTTAGAAGTGTCCATGCAGGTCCCCACATCTGTACCCTAAAGTTCAGAGTGGGGGAGGAACCTTGACAGCTGTTGATTCTGTTTCTCTAACAGAGATGTCTATAAACTCACAGTTAATCGGGCATTTCCTTTATTGACTATCCCCTGTAGGAAGCTCATGTTTGTTATCTACATGTGTATTGAATAATTACACTCAATAAATTAGTTCCTCATATACCTTTCTTCAATAATAGGATATGATTAGCTGGGTCACAAGGCTAAGATCTTCATCCTTTTAAAGAAGGGGATCTTATTCTCCCAGGAATACTGGAATACCACTTCCTGTTCTTTCAGTAAATCCCAGTATTCTTAGGTTGCAACTTTTATTATTTGCTGGATCTTATTCTCCCAGGAAGACAGACATTAGTTTAGACAGTGTTACCTGGGACAGTGTTACTCCCAGTTGTCAGTGGGTGGGATTGAACGTCGGGCCTCTGGAGCTTAGTGCATGGGCCTCTACTGAATAAGCTAAAACACACACACACTCTCTCTCTCTCTTCTCCCCCCCCACCCCCGGGGACAGAGCACCACACCCAGGTGGTATGTGGGTTACAAAAGCAGCAGTCTGTTGGACTATGTTGAGTTATGTTTTTAAAGCACACCATCACTTGCCTATTGCTTGTGGAATGCAATGGATATCAAGGGAGTTTTTTGGTAAGGAACTCACTTCATCTGTATTTCTTTGTAAATCACCATGCACACATGTAGTGCTATAGAGCTAAATAATATTATTAATATTTCCATCCTTTCCCCCTTCAGGGAGCCCTGCTGTGTTGCAGCATCAAGTGTATGTTTCATTTTTAGTCTGGTAAAGATTAATGGCTATACCTGAGTGGGACAGCTCTAATATGGCAACATGTATCCAGCTGCAGCACCTGCTGTAGGCTCCTGTTAAACAGTGCATGTCTGGAGTTAATTTTTTCATAATTACATCCACAGGCAATGGAATTTAACATAACTGTATTAACCTTGATACAGTTCAGGATAAATAAATTAGAAGATACAGGAATGTGTCTACAGTGCAAAACTGTTTGTTTGAATACAAATATTACTTGGTCTGTTAATTTGGAACATGGAAAGGCAAGTAAACCAAATAGCTTAGGCAGACTGAAATGTGAGAATAATGAAAAATGAGTGAACTTATTTATTGGAATCTCAGTGTCCCTGTTTGAGCTGTGTGTGTGAATAGCTGTTTTTGGTATGCTGACAATTCTGGAGGGGGAAACTCATTTCAGGTCATCTCAAAACTGAATCTTTTGAGAATTTTTGGCAAATCAAAGAGTTGGGAAACATTTCCTCCTGGGTCAAGGGAAAAATTATGCTTGACCCAAAACATTTCATTTCCATTTTTTTGAAGCAAATCATAGTTCAGGTTAGATTTACAGTCAAAGCACATGGGAATGCTGTTACTGCCAATTGGCTGGTGGTTAGGGGACTCAGCTGAGAGATGAGACAGCTGGATTCAGATCCTCACTCTGAAACAGGGATTTGAACCTAGTTCTTATACATTCTGGGTAAGTACTCTAACCCCCAGGCTATAGTGGGGGGCTCTCAGTTTCTCCTGTTGAAACTGTTCCATTTTGTATTAAGTATTTAAATATTCATTAGGCCAGAGAGAGTGCGTGAGTGAAAAATGACTCTGTGATCTGGTGTCTAGGCCACTCACAGAAGAGGGGAGGCAGCTCGGTTCCAGTCCCTGCTCCAATAAATATTTAATTTATTTATTCAAAGTGGACCAGCTTCAACAGGAAAGACAAAGAGACACCCATCCTCGAACACCCTGTAGTCTGGGCACTCACCTAGGATGTGGGAGAGCTGGGTTAAAGTCCCTGATCTAAAGAAGGGACTTGAACCTGGGTCTGCCTCTTCCCACAAGAGCATCCTAACCACCAGGGTGCTTGGTGGGGGAATACTACCAAAGTTGATATGAATTCATGGAGTATTTTGGATTACCTGAATCTGCCAAAAAAAATCCACCCATCTCTAGTCCCTGAGAGTGGCAGTAGCGGTGGGTTGCTGTCATACCTACTTATTTGAAGACTGTGAACTGGATCCAATAAGGGGGCAATTGTATGTCACTGAAGACAACTGCTGTGCCTTAAATGGGCAATTATTAGAATACTTTTTTTGAGGACCACACAAACAGCTTAACCTTAGTCCTAGTATAGAACTATACTATACAGACTGGTGAGCACTTACACAATCACATCAGTGTCACTGAAACAGCTCGAGTCACACAACCTACCCTCATAATGGGACTATGTAGTACTTTCACCACTTTTAAAGGAAGCTATTGTTTAAAATTCAAGGACTATCCAAAAACAATGGACTTTTTTTCAAAAGTGTATCCACTTCCTGTTCTTTCAGTAAATCCCAGTATTCTTAGGTTGCAACTTTTATTATTTGCTGGAATTTCAATCTTGCTATATAACAAAGAATTGTCCTTTATCTGAACACTAGAAAGAGCTTTTAAACTCTCAACCCTAGCTCAGGTGGCTTAGCTATTATTGCTTACAGTTTTGATGTCTACTTCAAGCGTTTCTATTTTCTTCTGAACAACACTTATTCACAGACCAAAGGAGGCATTTTCTTCTCTGCTACATTAACAGAGTGGAATGCAGTTAGTTTAAAATCTATGTGACATCACGTAAAGCAGCAAAAAGTTCCCATGATTTGAGAGGCCAGACAGTTGGTGGAAAAGCTGTTGTGATTTATCCATACATTCTAAAACCAATTGATACAAATAAGCATGTTGTAGTGTAACATGATTCTGAGGCTGAGGAGAAAAGCTGGGTGGAGCATTGTGACAGAAGCCCACCCATATCTGAAGGTTCTTCCCCCAGCCTAAGGGGAGGAGCTACTGAACACAGGGCTCAAATAATTCAGGGTCAACAAATGAAAGAGGGCCAGGAGTGAGGGTTACAGGTTCAAAATCAGGGAGCCAGAAGGGGACACCAAGCAGAGAACGTTGGGTAGTGCCCACTGCTCCTCAAAGGCATGTAAGGAGCCAGTGGATGCAGCCCAGCAGAACTCTGCCTGGACATGTGATTGAAGGGAGGAATGAAAATAGTACCCACAGTTGCAGAGCTCCCCATCCAGCATCCTCCTGGTGGAACAGATGACCACCTTGGCCAGCACCAGTAAGATGTTCACGAAGAGGGTATGCATAAATCAGACGGCGCAGGGAAAAGTTCAGCCAGAACCTAAGGTAGGGTGACCAGACAGCAAGTGTGAAAAATCGGGACGGAGGTGGGGAGTAATAGGAGCCTATATAAGAAAAAGACCCCATAATTGGGACTGTCCCTATAAAATAAGGACATCTGGTCACCCTAACCTAAGGAGAAGGTTCTGGAGGAGCTGGAAAAGGGGCTGCAACCTGGTGCACTTGGGATAGATATGCACCAGGGTCTCCCTCACACCACAAAAGGGGCAGGTGTAGGGGAGAGGGGCGAACTCCGCCAAGAGCTGGGAACCATCAGCTAATCACTTAAACACCAATTAATTTCCTCCCTCCCATGGACCTGACTGTGCCTAATTAGCAGATTAGAATGGTCTGGGGAGGACAAAGGAGCTAATTAGCACATCAACACAGAGGTTAGAGGACAGCACAGGAAGGAAGTGCTAATGGGAGAGGCAGGCTAGCAATGCCAGAACCAAGGAGGATCTCTGATTGGAGAGACTCTTCCCTTTCTGCTCCTTGGTGGAGGGCTGAGGAGCAATGGATGCTGTAAATGATATGGATCTTGGATCAGTAAAGGTGGTGGGAAGAGCAAGGCAAATATACTACACCGTGGTGTTTAACAACGGAAGGTCTCTGACTAGTCTTTGTAGACAGGGCAGAAGACAGGGGCAGGATCTTATCCTGTCACCAGTATAATCAACTAATTTATTGTTAAATTTTCATATGTACTCATTCAGAACTATTTGCCAAGTTCTTCAGCAAACAAACGTTAATGCTCTACCAATCGTTCAAACTTTTGCAACAAACTCTCTGAACTCACCCCATGATCAAGTCAGACAGACAGTTATTGTTCCCTGACTGGAGGTCTGCTGCAACTAATCATATGCAGCACACACTTCACATTGCCTATTCAAATTTGCAGTTCAGCATTTGAACGGATGGTTAGTTATGCAATGTGAGATTCCTGCTTTTGTGAAATGTGTTCTTAGGTAGCATTCAAGCTGAAATGATCACTTTTTACACAAGTTTTGTTGTTAGTGAAACTAGTTCATTAGTATGTTTGTTAGAAGAAAATAGATGATTTTATTTAAATTTGAATGAATATTTGAAAAAAAACCCACACCTGTTTTGGAAGAATTCACTCAGCCCTGTTGAAGACCAAATGTAATCCTTGCCAATCTTCTGTTGAAGCCATTGAGAACAGCAGTGCTGAACTTGTTTCTCATCCAAAGCTTTAGGCTCTGGTCAGCTAGTTGGTCTTGTAAGGCTATGTCTACACTTGGAGGTCGGGATGTGTTTCCCAGCTTGCATAAACATATTCTCAATAGCTCTCATTGAGTTAGCACCTGAAAAATAATAATGTAGCCACAGTAGCATGGACAACGGCATGGCCTAGCTGCCACAAGAACCTACCCACAGTGGCCAGGCATGTTCGTACGTGAGGCAGCTAGGCCAGGCCACTGCTCACTGCTGCCTGTGCTACCATGGCTGCACTATTATTTTTAGTGTCCTAGCTTGGTGAGAGGTAGCAGGAGTGTGTCTGTGTGTGCTGGGAATCACACCCCTAGTGTAGATGTAGTCTTAGTGAGGTTACAGCCAAGATTTTCTACAGCGACTGATGATTTGGGGGCACAGGCATCAATATTTGAGTGTCTGTCATGTGACACAGTGAAGGGACCTGATTTTCAGAAACTGTGGAGCATTCACCCTCTGAATATCAGGGCCTTTTAAGGTGTCTTAAGTTGGGCACCCAAAGTTACTAATCACCTTTGAAAATCTTATAGTTTTTTTTACTTCTAAATAGAAGATTAAGGAAGTGGCTATTTTCCTGTCTTTTACAGGAGTAAAATCAGGAGTAATGGCCTGAAATTAGAAATGGAAAGATTCAAGTTAGATATAAGAAACCATTTCTTAGCAGAAAAAGTAATTAGAGAATGGAAAAATAAAACTGTCTACTGAAGGAGCTGAGTCACCCTCATTAGAGATGTTCAGAACTAAGTTAGATAAATTCCTAGTTGGCTTAGTGTATAGGAAGAGCATGCTTCACACAGGAGATTGGACTGCAAGATCTAAGATTAGTGCAACCCACTAATCAAAGATTTTGTAAGTAACACAAAGCTTGACAGAACAGTGAACTCTCTTAATTATCGTTTGACTGAAATATAGTGTAACTGCAAAACATACAATTTAATAGAAACTCGCCAGTTCTCATTTTGCTCATGCAGAAATCTGATAATTCTTATATATGGACTGACCCCTTTTCTTAGCATAAATTTAACAGGAAAAGTGCTATAGTGAAGACTTCTATTACTAAAACTTCATTTCTTTTACAAACGATTCTACAGGGTGTTTGCTAGGAGGCTGTCAATACTATTGTAAATAAAAACTAAAAACTTTTTTAAAATAAAAGAATAAATTGAGTAGTCCAGACTCACTAAGGGATCCTATTCTTATTGTTAGGTTAAGCTCCACTATAATCGATTGAAGACTATGTCAGAAGTTAAAGAATATGAATGACATGAATAGTAAATGCATGCTGGAAAGATGATTTTGCCATAACATTGTTAGTGACATATTGACAGTGTGTGGTAAATTTTCAAAAGGCCAAAGCCCCAGCTTCCCTTTTCTCAGGCCTGTTTTGTGCCCATAAAACTTACAGCCTCATTCTTGCCTGCAAATCTAAATGCTTGTGCCTCTAACTACCTGATATGCATGCACAATCAGGTAGTTACAGGTGCAACAATTCAGAGTTGCACTTGGAATCCAAGTAAATGTACATTTTTTTCAGGTAGCAAAAGAAGAGGTCTTCCTTTTGAAAATTCATCACATTGTGTGTGTGTGAATAAATATAACTATGTATATACCTTATTTTTACAATTTAGTTTATTTTTTCAATTGTTTTAAATTTAGTAATCACATTTCTGATAAATAATTGAATAATGTATCTTTTGTGAGGTTGTATTCTGTTATAACATCCATTTTCTTTCATTGGTTCATTTACAGTAGTCTGGTAATATAAATTTCATCTCAGACATTAGTGCAAATTACTGAGGTTCTCCTGAACTCTATGAAAGTATGCTTATATCTTGTGAAAGATATTAAAAGCAATGTCAAAATATAATATAATTATGTGATCATGACTAACACAAAGAAATAATAGCTAATAGCAGCACTTATGGATTCACTGAAATTAGGGATATTATTATTATTCATTTTCGATATTGCGGATCCTGCAATATTAGGTTTCCACTGCAATTTTGATTTTAATTTGCTTACTTTGCACAATTTTGCGTACATTTTGAGTATGCAATTAATATGACACCAACATTAAATGCCTGTAAAATGTAAAAATCTAAAGTGACTGAACTTGATTTCTATAGCAGTTGTGTTAAGACTTTTAGTCTTCTGAATTTTATATTGTACTTGTCACTTTATTTTTTAAAATGAATGTAATATAGTTGCAGCAAAATGTCTGGTTATCAAAAAATTTAGCAAGCATAACATAACACTTGAGGGTTTATATCATTCCAGCATTTTTTTTTAAACAAATAGGTTTACTGTGGCTTTTCCAAATTACCGCTATTAATAAAAGTCCATTATTACTTCTCTGTGATTTTCCATTATTGTCCACAACTCAGCCACAATTATTTGAAGAGCACCCCATAATTCAAGTAGGGCCATATATATATATATATATATATGTGTGTGTGTGTGTATAGCACTACTTGAATATATCTTCTTTCTTCCACTTTCCTATTCAGGACTGGTGACTTTTATAGCCTTCTTCCAAAACTCCTGATTGCACACAAGGCTGTCATGCAGATTGATCTTTATGAGGGCTGCTGATATCCAGTCCATGTACTGAGTCTTTGGTCTCCCTTTTGGTCATCTTCCATCCACAATCAGTGCAAGAACCATCTACCGATATAACTCTCAAGTCTCCACTGAATATGCCCATAACAACGTAGTCAAGCCTCCCTCAACTTGTCTTCAATGAGAGCAACCCTCATTAGGCCTCTTACAACCTCACGTTGTCTTCTGTCAAACAGTGTCCAGCCATTTGGCCATCTCACCATTGTCATTTGGAAAGCATATTGATTTATTTTCTAGTGGCTGGCCAAGTCTGTTTTCTGGACATTAGGATAGGTCAAATTACAGTTTTATATACTCTACCTTTTAACATTATCAGCATTGTTTTGTCACAGAGAATTGGGGTTAGTTCCCACCATTTGCACCACACAGCTTTAGTACAATACCAGGCATCACTCAGGAGGGCGGCATCATCATAATCAACCATTGAACCTAGAAGAATGAAAAAATACCTAAGCTCTTTGCCTGTAATATTCTTTATGGTGAGTCCTCCTCCCTCAGTTATGATAGCCTCAGTCTTACCAACATCCACTAAGTCCAGCCTGCTCAGAACTATTTTGCCACTATTCAAAATTGGCTTGCAGGGTCTCAAAATCTTCTGCACATGTCACTAGTCAGCAGCGAACAGCATGTTGCAAGGCAGTTCCCTTCGTAGATTCTCACTTGTTACATCTATGAAAACAGCAAACAAAAAGAGGCTCACCATTGCCCCTCTGATGTAGGCCAACTTTTACTTTTTACTTTCCCTACTGTAGCCCCATTGAATTTTGACTACTGTAGTCATTCCATCATGCATACCCTGGATGATATGGACATATCCTTGTGGCACACCTCTCGAATACAAACACCACTAAACTAGTTCTTTGTGGACCTGGAAAAGATGTATGATCATGTACCAAGAGACCATGCCAAGTTGCTGTCCCTTTTCTTTGAACATCTCCACGAGAATTCATAGCACAAATATTGATCATAGAATTATAGGACTAGAAGGGACCTTGAGAGGTCATCTAGTCCAGTCCCCTGCGCTCATGGCAGGACTAAATAGTATCTAGACCATCCTTGATAAGTGTTTGTCTAACCTGCTCTTAAAAATCTCCAATGATGGAGATTCCACAACCTCCCTTAGCAATTTATTCCAGTGCTTAACCACATACAGCATCAATTGTGTTCCTTCCTGGCATGATCCAATACTGACCCTTCCAAATTTCAACTATTCCATGCAGACACTTTTCAATAATCTTCTCCCATATTTTCATAGCATGTGATGTCAGCTTAATTGGGTGATAATTAGCACACAGTGTAGTATCTCCTTTCTGTTTAAAAATAGGCAACACAAAGCTTTTACGCCATTCATCCAGCATTTTCCTTTTCTTAAGAATATTATTGAACAGACTTGTAAGATCCTTGATGCCTTCCCTTCCCAATGACTTCAGAGCATCCACTAGTACTTCATCTGGCCCAGATGCTTTCTCCTTTGTCATTTTCCTAGATGCTTCTGCAACCTCTTCCTTCAATAAACGGTCTATTCCGCCTGGTTTGGCTGATATTTTCTAAGTTCCTCACTTAGCTTCTCCTAATTCATCACTTTTTCAAAACAGTCACTCCACACTTTGATTGAATCTCCATTCATTTGTAATATACCATGTTCATTTCTAATGTAAGTTAACTTGTTCACATCCCTCATTATTTTCTCTCTTGCCTTGGTGAGTCTATAGATAATCTTTTCTCCCTCTTGCCTTCTTAGTCAGATATATAGCTTGTCACAGGCCATACTTTTAGCTAATGCAATACTTCCTTTGGCCTCCTTTTTTGCCTTCATGTACACCACTTTATCACTGCTCAAGCTGCTGACCTGACATTTTTTTAAAGGTTTCCTTTTTTCCCCGTCAAAAGATTCTTTAACCTGTGGATTCCACCCATCAATGCTGTCACCCTCTATGATGCAATGAGGCTATCAGTGTGTTGCACTTCCGGAGGACATGTCTTCCAGATCATGAACTTTTCTGTGAGACACAAGGGATACCTTTCACTTGAACCAACCCCTGCAATGAAGAAGAGTATCTGAGTGCAATCCCTCTCCACCCCAACACAGAGTAGAATCAGGTGCTTCAGAGTCTGAAGAAGAAAAGTGGGAGGGCAACTTAAGGGGAGAGACAAACAGAAGGAAGTTTGCCTCATTCAGTGCACTCTTGACAATGTATGTTCTGGTGTCTACCCATAACATCTATTTTTTTTAAAGCATAGGAAATTCCATACAAAAAGCCATGCTAAAATAATCTCTTGAAAATTTGGAAATACAAAAGTCTAAGGTTGCCAGCACAACCTGAACTCTGTATTTGAACATATGTATTGGCACACTGTCTTTAATTACATTATTATTTCCATTATAACAGCACCTAGAGATCCCATTCAGGGACCAGGGACCTATTCTGCTAGTCATGTCTACATGAAAAGTATATTGTATACTACTTAAAAGAACATACCATACAAGTATAACAGAGTGATAATGAAATTTGTCTGGTCCATCTAAATTAATAAGCAAGTTAGCTAGTCCCTGAATTCCACTTAAGGAAAGCTCTAATGTGCCTGTGAATGCAGCTATGCTATCTTTGTACTTATATGGTGTTATATGGGAGATAACAATTAAAGACTGTATGATAATGCAAATTCACAAAGAAGCAGAGTTAAGGTTGTACATTTAACTTGGGTATTTTCTAATGTGTCGTTACCTGACCAAACTTAACATTCTTTTAAAAAAGTTTTTGCAAGGATATTTATTTATTGTTTTTATAGTATAAAAATGAGCTATGAATTGTACTTACCATGTGACTTGAAACATATTGAGATACAGACAGCTATGGTTTTCTTTTAACTTTGAGGGCAGTTAGTAGGTTGGGGGTGCCAAATGGTTTCTGCAGCTAGGGCACCAGTGCATGTAAGGTCAGCCATATCTACAAATATTCCAAATAAAACACCAATCTAAGAGACAATTCCTGAGTTAAAACATATTAAACTGGTTGTATTGTCAGGTGTAAATTAGTTTCTGTTCATAGCGAAGTGTTCTTTTCTGATTATTCTGGGGCTGGATGATAAGATCAAGTAGAAAGATTATATGTATAGAAAGAGAGAAAGAAAGACACCTTATCCTCAGTTCCAAATCTTTAACTTCACATATGAAGCCTAATCCACAATTCAAGATCTTCACTTTCTTTCTTTATAATACACACACACACACACACACACAGAGTTATTGCACATATATATTTAATGATTACTATATTTAGGTATGGATTTGTCTTTTAACACACACTTTAGCAAGCAGTATTTATAGAACTACATTGACCATGTAACCTGCAAATGTAACCTGCAAAGAACTGCTAATCAAGTGGGAAAAGAAACCATCTAATTTTTGGTGATGAAAATTGCTTTACATTGAGTGATTGTGCTAATCAATCTTCCACAAGTAAATCACCACTAAAAGATAATTATAGAATCTTTCAACACAACTGAGTAAGAAAAGGAATAAAAATAAACTCACAGAAAAGCCACTCTCTTCAGTAAACATTCCAGAATTTGCTTTGCTTCCAATGCACCAGAAAGAAATTTGGACAATGTGCCCAAGTTGTCTTCAGCCTGTCAAAAAGCACTTCTTCGGTTGACCAGGACAGAACTGGTGGAATTGTTCATTGCAAATAATGTATCCAACAAATACAGTAGTTCTTTCTGTTCACAAGTTATCCAAAACAGGTTGTAATCTTAATTTGCTCATTAGTTGAAACTATTCATCAACTACTTTGTATGAAAATTTTTTAGCCTATGATTCACTTCAAGTGGTTGGTCATATAATCTGTTCTCTGATTGGATGACTTACGATTTCTAGAGTGGAGGAGTACTTTTTTTCCCCTCCCATTCACAAAATTATCCACAAATAAGGTAGAGCTTGTAAGACTGTTTGTGAAGGCATTTTCAGTGTGAATACTTGTATCATAAATAGTGATGCCTGTACTGAACATTCGTTCTTCCCGTGAACATTCTTTTGAATAAATACATGCTCATCTGATGTATGCCAACAAACAAATCAACAGAGCTGCAAATACCAGCAAAGGAAACTGACAGGCTGTATTGGCAATAAGTCACAACATCTAGAAAAATCAGCCCCTGAAAAGCAGATGACAAATGTGATATAAGAAGTTATATAGAATAGAAACCAGTCTTAGCAAGACAGACATGATACTGGTTGGACAAGGGAACATTTCTGAAGAACTAGCTATGTCACTCTCTTCCCCTCCGTGGAATGCATTGTCAAAGTTTTTGAAAGCTTTAGCATCTTATTAGGCTTGGCATTTCACCTTGATGACCAAGTAGCATCAGAGACAACTGTCATCTAGCACACTGGAGATGAAAGAAAACATCCAGAGTAATGCAGAGGTGGCAGCAGCTCATCTATGAAGTAGACATTTGCAGTCTCAATGGGATAGGCTGCTGCAACCTTACTGCTGTGCTCTCATTGCTCCACTGTCTCCCAGCCCATTTCTATTGCCAGTTTAAGGCCTTCAACCCAGATCTGCCAAGGTATTTAAGTACCTAACTCTCATTGAAAGCAAAGTGAATTAGGCACCTAAATACCTTTGAGGATTTGGGCCTTAGTCCTTATTTTTAAGGCCATCAGTGAATCAGCACAAAGTTGCTACATCTCTAGCTATATCTTACAAAGGCAGGTACAGTCCTCTGGGAAAACACAGCCCAAAGAGCCCAGGACAAAACATACAATTGCTGAAGAAAAATCATTTTCAGTTGAAGATTTTGGATGAGGAATGAATTTTCAGAGAAAATCAGGCTAATCTGTAATTACATTCAGGGTGCACTTCAGGACCCTCTTAAAAAAAACAACTTTCCCACCATAATTAAATTAATGGGGCGATGGAGAAGAGTACAAATTTCTATGTATACCCAAAACAAAGCCTCCTCCTGTACAGCTAGGAAGGAAAAAGAGTAGAAGACTCATGAAGTTCATTAAGGACTTTATCCTACAGATCTAATTAACCCGAGTGCTTAGAAACTTTAGTGATGAGTGTTATATAAAACCTAGAATAGAGAATATTCACAAATAGTTCTTGGCTGTATTTACACAGCTCTAGATGCATATTTCTATTAATATTTTATTATTATTTATTATATTCCTAGTATTAGTGTATATTTGGGTCTATTACAACAAGGTGGTCAGATGTATCCTGACTCTAAGAATGCCAAAAAAAATGGTTTCCAAGGTTTCCAGAATATGCCAAGATTCAGGTTACAGTTTTCTGCACGTGTAGCCCAAGACGTACCTTTGTATTATTTCACTATTCCAATTTACTGATCCATCATTCATGAAAAAGATAGCAATCGTCTATATCCTATTCCCAGCTGCAGAATGCATGCCCCTCTGGCATCTTTGTTTTTCTCTCCTCTGTTGCAATTTGCTGTGTTTGCATTTTGCTGTGAGGATGCTGTGGTGCCATGTGAGGGGAAATTTCAGGTTGCCTCAAGGCAATGGCAGGTAGCTTCCCTCAAATGCTGTAATTTGTCTGAAATAATACATTCTGCAAGGTTTGATCATAATAGTTTTTGAATGTTTCCTGGATGGAATGGGTAGTACTGCTCTAGCTTTATTAATGGCATTACAGATAAAGAGCGGGGGGAGGGGTGTGTGAAACATTTCTGCTTTTTCCATATGAAATTGCCATTTGCACTTCTTTCTTGAGTGGGCTGTGATTGGACCAAAAGGTGCATATGAGCATGCTCTCCCACAACATGGAAGAGGTCTTTCCCTTCTCTTTTTTTCACTTTTCCTTTATGAAGTTAACCAAAACAAGGCAGTTATTTCAAGAAGATGCTGGCTGTGAGAGAGTTTGACCACAGTTTCCATTGAAATTGTGACAGAATTACACACTCTTTTTCCAAATGTTTCAAGTTAGACCAGAAGGAGAAGTCCTTCCCCTCAGCTTGACCTTGTGGAATAAGATAAGCCTTGAGTTTAGGAGTAATGCTCAATGCTAAGAAGACTTTATTTTACAGTATTTCATCCTCAACTATCAGCTGATGCAAGATGATGACAGCACACATTACTGGATGCACCTGCCTCCACTTGAGGCTCTTGCATTGTTCATTGCACTCTGTCAATGCTGCAGCTGAGAACTGGGGCTGGAAAAGTGCTAATTTGCCAACACTTTATTGCCAGCCTACAGCTCTGATTTGATTTTCCTCATTTGGCTTTTATTCTCCTCCTTCAGCTACTCTTTGATATTGTTTTAAGGACCTAATTGCATCCTTTAAATTCAAGAAAATTTACATTTGTACAGCTCAAAAGCCTCAGCCTCTAAAGGGGCTTCTCTCACTGTACACCATAATTGGTGCATTTCCATTTGTGACAATCAATTATGTACCCTTGTCAATTATGAGACTCATCCTGTTGATATTGGCAACCAAGTCCAAAAGGCCATTTAGCCAGGCATCACTAGATGCATTAAGATTAAAATTGTTAATGTACAACAGATGGTTGATGTTGACTTATTATACACTCAGCAAAAAAAGGACATTAAAAGGATGACATAAAATAAGAATGAAGGAAACGCATAGTTAAATCTGGACCATCAACACCTAAGCACAACTTTGCACACCAAGAACATAACTGTAGGGGTGCTGAGATGTGCTTAAGCACTGAAGGTTTTAACTCTAAGACCAGATCTATACTAAAAAATTAGGTTGACCCAGCTACATCACTCAAAGGTATGAAGAATTCACACTCCTGGGCAATTAAAATAAGCCAATCTATCCCCCAATGTAGACAGCACTAGACTGACAGAAGAATTCTTCCATCGACCTAGCTACTGCCTCCCAGGAAGGTGGATTAACTACAGTGACGGGAGAACCTCTCCCATCAGCATAGCTGGTGTCTACACTGAAGCGCTACAGCTATGCTGCTGCAGTGTTTCCAGTGAAGAGACAGCCTAAATATCCAGTGGTTTGTGTTGTTTTGTGTCACAGCTTTAAATTATTTTAAATGTTGTTTTACCCAGGTATATTTCCATTTTCCTCACTTCTGAAGTCCGCTGTATCCTGCTGGATCTACTAGGATTGCATTGTAACGCTTCCTATAAACCTCAGAACAGTCACAGCAGAGCAACATAGGGCACTTTCTTTCAGAGAGGCTGAGCATGCAGATGCTGAAGTATTATTAATGTCCTAAGAATCCATGGAGATGGAGCATCAAGACCCAGATCTCTTATTTCAATTTAGACGCTAATCTCTGAGCCACTAAAGCAACCCTTTGAATTTTTATATATAGGCTAGCTATATCTTACATTACATCTTCAATGACGAGCTTTAGTTGGATGGGGCTAGATTCACAAGGTAGACTTAGGCATTACAAGTCCTTGCTGGCTAGTGGAATTCACAACCCTGAGTTAGGCACCCAGCTTCCCTATAGACTGTATGGGAGAATTAGGTGCCTAATAAAGGGATTTACAAAAGCGAGCACATTAAGTGGGGAGCTTCCTGAGTGAGCCGGTAGGCAATGGTGAGGAGAGGGACATGTGTCCTAAGCCCCAACCCCTCCAAAGGGAGGAAGGCATCCAACTCTGGGCTGGAGGGAGGTGCCTAAGCCAAGTCAGTTGGTTATTCAAGAAAACCTGATGAGCTGACATCAGTGCCCCCCCCCCAATAGTTACCTGAGATGACCCAGGTAATTACAGGCCTATCAGTCTGACGTCGATCCCAGGCAAGATAATGGAGCAGGAGAAATGGAACTCCATTAATGAAGAATTAAAGCAGAGTAATGTAATTAATGCAAATCAACATCAGTATATGGAAAATAGATCCTGTCAAAATAATTTGATATTTTTATGAGATTACAAGTTTGGTTGCTAAAGGTAATAATGTTGATATAATATGTTTAGCCTTCTGTAAGGCATTAAATTTGATACTGCACAACATTCTGATTAAAAAACTAGAATGATACAAAATTAACATGGCACACATTAAATGGATTAAAAGGTGGCTAACTGATAGGTCTCAAAATGTTATTGTAAATGGAGAATTGTCATTGAGTGGGTGTGTTTCTATTGGGTCCTTCAGGGATCGGATCAGCTCTTGACCCTATGCTATTTAACATTTCTAATCAATGAGCTGGAAGAAAATATATAATCCTCACTTACAAAGTTTGCAGATGACACAAAGATTGGGAGAGTGGTAAATAATAAAGAGGGCAGGTCACTAATTCAGAGCAATCTGGATCACTTGGTAAGTGGAGTACAAGCAAAAAATATGCATTTTAAAACCACTAAATGTAAATGTACACCTTTAGGAACAAAAAACATAGGCCATAGTCACACAATTGGGGACTCTATCCTGGGAAGCAGTGACTCCAAAAGAGATTTGGTGGTCGTCAGGTGGATAATCAACTGAACATGAGCTCCCTGTGTGAGGTTGTAGTGAAATGAACTTATGAGATCCTTGAATATATAAAACCAGCAAATCTCAAATAGGAGTAGAGAGGTTATTTTACTTCTATATTTGGCACTGATACAACCACTGATGGAATATTGGGTACAGTTCTGATGCTCACAATTCAAAAATTATGTTGATAACTTGGAGAGGGTTCAGAGAAGAGTCAGGAGAATGATTAAAGGATTAGAAAACCTGTCTTATAGTGATAGACTCAAAGAGCTTAATCTATTTAGTTTAACAAAGAGAAGTTAAGGGGTGAGTTGATTACAGTCTATAACTGCCTACATGAGAAACAAATATTTGATAATGAGCTCTTCAATCTAATAGAGAAAGGTATAATATGATCCAATGGGTGGAAGTTGAAACTGGACACATTCAGACCAGAAATGAGGTATAAATTTTAATGGTGACTGTAACTAACCTTTGGGACAACTTACCAAGGGTTGTGGTGGATTCTCTGTCACTGGCAATTTTCAAATGAAGACTGGATGTTTTCCAAAAAGAGATGCTCTAGGAAATATTTTTGGGAAGTTCTATGACCTTTGTTACACAGGAGGTCAGAGTAGATGAACACAATGATCCCTGCTAGTCTTGAAATCTATCACATCTATACCCAATAGCGAGAACACTCACCTAGGATGTGGGAGACTGAGGTTTGAATCCCCACATTGCCCGATTTGGAGCAAGCACTTCAACCTAGGTGTCCCACCTCCCAGATAAGTGCCCAAACCACCAACTTATAGCATTGCTCTCTCAGCCAATGTTTACTTAAGTATTTCATACAAAGTGTAACAGCTTTAACATGACAGATTGAGAGAGCTCTGCCCTGGGTATCTAATAGCCCAATGGTTAGGGCACTCAAGTGAGAGGTAGGAGACCTGGATTGGAGTCTCTGTTCCAAATCAGGCAGAGTAGGGATTCAAACCTCTGTCTGTCCCTCCACCACACCCCCTAAGGAGTGCTATAAACCTAAAACTACAGAGTGTCTTTTGTGCAGATAGGTGTGCTTTGAGCACAGCTACCAGATTGGGCAAGATAGGTAGGGGAATGCTTAGTTTGTGAATCTTGCCAGAGTTTAGGCATGGCAAGCTGTTTGGTGGTGTCAGGACTTAGTTGACTTTCTGCCAGTGGGCATGCACAAACCTAGGCAACTACAGAATTTAGGCTCCTACAGAGTTAGGTGCAGCGGAACTGGGGGTTTTATGATCCAGAAAACCCCTGTTCAGCTTCCACCTAACCCTGTATGCACAAGAACTCACAGAGTACCTAAATTTTTGCTGTAACAGTTTCCTAGGTGCATAAGCTTCTGTCTTTGGGCATGTGCACTGCTGCCTCACTTCAGGTGTCCAAATGCCTATCTGATACCTCAGCCCCAGTTTGATCCACAAACTGAGCGACAGGCAGGCAAATGCCTATTTCCCTGCAGGGCCCAATCCAGAGTTCACTTACTGCATCAGACCCCATTCAAAATCTGGCTAGAGGAGCAAGCAGCGGTGCCCACCTTGTAACTTTTAACCCAGAGGTTAAAGCATTCACCTGGGATGTAGGAGACCCAGGTACAATCACTCCCCTGCCTGATGGGAAGAAAGGAGTTGAGGAAAGGTCTCCAACCTCTTAGGTGAATGCCCTGGCAACTGGGCTATGGGATATTCTGAAGTGAGGCTCCCTCAGTCTATCCTGTTGAAACTGTTCTACTTTGTATAAATAAGTAGAGAGTCATTGGGCCAGAGAGAGAGCAAGAGACTAACTCTATAGCTTGATGGTTAGGGCACCCCCATGGGAGACCCTATTCCCATGACTCTATATTTATATAAATCACCACCTAGTGTGCTGGTTTTTGTAGGTCCCATTTTTCAGCACCTCTCTCTCTCTCTTTTGATTCATGCTGTAGAGATCCCTAGAGATCTTCCCTAACTGATGCTTTCCAAATAAAATATTTAATGCAGACATCGCTGTGCATTATTATTAGGTAGAAGACTTTGACCATGGGCTTCAATTTATTTTCTGACTGAACTGTTGGTTATGTACCAACATATCAGGTGAGCTAAAGCACTTGAGCACTAAGGATTTATCTGGTGCAAGGGCTACTAAAAAGTCAAAGCTCCCATAGCTGGGGCTGTAACAGATTAATGTCCTTTGAGGATTGGGCACAGAATTGGACTGGTAAAACACACACATACCAGTGGGTTAAACTTTTGCTACAGGTGCTCTGACATGGAGAGGGTTGGGTATGTTTTCGTATCAGCTTTGGACAGCCATTAAACGTGCAATGTTAGTAGTTAGCACTTTATTACTGAGCATGAATAAAACAAGAAGAGATCCAGTATTGAACTGCTAACTCCACTGTTATAACCATCATGTACAGGGGAAAGAGTGTGTGCAGTTGTGGCCTAGCAACACTGCTATTCGATTCCTTACTCAGTACTGTTGCATCAATAATCAGAAGCATAGTGCAAAGAGGATGCTTGTTGAAGTGCAAATGCAGTTATTGCTATGCATTAACTGCTGCTTCCTAAAGAACACTGTAATTTACTAGCTTGCGAGTATGGGCACCACTGCCCACAACTTCAAGAGCTTCTCAACTGTGTGCCACCACTCTATATTGCTGAGTGCTTCTCCATCTGGTGAAGGTGTAGAGACCCAAGCTTTTGAAGAAGTAGAATAGGAAGTCTATTCTGGCGGCCACTGGACTGGATTGTGACCCTTGCTCATGCAGGGAATCTAAGGGGAAGAAAGAAACCCTTGATGCCCCAGCACTTGCTACTAATATTGTGAGTAGGACAACACTTTCATCAGAGCTGCTTACTTCCCCACCTACAGATGGACAGGGAAGCAGGTGGGTGGGAGTGGAGAATGAGTAGAAACTTGGTTCTATTCCCTGCCCCAGAACATCCTGGCTGGTGCAGCTGAGCTTGCATGAAGGAGGAAGTAACTTGTGCCAAGAACAGGGCCTGAAAAATTTACTCCTCTCATGACACAACGGGGGAAGCAGGGACCAGACAGTGACTCAATCACAATTCAGACTCTGCCCTGCACCTACATGCAGCCACTTAGGGCAGATTGTTCTAATCTAGCCCACAGTGATGTTCCAAGGAGATACAGTAAGCAGAATAATGACAGTGTTGTGTTAGGCCACAGATTTGTTACAGCATTTTGAATTACCCAAATGCATTAGTGTCCATTACAGACTAATTAAGTGTATTCAAATTACCCAAATGTTCTCATTTCTTGGATGGCAAGATTTGAGTCTGAAAATGGAACAGGAGCTTTTGAATTAGAGGTGGATCTGGGGATTGTTTGTTTGTAAAGAAAAAAAAATCCCCAAAATCTTTTCTTCCTATTTTAAACCTTTATCCTAAAATGAGCTATGCACAGGCAGACCTCTGAACCCAGGAATAGTCCTGCGGAAGTCAAAGGGTGTAGGAGTCCACCCCTGCCGCACTCATTGCTGGACTGGGGCCAAATTTCAAACTACATTGTTGTTGCTATTGTGTTTGTTTTTAAAGACAAGTTACATAAACCTTGAAAGTCTGGAATTTTATAAAATAAACAATATTTTTAAAAATTTAGCTACATCAATATGAAGAATAATACTATATCAACTGAAACCAAATGTGTCTTTGATCAATAATAGACTGTGCTTAAAGATTTAGACATATGAATTTGACTTGTTTCCTCTATTCTGTTCCTTCTAACCTCTTCTGCTCCCACGTGTCACCTTCTCTCCTATTTTCATTTGCATTGCCTTCATCTTAAATTTAACCAGGATAGAGAAGACTAGTCATTAATATAAACTGCTTAAATGTATTTGTTTGCTGAATATATTTACATTCCCATCTGAAATACACCAACATGGAAAATAACACAAAATTATTACTTGGAAAAAAGTTAATTGTGTGTGAAACCTTAATACACAATAACAATTAACTGTTTTTGCATCAAATCTATGATTTTTGTCATTTTCCACTCTCATTTGTCCTTTAGAGGTCATTGAAACTATGAATGTGATGAGCCTTGTTTCATTTAAACTTTTAAGTACTAATGCAGCTTAAGTATCCTATTTACATTTTTAATAGCAAAGCTTATAGTGTCAGTGTTATTAACACTAAGTATAGAAAGTAATTTATAGCTTCATCAAGTTCACCCAAATGCAGACTCTGAGATGTCATAATAAACAATTTATCATTCATCCAAGTTGAATGGCTATCTATTAATTCAGAGCCAAAAATTCTATCTGCCTTGAAACTTATTTGGACTTTGTTATTTGGACTCCAAACATTTAAAAGCAGCAAAGAGTCCTGTGGCATCTTATAGACTAACAGACATATTGGAGCATGAGCTTTCGTGGATGAATACCCACTTTGTCGGATGGATGCACGAAAGCTCATGCTCCAATACGTCTGTTAGTCTATAAGGTGCCACAGGACTCTTTGCTGCTTTTACAGATCCAGACTAACACGGCTACCCCTCTGATACCAAACATTTAAAAAAAGTCTACCAAAATATCACTGAGGTTACAAAATAAAAAACAGCCACCATTTGTATAGGTCCTTCCAGGTTCTATCCTATGGTGATGCCAAGTAAGCAGACGGAGGACAAGTTAATTAAACTTATTCCAAGCCAAGCCATTTTGTTTTCACAGTTCCTTCTGATAGTGCCCAAATGGGGATGTCAAAGAAAAAAGCTACAGTATGATGACTTGGTCTCCATAATCAAAGATTTTTTTGGGGAAAAAAAGATACATTTCCATTTTATAATTGCTAACCATCACTGTAGATGGTATAATTTTTGAGCTCTTAAGAGGATCCTACACATAAGAGAGAGCAAAAAAATCAAACTAAAAAAATGAAATAACAGAGGTTCAGTCAAAAACCTTAGATCAAAACCCAGATTGAGATCCACATTTTGAAAGTGAACCCTTGTTTTACACTGAAGTGTTTCAAACCTAACAGTCTGAAAGTATCCAGACTTTAAAGTATTCATATATATGTTTGTTTGTTTGTTTGTAAAGAAAAAAAAATCCCCAAAATCTTTTCTTCCTATTTTAAACCTTTCTCCTAAAATGAGCTATGCATATATATATATATATATATATATATTATATAATATGAGTTTTGCAGCTTGGACTTCTTCTTAAATAAAATAGATATTAGAGATTTGGCTATAGATTCTATAATGCCTGGCTGAACGTGTGTTGTCAAAGTTTGTCGAGACTAATGAATATGTCCTTAAGTGAAGAAACTCATAGACAAATAAATTAAACTAAAAATGTAATAAGGTTATTCTGCCATATTTCAGAACTCTGTGGAAATGGATTAGATTTCAGTTCAATAGTTGACACAGCACAAATGGCTTCTTTGGTAACAGGATTAAAAAAATATTGACATTTACTTACCATAACAAGATTGATAATAATGCATTAGCTGCAACCATCAATAACTAACTTGACCATTTCACTGAACTTGCATACTAAAGATGTTGACAAGGGAGGCACTTATTAAAAAAAGAAAAACAAGGCAAGAAAATGGAACCAACAAATCCTGCCGCAGAGCAGAAATCAGAACATGACCAGATGAGTGCAACATCTCCCAGTGAGGGTGCACTCAAAATACTTTTAAGAAGTGCAGTATCATGTCACTTTTAACATCTACATCTTCTTTTTCAGCTAACAATAACTCCCTTAAAATTTCTGACTAGATCTTGGAATTGAATAGGAGACCAAATTGCTTGCATCTAAAACAGAATAAGTTAGTCAGTAGTCTATTGTGCTTTAGGGAAAATTGAAGAATATAGGTCTAATTTCCCCAGTCAACATGCAAGAAAATAATCCTCAGACGTGTGGTCAACTCAAGAGCTGAAGCTTCAGTTCAAAACTTTCTCCAGGAATGAAGGACCATCACTAACTTCACCACTTTCCACTCCAAGTGCAAGGTCACATTTCTTTGACCTTGCCTTCTCTAACACACAAATAGCAACAGGTATATTAAAAAACAAAAAGACCCTCCACTGTGCACATTTCTTCCCTCGGGGAGAAAAAAAAAAGAACAAACAAGAAGTGACAGATGAGTGACAGATGTATAGTCATGTTTTTGAATGCCCAACTGGAAGGCACTCGGATGAGTCCAGTGTAAGAACCTATACACAGTAGAAGAGGGCAGTCCATTCCTATCCAGCAAAGCACTTCAGTACATGCTTAACTTTAGGCATCTGCAACTTCAATAGGATTTAAATTCACAGTTAAATACTTTCCTGAATTGGAGCCTAAAATAGCCCCAGTTTCATCTCCAATGCAGTTGGCTGATTAAAGCATTACAGAAAAGAGGAGGCGCAATAAAGCCCATAGCTTATAGACTCTCCCTTCCAAAGCCTTCTGAAAAATGCTCAAGGAATCATCATCTCAGAATTGCTCATTATCAACCACCAAAGTCATTTTTTGTTTAAAGGCAAAAACTACATTATAGTTTTTCTATTAACTGCTTGAGGCAAAAGTTAATGTTCTCATAAACTAGTTGTTAACTGATGTAATCATTGGTTTCCACATAGGTTATTGAGATTATAAACCATACTCAACAGTTTAAAAAAATCAATAGAATGTTTAAAAAATGCTTAGTGAATCAGGATCAGCTCCCTAGGTAAATTGGTTGTTTGCTGACAATTAATGACTGATTTTTCCCAATTCACAAAGTGGGACATGCTCTGCTACCTTTACAATTATCAGTTGATTGCTTGTGTTTCTTCGGGTTTTTTTTTTTTTAAGATTAAGGTACCATTAAACAGAGTTTGAAATCAAATCTCTCAGGTGCGAACACCAGGTTAGAGTCACTCAATTTAAAATAATTGCAGAAAACTACAAACAGCAGAGACAGGGCCGTCCCTAGACATTTTGGTGCCCTATGCAGCTCCTCTGTGGGGTGTGTGTGGCCCAGGGCCAGTGCAACCCATTAGGCGACCTAGGCAGTCGCCTAGGGTGCTAGCATTTGGGGGGCAGCATTTCAGGTCCTTCAGCGGCAACTGCAGCGGCTGGATCTTCGGCCAACCCGATTGTCATCGACATTTAGGTGGAGGGAACTGGGGCAGGGGGGCGTGGGGAGGGCCGCCTGCAGCAAGTAAGGCGGGGCGCGGCACGCGGAGGAACCGCTCCCTGCCCCAGCTCACCTCTGCTCCGCCTTCTCCCCTAAGTACGCTGCCCCGCTCTGCTTCTCTCCCCTCCCAGGCTTGTGGTGCCAAACAGCTGATTGGCGCTGCAAGTCTGGAAGGCGGGAGAAGTGGAGCGGCAACAGCGTGCTCGGGGAGGAGGTGGAGCAGAGGTGAGCTTGGGCGGGGAGTTGCCGCACGGCTCCCCGGGCTGGGGGGAGCTGCCGCGGGGGGGAGCGCCTCAGGGCGGAGGAGGGAGCTGCTGCGGGGGGGGGGGCGCCTCAAGGCGGGGGGATGGGGAGCTGCCATGGGGGGGCACCTCAGGGCAGAGGGGGGGTGGGGAGCTGCCCTGGGAGGGGTGCCTTATGGTGGAGGGCTGCCACAGGATGGACGCAAGGTGGAAGTTTTGCCTAGGGCGCGAAACATCCTTACACCCGCCCTGGTGTGGCCCCAGGCCTCCATGGGGTGGGGGTTCCCCAGGGCTCTGCATGGGGCGGGGCTGGCTGCCAGGCCTCCACAGGGGGGCAGGAGCAGGCTTGGGATGCAGAGAGGAACTGCACCCCAGCACAAGCCAGCAGTGCGGATTGGGGCCGGGTCGCTCCACTTACTGCTGCCCGGTGAGTGCAGGGCGGGCCCGACCCCGCACTCACAGGGTGGCAGGAAGAGGAGTGACCTAGCCCCAGCCCACTCCACTCTGCTCCCCTGGCTCCCAGCCTTGGGGGGGGGCAGGGGAGAACCCCCAGTACTCACCGGCGGCGTGGCTGGGAGCTGCCAGAGCGGAGCGGGCTGGGGCCGGGTTGTTCCACTTCCCACCGCCCAGTGAGTATAGGGTGCACCCAACCCCTGCTGCAGTCTCCTGAGACGTTGCTCTGGGGAAGGGATGGAGTGCGGGCAGGGCTGCGGTGGAGTAGGGGCAGGGGTAGGGGCCATGGGGAAAAGGCGGAGCAGGGGCAGGGGCAGCTTTCCTGGGCAGCTCAGCCGGCCAGGGGATCGGGCTGGCCGCTGGAGCAGCACGCAGCTGCATAGGGCACCAAGAAATTTGGGGCAATTTGGTGCCACAAATTTCCTGGTGCCCTATGCAACTGTGTACTTTGCATATGGATAAGGATGGCTCTGAGCAGAGAATGATATTAGCTGCATGGTAAGTTTTTCCAAGGCAGAAATCTGTCCAAAGCAAATACAAATGGAGAGAAATGTTGGCAGTCATCTAAAGGTTAAACAGAATTCCATGTATCTATTTAATGCAACATTTACAAAGAGTGAAGAGCTGGGTGACATACTAATTATCCAGGGGGTTAAGGATTTGCATTTTATTTCCTTGTACTGTTTCAGTAATGTGCTGTTCATTTTGTTTCTAAGTTACGTTAATGTGTAGTCTAAAAGCTATTGCATCTCCTGTCTTCCCTGTTACAAATTTTATAAGAACTATATTTCACCTGCTATCACTGTGCCTTCTCATCTAGAGATAGATGGCAGGAAGCTAAAAAAAAGGGAGGGGGGAGGGGGGACTTGATATATTGGAGACTGTCTTCATTTCTTCCCTCTTCCTTTTTAATGCCCCTCCCCCCCAAAAAAACCCAACTTGTAGCTATCAAGGGCCTAACTCTCAGAGATGTTCAGTATCTCCTAGTAGTTTTAATGGAAGTTCTGGAAACTCAGTAGCTCTGAAAAATCAGGCCTTAGATAAACAAATAAAAGATAGGGTTGTTTCCACTGCTATTTCCTGTAACTGTGAGATCTCCACCAATGAGGACAGGAACAGGACTAATATGTTAAAAGTGGTGTTCTTACTGTGGCCTTACTGTTGCTATTTATAAAGGTTGTCTCAGAGCTGCCACTTACAGAAATGCAGATTTGCAGAATACATGGTAGCAACAGTTTCAGCAAGACAGTACTAGCTGTATGGTGTTCGAATATAATAAGTTACTCAAGATTTTGTAGAATATAATGCAATTCCATTCTTCTCAGTAGATGAGTAACCAGAAGGTATTCATGAAGATATGAAATGAGAAACATCGTCTTCTTCCAATTAATCATTGGTAAATTAATGAGCTCATGAATGCATAAATGTCTTTATATCATAAATATATCTAGCTATAAAAAGAACAAAAATAACTCTATGCCTATATCTCATATTAAACCAATATATATCAGCTTTCAAATTGCATGATAAAAGGAACTAGGAATACTGTACATGTGCATTGTTATGACATGATACAATAGTATTCTAACATTTTTCCTGTGAGAGTTTTGATTTTCATCATGAAAAAAACTGCACCAACGTATAACTAATTCACACTGAACCCCAATGATCTCTTCTTTAAAATGTCTTCACAAGTATAGTTGCAGTGGATAATTTATTCATGTAAGTGAGCTTCTCATCTCTTTACCTGGTAAACTGTCCTTCATTCAACACAGCTTTTGTCATTTGTGCTGATCACTAGAGAGAAAGAGACATTTGAGCCTTTAAGGCCACACAAAAGTAAGTATTTTGCAAATGTGAGAACTCCCCAGTGGAAATTCTGGACTGCAACATCCTACTCAAAACATGTGACCTGATTCTCTCCTCACTTACAATGGTGTAAGTTAGACATTATTCCATGGCAGTCAATGGAGGAACAGTGATATCAAACTGGTATAGCTCACAGCTGCCAATTTTCACATGGTAAATAAGCACCCTGACGTTCACAATAAGCCAAAAATCAAGCTAATCCCATTTAAAAACAAGGCCAAAACAAGCCAATCCTTAAGAACCCCAACGCTCTATGTGACTAAATCCCCCTGGCGTGCAGACTGGGACTGGTGGGCCCGCTGTGCACCCCTGACTCTCTCCCCACTTACCCCTGCTTGCCCTCCATTGCCCCTGCTTGCCGGGAGCCAATAAAAATAAATAAAAAAAGAAGCAACAAGCTACAAGCCAAAAACTAGCCAACAAGCAACTCACAAGCAAATTAAGCCAAAAAGAAGCCCAATTTCTGCATTTTTTTCGTGGGTTTGGTATAGGTGAGGGAGGACTCAGATTCAACATCTGCTCATCACTTTAGAGCAGGGGTTCACAAACTTGATTCTGGGCTTGTTCAGGGATAAGCCCCTGGCAGGCCGCTAGAAGCTTTGTTTACCTGAGCGTCCACAGGTACCGCTGCTCGCAGCTCTCAGTGGCCGCGGTTCACCTTTCCTGGTGCAGGCGGGAAGCGGCGCTGGCCGGGCCACTGCTTCCTGCAGCTCCCGTTGGCCGGGAACGGTGAACCATGGCCACTGGGAGCTCGGAGCGGCCGTACCTGCGGACACTCAGATAAACAAAGCGTCTCGCAGCCCGCCAGGGGCTTACCCTGAACAAGCCACGAATCAAGTTTGGGAACCCCTGCTTTAGAGTGTGATCTCTTCTGACCTCACAAACAAAATAGGGTAGGCTGGGTCCATACTTGGAGTGGAACATTCCAAGACAAACCCAGCTTCTCCAGGAAATAGTGTTTGGGATTGAGTGGGTACTACTTTTTGCTCTGACTTAGTTCTCAGCATGATATTAGTGGAAGCTATATAGGAATAAGTGGCCAATTTTCAACATGGCATAGATTTAACAATGGAGCACTCCAAGATAAGGTGCCAGGGCCGATGTTATGTAATATAGTCTTTTGTGAGATAGGATGGGGGAGGGAGAGAGTTTGAATAATGAGTTGTTTGCAAATAAGACAGAATTATTCAGGATTGTCAAGACTCAAGAAGATGATAAAGAACTCCAGAGGGGACTACTATCAAGGCTTAGGCAAATGGATACCACAACAGCAGGTAATAATAATAGTTTTCACATGTAAGGTATTCCATTGATAGGAATAATGGGAACTGTGTGTATGCACTGCTGGGTTAAAAATTAAATCTTTACCTGTAAAGTGTTTTGGACTCGCTCCTTAAATTAGGAAAGAATGAGCACTCTGCCCAATTCTATGTCAAGACCTTACCTCAGGACATGACTTATGGTTCAAAGCACAAAACTCATGAGGAAGACCAAGGCAATTGCCCTGACCAACACTAAAGCCATCCATGGAGACTTCATAGATTCCAAGGCCAGACGGGACCACTGTGATCATCTAATGTGACCTCCTGTACAACACAGGCCATAAAACTTCCCTCATATAATTCTTTCAGTATATCTTTTAGAAAAACAGCCAATCTCAATTTAAAAATTGTCAGTGAAGGAGAATCCATTGGTTAACTGTTCTCACTGTTAAAAATTTACACCTTGTATCTACTCCAAATTTCTTTACCTTCAGCATTTCCCTTGCCTCTTTCAGCCCCCTAAAATAGGATACATCCTTTCCTTAAATACCCTGCTGAGTCGTGTGACAGGCAGATAGGCTCAGAGTTACAAAGGAATTTAGGTATCTAACCACAGATTTAGGTGCCCAAATCCCATTTTTAGGCACCACTATGATCCAGAAAACCCACTTGGCAGCCGCCTAGCCTGTAGGTGCCTAAATTCACTCAGAGCCTAAAATGTTGCAGTAAAAGTTCCCTAGGTGCCTATGTTTCTGCTTCTTGGCATGTGCACTGCTGTCTCTCTCTAGGTATCTGGACACCTATCTCTCACCTAAACCCCAGAGAAATCCATGAACAGGGGAGAGAGATACAGAGGAGCCATACCAATGCCATCTATCCAAACCACAGCCCCAGATCTAGGTTTGGATCTAGATTTGCAGCACAAATCTCTCTTTAATGGGTCATATCTGAACATCAAATCCATTAACTCCAAAATTTGGGAGAGTTTGGATTCAGATCTGCATTTTAAACCCTCAGATTTCAGATTCAGGTTTTTCCTTCAGCTAAATATCAAAATAAGTTTGGTGCTAGAGAGGGCTGGTTCCAGGCATCACTGGAGCAAGCAAGTGCCTGGGGCGGCATTCCGTCCATTCTTGAGGCAGCACAGTCCGGGTGGCTTTTTTTTTTTTTAACCTTGCTTTGGCAGTTCGGGCGGCGGCAGTCTGAGCAGTTTTTTTTTTGTTTTGCTTGGGGTGGCAAAAATGGTAGAGCCTCTCCTCGTTCTAGACCTACAGTTGGTTTCTGAGATTAGGGCCCAGAGGCTTTCTTCAGGCTTTTCACAGGATTGTTTACTTGCATATGATGCAAAATATATTTAAGGGCTTAAAATTTGGATTTTAAGAGTCCCTGTATTACTTAAAATATAAAATAAATGAAAACTTATGTGACTATTGGCCTTTGAAAAGAGGGATTTTTCCTCTATAGGAAATATGCCAGAATGTAATCTGCCTTAAAAAAACAAAACAAACCTCTATTCACTAACTCCCCGAATCTCCATCTGGCTGCCTAGGCTTCTTAGGTTGGGTGTTGAATGCCCACAGTCATAAAGATAGCATTCTTTCAACCCTCCATACATGTTATGTCAAGTTGCATCATGTCAGATGTGAAGTGATTTAATGTGCTGTGACACTGTGCAGCCCAGTGCTGTGCACTGCATTACAAACTGAGAGGAAAAAATCAAAGGGACACAGAACCACACCCACTGGTGATTTGGCTACCTTGATACACTGACAATACCAGGCTGTACTGTGCCACTGATTTTTAAGCAGGACACTGACATAAATGGGGAAATCGGCTTAAAAATGAATGGCATGATATGGACTTCTGCCTTTGGTGGAGATTAATATTTACCCTCTGTGGCCACATCTCCTTCTTTATTTCAGACACCTTAAAAAAAGAGAGAGAGGCGGAAAATCACTTTACATTCATAATTAAACATATTCCATGTGATATTAGAGTAGCTTACTAGTACATCTTCACTGTAGCCCAGTACAGCAACATAGTAAAGACCAGATTTTTCCAGCATTATTCGCAGCAAATAATACCTTAATTACATTGATTGAAATGGGACTATTTGTTGAGTAAGTACTGGTGAATATTTGTAAGGGGAAGAGTCTGGCCCTAAATGAGTTGAAGTGTATTGATTACTCCACTATTGATTAGTTATTTCTAATTGGTATCAGTATATTTTGCAACCCCCTTATTGGAAAAGAAAGAGTTACAAGTCCATCACCAGCACATAAAACAGTGTCTTTCATGACAGCTGTCACTTCAGGTAGTAAATACCCAAATGCAGAGCTTGCAACCAGTTAGCAGATTGCTAGAAGCAGGAATCTCTGTTCTCATTTTTTGTTTGAAATGTTAAATAGTGTAGTGACAGCTGTGGATGTTTAATTTCCTAATTCCCCCTCTCCACTATAGACCCATCAGCCCCTGCCATGCATGGGCCAAAAAGGAGACAGAGTATCTTTCCAAAAGCTGAATTTTCACTTGGATTGGCTGTATTAGAGAAGCTTCATAAATGCTCAGATGCTGACACCATTGCCGATTTAACAGCACCAATAAAATACTCAAACAATCTCTCATCACTGTATGCATTGTCACCTCACTCAGCGAGAAATATAGATTAGTAATGTTTCCATCATCTTGCCAAATTAGGAATGCATGGCTTTCTCGGTGAAGCGAGGTTAACAGAGTTGTAGATGGGATGTCTCCTGCCACCTTAATATGGAGAGCATGATTATCCATGTGTGCTGGTTATATAAATGTAAATATATTCCCTCACACATGGGTGCCCAGAGACCTCCAAATTAAGGGCCCAATCCAGCTCCCATGAGAACAATCATTTATGTCAATGGGAACAGGTTAACCCCTTGGACAGTGAGGAGAAAAAAATCCCATCTGTGGTACAACTGAATTATTTCACAGTGTGAATTAACTATCATGAAAAAAGCTAAGTATCTTACACCTCTTCTAGATATTTATTTTCTTTTTTAAGTTATTAAAATTTTATTTATTTATTTTACAAAAAAACCCTACATAGCACATAAACTTTTAATGTTTGTTTCCAAAATTAACTTTTTAAAAACCAGTAAGAGTGGATTGTATTAAATATACTTTAAAACAGTATTTTGGTGGCTACCCATAGTTTTTTCCAGTATTCCCTTTCCCCAAAATCTCTGTGTATTATGCCAATTTGTCCTCTGCTAATTGTGTTGATGTGAACACCTTCATCCATCACAGGAAGTCATTAGAGAGTAATATTCTTTTTAAAGTTAGTGTTAGTACTGTAGCATCTAGGGACGTCAATTAAGGACCAGGCTTAATTATGCTAGATCGGGGTAGGCAACCTATGGCACGCGTGCCGAAGGTGGCACGCGAGCTGATTATCAGTGGCACTCACACTGCCCGGGTCCTGGCCACCAGTCCGGAGGGCTCTGCATTTTAATTTAATTTTAAATGAAGTGTCTTAAACACTATAAAAGTTTTATTTACTTTACATACAACAGTTTAGTTATATATTATAGACTTATAGAAAGAGACCTTCTAAAAACGTTAAAATGTATTACTGGCACGCGAAACCTTAAATTAGAGTGAATAAATAAAGACTCGGCACACCACTTCTGAAAGGTTGCCGACCCCTGTGCTAGATGCTGTACAGAAACAGACAACAGTCTCTGCTCCCAGAGAATTTATACAGTCTGGGTGTTGGATGGGACAAGTGGACAAAACAGACCAATGGGACAGAGATGAATGGATGGGGAGGACGAGGTAACAAAATCTGAGTTTAGCAGAAACTGGAAGTCTCAGGTTGCTACTTGCCTAACCAAGGTTTGTTCTGCCCATAGGGCCTGAGCGTTATATGCCTCACTGGTTCCAGCTCAGGAATTCAGCTGCTGCACTTGGATTCCTTGTATGGCAGGACAATGTTCTGTCTCTAGATTTCCATGTCCGCCAACAGTACCTGTTTCTATATCCAAATAGATCTAACACCTTGCTGCCCTTTGTGCCTTTTATACCACTGGTAGTATTTTCTCTGGGACAGCACCTCACTTCAATGGGATTATTCAAGTACTTGAAGTTCAACACGTGCACAGGTGTTTGCAGGACTGAGGCCTTAATGGGGAAGTGGGGTTTGAGTACAGGACCACAAGGCAGGAACTACTGAGTTTTAATCCTGATACACTCTCCAGCCTTGGTCAAATCACAGCTTAATTTCAAAAGGGGCCACTGATTTTGGGTGCCTCAATATTTTGGTGCCCAATTTGAGACACTGTGGCTCCCTTTGAAAATTTTGGCCTTAGCATCTCTGTGCTTTAGCCTCCTCTCTCTGTTAAATGAAGATAATACTTAAGGCATCGCTGGTTGTTTAGTACTTAAGGCATCGCTAGTTGTTTAGTAAAGCTCTTTGAAATTTAGGGTTGCCTGTGTGGTGCTCACCTGTTGGAATTGCTTTGCCCTTTTCTTTTGCCTTAAATTTAATTCTATGGTACTTCTGTGATGAGGTTCTGTAGGTCATTTCACAGTAAAAAACACATTAAATTCACACACAACCAGAAGGTGAGGAGGGCTCTCAAAGCCCATATGCTGTGCAGCGGGTTTCTTACATAAATAGGTCATGTAACCTGCTGCCTCCTGGCATCCGATGTGTCCATCTTTTATTTGTTTGTATAGGTGGCCAGGGGGAGAAGGGGTAAGAATCACAGGAGGGTACCTGAGAAGGCAGAAGAATATCAGACAGCGTTCGCTCTGGGGTCAGGTGACTAGACGTCCCAGTATTAGTGGTTTTGTATTATACAGGCAATTATAATGCCCCCTCCTCCCAGAAAAAATGTGTCCTGATTTTTCACACTTGCTATCTGGTGACCCTACTCGAGGGGTTCCTGGGGCAAGAATCTGATTTTTCAGATGCAACCTCTATTATGAACTTCATGGAGTTATTTTAATTCAGATACCATAATATTACCTGCTGCAAACTCATGGAAATAGACAACTTTTGGGGGGCAGGAAGGGTGGGAAAAAAGAGGTTAGCACTAGAGTTAAAAATAAAATGGTTGAGTAGTTTTGTAGCTTGACTATATTTTCCCACTTTCAATAGAATGAGATAAATGAGCTTTTGTTCCAAATTTAGGATCTGCATTAATAAATAAAAGAAACACTTGGTGGGGGGCACTAAAGCTTCACCCCAAACCCTCAGTTATGTATATCCACCACATGCATTTCAAGAAAGTAGATGAGACTAAAAAGTAACATTTGTGTGAATAGCTAATATTTTTATTTTGTAAGTAGGGAGAATCTGTTGATGCTTCCCCAGTCTTTGATATATTCCCCTTGCGTGCTGAAGATGAGACTGATTTCAAATCCACAGCCTTGCTCCGTCCCACTGAAATGGACTTTTTCAAACATGCCAACGTGTTTATTTCAACATTATTTACAACTGTGATTTTTATAAATCTTCATCTGATTTAAAAATGCAAATCTGTTTGGTTATATGCAAAACTTGTAAGTGTTTATTTAGACATCAGAAACCACACACTTCTAATTTAGTGTGTTAATTTATAGACCCCCTCAAATCTAATTTAATGTACTGATTTATAAACATTAAACAAAAAGTTCAAATTGATTAATGTTAACTCGGCTGTCAGATTTATGCTTCCTCGCTAAGAACACAGCTGTACCTCATTGGTTGGTTTGCAAATCCTAACGTTAATTAGTTCTCTAGCTGTCTGATCAGAAAATATCTTCTTTCCTGATCATTAAGTTCTGATTTATCTTTTTGATGTATAACTATGTCTGATAATTTGTTACCACAGAGTCCTGATTTATTAACCTTATGTGTTAAAATTTACAACATAAATTTGAAAAGCTCTGACCTAGGTGTAAAAAAAAAAATTGTGACTACTTTATGACTGAAAAATAATCCTCAGGAGCATAGAGTTTTTATACAATTTTGCTGTGGAACTAAAAAATAAATTGGGAATGTTTGTCAAGGAGTTTTCTTTTTCTAGTCTTTCCTTATTTTTGCATTTGCAAAGGACTCCCAGAGACATTTCATCAGAATTGGCTTACTAGTATTTGACCTGACTGAACCGAGGGAACTACAATATGTTGAGCTCCTTGACGACTTTTGGGGGTCTGATTTGGTTTCAATAAGGCTTTATCTTCCATGTATATTTTTCATCCACTGAAAATCACTGATGTGTATTTGGATTTGAAGTGCAGCTTGGGAAGCTCGGACACTTGTAGGACAGACTATTAATTATATATCTGCTGAAGTTGTTATTTCTCTGACAAACTGCTGCAAAATTTATGTTTATCAGTTCTGTGCTCTCACCTACTGAGTGTTGAGTTATTGCCCTCTGGGAGAGGCACTCATTGCCATGGCAATCCTGGAAAGGGTCAGAAAGCCTTGGACAGGGATTAACCTGGGAGAATAACGATCCTCCAGAGCCCCTTGTGCTCAGCAAAGGGATTTTATGGTTCTCATAAATATTATACAAAATTTAGCTGATCCTTTTTGTTTTTTCTTATCTAACATTCCTCCTTCTTACACCTGCTGGATTTATTGGGTAGTTTCCCACTACCCATTTTTTGTGGAAAGGCTTTGTTTCACTTTTGAGCTAAGCCATTGGAGAAGGGATGCATGGCTGTCTATTCTGCTAGGGCCAAATTCCAGTCCCTTTGAAAAAGCTGATTTTAATGAGTTCAGGATTTCAACAATGAGGAAGTAGCAGCGGATTTAGAAAAGGGGGTGCAATAATTATTGAAAATCTATATAATACAGAAATAATGATCAAGGATTTGTTTTTGCTTTTCTTAACCTCACAACAGTATCATGGAGGAACTCCTCTTCTTCCATCAAGGTACTTTATATGGGGTTCATCACTGTAGTCTCTGAGGCTCCGCTCCACAAAAGGGACTTGAGAATTGTGTTGCCGAGCATTGCAATGCCTAACTTTGAGGCACCTCCAAAATCACAGAAACAACACCGTGTTTCACAAAACCTGAATTAGGCACCTAGGCTCCCTAACCAATGAGTGGAGAAAGATAGGTGCTTAAGAATGTGATCCACCAAAGCCTTTGCAAAAAAAATCACAAGATCGCTGTAAGAAGTTTGTAAAGAGCAATAAAGAGTCCTGTGGTACCTTACAGACTAACAGACGTATTGGAGCATAAGCTTTTATGGGTGAATACCCACTTCGTCAGATGCACGAAAGCTTATGCTCCAATACGTTTGTTAGTCTATAAGGTGCCACAGGACTCTTTGCTGCTTTTTACAGATCCGGACTAACATGACTACTCCTCTGATACTTGTAAGAAGTTTGTTTCTGAAGAATGAGACTTAGAGAGGCAACCATTATGAAAGGATCTGTTAGTATGGGGCCTGAACTTCCATCTACTGAAGACAATGGCTCCACTGGGAGCAGGCTGTAGATGCAAGTAATTCAATAGAAGTACCCAACTCAAGCTAGGAAAGTGCAGTGTTTAATTACTTGAAATAACCAATTATCTGGCAAATTTTAAAGAATATTTTATCATTTACCTGTCATGTGTTTTTCTATACATCATTGTCCTTCATAACTGCTTAACATGGTATCCATGTAGAAATAGAACTTTTCTCCTTCACTCTTCTCTTGCCAGATTCATCTAGTTGATGCCATGATCCAGTGTGTGTGTGTGACACGGGACTGCAACATTACTGAGGGAAAGCAGAGAAGAGCAGTTGGCTGCCTACAAAGGAAAATGTTTGTCTCTGTATATGCCTCATGATAACAAGCAGACATACAGAAATGAAAGACAAAAAAAGTCAAGAGTTCAAGGGGCTTTTTGGGTTAAAATACTGAAAATTTGAAAGTGAGCTTTTAGATTCAGGGTAGGATCTAGCTGTCTTCTGATAAGATTGTATGGAGCCTAGCACAATCGACCCTAGTCCCTCTACAGGCAGGGCTGGTAGCCCCAACCAATATTAAGGTTGCCCAAGACCCTGCTGTTAATTGCTTACAACTCCCAAGACCCTGTTGTTAATTGCTTAGAATTTAGCTGAGATTTAAACATTGGGATGAAATTTTCCATGGTGGGTATCTATCTCAGATTGAGTTATATTTTGGAAAATTTCAGCCAAAATGGTTCAGCCATTACTGAAGACAAGATTAGGAGGAAAATGCATTGTTTTGCCCACGTTAAAAAATTCCAGTGACTTTTTCCATTGAGAAGCTTTAGCAACAACATGTTGTGGAGAAGGGATTTCAAAATTGGTAGGGGAAGCAGGGTGCCCGTTTGCCCTCCTCTCATGAAAAGACACACAAATTTGGCCAAGTTCATAGCCCCTGGGGGGAAAAAAAATCAGTTTGCCCATGTTTCGAGATTTCCTAGAGTTTAGCAGTTAAAATCCTCAAAGATTCTATCCTCACTGAGGCCAGGTCTACATTACAGACCTATATTGGTATAACTACCTTGCTGAGGGGTGTGAAAAATATAGATATACCAACCTAACCGCCCCAAGTAGAGAGCGCTATGTCAATAGGAGAGCTTCTCCAGCTGATATAGCTATCACTCCTTGGTGAAGTGGATTAACTATGCCAACAGGAGAAGGTATCCCATCAGTGTAGTAGTGTCTTCTCTAAAGCAGTACAGCAGTGCAGCTACACCACTGTAGTGCTATACATGAATACAAGCCCTAAGTATGCTTCAGCCTCTCATGGCTCCTACTGCTGACCAGACAATGCATGAAGTCATCCACACAGAGCAACTGAGCATGCTCCAGCCCTGGGTTAGAGGATCCAAGCCAGACTCCCCGAGTAATGGCTGCTCCTGACCATGGCACCATAAGAGAAAGGAAACTGTCTCTGCTATGTTCTCAATAACACTCTTCCTTCCCCACTAGTGCTCAGACAGCTTGGAAGAGGAAACTCTTTAACTTCAATGCAAAGGGGAAAAAAGATGGAGCAGATGGGGAGGGAAAGGAATAGATTGGGACAAGGAGTCTGGTGCAAGTGGGGTGGGGGCGGTGAGAGAAACTGGGAATGACAGGAGGATTCCCTCCATATTGGACATGTTCCAGCATGGGGTGGAGCAGGACTTTCCCTGCAATAACAGCTCTGGCTCAGGGGGAGTAGATAAGGACAAGGAGCAGAGGGTGGGGGTTGGAAGACAGGGACTGAAGGCTAGTAGTGGGAGGGGGAAGAAGAACTGGGAATTCAGAGAGGAAGATTTAGACTGGGTAGGTAGGGGGACTGGTGACAAGGAGCCTGGGGGATGGCCTGCTAGGGAGTCTGGAGGGGTGAGACTAGGACTGGCTGAGCAAGGAGACTGGGACTGGGACTAGAAGCTAAGGATCAGAGACTGGAACTGGCTAGATGAGGAGAATGAGAATGGGACTAGGACAAGGAACCCAAGGTGGGAAAAGAGGACTGGGACAGACAGCTAGGAGGGAACAGGGCAAATGTGGTCAAGCTTGAGGGGAAAATGAGCACAAGAGTCTATATTCACCAGAGCATACTCCCCTCCAGAGCCTGGGATGGAACCCAAGTTCTGAATCTCATCATTCCTCTGCAGTCAGCAAATACATGTGAAACTGGCAAAAATGTATTTCATCCCCTCCACTGATGGTCCACAGAGAGGATGACAACCTACTACTGCTATCAGTTACTGCATTAGCTCACCTGGCACAAGTCAGTGAAGGGGATCTAAAAGTTCCAACCCTGGTGATGGCTCATGTGAGTATCAGTACAATGCCACCTGATGCAATTATTTTTTGTGTCTAGTTTCCTATGTTAAAAGAACATTAAGGTTGTAAAGTCAAGTACCCAAAAGTTAGGAAATGCCAGAATTAAGATGACTTTTGCAACCTTAATTCCCCCTCACACCCTAGTGTATATGCATTATGATACAGTTTCTAATTTCAAGATTGCAAATTTTTTTTCCCACAGGACCTGTGCATCCTTTATTGCATGGGATAGTTCTGTTATGATGATAATTGGGGTTATGTAGTGAAGAAACCTTGCATGTAAGATGCCTGCTTCATTTGTTGCATAAGTTGGAACATGTGTACTATTAATAGTACTAGTGAGGGTGGGTCTAGGTCTGCCCAAAACTGAAGCTGCTAAGTCCAGGCTTCAACTGACTTCTTGAGACAATGAAGGGGGAAGAAAAACAAACACACACACACACACACACAGGAGCAGCAGTGAGATCAGGGATCCATAGGGGGACATCGAGCAGCGAATCCCCAAGTGCCCACTGCTCCTCAAAGGCATCTAAGAAGTCAGCCAGCGCTGCCCAGAGGAACTCTGCCCGCAGGTATTATCGGATAAGGGACCGAATATAGCCCCCCCAACATCCATCTTCCTCCTCCAGGTATGGTGGATGGCTGTCTTGGCCAGTGGCCAGAGGAGGTTCACGAGGAGGTCCTGCAACTTTGTGGGGCCACAAATGGAGTGTGCAAGGACCAGAGCGGAATACAGGCTGTCCCAGGGGGTTCCTTGCCCTCCTTGGGTGGCAGCAGTTCCCACCCTCAGTGCTGGGACAGGACATGAGGGTAAGAAAGTGGATGGCATGAAGCATGAGTGCACACAGATGTTTCCTGGGCATGGTTTGGGGACAGACCAACTGGATGTCATTCAGCCAACTTAGGCTGCATGTCGGGGGGCAGCTCAGGGAGGCTTGCAGGGCATGAGCCCAATATCAAGTTCCAGAGGGCCAGGTGTGAGTGGTGGGCAGGGAGCACCCTTGCATGGGACCTGCTCAAGGAAAATAAGAGAAACAGGAGGCAAGGCTGCCCTCACCCCCTGGAGCACACGATGGGGGACACGTGGGTGAACAATCCCACACACTGTCTGAGCACCATGGGATCCACCCAATCCCTCTGGCTGTAGTCTAGGTGGTCTCCAACTCTGGTGGTGCCAGCCAGGACCAACTTCCAACACACCAAGGGAGATTCCACCACCTGCACACATAGTTGATGGTTGTGTAGCAGGGTCTCTGCGAGGAGGTCCTTCCCCTCGGTGGCTGCTGCAAACCTGGTTGCAGGGACAAGCTTCCAAGTCCTGAGGAAGTCCTCGTAGAAGACTGGCAGTTCAGAGCGGTCTCGGGGGAGACCTCTTGGGAGGAGATAAAAGAGCGGCTGGTTGTATTAGTGTCCTCGGAGGTGGTGGAGGAAGGTGCATGCCATTATGCTCCATTGGAAGATGTGTAGTGAATGAAGACGGGGAGGAAAGGATAGTCCTATACCTAAGACAATTGAATGATGCCCTGGAGTATTGGATTCCATCCTTGCTTCTGCCACAGAGTTCCTGTGTAGCGCTAGGCAAGTTACTTAAATCAGACATTTCACAGGCAGGTCACTAATTGTGTGTTCCTCATTTTCCAGATGCCCAACTTGGGACCTTGGTGTTTGACTTCTACAAGTACTGAGCACTCACAGCTGCAAGTGAAGTTAATGGGAGCTGTATCTGAATACATCAAGTGCTAGTGTAATGCTAAGTACTCAGGCCCAACGTGAATTGGCACCCAAAATTTGTGAATTTTTACTCTAATCTCTCTATGCCTCAGCTCCCTACCTGTATAATAAAGTTAATACCTATTCTTCTCACATGGGTATTGTGAAGATAAATTAATATTTCTGAAGCACTCAGAAAAAGAATCATAGAAAAGCCCATAAGTATAGTGATAATTCTGTCTTCAGGGCAGAGTGTATATAAGTCAATAAGTCACGGAGCCACACTCTGAACAATTATTAGAAAACAAAATATTGAATAGTTGCTCATTAAGCAAGCACCAACCATTCAGTGCACTGAAGGAGCCAGGGGTCCACCAGAAAAAAAAAGGGTGTGATCATGTGATCCGCTATAGCCTAATGCATGCACATGTGGGGACTGAATCAAGGTTGCACAGGCCACCTTAATTGTGGTATTTCCTAGTTTCTGACTGCTTGACTTTACAAGCTTAATAATGTCCTTTTAACATAGTTTTTTATGTGTAATAATTTAAGTTGGCATGGCTCTTTAGTCTAGAATTTGTGATTAGGGAAAAGTCTACAACATACAACCGAGATTCCAGTAACTCTCCATTGCAAAGACATAATTCATTCCAAAATATGATTACAGAACAGAGCTATGGGATGTGTCATTAACACCTTGGTAATAACAGTGACTATCACATTAAATTGGTTTTCCCCAAGACTCTCCTTTCTGCCCCCTTCCAGATCATTTATATGCAACTATCACATACTGTATTCCAATTTTTAATAATGCCCGTGTACCCCTTAAGGTAATTTTCTCTGTATGCATAGCCTACTTCATTTTAGTCTGCTTTAGCTTCAATTTCGGCTGTCTCAACTCCATGGGGACAAAATCCTCTCAAAGTCCTAAGTATGTAAGCCCAGTGGCTGAACTGCCTTCCTTTTCCAACGCTAAGGGACCCCTTAATTCCTTTGTTAAGCCTTTGAAAATGACAAGTAAAGATTTATAATCCCTGCAGGGGCAATGAAAAGGAAACCATCCAGATGCCACCACACAGTTCTGTAGTAACCCTCTCCCACAACTGCCAAATGCAGGAATGCAGTAAAGACGCTGAATACTTAGCACAAGAAATTTCACAACCCATTAGCAATGCTACATCAAAATAATAATAACAAAAACCAACTGGGAACCCAGCAGACTGAAATCCCCTGGGTTTGCTGGCAGGAGCATAAGCGAGAATTCAATGTCATATTTTGCACAAATACTATTTTGAACGAAATAAGTGCATCCGTCTAACACTGGAAAGGATAGAGACCACACACAAAAAGTAGCATAAAATCATTGACTGAATCACCTTCAGGGCACAACAACTGACTAATTGTTTAGTGAACCCTGGGTATCCCTTAAGGCATTAGAGACAGAGGCTAAATCTGTAAGATTTTCCAAAGGGTGTGTGCAAGTAAACCCATTGCTCTAAACAGCCTAATTTTCATATTAGCCTTTCCTGAGACATTGCTGGACAAGCGTGAAACTGATTTTAAGCTCTTTCAGCACAGAGCCAGAAATGCAGATCTGGGAAATCTGAAACTTTCCACCAAAACTTCTTACTGGAATGTAACCCTTTTCCTTGCTCTGAACTGTCTGTGACAAACAAATCTATCAACGGGTTATTCATAACAGTCTCATTTTTAAACTCCCCAGACTTTTGTAGGGTGGAGAGTCATTAAAACATGGCAAACTATTTACAGCAAATAATTTATTACTATTTCAGTACTTTTTCTGTTAGCTTGTTATCTATGAACAGGTTTGTTTTATTAAGTCATTTGTTACCAAAGTGATTCAGCAAATGCTTTATGCAAACATATTTCAGACTGTGGGTTGCTCTCAAACCTGTCACTGCACCATTGCTGGAGTATTCACCATGCATAATTTGCTGTTCCCATTAGTCTCCTAAGTCACATGATAACAGTTTCTGCTGCCTGCCTGGATAACCAAAACTTTAATAAGCGGGAGGAGGAGTGGAGTAAGTCATTTGTGACACCAATGCATTCTCATGAGCATCTGAGAGATTTCTGGTGCAAATACTCATTAGAATCCATACACACACAGGTGTCTGCATCACTCCCTCATTCCACAGTCTTGCAAACACTAAACAAAAAATAATTCTTTCCCATGAATGTTCATGATAAGCAAATGAAAAGGATTCTAGATGTATGGACAGTGGTAAGCACATACTATTCAAGTATCCTAACATGTTATAAATAGCTAGAGAGAAAGTGATGAACTTTGTAGAATGAGTTATTGTAAATCGTAGCATTATATGAAGATGGGTGGAGTTTTTCTCCCTCTATTAAAAAAACATAAGTAAATATTAGTGCTTATGAAATATATTGAATTGGAAGCAATTGCTCCATTCTTGAGCCAGAGGATAGGTACAGGATAGGCAGTGGTAATGGAGTATTTTACCATTGCACTGCCCTGAGATCCTGGAGAGACCATTTCCAGGGCTGAAAGCTAGTTTCCAACTACGTACCATGAAACCATTGACCTGGTGGTGTCTGTCATGATCCATGGCTCAGACCCACTGTCATTCACTAACTCCAGATCCCCAGTTGCCTTCCTACCTGTTCCCATTTTTCTGAACCTCTGTTGCCTCTTCTTCTTCAGCCACCCCTGCCCCAGTGCCCATGGCATCCTAGCTCAGTTCTCACATGCCAGTGAAATCCTAAGTCATAACATGTCATGTGGTCAGTACATGCGGCAATTTGTAAGATCCGGTTCATGCCTTCCATAGGACTAGCTAGGGTCTTGTGCATAATTAAAGTTAAGAAAAATATTCTCCATTTTTTCTTACAGAGATGAATTTAGTGGAATTCAAATATAGGCGAAATTCAGCTGTGGAGTTACACCAGGGATGGATTTGGCCTCATAGTAGGCCCCTCCAGTAGCCATCCACACTTTTGCCTCAAGTTTCAGGTCTTCCTACAATTATGAATTTAAATGGTAGTTTTGGTAGATTGACAAATCTTTACAGGAATCCATTAGGAGTATATGAATATGAACTACTTCCCACACTGGAAAGATATGTACATTACCAGACTGCAGCATGAAATACAGCTCCTTAAACACTCCTCCGCAGCTCTTTAGCATGTTGAAAACTAGCATTTGACTGCCCATTACTGTTTCACAAGCCCCACCCATGGGAACTCCAAAGTTACCCTGATATTTTGGAAAGTATGACAAGGGCCTGCTCAAGATAGGCTGTTAATTAGGGCATACAACAGGAACCAATAATAGACTATGTAATAGGAAAGCAGAGGGTTTGTGTTTAAGAACCATGCAATCATAATGCTAGAGTTAAGAGTGTCATTTTAATTATAGATCTTGTTTATGTTCAAGGGTTTATATCTCAGTTGTAAACTTTTTCTTCAGATTGCAACTTGGCATACAAGGCCTCAACTTGGAATCTAATGTTTACACTGACCTAAAAAAAAGCAACAATTTGGCATTTGAGACTTACATATCTAGGAATTCTTTATACCTTCAGAGCCCCCCAAAAGCCAGTTTCCATTTGAAAAAAAGGGTTGTTGGTTTTTTAAATTCATCTGGCCACAAAATGGTGTAATTAAATAAAATTAAAGGAATTAAACAGTCACTGCAGCTGTCATAGGTTGACAAAATCATATTTAAAAACATACTGAGTATTCTGGATATCAGCTGATGAAAACTTGGTGTGGCTATCCCGGCTCTTCACGTAACCACCTGCATCAGAATCCCTCCCCTTTTCCCCTTTGGAGCCTTACTGCCCAGGCCTTCGCCACTGGCTGTTGACCCTAAACTGCCCATTCCCAAACTGACTTTTTTATGCACAGTCCATGGAGCAGTGCACATCCCTCCACATCTTGTCCATTAGGTCACACCCTCTGAGAGTCCCCAGCCTCAGTGAAGGCAAGTCCATGGAGGGGGACAGCACTGCTGTGGTGACTGACTTCTATCCATGAGGAAATGTCCAGGAGATCCATGCAAATCTGAGTCGGCGCTCAAGGTGACTATAGACTGTAAAGACTTGTAGGATCCTTTCTGAAGAAAGGCCCTGCAACTTATTTCTATGGTTTGCTTTAGAATTTAACTTCTTGTCATCCACACTACAAAACTGGGGTAAAATCCTGGCCCCACTGAAGTCAATGAGAGTTTTGCCGTCAACTTAACCAGAGCCAGGTTTTCATCCTTGAACTTTAATTATGGTAAAATAGTCAAATGTCAAAATAGTCCTTTACCTTGGAATATACCATCTGTGCTTTAGGCCAGGCTTGTGACATGCACATATTTCTAATTCTCGTCTCCAAATTTTAGCAAAGGACTCACTCCACACTTTGAAGCTAAATCAAAACACAGCACAAGCCATTTTGTTTCAACTTCCAGGTTCTAAAGAATTTGTTTCATTTGCACTTTTTGTTCTCCCTCAACCCCAAGTTATGGATATTTGTGCTTTTGGAATGTAAATGAAGGGTACTCATCAAATTATTCGGGTTGGCTGATCAAACTCTCTCTAGTCCTCTTCTTTGGTGGCTGCTGTATTTTTCCACCTTTACATTGCATGTAAAATGCTTTTTTTTTTTCATTTTTAAACAGGCACAGATACAGTTTTAGATTAACAAATACACCAATATGAAAAATATTATAATTGTAAACTATTACCTGAGGTTACATTTCCACCATGTCAAAATGAAAGTTGTTCTACAGCACCATCTGATGAAGCTGAAAGGTATAATTGCTCTGGACACCAGGGAACCTCACGGGATGCAGAAGGTACCTGTTTGCCAGACTCTGGTGTGGCAGTGGAGTGCTCTGCAGAGGTTACTCCAAGCTAGTACCTGGAGAAATCTGTGGCCCTAGGAATCCATTCCAAGGTGCATGGGAGATCTGAAAGATTCAAGTAGATATTTTCACAACTCTACGGGAAACCAAAGTTCAAATCCCTGCTCTCTATCAGACAGAGTAAGGTCTTGAACCTGGGTCTCCCTCATCTCATGTCAGAGCTCTAACCATACAGGTGTAAAAGGCAACAGTGGCATTTTCTCTAGGTGCTGGTGCTTGGAAGAGCAAGATGTCTGTAGCACAGCCCTGCTCCTGACCTATGTCCCTGTACCCAGAACCATTATGGAGGCCCATCTAACGTGGCTGCACAGGAGTATATAAAGTGTAGCCATAACGCACAGGGCATAATCTCTCTAAATCTGTAGCTTCTTTGAAGACTTAATTGAAATCAATGGTGTTTCCACATGCTGCCACAATTCAAATGCAGAATGCATAAAAAGTGGAGGGTCAACCTTCAGTATGAAGACTTTGGGTTTTGTTATTGTGCCACAGCCTAATTGCTCTTTATGTTTATTACTTGTCCTGAGATAGCACAGAGGCCCCAGTAAGGATCCCATTTTTATAGGCACTGTGCTCACATAATGTAAAGACTAATCCCTGCCCCAAAGTACTTAGTCTAACGTTAAATGTAAAAGGTTAGTTTTTAAGTCTGGCATTTGATGCTTGTTACAATATAGCAGGGACGACTCTAGGTTTTTTGCCACCCCAAGCAAAAAATTTTTTGGCTGCCCCCCATCCCAGCCCTGGGCTCCCCTCCACTCTCCCCCCCCACACCCACACCCCCTGCTGCCCCAGCACTGGGCTTCCCCCTTTCCCCCCCCACCAGTGCCCTCCTCCCACCCCGCTGCCGCGCCAGCCCTGGGCTCTCCCCCCACACCTGCACCCTCCTTCTGCTGCAGCCCTGGGTCACTGGTAACTCGCTCCCAGGGCGGGTCATTCAGCAGGAATTTTGGATGTGCACAGAACACAGACAGGGTTGGTTCCCATATGGTTACAGAACTGCAGTAAAGTGGAACAATTTTCAGCTTGTGTGATTGGAGGATATCTGGATGCATATTATAAGACTGTCCTCCATAAATGAGGAAAAGTTGAGGTGCCTTTATTATTCTTTTGTTCCACTCTTTCTTTTTATGGGGAATTTGCCAATGCAATATCACTGTCTTCCTTTTAAACAAACAAACAAACAAACAAAAAGGCAATGGCTGTTGAAAATAGCAATTCCAGTCCTAATAACCACTGGGAAGCATTTCTGGCTCAATTTTATCCTACTTTTTCTACAGCAAGTTACAGTGGATCAGTATATTTGATTTGGGAGAAATGAAGTAACAGCTGCCCAAACTGAGCTTGAGCACTCCTGAATTTTGAGGTGTTCAAATCTGGAAGGCAGGTGCTGGGTGTGTGTGTGGGGGGAAGGGGGGCTGTGGGCTCCGCGGGGGAGCACGGCAGCATGTATGCAGCAGCGTGTCTGGAGCTGCGCGGAGCCAGACAAGCTGGTCTGAGTGGCACGGTAAGGGGGCTGGGGGGTTGGAGAAGGGGTAGTGGGGTCTGGGGGGGCAGTCAAGGGACAGGGAGCAGGGGGGTTGGATGGGGTGGAGGTTGGGGGGGCAGTCAGGGGCAGGGAGAAGGGGGGGTTAGATGGGTCAGGGGGGCAGTCAGGGGACAGGCGGTTGGATAGGCATGGGAGTCCCAGGGGTTTGTCAGGGGACAGGTAGGGGGTGGGGTCCTGGGGGGAAGTTGGGGGGGGTCTCAGGAGGGGGCAATTGGGGACAAGGAGAAGGGAGGCTTATATAGGGGCTGGGGTCCTGGGGGGCAGTTAGGGGCAGGGGTCCCAGGAGGGGGCAATCAGGGACAAGGAGCAGTGGCGCTTAGGTAGGGGGTGGGGTCCTGGGGGGGCAGTTAGGGGCAGGGGTCCCGGGAGGGGCTGATCAGGGGACAAAGAGCAGGGGGGGTAGATGGGTTGGGGTTTCGGGGGGGGCAGTCGGAGGGAGTGGATGGTGGCAGGGTGGGGCTTCCCTCCCCCTGGAGTGACCTGTTTTTTGAATGTTGAAATGTGGTCTCCCTACCACTCTCCACTCTCAGCATGCTGTGGCATGAGATCCCCCTCCTTCCTTTCCAGTTGGTAGTGGCCAAGGGAATGCTGGGAAATGTAGTTCTTTCCCTGCTCCAGGGCTGGCTCTATAGGCAGGGAGCTAACCAAGGAACTACAGCTCCCAGAGCCCCCTGTTGGTTCTCAGCTCCCATGCCACCCCTGCAAATGGGCTGCCCCAAGCAGGAGCTTGCTTTGCTGGTTCCCAGAGCTGCCCCTGCAATGTAGGAGACCTGAGCTGGATTCTAAATATCAGGGTTTAAATTTTTGGTGTATCAGAGGCTCAAATAGCCTAGTCATTAGTGCTCTGCATTACTATGCAAGTCAGATTTACAGCCTGGTCATCACTGGTCACAACCAACAGGCCAAATTCTTCACTGCTGAAGTCAATGGAGGTATGCTATGAGAGAGTTTAGACCAGAAGATGTTTTTTTCCAAAGCCTAAATACATTTAGAAAAGTTACATTACTGACTTTGGTTTCGAGCCTAACTTTAGAATATGCACAGCTGCTACAAGAAGGTTATAAGGTGTGTCTTTAAAATCTTTTATTTACAGAAACTTTGAGTTTGCAAACAGAACAAAACACCATCCCTCTATTTAAGCTCTTCCAATGCATTCCGAAAGCTGCCCCTTCACAATCAGGTTTTTTAGTGTACACCAACAAATCCTAAATGAAATTTAGAACCATTCCCTAAATTTTCTTTTTCAAGTAAATACATACATGAATACTCTACCCGAAAAAATGCATTGCATTTAAAGTTAATCTTGAAGTGAAATCAATTCAACAAACCAGTTTTAGATTTTTCCCTTGGTTTGTGGATTTAAATTGCTTCTGAAAAAAATCACATGAACCAAACATCTATATGGCAAGATTTTAGCTCCATTACTACAAAAGTAGGCTTTCCACCTGCCTCTCAGATTCCATTTCCCACACAGAAAATGCACATTTAAAAGCACACTTTTTGTGGCAGACATGATCTCACTAAATTGCATATGACTGAATCTTTTGAGGCCCTTTAACTCCAGGATAGCTTTTCAACAGATAATATAGGGTTTGCATTAACAGATAATATAGGGTTTGCCATAAAGTTACAGGTACAGACGTTGATATGTAACATGGGTAAATTAGCGTATTTAAAACAAACATATTCCATGGGAGTGTTAACAGGTAAGGTATATTAGCCCTAAGTGTAGCTTATTTAACTTGGCCATTTAAAAGGCTAGCTCTTTTCATGTCTGTAATGTTTGTATAACTTTCTTACACGCACAGTGTTTTAAATCCTATGAAAGCACACAAAAGTTCTCCTTTTGTAGAATGTGTTCATCTCATTGATTTTGCAATATAAAAGCATAAATACAATGCAATCAACATGCATGCATATACAGTAATAAAGATGGTTATTATATGCTGTGATACTTCTGTGATTGTTTAAGGAAACATGTTTATAGCTTACTTGCTTTCAGTTACTTTAAAAGATAATTAATTTGAAAAGTACGTCGGTCACATCTTCTTTTCAAGGGATCTATGTCTAGGTTTTTATTCCACACTTAAATATGAGTGGCCACTGTACCAGTGAATGTGTGCCTTGGGTATCTGATTATTGCACTGATATCACTTTAAGGTGCTGAATTAGAGCCAGACACCGATGCAGACCCCATGTATAGATCCTAGAACTGATAGTCATCCTAGAGACATGGTGGGTGAAGTAATATCTTTTATTGGACCAACTTATGTGGGTGAGCAAGACAAGCTTTCAAGCTACAGAGAGCTCTTCCTCAGGTCCAGGAAAGGTACTCACAGCTAAATATAGGGTCAAATAGATGGAATATGTGCTAACTACTTATGCTAAGCTATCTGTTCGATCTTCTATTTAGCTGTTACTCTCTGAGTGTCTTTCCTAGACCTGAGGAAGAGATCTCTGTAGCTTGAAAGCTTGTCTCTCTCACCCACAGAAGTTGGTCCAGTAAAAGATATTACCTCACTACCTTGTCTCTCTAATATCCTGGGACTGACACAGCTACAACACTGCATGCAACAGATTATCATGTTTTTTAAAAACGCTGACAAGATGAGGTGTGGGGAATCTTTGTGGCCATTTCCTCTCCCCAGTACTCCTCTTGCAGTTTTTACTATGGGAGGTGATAATCTGACCCCAGGAATGGAGGTGTAGTATGTGGCACTATAACTATAAGCAATGCAATGAAATTTTAAAAGGGAAAATTTGAAGTAAAACAAAAAAAATTAAGAAAATTCTTCCAACAGCCAGGTCTACTGGGCTATGAAATAATCTCCTTAGCAAAGTATTGGAAACCTAGTTGTGTAAAACAACTAGATAAAAAATATTCTGCAGGAAATATAGGAAAACTGACTAGATGATCTCAGAGGTTTCTGCCACCTCTAATTTATGATTCTCATACTTTCTTCTACTCTATTCAAATTCTTATATTGTGCCCCTCACTGTGGGATTTGAGTGCCTTCCAGTGAACATCAAGCAACACGACTAGCATCTGTCACATTTGTTTCCTTCTACCTTCTTCTCCTGTGACAAGGCACCTCTTACCACTAATGATGCCTAGTGGTTAGGTCACTGGGCTCTAGCCCTCCCACATCTACAGCATTCACTTCAGCAGTGTGGCAGTCCCTCTCCTAGCAGATAGAACCTTAGCCCTCCATCCAGGTCACCAACTGAGTCCAACCAGTTCTGGGATAACGGTCCAAAAATATATTAAGTCCTCACAAAAGAAAGTCTTCTGCCCACCTCTGCCTCAGGGTTTACAATATCTCTATCCCTCTTATCTCCAGGGCGGAAGGGTTATGCCCTTTTCACAGGGCTTGGATGCCCTCCCTCTCCACTGTCTTCCAACCGAAGGTTTTACAAGAGGCAGTGATATCAAGCACCCAGGAGTGCTTCAGGACTGCCTCCCTGGACCACTTCCTACCACTTACCCTCCCAGTCCAGGGGATGGTCAAAATCTCACAAACAATCCTGAAGAATATTGAGTATAGGGTTCCTCCGGCCTAGTGAAAGGCTAGTGCCCCCTCCAGGGCTAGGGTTGCCAATTTTCTAATTCCAGAAAACCAAACACCCTTGCCCCACCCACTGCCCCACCCCTTCCTAAGGCCCCGCCCCTGCTCATTCCAGCCCCTCCTCCCTCCGTCGCTTGCTCTCCCCGACCCTTGCTCACATTCTCATTTTCACTGCAAGGACCAAACAGGCATATATATTGTTTTGACAAATGTATTATGCTAAGTTCAGGTTTTATTTGTTACAGAATGGAAGAGTTGGCAGCAAAATAGTCAAAATGGGTAATTTAAAAAAAAAAGAAATTTCAGAAAGGTTTTCATGATTCTTTCTCTCCCCTCTTCCCATTTTTCGTAACCATCTCCATGTTTTTTGTTCACTTAAGTTATTATAATTTTATGTGTGGAATTACGATCACACATTATCACAGCTGCAATGGGTCCATTAAAGGCCCACTCCTGAAGCCCAAATTCAAATCCATAGAGCACAGCCACAGAAATGCACACCTGTCCAGATACCCATATAATTAAATCTGTAGAAACTGACTCCCACACCTACGTGCAGATACATACACCTACCATGCACTAACACATATACTTCCACTTATTTATTATTACAATTGTTGTTCAGTGCTTAGAAACTCCAACTAAGATCAGGGCTCCAGAGTGGTAAGTGCTGGACATACACATAAAAAGAGAGAGTCTGCAACAAATAGTTTATAATGTAGCTAGTCAGAGGTGGGGAGAAATGTATGATACATTGGCTCTTCTTCAATTACTAGTCAACAACATTCACTTTTTAAGAAATACATTTCTTTTAGAGTTCCCTTCTCTTTTAAAAACTTGTTATGAAATGAATATACGCATTTTAGGTCATCAATTTTTTTGTGCACAAGCCAGCAAAAGGAATAAAAGCGAAAGTTAAGCTGCAAATTGTATTCACACAGGTATACACACATGCGGCAATACACACACCTCCCTACACAAACACACCCAGTATCTTACACACATACAATGAATGCATGCACACACTTACACAGAGACCCTTTTTCACATACTTTTCCAGGGGCTGCCTAAATCACCTAGCACGAAGGGAGGAGGGTGGGCTAGAGGAGAAAGATGGGGTGGGAATGGAGGAGAGAGGATGGTGAGGGAAAGAGGCCAATGATGAAAGCAGGGTGGGCGTGAGAGAGGGCAGTGAAGGAAAGAGGAGGGAGTGTGGGTGGGGGTATGTGGGGTGGATGGGGATGCAGAAGGCTACAGGTGCATGAGGATGTGGGGAGCACAGGGGTGTATAGGGACACAATGGGTGCAGTAGTGTATGGAGGTGAATGGGGTTCAGGGCTGTGGGGGGTGAGAGACATGGGGGTGGTGGCTCTGGGAGGCTGAGAGGATGGGTAGGAAAGCTCTGTAAGGGGTACAGGGCTGGGATGGGTAGGTGTGGGAGGATGGGATGGGGGAGGAATGCAGTGCGGGGGATGGAGGTGCAGGGCAGGTGGGATGGGGAGGGATGCAATGATGGGGGTGCAGCCCCATTCCCAGCACTCGGAGATGGGGATACACATACCTCCAACTCCTGGGTGCCGGTGATGGGGCAACAGACCACAGTTTTGCTGCAGGGCATGTACCAGAGCTCAAGCCCAGCTATGCGAGGCAAATAGGGCCAGGCAACAGCGGGAGAGGTGCACACCATGCAACTCCTCAACAGCCACCTGCGAGCACTCGAGTGGCGTTAGTTCTGCCGCTACCCTGACCCAGCCAATGGGAGCTGCGCCTGAGGGTGGGGCAGCACTCAGACCCCCCCCCCCAAGCAGCCCTTAAAGCTAGGAGCCAGGTATGCCAGCTGCTTCCCAACCCAGGAGCTGCGCGGTCCATGGCACAACATCTACCAGGGAGCCTGCCAGCCCCACTGCGGCGCCGCGTGAACCGGTCATTCAACGGCCCAGTCAGCAATGCCTTTTGGATAGGGCGTTCCGGTCCAAAACCAGACACCCTATCTAGGGCCTGGGCTTGCTGCAACTTGTATATTTCATCCCTGCAACCAGGTCTCCTTCTGTACCCTTACTCAGGAATTTTTAGGATAGAATTTGAAGACAGACCTGTCTGCCCACATTCTGAGCTGTCTGGCTTCCTTTTAAGCCCTTCCTCCAGCTAGAGCAGACTCTGCAGATGCAATAGGGTGGGGCCACGAACTGTCCCCAGGAAGGGTTTATACACCCCATCCCATTCCCCAATGTGTAGATGTCTTCTAATCCAAGCCCTTAGCATCTAAAACTAGTGAATTGTTTTTTTTAAAAAATACACAAGTTTGTAAATATAACAAAGTTTACAAAACACTAATTTTCTTTGTTATACGTAAATCTGCTTAATACATTAGGATATATATATATATACACACACACACACATACTATAGCCATTTGACTTCAGTCATATTGATGGCCCCACATTTTCTGTCCAATGCCTAAGATATTCTTTTCCACCATAACATTCAAAGAAAGTCATTTAACTGTTCATGTGGAATCTTTTTAGTATTTGAAAAATGTGCTAATATTCACACTATGTATTATTAATATACAAGTCCTGCTAGAATTTATATACTTTATGAAAAATGGTCTCATTCAGGTTTTCATTTGCTGCCCAGACAGAACTGATAATGCCCACCAGAGGTATATGAAAGTGTCTTAAAGCACAGTTTCAGAAGTCACCCTGAACGTTTCCTGTTTTTTGTTTGATAACTAAATAACCTCAGCATGCAATTTATAGTCCTTAGACTTAGCATAGGCATTATCTAGGGACTAGGACAACCATTGCATACTCTGAAAAGTGACTCTTTAAAGGATATTGTGGGGTTCCAGAATGATTGCCTTAGTGATTCCAGATCACCTTTTTAAACTTCCAAGTACAAGGATTCTCCCCACACACACACCTCAATAATTAACCCTGTAAACTAAATCTGGAATTTGAAAGACACATTGTGTTCTTCAGGCTTTGACATCAGTAATAGAAATTCTGCCATTGGAACTTAATTCATATTTCTGTATGAACCAGAAGACAATACAGATAGAGCAGGGGTCGGCAACCTTTCAGCAGTGGTGTGCCAAGTCTTCATTTATTCACTCTGATTTAAGGTTTCGTGTGCCAGTCATACATTTTAATGTTTTTAGAAGGTCTCTTTCTGTAAGTCTTTAATATATAACTGAACTATTGTTGTATGTAAAGTAAATAAGGTTTTTAAAATGTTTAAGAAGCTTCATTTAAAATTAAATTAAAATGCAGAGCCCCTTGGACCCGGGCAGTGAGTGTGCCACTGAAAATCAGCACGGGTGCCGCCTTCGGCACGCGTGCCATAGGTTGCCTACCCCTGAGATAGAGAATTCATGGCTTTGTCATGTCTGCAGCTTTGACTGGAATGAGGAATTGTAAGAATTAATTAATGTTACTTAAAATAATCAGACATGATGGGGTGGGGTGGGGGAGACAGCAAATCAAATCCAGTGAGTAAGCAAATGCCATTTCTGACTGATAGGGTGTCCACGGGCAAAACCTTCTTAGGCCAGGAACATGTTGCTTCTCTTTCATGACCATATATATAAAGGCAAGGAGTCTGCCCACAGAGGCTAACTAGACACAGATCATCACCAGCAATCTTCCTTAGACGCAATTCAGAAGATGAGCGAGTTAATTACTAAGCCAACTTGGCATATATAGACCTAAGTTTGCAGCTAACAAATATTCACTATTACATTAAGGTCTTATGTTTAATTTATAGTAGATTGTTAAAGTATTTTTACTACATGCTTCTTTACAAGCTTGTCTTTCATGGACTGCTGTTCTAGCATGCAGAACAACAAGAATACATTTATTCTTCTCCAAATCATACTGTCACGGACGTCATGAAAAAAACCATCTTTGACTTAAATGGTAAAGGAACAGGCCCTGAATGCAACTGATCATTTATTATACTACTGCAATACTACTAACAGTATGATCTTGCTATTTTGCACAATGACAAATATCTCACGGGCTTTAGTGAGTTTTGTGAATTAGTGAATTCACATGATTATGCTTGGTTTTTTACTGTATCACAGAAAGAATTTCTGTGTTGTACAACCATGCTTCATAAATATTCAACAAGCAAAACTTAAGCACGCAACTCACCAGCTGGCACATTCCCTGGTAGCTAGGCATGGCAGACAGGCTCCCCTCCTTTAGCTCTCCCTGCTGATAGCCATTCTGTCCCTGCAAGGGTCTGCTTCTTCTTGCAACTCAGCCCTCTGGCTAGGTCAGGGTCCTCCCGTTTTCCAGGGTACCAAGAGTTCCACAAGTTATAGTCCATCAATTTCACATTGGACCCTCAGTCTGACTCCAGGCTCACTAGTCCTTAGTCCTTGACAAGGGGTTCCACACTACCTTCCTCTGTGGGCTGTAGGGGAACCCACGCCTTCCCTCTCCACTCGGTTCCGATCCAGGGACTCCAACTAGGCAGTCAAGACCTGACTACACAGACCCCTTGCTACCTCTCTGGACCACTTGCTACCTTGCCCTGTCTTGGGCTTTTGCCTCAGCCTCTTCCTGGGCTCCTAGTGTACAGACTCCACTCCCCTTAACCTTCTTCCACAGGCTCCCTCTGAGTGTCTGACCACTTTCTGCTGTCCAGCTGGTTCTGCGGGAAGCGAGCTCTCTTTACCGTCCCCTCACAGGCCAGTCTCTGTCTCAGCAGGAGCCTTACTGCTCTGGGCAGGCCCCTCCACCAGTGAGCAGAACTTTGGATGGACTCATTTCCTGCTGCTTTCATTCCCAACTGCCTTGTGCTCTCTTTCACAGACTTATCTTCCTTCAGGGAGGTTCCGTCTGCCAGCAATCCAGCTCAGCAACCTGACACCAGCCAGGCTTCTCTTGTTGAAAGAGTGCTAGAGATCTGCTCTCCTACCTGGTCAGCCCCCCGTGAGCCGGGTTCAGCCCTTTTAAGTTCTCCCTCTAGGACTGATACCTATTCCAGGTGTAGTAGGGTGAGACAGAACCTAAAGGCTCTGTTTATCCCCTTCGGGCCCAGTGTGAGGTACATACCCCCTCAATGGACAAATGACCACCCCAACTGGTACAATTGTAATCAAATAAAAGTAATTTTTGCACAATCAGAATAATGGCAAAATCTGTACAAAATCTTATGGCTTGTCATGCTGTTGAGATTCCTCACTCTCTGGCACAGAGTCTGCAATCCACTAATGAGCTATTCTAAGTGCTAACATTTAAAAGGCCTGAAGAGAGCCTTTTAGTGAGCCCACAGTACTCTATAATACTTTGGGAGGGGGGTGTTAGCAAGTGCAATTTATTTTAATGAATGCATGCTTTATACTATACTAGCAAATGTACAGTAGTACCTATTGTAAAAGTAATGTAATCTTAGTCCTCCCTACACCACTCAGCTATTAAATCTGTGCTTAGTAATGGGGTAAAACCATCTAGTTTGAGAGTTAATATCTTTTTGCGGATACAGACTAACACGGCTACTACTCTGAAAAGAGTTAATAAGGTTCTACTAGTACAATTGTTGCTAGTGATATTTTCTTTTACCGTTGATTATGGTTAATGGGCAACCTCCCTTCTGAAAGCACTTGAAAATGGGCAAAACTTCTTTGAAGGACATTTTCTATTTCTAATCCCAAGTTTCTATGTCTTTCTGAGACCCACAAATGCAGCACTGCTCTTTTCATTGGGTGCAAGAGTATCAGGGGGTAGCCTTGTTAGTCTGTATCCACAAAAACAACAAGGAGTCCGGTGGCACCTTAAAGACTAACAGATTTATTTGGGCATAAGATTTTGTGGGTAAAAAACCTCACTTCTTCATATTCAATTAGATGGAGATGGAAGTAGAACCCACATCTCATGCCATTAATTCACTATGGGTCCTTGGGCAAGTCACTTAACTGTGTCCTTCCCTATAAAAAGGAGCTAGTTATGCCTACAGAATCTTCCTGTGGAAAGCACGTCAAAACCTATGGATGAAAAACACAACTAATGCTCATTGCCTTGGGTGAATTCAAAAATCCTAACACTAGGTCTCATTCTTAGGCTCCATTCCACGCAGCATTAATGAGTCACTACACAGGGATGGGTGAACTGGTTTTCAAGAGATATAGGGACCATGCTGAATCTTCATTCCTCACTCTGAACTTACTATATAGAGGAGAGGATTGGTAAATCCTCACGACCTCCTCCTAGCATCAGATTAAGTCAGTACAAAAAGTCTTTGAGGGAATGAGTGACCAATTCACTTTTCCTCCCTCTCGAGACAGATCCTCCAATAGCAAGTGACCAGGATAAACCCTTTCCTGCAGCTCTGTTCACCCTGGACTTCCCTAGTATTTGCAATTAGGTCCAAAGTGCTTTTGAAACTCTAAACACTCCTGACATTTTTAAAGCATGGGCACTCCAGAGTACAAGTAAGTACAGTAACTCCTCACTTAACGTCCCCCCGCTTAATGTTACAAAGTTACATCACCGCTCTATTAGGGAACACGCTCGTTTAAAGTTGTGCAATGCTCCCTTATAAAAGTCATTTGGCTGACTTTACAAGGGAGCATTGTACAAGGTCCTCTTCTCCGCCTCGTCCCCCTCTCTCCCTCCCAGCACTTCCCCCACCACCAAACAGCTATTTGGTGGCGCTTAGGACTTAGGGAGGGAGGGAGAGAGGGAGCGAGCGGGGAAGCCTCCCCACCCCAGCAGGGCCACCCGGAACACAGGGGCTTTAGGGGCTTTAGGGGCCTGGCTTGCAGCTCTAAAGCTCCTTTCAGAATGTGGCCTAGCCGGCATTGAAGGGGAAAGTGTCACTTCTCTCCAGCCATTGGCTGTTCAGCTGTCCCTGCTCCTTCTGAGTCCTCCGGCCCGTGCTTGCAGGGCCGCATTCCAAAAGGGGCTTTAGAGCTGCAGGCCAGGGCCCCAGGGCCCCCTTAGCCCAGGGCCCTGCAGCCCCTAAAGCCCCTGTGTTCTGGCTGGCCCTGCCTGGGGGGGCAGCTCTCGGAATCGTGGCCACGGGGGCGGTGCCGGACTGCACAGTGCCACCTGCACACCTCCTGCACCAAACAGGAGCTGCCTCAGGTAAGTGATCTGCACCTCCTGCCTGCCCCAGCCCTGAGTCTCCTCCTGCACCCCGACCCTGAGTGCCCTCTCGCACCCTAACTTCCTCCCAGACTCCGCTCCCCCACCCTGAGCGCCCTCCCACACCCAAATTCCCTCCAAGACCCCGCACCCCACCCGCACCTTAACCTGCACCCCCAGCCCTGAGCCCCAGGAGGAGAATGGAGAAAAAAAGAATGAAAAACAGGAGAGGGGGGAAGATATGAGAAAATGCTCCTCTCTTGCGGGGGGAGCCAAAACTGAAGCTGAGCACAGGGCCCCACTAACTCTAAATCCACCACTGGTGGGAGGGAGAGGAGCAGGGATGCGGCATGCTCCAGGGAGGAGGTGGAATGGGGATGGGAAGAGGCGGGCCTGGAGCATCCCCCGGCAAAGTCAGCACCTGTTCTTCTGGGAGGAATCTGCTGCTGCGCAAGGTGCTTCCTAGCGTCCTTGCCTGCCTCATTGCCTGCAGCGGGCTGTGCCTGTGTGGGGTAAGCCGGGGCACCTCCCCACCACTGTACAGTACTGTGCTATATATAATGCCTTTTGTCTGCCCCCCAAAAATTTCCTTTGAACCTAACAACCCCCCACATTTACATTAAATCTTATGGGAAAATTGGATTCGTTTAACATTGTTTCACTTAAAGTTGCATTTTTCGGGAACATAACTACAATGTTAAGTGAGCAGTTACTGTATAAGGTAGTGTAGAAGCCTCCCTTAATACCCCCTTGTGTCAAGGTTTGATACTGCAAGTGGTCCCATATCCCAGCAGGCCGTATGCCTCTTAACAGGTTTTCCATGGCTCAATCCTCTGGCCAAGTCACATCAGTTCAGTCCCCTTCCAGGGTAACAAAAGGTCCAACTGAAAGTCCAAACTAGCAGCCCCTCTCAGGCACCACTAAATTCATCTGCTTCTCAGCCCCTTCTCCTGGTCCGTGCAGAGCTTTGCTGTCTTGCCTCTTCTTCAGAAGAATTCCCCTATTGCTGCCATTCCCTATGGAGTCCAGCAGCTTTCCTTAGGAATCTCCCTGATTTTTGGAGGTACTCTTTCAGGATTCCCCTCCCCTACTCTGCGGCCTTGGGGGGTGCGGGGCTGTAACTGTAAGCTCTCCTACAGTAGCCTACCCCATTTCCAGCAAGTGCCTTAACCTAACTTCCTCAGCCTGCTCCCAAAGGGAAACTCCCCTAATTCCCTCTCCCAGCTTTCACTGCTTCACAACCACATATCCATCTGAGGTCACTAATTAGCCCATATGTTACCAGCTCATTAGTGAGGCTGAGAGATGGCTGTTACGTCATAAGTAAGACTGAGCTCAGCTTCCCTCAGAGAGCCAGGAAAGGATGGTGGGTGCTGTAACAGAATAGATTAGATGGTCCAGTACAGGTACTTTTCATCTTGAGTTTATTATTCTTTGACAAATGTGGTTTGGGGTTCCACTACCCATCTACTGCTCTCATGGTACAGGAAGTGGGTCATCTGGTCACTCCATACCCAAGTGGACCAGCCAAGAGAGGAAGAGGAGGAGATTGGGTGGACTTCTCCCCCAGATACCATTCAAGAGGATGTGGCGTGGGAGATTTTCATGTAATGAAGAAATTACCTTTAGGAACATAGGGCGCTGCAGAGGGAGGGAGTGAGTGGGGAGAGGATAGGCTGAAGTGTCAGGGGCCCAAGTATTTTTGAGCTTGTTTTGGGTCCTGTGCTGTGTTTGTAACAGGGCAGCATCCAGGAAAAAAGTGTATCAGCACAGCTCTTGGGGCAGGATGGGATCAGTCTGACTGGCTCTTTTGTCTCATCCCCATCCTGGAGAGCTTGCCCCTCTGAGAAATGATGTGCAGGACTGCATTCCTGCCTATAGATCCTATCTGTATGCACATGGGCTGGCTTCACCCACTGCCACAATGCAGCTGCCTCTTGTGTGGGGCAGCTGTTTAAAAAAGGATCCCTCACCCAGCTGTGGTCCACGTACTTGTAGAGTAATATTTATGTCCAATACAAACGTCTGCATTAAGGTTGTAAATTGAAGCATGCAAGTTAGGAGATTTACAACCTTCACTTGGCTATATATCCAGAATCCATGGAGTTAGTTACACTGGTGCACAGCAAGTCAAATCAGTTATTCCAAATTTATATTACATAACAGAGATCAGAATCTGATTTCTAGTCTTTCATGCTATTCATCTAAAGCACAAAGCATATCTATGAAGCTGTCTTAATAATCGTTGTAGTAAATGTTCACTACAATAAATCATGTAAATCCTTTAAAGTGATGCTTTCAACTTTAAATTTTACATGGTTTGTTTATGTCACTAGAATAATATTTTTACTATAAACATAATTTATTATTGTTTAGCTGGCAGGTCAGTGGATTTGAAGATCGCCTATGCTCAACTATTCCTGGCATTTCAATTAAGATCTTAGATCACATTTCTTCCAGTATCCATTAAAGATCATCATGAGTGATTTTTTTGCTAGAACCACCTGAATGACTTCAATCAACTTTAGAGTGAAAGTCTTATGCTGTTTGCCCTAAAGCCCTGCATATGCACTTGAGATGTGGTGAATATATTACACATCGATTTTATTGAACATTACAATGGCAAACATAGGAGAGGAAGCCGAAAGGCAAATAAATCATGTGGTAAGCGTACAACTGCTTCATTGACTTGACAGGCTCCTATGTACAGGGGCCTAAAAAGAAGCAAGTAACCTTGAGATTTCTTGGCTAGAGATCATGTTAAAGGAAGCCAATCCCACCTCGCTTATGCCTTCAGACTTGTTTTGAATATACTGTCACTGACCCAACCTCCCTTTGAAAGGGGTATCAGATTACAGGATAACCACAGACTTGTCCTCTGGCTTGCACCAGACGAATGATTGTCTGTAATGGACTGACCATCCTGGCTACCTGGGACTATTGCCCACAGAAGAAGTTCATCAGTGCTGTCCCAATGAAGTGCTGCTTTTCTTGAATCCTGTCCCGAGGGCAGCTGACCCCACCCATTACTCCAATTGACATCACTGGGTCTAGAAAGTACTCAGGATTCAGCATGAGCTTCAGTGCCCATTGAAATCAATGGATCTTAAGCAGGTGCTTAAAGTGAAACATACTTAAGTGCTTTGCAGGATTGGGCTGCTGATGATTGCAATTGGACATTGTGCTGTTGTTCTTTGATGATGTTCCAGTTCACTTCGTCAGAACAATGATAGAGATGGGAGGGATTGCTTTTGACCACTTCCACTGGTATATATCTTTGTCTTATTTTCTTACCACGGGGTGATCACGTGGGCGAGTCAGCAACAGTTTCCTAAAGAAACATTAAATTGTGCCAAGTATAATTCCTATTAATTCTGCATTAAAAAAAACAACCAACTATGATAAATGTTGCTGCAACAAAGTAATAATGACTTGCAATTTATTGCTGGTAACTCTTTAGGTGCTTGATCACTATGAATTATTTTGTATTCATTGTCATTGCACTAATCATTATTAATTTATTTGATATCCATGTGGCTGTCATATACAATCTCATGAGACTTCCATTATAACAGCATTAATTAAACATATCATTAAGAGTATCTTAGCCTTATGAAATCGTTTAGTATTCATAACAATATCGATCATAATGAATTCATTTGATATTAATGTGAACGTCCTATGTACTGCTACAGAAATTCCATTGTAATTTAGTAATGATGTGCCATTATAATAAAAGGTTACCAGCAGAATGGGCAAGTTGTAAATCTCTGTATTCACTATATTTTGACACAATACACTCACACATTGTTAGAAACGGTACAGGGGCATTTGGCATTTTTAGAACTGAATTGGAAAATACCTGCTGTCAAGCAGTGCCCAAAGGAAACATAGGGATGTTACCATACTCACATGCTATTCTAGGAAGAACTGCTTCCCAGAGTGGGAGTGGGGAATGTTAGCATGGAATGCTACACACAATAGACCAGAGAATCAGCTGGGTCAAATGACATAGGTCCGTTTTATGCTTGTTGAAGATTTAATCCAGTGTTTCTTGGTTATTATAGCTAGGTCATGACTGCTTAGATGGTACAATGTTAGCCCTACCTGCATAGATTTTTTAACAGTGTGCCTGCATTTTTTTAAGTGCTCTGTCTCCTTTCTAATATTTGAGCTAGCCTTTCTCTGTGTTTGCATCATTTGTAAAGGCTCTCGTGGTTCTCATGGACACAGCTGCTTTGAAAATCAGCTTTGTACTTACAAGTAGAGCTACGAAAACACTGCCTATTGCTTCTTCAGCCTGTTGCACTGGCCTGGACAGCTGTGCTTTCACATTCAATGCCAAGAGTTTTTAAATGATATCAAATAAATCATAAATAAATCAGGCAAAGATCAGGAAAGGGTTACTCTCTAGTTACAGCATATATAACTCTAAAACAAATAATACCAATTACTGGAAGCTGGTGCTTTATAAAAGCAAGTTATTAAATATTCACAGTCAAGTAAATGCACACAACACACAATAGGCATGCTCAGTAACGCACAGAACTCATTCCCACGTAACCATGATATTCCATCCCATTTGCTCTCTCTGATGCTAAGTTCCCTTCAATCACTCCCATAACTGTTATTTCTTTCTCCCTTCTCTTTGCTCCTGGTATCCTCATTCATCATTAAAAAGGTTGTAGAGCAGTTTTTAAACTAGGAGATGGGGGAAAGCCGACTGCTGCAGAGGAGCGTGTGGATCGGACACAGACTCCTCTTAGGGGAGAGTCTGATGATAGAGAATCTCCAGGTTATAGTCAGGAGCAGAGGACTGAAAAGTATAATGTAAGGGCCAGATCAGATGATAAACAGTCACATAAAAAAGAATCTGGCACATCAGAAAAAGGCAGGCTAATAAACAGGGACAAGTTTTTAAAGTGCTTGTACACAAATGCCAGAAGTCTAAATAATAAGATGGGTGAACTAGAGTGCCTTGTGATAAAGGAGGATATAGATATAATAGGCATCACAGAAACCTGGTGGACCGAGAGCAATCAATGGGACACAATCATTCCGGGGTACAAAATATATCGGAAGGACAGAACAGGTCGTGCAGGGGGAGGAGTGGCACTATATGTGAAAGAAAGTGTAGATTCAAATGAAGTAAAAATCTTAAGCGAATCCACATGTTCCATAGAGTCTCTATGGATAGAAATTTCATGCTCTAGTAAAAATATAACATTAGGGATCTATTATCGACCACCTGACCAGGACAGTAATAGTGATGATGAAATGCTAAGGGAAATTAGAGAGGCTATCAAAATTAAGAACACAATAATAGTGGGGGATTTCAATTATCCCCATATTGACTGGGAACATTTCACTTCAGGACGAAATGCAGAGATAAAATTTCTCGATACTTTAAATGACTGCTTCATGGAGCAGCTGGTACGGGAACCCACAAGGGGAGAGGCAACTCTAGATTTAATCCTGAGTGGAGCGCAGGAGCTGGTCCAAGAGGTAACTATAGCAGGACCGCTTGGAAATAGTGAGCATAATACAATAGCATTCAACATCCCTGTGGTGGGAAGAACACCTCAACTGCCCAACACTGTGGCATTTAATTTCAAAAGAGGGAACTATACAAAAATGAGGGGGTTAGTTAGACAAAAGTTAAAAGGTACAGTGACTAAAGTGAAATCCCTGCAAGTTGCGTGGGCCCTTTTTAAAGACACCATAATAGAGGCCCAACTTCAATGTATACCCCAAATTAAGAAAAACAGTAAAAGAACTAAAAAAGAGCCACCGTGGCTTAACAACCATGTAAAAGAAGCAGTGAGAGATAAAAAGACTTCCTTTAAAAAGTGGAAGTCAAATCCTAGTGAGGCAAATAGAAAGGAGCACAAACACTGCCAACTTAAGTGCAAGAGTGTAATAAGAAAAGCCAAAGAGGAGTTTGAAGAACGGCTAGCCAAAAACTCCAAAGGTAATAACAAAATGTTTTTTAAGTACATCAGAAGCAGGAAGCCTGCTAAACAACCAGTGGGGCCCCTTGATGATCAAAATACAAAAGGAGCGCTTAAAGACGATAAAGTCATTGCGGAGAAACTAAATGGATTCTTTGCTTCAGTCTTCACGGCTGAGGATGTTACGGAGATTCCCAAACCTGAGCTGGCTTTTGTAGGTGGCAAATCTGAGGAACTGTCACAGATTGAAGTGTCACTAGAGGAGGTTTTGGAATTAATTGATAAACTCAACATTAACAAGTCACCGGGACCAGATGGCATTCACCCAAGAGTTCTGAAAGAACTCAAATGTGAAATTGCGGAACTATTAACTAAGGGTTGTAACCTGTCCTTTAAATCTGCTTCGGTACCCAATGACTGGAAGTTAGCTAATGTGACGCCAATATTTAAAAAGGGCTCTAGGGGTGATCCCGGCAATTACAGACCGGTAAGTCTAACGTCGGTACCGGGCAAATTAGTTGAAACAATAGTAAAGAATAAAATTGTCAGACACATAGAAAAACATAAACTCTTGAGCAATAGTCAACATGGTTTCTGTAAAGGGAAATCGTGTCTTACTAATCTATTAGAGTTCTTTGAAGGGGTCAACAAACATGTGGACAAGGGGGATCCGGTGGACATAGTGTACTTAGATTTCCAGAAAGCCTTTGACAAGGTCCCTCACCAAAGGCTCTTACGTAAATTAAGCTGTCATGGGATAAAAGGGAAGGTCCTTTCATGGACTGAGAACTGGTTAAAGGACAGGGAACAAAGGGTAGGAATTAATGGTAAATTCTCAGAATGGAGAGGGGTAACTAGTGGTGTTCCCCAAGGGTCAGTCCTTGGACCAATCCTATTCAATTTATTCATAAATGATCTGGAGAAAGGGGTAAACAGTGAGGTGGCAAAGTTTGCAGATGATACTAAACTACTCAAGATAGGTAAGACCAAAGCAGATTGTGAAGAACTTCAAAAAGATCTCACAAAACTAAGTGATTGGGCAACAAAATGTCAAATGAAATTTAATGTGGATAAATGTAAAGTAATGCACATTGGAAAAAATAACCCCAACTATACATACAACATGATGGGGGCTAATTTAGCTACAACGAGTCAGGAAAAAGATCTTGGCGTCATCGTGGATAGTTCTCTGAAGATGTCCACGCACTGTGCAGAGGCGGTCAAAAAAGCAAACAGGATGTTAGGAATCATTAAAAAGGGGATAGAGAATAGGACTGAGAATATATTATTGCCCTTATATAAATCCATGGTATGCCCACATCTCGAATACTGTGTACAGATGTGGTCTCCTCACCTCAAAAAAGATATTCTAGCACTAGAAAAGGTTCAGAAAAGGGCAACTAAAATGATTAAGGGTTTAGAGAGGGTCCCATACGAGGAAAGATTAAAGAGGCTAGGACTCTTCAGCTTGGAAAAGAGAAGACTAAGGGGGGACATGATAGAGGTATATAAAATCATGAGTGATGTTGAGAAAGTGGATAAGGAAAAGTTATTTACTTATTCCTATAATACAAGAACTAGGGGTCACCAAATGAAATTAATAGGCAGCAGGTTTAAAACAAATAAAAGGAAGTTCTTCTTCACGCAGCGCACAGTCAACTTGTGGAACTCCTTACCTGAGGAGGTTGTGAAGGCTAGGACTATAACAATGTTTAAAAGGGGACTGGATAAATTCATGGTGGCTAAGTCCATAAATGGCTATTAGCCAGGATGGGTAAGAATGGTGTCCCTAGCCTCTGTTCGTCAGAGGATGGAGATGGATGGCAGAGAGAGATCATTACGCCCTCTTTATGCTTCCCTGCATTTAGTAATTTCTCTGCTCAGACCTCCCTTCATCACTTTCTTGGTATTCCACATTCCTTTGGAGTCTTTGCTTCTCTCTTTCCTGAAGATGCCATTTCTTTTTGCCTGAAACTCTTGGTTTTCCTCTTTTACTTCCACCTTCCTCCTTCAATTTCCCTCAAAGTGCCTCCTTTTTCTTTGTACTGTAGCTTCCCTTCTCTTTCCAAAGAATCTAACTTCCTTCTCATTTCTGAATGGAGCTGCCACTTTTGAGTGAGACTAGAGGCTCCTGTTCTCCCTCACCTCACTCTGAGGGTTTGCAGCTGCTGAGAATTGGAGTTCCTCCTACTCCCATGATGCATCCTCTTTCCATCAACCCTCAGAGCAGCTGCTTCCACTACTACTGAGGTTGTGAGGGATAAGGTCAACCCGACTTACTGCAAATGAGCAAACCATGCTGACATCTCAATCCAAGAGGAGTCAAATTAGTAGCCAAAAGCACTCCTCAGCACAGCTTTATTTTCCAGCCTGGTTATCTCCCTAGGGACAGTCAGAAATGTGTCTGGTCAGAGGATGGGCAACAAAACGTGGTGACCTATAGCCACAGATATCACAGGCCTCAACAGCCAGACCTGAGCAGCAAAAGGGGGGGACTGAACAATTGCTGGTTTCTTTGTTTATGTAAATATCACATCAATACACTTGCAAACCTACTCTTCAAAATGTAACGCAATCACTGTTTTATTAGTTGTATTACAGGAGTATGTAGATGCCAACTCTGCCACTTGTGCTAGGCACTGTACAGACATGTAGTAGGAAATTTTCCCGATCCCAAAGGATTTGTAATCTAAGTAGCCAAGCCAGACCAAAGGTAGCATCAGAAACAAAGGCACAGAGATGCTAAGTGACTTGTCCAAGGTCACACAGCAGGGCAGAGTCAGAGCCAGGAAAATGTATGCAGCTCTCCTAATTCCCAGTCCAGTACCCTACCATTGTACAACACTGCCTCCACAACAAAAATACCTCTGATTATTCTGCTACTTAATGGACACTGCACAAATCTGGAGCTCTCTGGGTATTGGCTTGGTGAGCCCCACAGGCCATCTTTGAGAATTAGAGAAGGTAATTATGCTCTTGGCCACTATCTGCCAAAGCCTAATGCAGGAGGTAGAAGAAGTACTTGTTTGTATTTTTTCTCTTTCCAGCCGGATCAGAAAGTTCAACTAAATCATTGTGTGTCTGAGAAACCAAGTGAAAACTGTTCCTGCTGTTGTCTCTCCTGATTACATAGAATTGGCTGTGCCAAGCAGGGGCACGGGAAACGTACCATGTGAGTTGCCCCCGTGACATTCTCCAGTGTACCAGGGTTCCAAATGATAAACAGAAGGCTAATAAAATTCACAGATACAGAGACAGGGCAGAAAAAGGTCACACAAAGCATCTGTGGACACTGCAGACAGAGAGAATGCTTAAGGAAACCACTGCTGGTTTAAGGACACAAGTTAATTTGGAGTAAATTTACAGCATGAGTCAAACAGCTTACACACTTGTACTTGGCAGCACTAAAAACGAGAGATGGGCCAAGTCAAAGTCTGAACATGGAGATGGGTCCAGTTTTTGAACACCCTGACATGTCCAGGTGTTTGGATTCAGGAATTTTATTCAAGCTACTACAAAAAGAAATCGTTTATTTGCAAATTTGGGGGTTGAATGATTAAAATGTGAAGATGTTTGGATCGGGGGTGGGGAGATTGGACCAGTCTCTACCCAAAACACTCCACATTAATACTGGAAAATGGGAAACTAAAATAATTCATATTAGGTGTGTTGAATACCAGCCATCGGGTCACACATATAAGCAGGAAGGGTATCACTTTGCCATCAAGATGTAGGAATTGCCCGTTCTCTGTCATTCCAATCCTTATCAGACAAAAATCTGGGGACCAGTGCAAAGCTGCAGTTATAGAGGGTCAGAAGAACATGGTGTCTGCGAAGGAATTCTTTGAAAGAAATAGAATTTGTAACAAAGAAAAATTGAGAGGAAAACAATGACTAAGAAGTGCACACTCCTCTGATGCTCCTTAATAGGAGTAGGTGGGAATATTTTTCCCATCAATCTTTTCTGACATACAATTGGCAACCTAATCTAACAGATTCTGTCTGTGTTCTAAGTGACTCTCACCTTCTGTGACAGATTCTGTCTGTGTTCTAAGTGACATCCCTCCAAAGTGAAGCATGTTGCCTTGGAATTTGGGATCTCAAAATGTAGCAATGATGTTCTCTGTGATCTTCAAGTGTGTTGGAGGGGGGTCATTTTCAATCCCAATAGTCCATCAAATGCTAGTTAAAGTATCCTTGCATGCATTTTATTTGGCATTTATTTATTTGGCAAGCAACTAGGATGAATGAAGCTCTTGAGGCAAGCATCATGGCAGCTCATTAATGATGAAATGACTGTTTACATGCTCTCTATAAAACTCCACTCAGTCTTGGAACATAGATGAGCAGACATGTGGTTTCTCCCCATCCCCCACTTTCCACACATACCATCATCCTTGGATCAGCACTGAAGAGTCAGCAATGGGTTTGAACAGTTATTGAGAGGGTGGAATTCCATCTGGGCAGACTTTGCTATATTGGTGTCTCTTGTAAGATATGGTAAGCAGGAAAAGAACAGCTGAAGTGGCCTGAGGTAATTTTTATCCTTGCTTAAGAAATCACGGGCAATCAAATGAAGACATTTATAATAAATACATATGTAAATAAATTAAATAAAATGCGATGCCATGGCCAAAAGTCCCCATATTGGGTTACACTTACCAAAGGGATGAAACCAGAAGAGAGCAATATACCAGCTGCCTTTTATCGTCTTCTAACTGAGCTTTTCCAACACATTTTAGTTTGGCGGTGTTCAAGGCCAAACATATTTTCTGACTCTTAGATACAGAACTTCCAAAGAAGCTGCTGCAGTGTGGCCCAAGTTTAGGTCTGGTATTTGGAATATTCAGAGAACATATGTACAGCCATGCTGAATGACATCACTGCCCTGTTGCCTCAGCAGACTGGCTATTATTGTAGTACAGTGAACCCAAGCATGCCAACATCATTTCTGTTTATTGCAGGTGGAGCCAACTGACACCAGACAAAAAGAAAGATCTCTGGTTCCTTCATGCTAGGTTGGTTGAGAAAGAAAGTGACACCCACCTAGCATTTATATTTAGGAAGGAGAAAAGACAGGAGGGGAATAAGAAGCAGAGAGAGACAATAAGGAAATAGAGAGAAATAAATGGTAGTGGCAGACAGATATTGAAGAAAAAAATTGAGAAGGAAGAGGGAACTCATCCAAGCAAAAGAGGTGAATTAAGAGGAAAAACAGTCCAATGAGTTAATTAACACGTTGTTTCATTTCATCTTGGGAGGAGTAGGTTGACAGAAAATTGGAAATCCTGTATTAATTTGTGTTATAAGAGTAAGAGGTGTTGCAAGAAGGGTCTGTCTATCTACGCATACATCCCCCATCACTGTAGTGTCTAAATACTGCAATATTGATGCATTTATCCTTCCAACACCCCAGTGAGGTAGGGAAGTATTATACCCATTTTGCAGTTGGAGAATTAGGACACAGTAAACAACTTGCTGAAGGTCACGCAGGAAGCCTGTGGAAGAACTAGAAACTGACCTCAGATCTCCTGAGTTCCAGTCCACTGTTTTAATCAAAAGATCAATCATTTGGAGAGTTAATTCTTCTGGAGATTTCAAGTGTTGCTGTTATAAGGTTAGTATCAATACTGGTCAGGCTATGGATCATCCTGTACTGTTGAGCTTGTGTTTATTTGTTATGGGGGGGTGTTAATGTTTGCATGTCCCTAAAGCAAATAATCTTTTCTGAAAATTGGTGTAATCTAGAGACAATATTTTCATTCCAAACAGACCAGGCTCCTTCACAGGTAGTAAAACCAATAGAGTGTTGTAAACTTGGAAAATAGTGTCACAACCTTGCCAAGCAAGGAACATTGGCCAAGAGTGGTAAGATTCTGGTCAAGCCCATGCAGCATGAGGAAGAAGGCAGTGAATCCACGTTAGAGGCTTTTGCCTGAGCTGAAAATGGCCGCAGACAATAATATAACCGGTCCTTCTGATCAGAGTTTGTGCATTCTAACATGTATGTCTTTCTTTATTTGGATTTATGTGCCTCTGCTGCAAATTACAAGAGCAAAAATAAAATGAAATAGAAGATTACACCTTGACAGCCAGTAGAACTCAACCCCCAACAGAACACAAAGCTCCCCTCCCCCAGGCAGGTCTAAGACTCAACAGTTAGTGATGGGCCAATGTCAGAGAGCTAAGTCTGGGTTTGATTCAGGCAAGGTTTCCATATCTACCTGAAGCTTATCCAAATTATCCAGAACATTGAGAGCTCCTCTCCTCTCACCATTCTGCCATCAGGCCCTGAAACCCTCTTTGACCCCCAGATAGCCTCCACTTCCACAGCAGAATGATATTCAGTCTGTTTATTCTGTTTTCATCTGAGGATGTGGGCAGCCTCTTACCCTTTGGAATGACAATATTTGCGCTCCACATGGATCGCTGAGAAATCTTCATCTTCAGCAGGCCGACTAGCCTTTTCGTCTGCACTGGGCCAGGGGAGCAGGCACAGCAGAATCTAGTAATCCCATGTTGGGTTCAGCTCCTCTGCCACTTCAGAATTAAAAGGCACTCAAGAATTTATTCCCCAGAGCAGTACATGTGTACAGCTTGATTTTGACATAGTCTCACACGACATTCTCACAAGCAGACTAGAGAAATACCGTCTAAAAGAATCTACTATAAGGTGGGTGCACAACTGATTGAAAGACCATACTCAAAGAGTAGTTATCAGTGGTGTTCACCTTTGTCTGCAGCATGGGGCATGAGTCACTTGCAGATTTAAACTAGTGTAAATGGTGGATTCTCTATAACTTGAATCCTTTAAATCAGACTTTGAGAACCTCAATAACTCAGCCAGAGGTTAGAGGAGTATTACAGCAGTGAGTGGGTGAGGTTCTGTAGCCTGTAAAGTGCAGGCGGTCAGACTAGATGATCACAGTGGTCCCTTCTGACCTTAAAGTCTATGAGTCTAAGGGAGATTTAGGTTAGATATTAGGGGGGAAAATTGTGACCAAAGTGGCAGTTAAGCTCTGGAAAAGGCTTCCAAGGGAGGTTGTGGAATCCCCACCACTGGAGGTTTTTCAGAACAGATCAGACAAACACCTGTCAGGGATGGTCTAGGTTTACTTGGCCCTGCCTCAGCAGAGGAGGCTGGATTTGATGACCTCTCAAGGTCCCTCCCAGCCCTATAATTCCATGAGGCATCCGATGGCTCAATATCTTCTTTCTGAGAGTGAGGAGGGACACCCATAAACACATGTTTTCAAGACTTCTGAACTAGTTGATAGGTATTGGGACAAATATTGCAGAAGGAGGTGGTTTGTATTTTAACCCAACCAGTTGGCCCTGCCTTACTTTGAATGCTCTGACCTGAATGAAAGGCAGTTTCATTCCCCCAAAGAAACAGTTAAATCACACTATTAAAAAAAAAGCAATTTGAATACTTTTCTCTAACCTACATCTTTTTCTGAATGTCACCCTAACCACGAGCTGTTCAAATTCTTTGCCAGAGGGGGATAAAGAGAGGGAGAGAATCATAACACTACTGCATTTAGATGAAGGAAGTGATACATATAATGAGGTATGTTGTAGTGAGGGTGGACTTCATTATCAGAAAATAGAAAAAAACTCATCTAAGTGTGGGCATTTGAACACCTGCTTCCTGTACTGTGATGTAATGGGCCTGTTTCTTGTACAAACTCAACTCCCAAATTTTGATTAATTCTCCCTCATCATTTTACCAAACTGTAATCCCAAACTATTCTACCACTCTGCAGTTACAGGCCAGATTACAAACACTACTACAATTATGCAGACATATGACTGGTAAAAGCCAATACAAACATTTTAGATCCCTGATTTCACATTTGACAGAATAAGGGTTTGTGAGTTGTTGTTTTTTTCAAGATCATATTTCAGGAAGGAAAGCTTCAGGCAGAGCTAAGTGTCCAGTGAAGGTGACTGCTAGAACTAAGCCTGAACCGTAATCTGCCAACATGGTGATTCTTACAAACACTCATAGCTCAGTATAAGCCTCTCACTCTAATGCATAGTGAAACTTGATGACAAAGATTTTAAGACATTGCAGCAATTTGGGATGCAATCAACCACCACAGTTTGTTATTAGACATGTGCCTCTGTCATAAGGATGTCTAGTTATGACTTGTTTCCTTTTCCGGTAAAAGTAATTTGTTTTTCATTTTAGGCTGCATTAAAAAGAGAGAACAAAAAATGGAGGGAGGATAAGAAAACAGATTTTTATATTGAGATTGCTGTAGCAACAAGAACATATTTCCAAATACCCAAAGCTAAACAGCAGTTGGTAATTGAGGAGATAGGATGCTGGCATTGTGTCAAACCACAGAACAGTGCTGCAGTAGAAGGGGGGAAAAAAAGCAAACCTCTTAAAACTGTAAGCTTACCTCCTTCTGCGTTTATGAATTCTTGGTCTATGCCAAGGGGGAGGAACTTAAAACTCCCCCTAAAACCTGGCAATGGCTTTATATCATTCTTTGGTTTTGCTTTGTTACTTTCCCGCAAACATAAAAGAAAAATCAGAAGCTTTAAATGAGGCCAGATTTGTTAAATTTTTTACCCTAGCATTAGTCAAAATAAATATTCCTCAGGAAGTAGTTTTGGCAAGAATCAGAAAAGCATGGCTAATTTTTTTCTCCTAATATGGATGTAATTATGGACAATACAGTATGTTCTTATTGCAATCATTGGCCAGAACTGCAAGTATTTACACAATAAGCTTTTCAGAGGCATATTTCCTTTGTGTCACAGCTGCAGTGGGAGTCTTCTTGTTTAAAATGAATGGCTTTTTAAATAATCTCTAATACTGGTGTTTAAGAAAACCAAGTAACTGCAACTGAAACTTCTAACCATTGGTTTGAGAACTCTAAGAACATAAAAAATGAAGAAATTTCATGTTCCTCCCTCCACCAAGTTGCTAAATGCTTTAGCTGTGTTAGCATATGCACATATCTATTTATATTCTGTAACAGAATGAACTTACATTAATAGCATTGCTTTCAGTCAAGGCCATTACTATGGGCGATTGCACAGTTTGGCTGACAACCCATTCCCAACCTACTCCTTTTAGCCTTCATAGGCATGTTTAGGAGTTAAAATAGTTTTACTACATCAGTGTGCTGTTTCTACATACAGCGGGAGTAAGTCTCTTGTAATGCCTTCCCCTGGCTAGTGACTTTCCTTGAGCATCTATAAACGGGGAGGAAAGGAACTTTTCCCTGATGCACAGGACAGGAGGCAATAGGACTGCTAACCAGAATGGACTCTAGCAATGGAGGGTATGTTCACAATTCAAATGCTATAAAAGGCATTTTACTGAATGTGAAGTTTACCCCCTGTAACTATAGACAGGAGAATGAATTTGGGAAGTCAGCGTACTTGGCTCGGGAAGGGGTCCCAATACTCTTTGGAGCAGGGGCCATCTTTTTGTCAGACGTGTGCAGGGTGCCCAGCACCTTGGGGTCCCAATTCCCAGTTGGGACCACTTGCCACTACACATATGCAATAAATAATGAAAATGACTCTCTCCCTAGGTACCTGGGTCCATCATGCATGATGAAGAGGTTCAGCTGGGAAGCACTGTGGCATGCTCTCTCTCATAGCCCACCCTGTAATAAGATCAGCTGTAGAGGTCAGTGAATGGCATGTACTGCACATTGGCTCACTGCTCTCACCTCGCTCTTTATTTCTTTTAGTAAGACAGCCCACTGTCATTGCTGTAGCTGAAGCACCAATAAAGGAATGACTGTGTCCAGGATATTTTTATTGGGCTCAAAAGGAAGTAACTGTTTGGTACAAATATTTTGTCTAGATAACTTGGCAAAGGTTTAGGAGGAATGAGGTGGGACCAGCCATGGCTGCATTATGCCATAACAAGACAAACTAGCCACTGATGACTGATCTTGCCCCATTGAAGTCACTGGGAGCTTTGCCATTGATTTGTTTGGTTATAGCCCCTAATCAGCATTTCCTTGTTCACATTTCCCCTCTGCATTATGATCCCCCTTTGAGATTCACTGAGTGCAGTGGCTGATGGATTCCTGTCGGAGCTGTGCTGACAGGGGGCTAGAGGGAGTACAGAAGGACCAGGAGCCCAAGACGAGGTACAGAGATTGCATACAGTTAGCCCATTCTTCTGCAGAGATTATTGAATCTGTGGGTTTGGGAGGCTGAACTCTTGTTTCTTCCAATGGGAGAACATGTGAAATTTGTAGATTCTAGTTGTCATGTAACTCCCACAGCACGATTCCAGGAAGCTGGGGGGGGGGAGGAAGAGAATAGTGCTGCGTTCCCCATTCCGACTTCTGAACTCACAGGGATGGGATCCATTTGATTTCAGCAGCATCTGCTTGCAGAAACTGAGAGTACAATTGTGACGGGTTGGATCACAGAATCCCCCTTGGGAGCTGCCACCTGATGTGTCAAGACTACCTCTGCCCCTACTTTCCCTGCCAGCTCGGGATCCCAGCACCCTGTCTTGCTGAGCCAGACACGCCCATCTGCTCCAACACAGACCCAGGGTCTGAATTACTCACCCCAAAGCTGCAGACTTAGCTGAAAGCAGCTTGCAGAAGTGTTCTTGTTTTTAACACTCGGATGCCCAACTCCCAGTGGGATCTAAACCCAAATAAATCTGTTTTATCCTGTCTAAAGCTTATACAGAGTAAACTCATAAATTGTTCGCCCTCTATAACACTGATAGAGAGATATGGACAGCTGTTTGCGCCGCCCCCCTCTCCCCGTATTAATACATACTCTGTGTTAATTATCAGAGGGGTAGCCGTGTTAGTCTGGATCTGTAAAAGCAACAAAGAATCCTGTGGCACCTTATAGACTAACAGACGTTTTGCAGCATGAGCTTTCGTGGGTGAATACCCACTCAGATGTCTTGCATCTGAAGAAGTGGGTATTCACCCACGAAAGCTCATGCTGCAAAACGTCTGTTAGTCTATAAGGTGCCACAGGATTCTTTGTTGCTTCTGTGTTAATTAATAAGTAAAAAGTGATTTTATTAAATATAGAAAGTAGGATTTAAGTGGTTCCAAGTAGTGACAGACAGAACAAAGTGAATTACCGAGTAAAATAAAATAAAACACACAAATCTAAACCTAATACAGTAATACAACTGAATACAGGTAAAATCTAACCCTTAGAGATGTTTCAGTAATTTTTTTTCTCAGACTGGACACCTTCCTAGTCTGGGCACAGTCCTTTCCCCTGGTATAGCTCTTGTTCCAGCGCAGGTGGTAGCTCATGAGGGCTGCCCCTTTGTTCTGTTCCATCCACTTATCTATCTTTTGCATAAGGTGGGAATCCTTTGTCCCTCTGGGTTCCCACTCCTCCTCACTGGAAAAGCACCACGTTAAAGATGGATTCCAGTTCAGGTGACATGGTCACGTCACTGTAAGACCCCAAGCCTTCATTCCTCCCAGCCTGACTCACAGGAAGGCTTGCCTGCAAACAGAGCCATCCACAGTCAATTATCCTGGTTGATGGGAGCCATCAAGATTCCAAACCACTATTAATTACCCGCACTTTGCATAATTACAATAGGCCCTCAGAGTTATATTTCATATTTCTAGTTTTAGATACAAGCGTGATACATTTATAGAAATAGGATGAACACACTTAGTAGGTTATAAGCTTTGTAATGATAACTTACAAGAGACCTTTTGCATGAAGCATATTCCAGTTACATTATATTCACTCATTAGGATATTTTTATAAAATCATATAGACTGCCATGTCACAACAATAATTCCTCTAGGAACATGATTCTCACAAACCATATTCCTTGTTCAGCCAAGATTCCTCAGTCTAGAGTTTTCAGAAGTATCAGTCTTTATATAAGGGTAATACCTGGAGATCCCAGTTCCATTGTGATAGGCACCATACAAACACATAAACAGTCCCTGCCCTGAAGTCTAAGTATAACAAATAGACAACAAATCAAATGGACAGAGCAAGCGCAAGGGAAAAGCGAGACGATTATTCTGCTCAAATCAGAGATCAGTGCTGTTGTAGAGAATGCTATAAAAAACACTACATGTTCGAGCTTAGTCTTGGTTATGTGTTTAGGCCCTGATTCAACATAACACTTAAGCACATGCTTAACTTTAAGTACCTGAGTAGTTTGATTGACTTACGTGGAATTATTTATGTGCCCAAATAGCTTTGCTGAAGCAGGGCATTAGCCCTTTAACTATGAAAGTTGTAAGTTATCTTTAAATTATACCTGTTTTCCTTAGTGCAGCTTTTTAATCACACAAGGAACAGTGACCAGCTCAGTAGCATAGCCAGTGGATTCCTTGAAGCTCATCCTCAATCCCCTGATCCTAGCTTATTGAATTGGGTTTAACAAGCAGCAGAATGTGCCAGCACTAGATTACCTCTCTGTGTCTAAAAGGAACATGAGTTAACAGTAAACCTCCAACAGTTTTAGTGCATGAAGCAAGGAGATTAAAGAAGATATAGGCGGGCCTAAACTTAAAGTGACAATTTTTTATTTTCTTATCAAAATTAATTCATTTTATGAATCACCATAAGAGTGAGGTTTTGTACAAAGACACTCCGCTGTGAACCTATTACAGGTTCACAGGGTTTGAGGTTTTATAGGTTTTTATCATATCGTTCTTCTCTCCCCCAAGGGTACAAAATATAGGCCTTCCTAATAGAAGTATTTTTAAAAGCAGATGTGAAGGGGAATCTTCCTTTGAAAACATGGCACATTTTAATAGTGCCCAATATTTTAAACAGGTGGACAGGGACATCCTGATAGTTTTAATTTTCCTTTGGATTTAGTTCCACTTGTGAATACACACACACACAAACACCCCCCCCCGAGCTGTCCAATATTTGGTGTGCAACAGAAGGTGCCACTTTGCGAGAGCACTCACTAGAAATGATGGTGCAATAAAAGATTATTTTTCTCTTTCATTTCCCCTGTGTTAGATTAAGTCTTCCTAGATGAGATTGGAACTTCTGTGGGGAGACCAACCTCGGAATATGAGAAATCCTGTGACACCGGGAAGGTATGGACAATTGGGGAAGATTTAAGCATCTGAAGAAAGGCCACACAACAATGAATTTCTTTGTTTCCAGAGGAAATTCTATATAGAGTTACATAGATTATTTATGGCAACAGATCTTGCAAATACATTATGTGACAGACATGGAGAGACAATGTAAGGGTTAAGTCAATTTTCTGCCTTTGCAATGAAGTGGCTTTGAAAGGTGAGGTAATTAGTGCTCCACAAGAGGGAGGGGCATGGTCATTTTAGAAGACAGCCCTGCTGCCTTTCAGCCAAAAATGCCATTGAGGCTATTATCATGATCTATTGCCATGATTCTCAAACTTTTTGTACTGGTGACCCCTTTCACATAGCAAGCCTCTGAATGTGACTCCCCTTATAAATTAAAAACACTTTTTAATATATTTAATACCATTAATAATTCTGGATGCAAAGCGGGGTTTGAGGTGGAAGCTGACAGCTCACGACCCCCTACGTAATAATTTTGCAACCCCCGGAGGGGTCCCGACCCCCAGTTTGAGAACCCTTGATCTGTTGTTTGTGTTGCACTAACACCTGAGATATGGCTACACAGGAGCTGGGGGCGAGCCTCCCAGCCCAGGTAGACAGACTTTGTGGTAGCTTGACTCACGCTAATGTGCTAAAAATAGTAGTGTCACTGCTACAGCCTGGGCTTCTGAAGCCCACCCAAATCCCTGGCTCTGCACTCAGCTAGCTAGTTCAAGTCCCCTCTAGAGCCGCAACATCCAAACTGTTATTTTTAGCCTGCTAGCTTCCTAGCCTGTCTACCCAGACTGGGAGGCTCCTACGGTGTAGCCGTACCCCCTAGAGGCCCCAAATAGGTTGGGGCCCTGTTACAGTAGGAGCTGTACAGACAAGCTCCAGTCTCAAAGGCCCAGATCCTCAAAGATATTAAGGCACCTAATTCCCATTAAAATCAATGAGCATTAAGTGCCTAAGTACCACTGAGGATCTGGGCCAGAGGGCTTACAGGCTGTCAGGGCCAGGGCATAGGCAGCCTGGCCTAAGGGTTGGGATTAGCATCAGGCAGAGGCCAAGCATCCAGGACCCCCCCGCAGGAATCAGGCCAGGTTGGAACACCAGGAGATCAGAGTCAAGAGACAAACCAGAAGATAGGGATTAAGAGCCGTTACCAACAGTCAGGATACCAGGAGACTAGGAGCAGGACACAGGAACAGGTAAACATCAGAGCATCCGTCCATGGCAGGATAAAGCCTAGCTGCACAGACAATGTCCTGTTTCCTCCTCTGGCTTAAATAGGGGCTGCAGCCCAATCAGCAGCCCTGGAACTCTCCCAATCAGAATGTAGGGGCAGGGTTTGTGCCCCAGTTGGGCTTCATGGCTCCTAGTCCCAGTTGCTGCCTATGAGCTGCCAGGTGGAGGACTGCAATGTGACAACTCCTAGGAACTCCCCCAGACCTGCATTTGAGATCCATGGCGCCCTACACCGTCTTGAGACTTGGTCTTAAGCTGCTTTCAGCAGAGGGCACCCTGCACCCACATGGACCCTGCTGGAGAGTCAATAGTAGCTATCAGCCATGTCCTAAAATATGATTCCTTCAGAATAGAATCAAGTGGAGCACTTTGCAGTATCAGGGCCTTCACTGAAGACAAGATTTAACGAGAGGGTGAAGTAACTAAATGGGGAGTGACTGGGATAACATTTATACAAGCATTATTCACTACTAAAGGAAACCTTTGATAAATTGCTTTCACAATGAAAGAGGGTAGGTTAAAACAAACCATGAATGGGAGGAAGGGAGGAGCAAACCAGAGGAGGAAAAACAATGATCAAATCAAAAGAAGATAAATATTTTCACAAGTAAAATTATTTTATTTAATAGACATCATGCCATAAATGAGTTGTTTTCCTGTGAAGTCCTCTTTGTTCAGGTAACTTGCCCTTGGATAAATAATGGTTGTTCTTTTTGCACAGAAGACTTGTGTCATTAGCTGATAATCATCACCCCTTGCATCTCATAAATGGAGAAAAGGCAACAAAAGTGCTCACCATCTCCAAGTTCACCAGCCGAAAGCGATCAGCAAGTCTTGGAACACAAGATTCTCCCCTGCTTCATTGAAAAGGAGGACAGTCAAGGAGACAGACCAAAATGCTGACTCTCATGTCTGCATTATACATTTCTTTAAGGCATATAGCAGCAGACAGGATTTTTCCTTGAGTGGAAAATACATTAAATAGATCTCTTTGACTCAGACTGGAAAAATATCTATTAATCCTTTGTGCCAGAAATAGAAAAGATGGTACAATGGTAGTGGAATCCTATTCCTTTGAATATAGGAGACAAAGCTTCAGCTGCAAAATCTTCCAATATAACCGTCAAGGAGGAAACACATATATAATCATAATAGCTGTCTGCTGGTTGAGACAAATCTGATTCCTGCCTCTGCTGGTGATTGCAATCCTATCAACTTGAAAAAAGTGCCAAGTCTGCTCATGCTAGCATAAGTTATGTCTATGTCCTACATCCAGTTCTCTACAGCAGAGTTCTTTCTTCTGCAAGGCCTCTGAAAAGCCCAGGCAATTACTGAAAGCTATCTTGAGGGGCAGATGAGGAAGAGCTGACAATTTAAAATTAAGGTTTTTTAATCAATTGCAAAGGTATGTATTTATATATTCCTACCCTTTCACCTTTTGTATGTGACACATATTCTTAGACTGTAACCTCTGTGTCTGTCTTCACATACATTTGTACAGCACCTAGCATAATGGGGCCTTGAGCCTGATTAGGGTCTCTGGGCACTAATATTGAGGACCAGATCCTCAGCTGATGTAAGTTGGCATAGCTCCACTGACCAATGGAACTATGCCATTTACACTGAGGATCTGGCCCCACATACAGAAAAAGCACCTAATAGCAACAGTTCAGTGCTGAGAGAAATTTGTCTGGGAGGTTCTAGCTGCGACAGTCTCCTGTGCTAGGAGTTAGAAAATAAGAACATAAGAACAGCCATACTGGGTCAGACAAATGGTCCATCTAGCCCAGTAGCCTGTCTTGTGACAATGGCCAATGCCAGGCGCTTCAGAGGGAATGAACAGAACAGGTAATCATCAAGTGATCCATCCCCTGTCACTCATTCCCAGAGTTACTGCTGTAACTTCTGATGCTAAGAGATACATGTACCTGAATATTTCAAACAGGGCTCTTTTCACTCATCTTGAGATGATAGAATTTATAGCTATGCCTTTGTCACAGTTTCCGATGATTAGATTTTTTCATTTTATGTTTCTGCCTAGAACATCTGTGCCTGTTTTGGTCTAATTCACTCCCTGTTCTGTTACTCCAGTTTTACATTGGTGCATATCCACTGACATCAATCAGCTGGAGTAACACTGGGATATAGGGGGAGCAATACAGTGATGAATCAGGCCCTTTGTTGTAAAGCAATGTCATTCCTGGCTCTGTGTGGGTGTTACATAACTGGATCAACAATAGTTATGGGAAATTAATCTCTAAAACATAAAACAGATGGGACTTTGCTCAGCCTTTCCTGCTAACTGGACTATAAATCTTTTCCCTAATTTGGCTTCCGCTTGATTTGAAAAGAATGATTTGTGGTTATTAAGGGTTAAACAAAAATAAAAGAGATTAAAGAATACTGTTTTGGCTGCTTAATATTAAAAACATGGCCGGTGATTTCCAGCACCGAAAAGCAGTGATTCTTGTACTGATACTGCAGTAAAAGCTAAAGTTAACAACTTACAGAGATAGCTACCATATTGCTTTAGGGTGAGAAGTTCATGTGTTCCTGCAATTTGATCTTCTGGTGAGCTGACCTTGCTGCAATAAAATAAATACCATCTCTTTGTAAGTGTTTTCCAGGATTGGGGCTATAATATGTGTCAGTGCTGCAGGGTTTTGTAAATGATACACTAATCTGCTCCATTTCCCAGTTCATTCAGAATCAGTCCTCTGTCATTGCCCACCTCCAACTGATCTGTTTACATTAAGACCTGCAATGAAGTTTGAGCTGGGCAACAGCCTGTTCTCATTATTAGAATCTGGAACACAATTCTATTCAAGGCCGTAGTGTCCAGCAAAGTGCTCGCTGTTTTATCTAATTTCTGATGTACGACAACCGTCACTGACATCTGTGCATCTGGTAGGAGGTGTTGGACATCAGCTAGTTCAGCCAACCTCCTAACCTGGTTAAATAGCACAATAGTACAGGTGCACAAAAATGCTGATAGGCAACAGCTGGAAGTTGTTACTGTATAAGCAAAATAAGCTATTCAAGAAAAAGGGCCAAGTTCAATCCTGATGTAAGCCAGCACGAGTCTGTTGCTTACATGGGGGCTGAATTTAGCCCAGAATATATTAACAAGTTTAGCCTTCTTCCAATAGATCAGCCATTTCCCTTCACGTATATTCTTACCATCCTGATATCACTGTCACCTCAGAAGGATATCACATTAAAACCTAACCTGGGTGAATGCTTGTGCAAAGTATTGACTAAGTGGATATATTTAGTACTGCTCTCTTTTTGACAGAATGTCAGAGCTCCTCAAGTATCCGTGACTTTTCTCCTGATTGTTGGCCATGTTTTTCAAATTTAAGGTCCTGAGTTTGAGTCTCATTGTAACATATATGTAATTTACTTAAGATAGTGTCTATTGTTTGTATAAAGTCATGGATTTGTTGCCCTTACCCTTGGTTAAACTTGACCACTCTTGCAAATAGATTTTTAAAAAATGGATGGTGTTGATCTCCTACAGACATTTTTCAGGTGCTTCCACTATCATTCAGTTGCCTTTGTGGGAATTTCTCCAATGTGTTCCCAGACTGTCCTCTCTCAGACTGAGCCCGGCTTCTTTTTCAATGCTACACCTTACCCTATGGCAATTAAGTGGAATAGAACTCTTTTTGCCACAAACAGTGAATTCCAAATTGATTAAATTTAGGCTACTTTTTGGCATTTACAATCTCACATCTAAGATGCAATTTACATCACCTTGTAGATCACATATGAATTTAGTCCTTCTAACTGCTCCACCTAAAACACTGCAAGATAAGGGTTTGTGTTAACCTTGAATTACAAATGGTTTTGACTCTCTTACCAGTGTGACAACGTGAAACTTTATGCATCTACACATCTCTCACATTCTGAGTCTGAGTCTTTGCTTCTTACCCCACCAGTGTAACTTCTAGGAACAGGGCCATTTGGCGTTGTGTTAATGGCTTTTCCCTCAGAGCTAGTGGGATTCTCTTCTATTTAATATTTGTACCACTGCTTTTCTTAGTATTTTTAGAATGCAACTTAAAAGATGTGTCTATTGTTTTTTATTTCATGTTGTTTGATGTTGACCCAGTGTAAGCACCCTGACATGCACAAAGAGTGCTTAATCAATTCATAATATTTGCAACAACTTGCTGAGTTTTCACTTTGTGAAACATTGTCTGGGACAGGTATATAAAAGGAGCTTTTTATTGTTGTTTGCTTGTTTTTTCCTGAGAGTGGCCCATTACTATAGATTGCTCTGAAATCAAACCAAGTGAGCAGCAAGAAGTACTAAGGTACAAATCTAGCTCTTAATTAGGGGGAGAAGGAGAGTACATAAACACTTGGGTCCAGCTCCATAAAGGTCTTTAATCCCATAAATCCCATTAAAATGGAAGCTAGATAGCTAATTCTATTTGAGGAACTGAACCTTAGCTTGGAAGATTTGGTCAGGAATTTAAAACACTCTTGGTAAGTAGCACACAGATGAATTTCTTTTCTGGCAGCCTCCTAAATGAACTTTCAGACATTGCTAATGAATGTGATAGTCATTTCACTGGGTTGAATATTTTAATGAGTCCATCCTTACAAATACTTGCCCACTCAGAGAACTTGTCTTTTGTTCATGATGGCCCTAATGATTTTACTTCTCCCTTCCCCTCCCCCGCCATCTGTTGGGAAGGGACTTGTGCGATGCTCCTGCATATTAATCTTATTAAATGTGTGAGAGCTCATAATCTAAAACCTAAACTCCTTGGTTTAGCCACAAGATCTATTGTGAAAGTTATTTCCTCTTTATTTAACCTCTCTCTTGAGACTGATGTACTGAACTGGACACACCTTTGTATCAAAGTGGAAGGAAATCAAACTTGATCCAACACAGGTCTAGGTCACTTCTTCCTGTGATACCTAAATCCCAGAAAATAAATTATATACTTCCAGATAAGAAGTTATCTAACCTGTTGAGTTGTTTTATTACCTAAGGCAGTCTAGTTTTCAAACCGTTCATTCCAGCCTTTCTACAAAAGCCTACACCTGTTATTTGTAGCCATAGACTCAATGTGTAGTAAATCAGAAGTCTCTCCTGTTTGGGAGAGTATTTCAGGTAGTAACTGGAGAGAGAAAACATTTTTAGAAACATTGGAGAATGTGATTGTAAAACCACAAAAATTGGCAGGGGAACTCAGGAAACAGTGTAGTAGCGGAAACTACTATTAACTCGTGTTTTGAAATTGACTAGATTTCAAGTTTGCTGTGTCCCTTTAACATTCTTTTTTCTGCTACCTTAACTAAGTTTACATAATAGGAGGTAGGGTGTCCTGCTTCTTCTTCCTATTATTAACTATGGAGATGTAATACTTTGTTCAGAAACTGTCCTTCACAATCTGAATTTTATGTAGATAACTAAAGATTCATCTTCTTGTGATTATAAAATACCCCACTGTAACATACTGTATAATCGGCAGAGCCATTCTACATGTAGGCATTCCCATCAGTTTGCATTGCTGTATATGTTTACACTTGGTAATACACCAAGTTACTTTCTTTCATATTTCCAGCAGCTTGATCCATCTTTTATCCTTTGTTCTTCTCCTTGGTTTGTAAAACTCCAAAGGTTAGAAGCAAAGCAGGTAAGCAAGCATTTGCTGTCTTAGCACCTAATAGACAAAATCATTATCTGGCTCTCTTAGATCATTAAAAGTTAATATTATCTGATATTGTCCTTGTTTGTGTATTAAGTGCCTTTGCTTCAATGTGTGCTTTTAAAAGACTATATTAGCATTTAAGAAGAGTCTCACTGTGGGAATTCCAAACTGTGTCAGCATCCTCCAGACAGAAGTGTCCACGGAGTACAACTTCACATATTGCAAGTAACCGGCTGGAACTGGGAATTTTGAACTGGACCTGAAAGATGAGCTGTGCACGGTACTGTTACAGCAGAAATCACCAGGTGATGCTGTTAGACTAGTCTTCCAAGTTCTTTCATTTAGCAAATGAGCAAGTTTTGACTTTTTGGAAGATTTGCTGTGTTGTTGCTACTTTGTGTAGAGGCAGCTGGGCAAGCTGCAGGAGAGTTTGCTCTTGGCTTTGGACTCTGACTGGAATCAAGCCAAAAGGCAGAAATGCTCCCTGGGATCTGAGCACAGGGGTTGGGCTGAGATTCCTGGAAGAAGGGGTTGCCCTGCATGTGCTGCTTGACCATCTCATTTCAGGACTCATACACATGTAAATAAAGCAAGTTACATTTAGAATAGACCCAGTTTCCACATCACTGATTTCTCCTCCACTGGGAAGCTGACCTGCGAGGCCCTGGACATGTGCTACCATTTGGCAGACTAGCAACAGTGGTCTCAAAATTAGCTGCTAGTGCCAGAAACAGGGGCAAGTGTACATTCTGTCATTGCTTTATTATATAGTCCTGTCACTGTTTGACAATGCTAACCTGAATAAAACTGTAGCAGGCTGCTGCTCAGAGCAGGCCTCGCCAATGAAGTTCCTAAAAAAAAAAAAAATAAACACACACACAATAATAAAGTCCCTCCCCTTGGGAGGGTGTGTTTGCATGGAGTGGGAGAGGAAGGGAGTTCTCTCTCCCAGGGTATGGCTACACTTACAAATCTGCAGCGCTGGTAGTTGCAGCGCTGGTCATCCAGCTGTGCAGGGCCAGCGCTGGTGTGTGGCCACACTCACAGCTACCAGCGCTGCAGTGTGGCCACATTTGTAGCATTTGCAGCGCTGTTGGGAGTGATGAATTATGGGCAGCTATCCCAGCATTCAAGTGGCAGCAACGTGCTTTTCAAAAGAGGGGGGTGTGGGGCAGTGTGACAGGGACCGGGGGGGAGAGAGAGAGAGTGGATTTTTGGAACCGACACTGTGCAAAATCAGAAAATTTTCCCACCCCCTTACTGTTAACTGCAAACAACCTGCATCCAACATACTCCCCTCTGCCCGCTCCCCCCGTTTCTCTCAAGCAAAGCAAACACTCAACCCCTGCAGGGGTTATCTCATTTCATTGTTGACGGTAGTTACAGATTAATGACAGCAAACAGGAGCTATAAGCAGCTCCCGGTGCGGTGCACGGAGCCCGGAGCTCCGAATTGACAACAAAACAAAGAGAGGCTGCATAACAAAACAAAGGGAATAATTTAGTTAAAAGCATTCTGGGATACTCCTTATACCCTGGAGGCCAATAACAGCGCTGGTGAGTGTCCACACTTGATGACCAGCGCTGCAGAACCAGCGCTGCAACCCTTATACCCCAAGCAGACCTGGGTGTACGGCCAGCGCTGCAGCCAGGGAGTTGCAGCGCTGGTTGTGCCCTGCAAGTGTGGACAGGGTGTAATTGCAGCGCTGGAAAGCCTCTACCAGCGCTGCAACTTGCAAGTGTAGCCAAGCCCCCAGTCATTTCTCCAGACATCTGATAGGAAAGTCCCAGGCTACATCTACACTACCTCTTACGTTGCCATAACTGACATTGTTCATGGGTGTGAATAAGCCAGCTGCACCCCTTCCCCCCCCCCCCCGATTGACGTAAATTACACTGACATAAGCACCAGTGTGAACAGAACTACACTGGCGGAGAGCTTCTCCCACCGACATGGCTACTGCCATTCACAGGGGCTGGAGTAGTTAAGCTGACAGGAGAGCTGTAAACTCCCTAGTATATCTGCCCCCAGACAGCAAACTGAAAAAGTCTTTGACTCAAGTTTAAAATAAACAGACCACTGAAGGTCTGGGTTTTCTTTCTCTCTAGTGTCCCTGTTGGGAGCCACCCACTTTCCTAAAATCTAGGAAACTGAAAACCATTATATTAAAGTCCAAAATACGGAAAACAGCCCCTCCCCAGGGGTCAAACCACTGAACTGATTTTCCTTATCTTTGGGACCAGTGCCCAACAGCTCTCACTCCCTCCAATCTCTCCTCTTCTGAGGAGAGACGGTTTATATCTTGCCTCTTCTTCCCAGCATGCCACAACCGGGAAGGCCTGGGATTCTCCTTCCCCGCAATCTTTCTGGCTGACAGAGACAAGGACATTTGCTCTGCCTTCCCTGCATTGCTTTGGTTCCAGGCTCATGACGGCGTTACTAACATGGGTTCTATTCAAATGTCAAACTGCTGCTGAAGGACTGCCTCCTATCTGTCAGCAGCTGTGTGCAGGTAATAAGCTCCTGGAAATGGGATAGTATAGCCCCCCAAACTGCCCTTCATCTGAAAGGGCCAGTACATCTCATTAAAAAACATTCCCACGCTTCTTCCTAATCTTTTCTGTATCTTAGAATAACCATTTATTTGCTTTTCTGAAATGTTAAGTATTTATTATTTGTATTACAGTAGCGCAGAGCCCCCACCCGAGATCAGGGCTCCATTGTTTTAAGAGCATACATACACTTAGTAAGAGTCAGTTTTAGCCACAAAGAGATTATAATCTAAAAAGGACATGATAGATAAACGGTAGGAGAAAGGAAACATTATCCCAATTTGACAGATAGAGAACTAAGAGAGATTAAATGACTTCTCCCAGGTTACACAGCAAGTCTGTGGCTGATCTGGGAACTGAAGCCAGATCGCCTGAGTCTCAGTTCAACGCCTTAACCAAAATGGCAGCCTCCTTTAGAAATGCTTGACAAAAAGATTTTAACTGACAGATACTACTATGATCTCACACATATGAATGTCTTTGGTCACATGCCACATTTTATGTCTCAAAAGACCTTGGCAAAAGAAAGAAAAAGTGGTAACCCCTTTCTTTGAACACATTGGAAAATTCACTTGTGTTTCCATGTCATGATGATCAGAGCATTTATTTGTATTGAAAGAGTTTACAATACAAGAGATCATTTTGTGAACCTCATTATTAAGGTTTTGCTGTTTGTTCTTGCAGACTCTTGTTAGAATTAAATGGCCTAATTATGTCACTGATCAATTAAATGCTTATTAATCCCCATTCCTTGGTCCCTTGACCAGGCTCACCAACAGCAGTTCTGGGCCCCAGGGCAGAACAGTCAATGGGACCCCTAGAAAGGATGGGCATGGTATCTCCTACAGTTGGGCCCAGAGGAACCTTTGCTTCTTTCCAGTCTCCTTCTGTCTGTGTTTCTGTGGATCATTTTCTCTAATACACATTTACCAACCATAGAGATCCTAACTTTCAGCTCTTCCCCATGGGTATCCATCCAGCTGCCTTTCCTATCCACCTGGGACTGGTGCAAGTTCCAGAGCTGCTTCAGAATGTATTTGTTTCTCAGATACAACCCAGCCCCTGGCCCATTATATCACTAAATAAGTTTCTTCTCATTGGCCTTTGGGAGGATGAGGTAGAATAAATGGTAGTTTCGGTAACTGTGTCACTACCTGAAAGCTCTGTGTCTGGAACCTTCAGTGCAATGTCTAAACATTGAAGAATTCCCTCTCTCCTTTCTTCCTCAGGCCGGGGGTAACCTGATGCCATAGTAACCAGCTGAGATCTGCTTTTTTTTTTTTTTTTTTAAAGGTATTTCCAGACAACAGGTCAAAAAACTAGGAATGTATCCAAAGGTACTTGAGTATGCAAACGTCATAACTCAGGTCCCAGTGGGGAATCATTACAGCTGTTATTATTTATGCTTTTGTATTATTTATGCTTATGTATTTTTGTATTTTGTAGCACCTCTGGATCCCAACTGAGATCAGGGCCCTATTGTGCAGGGTGCTGTACACACTCATGGAGACAGTTCTCTGCCCTACAGACACTACAGTCTAAACACACAAGTCAAACAAAGGAAGGATTGCTATCACCATTTTACAGATAGGAAATTGAGGCCCAGAGAGATTGATTTACCCAAGGTGGCATTCTGTTCCCCCTCCCCCGAACCAGAACCAGCCCACAAGCAACCAGACAATTCATCTGCCATGGGCACTGCATTGTGCTATCACAGGCATCCCCACACTGCTCCCACTGTACACTCCAGCCATGGGAGGCAGGAAGTCTAGGGCAGAGAATTGAACACAGAGCTCCTAATGCTGTACCTCCAGGACCATCTTTCATCTCTGTGCAAAACTCTTCCCAAAAATAAGTATGAACTTCCAAGACATGACAATAAATACACTGAAAGGCAGTCAACCTGTTTGACCTATTCCTAAAGCCTACAGCTAAAAGAACCCCAACACTTTATATTTGTGGCACACAATTCTGCACACATAATCATTTGCATATGCAACAATCTGAAAAGGAGGCCAAACTGAGGTTCCTTTAAAAATATGGCCCTTTATGCCTAAATGTAGGGAACACTTAATATAATGTTGCCTAAAGATCAGAGCAGCAAACTGGGTTCTCTCTCTGTCTGTGCCACTGATTCATTGGGTTTCCTAAGGCAAGTCATTTAATCTCTCTGAGCCAAATTTATTGTGTTCCAGCTAATTCCCATCCTTCTGCCAATTTCCCACCCAGAACATGAAGGAAAATCCCAACTAAAAGCCTGGCTGAAACAAACAGAGTACTAATATATAGTAGAGGGAGGGTCCCAACATTAACCAGTGACATAAATAATGATTCAATTTACCTACTGTGCACTCATGGGGCTGTTTAAAAATTTTCAAAATAATCCCCTAGGGTTTGTACGTCCCTCTTTGACATGTTACTCATGCACCAGTCAAAGCTCTTTTTGGAGCCTTACATTCTTATTCATAGCTTCCAAGGCCAGAAGGGACCATTGTGATCATCTAGTGAGTTTGAACTCCTGCATAACACAGGCCACGGAACTGACCAAAAATAATTCCCACAGCAGATCTTTTAGATCTTGATTTAAAAATGGTCAGTGATGGAGCATCCATTAGGATTATTATTAGTGAACATAAATAAATCCTCTGGTGAGACTCCATCACTGTTCCCTTTACAACAGTCCCAATAGCAAGACATCCCCACCCCCACCTACCAGCCCCAATCTCCAGTCATCCCATCACCCCCAAACTATCTCCAAATACCAGAGATAATCCCTTAATGAGGTCAGCCATATGACCCCAAAGAACAGCCACCAACCCCAAATCAAAATAGCCTCAAACACCTCCCCGCACCCACCAGCCCAGCGCTGTCACACTCCCACTTCCCAGACCCACCCCTGCCTTTCTCCTCCCTGGCGGCCCCCAGACAAAGTCTGGCCAGCACCTTTGCTGCAGATGTTGTACCAGCGGCTGCTGGATCCTGAATCCTATCTCAAGTCTGCCCCCCAGCGGTCCTGTTCCCAGCTCTGCCCCTACCCCTGCCACTCGGCTACTACCCTCCAGCCATCCTGGCCTCCTCTGCCCCCCGCCCCTTTTTGCTTCCCAGCCCGGCTCCCCCACCCACCCATATGGATGCAGGAAGTTTCACTCCTGGATACAAAGTTGCAGCGATTGTCACTGAAGCTGGGCTGGCTCCTCCCCCCGGCACAGCTGGGGGGCTGCTGCCCCGACCCTTCAGCTGGCCAGGGCCCCTTCTGCCCCAGCACTGTCCAACAGGGTGCATGAAGCCTCGCAGGCCAGCCCGGCAGAGCCGCTGTGCAGCCCACGGTGGGCACTGGGACTTGGGAGCATGTGCCTAGGAGCCCTGTGGCCCGCCTGGGTGATTTAAAAGGGCCCAGGGCTCCTGGCTGCTGCTGTGGCGGCAGCCGGGGGCACCAGGGTCCTTTTAAATCACCCCAGGCACTGGGCAATTGCCCCCTTTGCCCCCCGCTCCCATCGGCAGGCCTGTCCTTGACTCATCTGCTATGCTAGACGACATGCGAGACAGATAGGGCACAATGTTATATAAAGATCCAAGGAGAAGCAATAGCTGCTCTCTGTTCTGAACATTTCAAGGGGAAAAAAAAGCCTTGCCTTGTATTATCTCTACAACATTTACAATGTGACGAGCCCCAGTGGATGAGGACCTGTAATCTTTACCTAAGAATCCAGAGACCAAGGAAATGAAGTGCCAGGGTAAAACATACTGCCTAAGGAGCTATGTTTTATTACCCATTTGCAGCAGATTTAATAATAGAAAAGTCCTTCAATAAAAAACATAACTTTTGTGTAATATGTGCTTGCCAAAATGTTGTGACTAGCAGACTTCATGGGGATGTGCACTTTCTAATGCAAGTCATATTGATAAACATCTAGACTGCCTTTTCAGGGGAATTTAAAGTGCTAACAAACAAAATATATCAGGGAGATTACATTCTCCCAATCCATTTCACAGGTCCCAACATCAGCCCTTTATTTCATTAAGAGTGTGAACAGGCCCTAGAGTCACAGAATGAGCTTCATTCTTAGCTCAAAGTATTGTTCAAACTGACATACAAAAATGGGACAGACTAGGAAGCACAAAAAGAGAAGAAAGGAACTACAATAAGAAATGAAGGAAGCTACATTATTAAAGACCGCAATAATAATAGTATTCACACCCTGATAATGAATTATATAGAACATTAAAAAGAAAACTCTCCCATACTTTTCTTCTTGTTGTTTATCATCTGTATTGTGAGCACAGCCAATTATGGATCAGGCCCCACTTGTGGTGATCGGGGGAGGTCCTGGACAATTGGAAAAAGGAAAATATAGTTCCCATCTTTAAAAAAAGGAAATAAGGAGAATCCGGGGAACTACAGACCGTTCAGCCTCACCTCAGTCCCTGGAAAAATCCTGGAGCAGGTCCTCAAGGAATCCATTTTGAAACACTTGGAGGAGAGAAAGATGATCAGGAACTGTCAACATGGATTCACCAAGGGCAAGTCATGCCTGACCAACCTGACTGCCTTCTATGATGAGATAACTGGCTCTGTGGATATGGGGAAAGCAGTGGACATAATATACACCTCTACCCCGATATAACGCGATCCGATATAACATTAATTTGGATATAACACGGTAAAGCAGCGCTCCAGGGGCGCAAGGCTGTGTGCTCCAGCAGATCAAAGCAAGTTCAATATAACGCGGTTTCACCTATAACACGGTAAGATTTTTTGGCTCCCGAGGACAGCGTTATATTGGGGTAGAGGTGTACCTTGACTTTAGCAAAGCTTTTGACACGGTCTCCCACAGTATTCTTGCCAGCAAGTTAAAAAAGTGTGGATTGGATGAATGGACTATAAGGTGGATAGAAAGCTGGCTAGATTGTCAGGCTCAACGGGTAGTGATCAATGGCTTGATGTCTAATTGGCAGCCGGCATCAAGCAGAGTGCCCCCGGGGTCAGTCGTGGGGCCAGTTTTGTTCAACATATTCATTAATGATATGGATGATGGGATGGATTGCACCCTCAGCAAGTTTGCAGATGACACTAAGCTGGGGGAGGGGGAAGAGGTAGATACGCTGGAGGATAGGGATAGGGTCCAGAGAGACCTAGACAAATTGGAGGACTGGGCCAAAAGAAATCTGATGAGGTTCAACAAGGACAAGTGCAGAGTCCTGCACTTAGGATGGAAGAATCCCAGGCACTGCTACAGGCTGGGGACTAACTGGCTAAGCAGCAGTTTTGCAGAAAAGGACCTGGGGATTACAGTGGACGAGAAGCTGGATATGAGTCAACAGTGAACCGTTGTTGCCAAGAAGGCCAATGGCATATTGGGCTGCATTAGTAGGGGCATTGCCAGCAGTCGCACTCACGTAAGAGGGCAGCAAGAGGTTTTTGGAAGAGGGAGATGAGGCTTTTGCTCTGCATGAAGACTCAGGACAAATATCCATCTCCAATCTCCTGCAGCCGGAGCTGGATCAGACTCCAGAAGAGACCAGGTTTCTATGAAGCAAGAACACAAAAAGGGGTGTCACTGGGCAGCTTGCTTAAAGGAAGATAGGATCTGGACCAGAGGCCAAGATAAGTGAGTCAGACAACTGGGGAAGACAAGGAGGGCCTAACATTTGGAAGGTCTGAACAGAGGCTTGAGTCAGTCTTATCTTGTGAAACTTGACCAATGGGCTTTAAAGTATTTGTAACATCACCTTTTAGTTTAGTTTAGATTAATTACATGGGGGAAAGAATGGTGCAGTAGGGACATGTGAATACTATCTCATGAGGTACATGGTTCTGAAGTCTTTGCTCATTTTCTACTCTGGCAAAATTCCCAATGAAAACAATAGCATGTGACCCAGAGTTATTAAATAACTGCATGGTTTTTTCCAGCTTCTAAATCAGAATGCATTTTACATGGTAATTATTTTTTTGAACCTTTGTCAGTGTAATTGCTAATTGTTAATAATCTTCAGTCTATTGTATCTGCAGAAGAGAAGGCAAACGCTCTGTGGGTTTTTAACTATTTACTCCAGCTTGCTCTAGTTCTGTCAAAGAGCCTTAGTTGCAGTGCATTTTTCTGTTATACTTCATGCTTAGAGCATGGTGCAGTGGATGGTCTATAGAACTAGGAACCAGCAAATTCTGAATGTTCTAATCCCAGCTCTGACCCTGTTTTGCTGTGACTTTGGGCAAATTGTTCAATCCCTCTGTTTGTTTTTTCCTCATCTGTGCAATGACAACAGTTCTTACTGCCCCATCTCACAAAGCGTTATGAGGTGCAAGTGGCTAACTCTTTTAGCACATTGAAGGTGGCAAACACAACAGGGCTGATCGTGCCACTCTTACACCAATTGAGTCACTTCTTACTAAGCAAGTAGTCCCATTAGAATGAAAGGTAAATCCCATTAGAATAGTAAGGTGCTGCTCCATGTGTATAAAGGTAGCAGCATGTGGCCCTCTATAAGTGCTATGTATACTCAATAAATATCATTACCTTTCTTCATCTTGCTGATGGCTTGAGTTACCTAATATCTTGACGTGAACTAGGATTCTGACTGAATTAGAAGCTTGTCTCAGTAAAAATGGTATTAGAAATACCCAGAACATGGAGGTACACCAAATAATCAATGTGAGTACTCCAGACCAGGGAGTTCAAAAAAGTCATTGTCACAATTCTTTCCTCCATAAGTGGTACTTCTGGGAATGGCACACAGCACTAGCAAATCAGCATCTTCCAAAGCTCTAATTGCATCTCCAGAAGTATTGCCTCTTGAGCAGAGATTGTAGGAGAATCACCCAGCACATCCAGAGACTACCTGGGTAACCAAAATGGTACCTTTTGCATTATACATCATCTTGCTTGGCAATCTCTCCAACCATTCATTCTATAGTTTCTCTACCCAGTGGATGAATATACATGAACTACACTTTCTGAATCTACCCTGGTCTGAAATTTGTGCATTGTAACATCTTTTTGTGACAATGCAGCTGTTGTTTGATCTATGGTGCTGTGTCAGCAGCTAGCATATGATATGTGTATTCTATGATTTAGCTAGTCAAATAGAAACAGCTACTTTCATCACCTTTCCAGCTGTTGTATAAATTGGCTGCTCCTTGAATATAATGGGACTGGTTTATGTTTCATAGCATTTAAAGTACTGGAATTACCAGAAATAACTTATCATAATATACTTGAAACTAATGACAGTCATTCTTCGAATTGTGGAAAAGGACCACTGATCACTTGTATATAATTTCTGTTTCATTCCTTGGGCTTGGAGGTAGTCCTACAATACAACAGCTGCAGAATACCTTTAGTTCCTAGCTAATCTCAGGTGTAAAAATGCAGTCTTTGGATAGATATTTGCTCTAATTCTTGGACTTTTCATTAAATAAGTGCAGTTTTTGGTATTGTAAACTCCTCTTTCACAATGGGGAAAACATAATAATGGTACATTCTTGCATACCCCATAGAACCTGGTGGTACATTATACAATATTTTTACAACGGCTGTTTTCCAAACCTCAGATTACAGAGCACCACAGATAGCATTTTACAAGTTTGGCCTACAGACTGACTGGTAGCCCATTTAGCAATATACTGTACAAGGTTTGGGTCTGAGCTAGTCAAATTATTCATTGTAAATAAGTTCTTAGACAAATTTAGCCCTTTCTTACCTGCGAGCAAATTGTTCACACTCAGACTGAATTTCACAAATGTATTTGCCATTTATAATTATTGAAACAGATTACACATACAAATTTCAGCCTATGTTTCATGTATTGTGTGCTGGTTAATAAAATGAGAGGGCTCCATTCATATTAAACTAAACTGGCTCTTTATTAACATGGCTGTTTACAGAGCTGCTCCAACTGCAGGTTAGCATTCTAGCCATGTGCACACAGACTGACTCTGTGCCTCTCCAAACTTTCCTCTCCTACAACTTGTGCTCCTCCCTCCAAGTTCCATACAGCTTGCTACATCATATGGGCAAACTGTTGATGTTGTTTTGTAAAGGCATTACTCATTGCACAAGAAACACACTCTGCTTACAGTCCTGCAGGCTGGAAATGTGCTGCTTTATTCAGCTGCATAACAGAGTGGGGGAAGACACCTGCTAACTAAAGAGAAAGAAAGGGGTGGGGGTGGAGCATGACTCCAATCCATAATACTCTGAACAACCGAGTCAGCCCTGGGTGACCACTTTACTATCGATTGAATATTTGCTGTTCGTATGATTGGTTGCTTAAGACATGTGATTGGATTTTTCTCTCTCTTATTGGATATTAATATCTCTGTTAATAGAAGAATGAAAATTAATGAATGCTGAACACTCATATTTGTCAGTATTTTTGTATGAATATCCATATTTGCATACAGAACAGTCAATTCCCTAAACATTTATGGAAATAGAACTTGTTTGGGTAAACATTTGCAAATAGTGATTAAACAGGGGCACAAACTGGCTGGACCAAATGGACACTACAAATTCAAGTGAATAGTTGCTTGTGTCAATATACTAGTGCAGTGTTTCCCAAACTTGGGACGCCACTTGTTTAGGGAAAGCCCCTGGCGGGCTGGGCTGGTTTGTTTACCTGTCGCGTCCGTAGGTCCAGCTGATTGCAACTCCCACTGGCCGCAGTTCACTGCTCCAGGCCAATGGGGGCTGCTGGAAGCAGCGTGAGCCAAAGGATGTGCTGGACGCCGCTTCCAGCAGCTCCCATTGGCCTGGAGCAGCAAACCACAGCCAGTGGGAGCTGCAATCGACCAGACCTGCAGACATGGCCAGTACATAAACAAGCGGTGTCCCAAGTTTGGGAAACGTTGTACTAGTGGATAATGAAAAGCTAATTTGATATAATTTATTTAGACTTTCAGAAGTTCTTTGACAAGGTTGCACACAAGATGCTACTAAAGAAACTAAGTAGTAATGGAGAGAGAAGTAAAGAGTGATCATGGATTAAAAACTGGCTAGGAAACTGAAAACAGAGAGTAGGATTAAATGGTCAGTTTTTATCATGGCACAAATTAATAGCTGGGTACCTCAAGATTCCACACTAGATCCAGTGTTTAATGTATGTATTAATGATCTGGAAGAGGATGAGACAATGAGCAAAATTTTTCTGTCTGTGTCTGTTAAAGAGCAGGTTCATCCACAAGCCTGCTGTGACACACCACACCACCAGTCTAACCACTGGATGAAGCCCTGCCCACAGCTTCCTTACCTCAGTACTGTCTAACTTCCCAAAGTTGCTCTCAGAGGTTGCCAACAACTCCGCCCTATCCAGGCGGACAGCTCCCAGGCACAATAGCCCTACACAGACTCTCGCTCATCTCAGAATGTTGCCATCTACCATGATTGCCCCCGTGATTGCCACCAGTCCCTAGTGCTCCCATTTCTACAGGGTCAAGGCTGCTCCCAGTAGAAGGAATTCGCTTTCTGACAGGTTCCAGCTGCTCCTGTTCTGCCCCCTCTCTTCCGGAATAAAGCCTCCTTTGAAGATCCACTTTCTACCCAGGGCCAAGCAACAGTGCTTCTTTTCCCCAAGTTCCATTGGCCTCTCTTCCTGATGTGAGCTCACAAGAGGGAAGAGGAGGCATTGATTTTCCTGGGGGCATGGCATATTTCACAGTTTAGCTGCTGCAAAGTTTATGGCATGAGTATAAAGTTTACGTTCGTGTAGTAAACAAGGGGAAAAACTTTGGAGGGGCAGGAGGGGAGAGAAAAGGAGGGGAGATTAGGACAAAGTCTTGACTAGACTAGCTCCAAACTGCATATACTTACATAGAAATAAAATGTGAACAGGGTTTAGTCCCTTTAACTTAAACTGAATTGTTTTGCTTTAAAATCACATTTTTTGTCTACTTTGGAATCCTAGATTGAAATGGACATGACTGTTATTATCAAGTTTGACAGGGGCTGTATAAAATTTAACTTTCATTGTAATAAGTGCAGCTTAGAAGAAAACTGAATCCATTTTGAATAGGCCAGCAGTCTGAAAGTTCATCTACAAATCTACTTTTCGACACACAAAGTTTGGAATGTATTGGAAATTGATTTTTTTTTAAATCATAAAACTAGTACTTCTGAGCCTAATGCAAGCAGTGCTAGTCTCCTGTGAAATCTTTGATGATGCCATGTATCACGGCTGAAATAGTTCCCATGTTGCTTTAGTATCATTTCAGTATCAGAAAAAGTGCACTCTGTGAACAATAAAGCATTCTGTTCAAATAGTAAACATTAAGGATGTTTTTTTTAAAAATGGGCATCAACGTTATACAATTTACAATTCTCCATTGTTTCACATGCAGTTGGTCACCAAGTTATTCATATGTTTAATACCTGCAGCTTAGGTACACATTGTGAAAATTTAGCTATATCATTCTTTTCTACGAGACTAGGAAGCAGTTAACAGCATCTGACATGATTCTCTAATTACAATGATTTTCTCTAAGCCCACTGAGACATATTTATGGTTTCTCTCTCTTTGAATTAATATGGCCAATATGTTCCCAATGACAATAATGTACTTCATCTGAGGCTTGTGTCTCTAATATAGACACAATTTTTTATTAGCCCCTGTAGCAGACAGCAAAGCAAATTCTTTTTTGTTTTACTGTTGTGCATGTCTAGATGAGACTCAACTTGGGTTTATTTCTGTAATATGTCTAGTTCCATTGACCTTCATGTACCTTCTAGCCTCTCTGACTTTTATGTTATCATGAGTGGTGGGCTGTCCACATTATCCTCATGGAAAGACCTTTCTACCACTTAGCTGCAGTCATGGTATGAGATAAATTAGCTGGGACCCCAATAATCTGGTCTCCCTGGGTGATGTAGATGACACTCAGTGTCTATTCCTTGCTGCACCACGTATTGAATAATAATTATATATGTTCTCCAAGCTCCCACAGACCTCCACCCACCATTCTTCTGTTCCACAACCAGAAAAAGATATGTTCATACATATTTTTTTTAAAATAAGTTTGCTTTTAGGGTAAGTTTGACAGGGGATTGTATCTGTATTTGAATGTGTGACACCATATCTCAGAGTAGCACCCTGTAAACCCCATATTCATCATTATATATGGTTATGATATTTCATACAAAGCACACCATGTAAGATATCACAGAAAAGGTCATGATCTGCTGAAACCCACTGTTCTGTCAAAAGATGTATAACAGTAGTGTGTATGAAATTATGAGATTTTGCTGTATGGTTATTGAAATATGTTGTAAATTTGGGAGTCCACCGCTAGTTCTCCAGTGACAACGAAGGAGGTGACCAGCACCTGGGCAGGGGTTGAAGGATCATCATGACCACTAATAAGCAGGAGAGTTGTAAACAAGGGATTTACAATTCTGTAAGAGAATTGCACAAGTATCATACAATGGGGGATTGCTCAACTCTGTGAGGCAGCAAAGCCCACCTGGACATCTCTGGACTAGTGTTTTCCATTTTCCAGGCACATGGGCTGAGAGTATAAAACAAGGGACAGTGGCATCATGTGATTGCCTCTCTCCTCCCCCACCTATGCTGGAAGCAACAAGAATGCTGAGAAGACAAAGACCTGAACTGAAGAGACTGATCCCAGGATTATAGGAAAAGCTTGTGTATTAAGGACTGTAATCTACCTGCAACATACATTGGGGTGAGAAAAGTGCTTGATCCAAATACTGCCTAGTGTAATAAGGTTTAGGATTGTGACTGTGTACTTACCTTTTATTTTCTTTAGAAATTATCTCTAACCTTTTGTGCCTACCACTTATAATCACGTTAAGTCTCTCTTTTTGTAGTTAATAAAGCTGTTTTATATTTTACTGAAAACTGTGTTTTAGTTGAAGTCTTAGGAAATCTCAGCTCATGTTACAAAGTCTAATGTGTGTCCTCTCCACATTGGTGTGTGTGTGTGTGTGTGTGTGTGTGTGTGTATTAGGTAGTGAACTTATACTGGTCAGGCTTCTGACCAGGGCAAAACGGTACAGTTCTGGGGTGCAAGGCTGGGGGCTTGGGAGATTTCTTGGTGCCTTTTGTTGGGTGATTTTTGAGTGGCTCAGGGAGCATTCATGCAATTTAGCATGTTGGGGGGCTTCACATGCTTTTGTGCTAAGTGATAATGGTGCCCGGAGAGGTTTGCTGCTTGTAGCATTGTGTGAGACAGCTCAGGCTGGAGAGTTAAGGGGGGGCAGCAGTACCCCAGTTCCAGGTTGTATCCCAGGGATCCCATCACAGAATGCCAGAAAGCAAACTTATTTGTGCAAAGCCTGACAAAGAAAAAAAATGGTAATTTCAGTGACCTCTAACCCTCAGAACATTTACACAAAGGCACTTTCATGCTCTGGTGCATTCATGCTCTGAGACCAACCTATTGTAGATAAATAGCCAGGGTTTAATGGAAGGGCCCATATTACTGACAAGAGTTGTTCCTAAGAGCTCCTTTCACTATCCTCAAAGAAGCTGGGGGAATGGTCCTCATACTAAAGGCAGGGACAAGACATCACAAATGTACCAAGTACTGTCTCAGAACATCAGTTGAACAGTGCACCTCTCTGACATACACATTCCCCCTCCCTCAAGAATAGCACTTAAATAGAACTCTTTGAATCACCTGAACATTGTTGATTATACTTAAATGAAATTTTCAAAATGATTTTTTAAAATATCAAATTTCCAAAACAAAATGTAAGAGCTTCACACCAAAGGTCAGGCTTATCATTATGCACATGAGCAATCACTCTGGTTGAAGTCAACAGGACTACTGACAGGCTTAAAATTAAATATGTGTTCAAGTGCTTTGCTGAACTAGGATCAAAGTCAACAACCGCGGGTGATTTCATAGGGCTCAAATCATAGTTCTGCCACATGTAGAACATCAAGAAAGCTTTCATCAAAATCAAACAGCTAATGGCCAAAAGTGTCATGTCAACAGGGCTACCCCAAGAATTGTCAATGGCCTCAAATGCTATGGGGCTACTTTATACAAAAAGAAGTTTAAGAGGAGGCCATTTTCATGATCTTGTGGAGGATGGTAGGGGCCTGGTATTGGTATTAAGGGGACTCCACATGAACTCTAGACTTGCCTGTTGGAACCATCCTGAACTGCTTGAAAATGAAATTTTCTGAGCTTTACACACACCCCAGTAAGCTAACATTTGCTCCTGGTTTTATACAAATAAGGACTTGTATAAATGAGCTAGCAATCTAGCCAACTTTATATTCCTTTAAATGCCATAAAGACCTTTAGATTGCATTCTGCACATTTCAAATTAAATGTTAATAAAATTGAACAGAAAGTTTTCCGTCAGATATTTTTACGTAAATTGCACAGCACTTCCAAACCATTGTATTAGGCCAATTTAGCAGCTTCTATTTAGGATGAAATGATGAATCAAATAGCTGTCACTTGAAGTAAATATAATCACTGCTTGACTAATCATAAACTACCATTATTTATACATACAGGAAAACATGTTTCTAAGAGAACTACCTAATTAAGTGTTACATACTTTAAGCATCCACTAGAAAAATTACTGGTGATATTTTTGCCTTTAGTTCATAGCGGAGTGGAATCTAGCTTCTAACCAAGTTATTATCTTTAAAATTTTTGAATAGCTTATGTGTCTCAAAACTTATTTTGTATCAAAAAAGGCTATGATTTTCCTGAGCCATAGCAGATGATGTGCTAAATGCTGTACATTATTAAGGTGTCCCCAGCACGGTATGCAAACCTGAGCACTCCACATCTCAGTGGGAAAATGAAATGTGCTCCGCTTCTCCACACTGAAATTTCTCATTTTAGCACAGCCACTCCCAGTGATGACTGACTATGTCCTGCTGCTGCCCAGGGAGAGTAGTACATGTGTGTGTTCCTCCTGGTGAGGAGGGAGAGGCAGCATGGAGAGGTGGAAGGGAAAAGCCTGGGGACAGGCTCGGACAGGCTGTGCAAGACAAAGATGTAAAAATCCTGGGAGAAGACACATTCAGGACTCCAGCTTTGAGGTAATTGTTTCCTGGCTGAAGTGCTAAACATCATTCCATATTTTTTAATTAAAATAATGTGGAAAAACATTGAGAACAACTGTCTTAAAATACAAGAGAAGAAGTCACCCTCCCTACCTTGTCTGTCTCCTTTTTGCCTTGATGCAAGATACTTCCTCATCCTCAGTTCTTCTCTCTTCCTCCAGACTCTCCTGGCTGTTGCTGTGCTTTGATTCTGTCCTCTTATTGGCCTCTGGTTACACAATTTTCATTTTGGCTCATGGATCATTGACACAAGCAGCTCTGGTAGTTTCTGCTCCACACACAAGTCATAAAGCTCTTCTGAAGTTGGATGCAAATCAATCATTCTCCCTCCCAGGGGGGTGAACTTTACAAAGGACATCAGCCGGGCAAAAAAATCATTGCATAAAAATTTTTGTGTGCCATTACAATTGTCCTCTTGTGCAGGGCATAAGTTCACCGTTGCTACACTGGAAACTGATCAATTGGACTGCTTAAATGAGTAGGATTTGAGGGTGATACCCAGATTTGTTAGCCTCTTTGCTGCTGGGACCTTGAAATCTTTGTGGAAGTGAGCAGCATTCTTTCTAGTGGGTCCCGTAGAACATAAAATGATGTGCTGGGTACATAGGGTGGCTCTGGAGGTTTCCTATACTTAGTGCAACATAGTAGCACTGATGTGGCTAGTCATTTCTGCATACTGTAAAGGAGGCTATCATAGACTATATAACTTTTTATATAAAAGTCATACAGTCCAGTTTTGTCTATCAATTAGAAACCAGATGCTCACTAAAACCTTGAGTGCGTTATCATTCTACACTTTTAAATTACAAAGGGATGTAAAATACCATTTTCTTAAAGTTTTAACTTAACTGGTTTCCCTTCAACTGCAATGGTTTGGTGTGAAACGTTTTGTTGCCTTCCTATAAATATTTGTATTAGTTCTCATTGAGGATAAGTTAATTATATCCAAAAAGACAACTATTTACCCGCAGCCTCATCCCTACGGTATAAAATCAGTTAAGAATGATTCTCTTTTTATATTAATGGTCCTATATCTATGAAATAAGAAGTGCTAATGCACCAGTCATAACACTGGCTTTTGAAAGTCGATGTACTATCAGGCTTATAATAGCACCTTTACTCAGCACCATGTTTCATAGGAAACACAACATAATCCATTTTGTGCATGTGAAAAGTAAGGTAAGCTCTTTTTAGTGCTGAGGTGTCAAACAAGCAGCCTGACAGATGTTTTGATGTAGCCTGGACATCCTGCTGGGCTAGCTGAAAAGCAGACGTTTAAATGGAACTTATGAAGAGTCTTTGGTACATCTCTCTTTGCAATTGTCCCTTTGTGCTGTGCTTGCACTGTATTCTACCAAGTGACTTTAACCCCCCCCATAAAATATACCTAATCAAATATATGTCTATAGAATCATAAAATATCCATAATTGGGTGAATCAAACAAAAAAACTGACAAAGACCTCTCTACTTTACGTTTCATAGGACATCACAAAGGAGTGGAACAACAGGAGAGACTAGAGAGAGAAGCGCAAAGGAAAGGGGGAAAAGGTAACAGAGCAGGGAGAGGAGACTCAAAAGAGGCAGATAAGCAAGCATACTATCCTAAGGGAGTAGGTGGGAGGACAAAGTGGAGACTGGATGAACAAGAAGAAGGTATGGAAGGGGGATGGGCCAACAGAACAGGAAGGCAGCATTACTCTTAGCCTGAAAGGAGAAGAAAAATAAAGGAGAGATAATTCCTTTGTAGAGTTGTTGCAAGGTTATTTATTGGCTTCTCCTTAATCAAATGTTAGTTTTTTATTTAGTAATACCTACTAGAACTGGTTGGGAGCATTTCAACACAATATTTCCCCACAGAAAAATATCAATTTGCCAAAATCAAAATATTTGTGGGAAATGGTCAGTTTCAACAAATTTCCCATGTTGAAAAAAAATGTTGGGAAAACGTTCTGAATGTTTTGAAAGACGACTTTTGGCCATTTTCAACATGAAAAGTTTTGTTTCTGGGTTTGAAAAGACTTTTTGTTTCAAAATTTAAATTAACTTGTAGTATTTAAAAAAATAAAAAACATCAGCACTGAAATGAAATGTTTTTAAAATATCAAAATGAAACATTTCAATCAACCCAAACCCTTTTTTTCTGCACAAACATTTTTGACATTTCCCTGCCTCCGAGTTGATACTGTCCTCAGCTTTTATTCTGGATTTGTATACTCTCAGCTTCTCTCTTTTCCTTTGTGCTTAAATGTAGGGGCTTTGCTGCAACAGAACTATTATAAATCCCTCCATGTGGTATCTTCTAAGTTTACAGATCCATTGTCCACCATGTTGTGGTTTTTGCTCTTTAGACAACAACAACGTGAAGAACCACATGTGTCCTAATTAACCATGGTTAGTAAATATACACAATCATGCAACACCTAGCTATGTACACACTGCTGTTCTGACTGGTTTCTGTCAGCTTCTAAAACACAGAACATAGTGAATGCCACTATAGGACTCTCAGACTGTTTGAAGGGAAACTACCCTATTCCTATACACTATGCCCCACTAATAGCATGCCTATTATAGATGCTTATGAACTGAACTATCAGCCTCAGGGCTTGGAGTGGGGTATTGCATGGCAGATCCACACCCTAGCCCTGGGTTGTGGGGGAATGAATGCTTTCTTCTCAGGCTCCTTACACTCCATCCACATAAAGCCTGAATACTCAGGCTGTCTGCAGGTGGAATGAATTTCCACCACAGTGAAGCACCTAGCCCAATACAGGTGATGAAAATATGTTAAAGAAATAATAAAGCACCAAATAAGAGACAGCTGTCAAAATCATAGAATCATAGAATCTCAGGGTTGGAAGGGACCTCAGGAGGTCATCTAGTCCAACCCTCAAATACAAGATGGGTGCTCACCATACTATATATATAATTTGGTCCTCAGAACAGAATGATGCTGGCACTTCTGGCCACGTGTGTGTTTATAAATAACAAAAGCTTATTCTAATGTTTCCATTCATTAGTTTTCACTCACATATTAACAATGCAAAGGCAGATGCCCATAAATTAATTAATTCAGCCTTTGGATTCTTAGGATAATATAAACTCCTCTGTCACAATTCATATCCCTTAGCAGCATCATGCAATTGAACTCTAACCCTGTCCAATTTATTAAGCCTATGTGTTACCAGAGATGTTCAGAAGATATTTTCTTAAGATCCTTTCCATTTCTTCTCTTAATTCTTTGTAAAGTAATATCCAAATAGTCTGTAACATTAAAATATTCTGCTATGAAAATGGTTATAAAGAACATTGGATTATTCTGAGTAAACAGGAGAGGAAAACATTTGATGAAGATGAACTTTTAATCACTGTGCAGATGTATTCTTAGAAATAGAGGGAAAACTTACTGGAAAAATAATCTTTGTTTTTAACTTAATAAATCTGAAAAAATCTGTTTTACATAGTAAAACATCATAGCAAAATTGATAGTTTGGGCTGACTTTAATATTTTATCATTACAAAGATGCATTCTGTACTCATAAGGCCAAAGTCCAGTCTCAGTAATGTCAGTCAAGCCATTGAATAATTCCACTGGAGCAAAATTATTAACTCCAATTTACTCTGACATAACTGACAGCAGAATTTGGTCCATTTGGTTTAATACGACAGAATTTATTTTTACCATGCAACAAGCATAAAAAGTTAAGATGTTTCTGCAATAAGAGGGGCAAAGAGTCAGAACAGCAGCGATCATAAACTCTTTATGTAGTATATTTGTAACGTAGTACTCTTAACAACCCCTGGTCTTCATTTTAATGTTAGGATAAAAATAAACTTCTCCACCTATTTTTGACAGATATGAAGTACTGATTCTTTTGAAGCTAAACAGTGTGGTGCTTACTTAATGGCAGAAAGGAAAAAAATCATTCCAATATATTTATTTGCAAACATCACATATGGCAAGCAGGTGAAAATGTCCTGACTTTTGTTGTCTGGGAAACAGCCTGTGAGATTGACACACAGCTCAGTCGGTTTCATTAAAACAACTATAATTTGGCAATAGCCCGTTTGGTCTAACAAAGTGTATGCCTTACGCCCTGTAAAAGTCAGTTCTGTGCAACACAAACTGCAGTCCATGACATCCTAAAATGAAGACATCACGTTAAAAAATATGTCAATAGACTGCAGATATGCACAAATGTTTTTATTATTCCCATCCAAGTATATGTGAGAGAAATAACTGTACCAGAGTTCCCAAAAATAAACAAACTAAAATATACAAAGACGTCACTGTGCTGCTTTCAGAATGCACATAAACATTGCTTAATCCAGAAAGATAATGAACTCTGTCCCTCAGGCCTGCATATCTATTCACAGACTAACTTGCATATTCTAAGGCCAAGCCTAGCACTTTATCACCTTAATCATGCACTCAAGCATAATCAACTAATTTGCTGCAACATCTTAATAAATTCCTTACTGTGATGCTGATGCCCTCTCTCCGCCCCGGCCACTCCATCCCCTCAAAATTAGTTCTAAATTATTGTTTTCCTAAGGTTTTATGTTTTCTTTTCCTGATCCACTCTTGTTCTATCATGATCATGATGTATCACTTCTATTGCTCCATAAATGTACATGGCATTTAATGAGTCCCTGCTTCAATCAAAGGACCTGATTCAACTCCACTGGAATCCTGCCATGGACTTCTATTGGAGCTGGAGCAGGTCCAAACTCCCAGTTCTCCAAAGAAATCTGCATAGGTATCAGTGTCCTCAGTGGGGCTGCACAGAGTGGTAAGGGTCTCACTGTGCGGGATCAGGACCTATGTTAGGACAAAAACAAGAGATGTCTTTCTGACAGAATACACTCCTGTATTCACACACTACACACTGTAGTAATAATCTTTGTACAAGGTATGTCCTTTGAAAATGCATAATTTGCTGGTCAGTATTGTCCTCATAAAATATGCATGGCAACATTGTATGTAAAGTAATTTCATTTCCTTCTATGCTGTTATTAACACATTACAAACCCCACAATCCTGCCCAAACAGTAGTTGGCAAACAGGTCTGTCCTAAACAAATAAATGTGTGCTTGCCTTAATTTGCATTTAAGCAGTAAACAGAGTCATGAAGCAGGAAGGGAAACAAGAAAAACAGATGAAGAAAAACAGCAGGGAACATCCTTCCATGCAGACTTTTTGTATCTTTGTTCTCTGTGGGAAATGTTTTTCAAAAGGGAGATTGGGACTATTAAAAACAGAGGCAAACACCCCAAGACACTTAATTCTCCGCCCCTGAGAAGACAAAAGGAAATAGCCATTGGACTCTGGGGAAAGGGTCCTGACCTGCAAGTTTGGTCAGTAACATTGCTAGAAACATGTGGTGAGAAAGTCTGCTTTGCAACTAAAATTGTTTATGTTGATACTAGTAAGCATTTTATCTTTATTTTTCATGTAACCATTTCTGACTCTTATGCCTCATTACTTATACTCATTTATAATCTCTCTTTGTAGTTAATAAACTTGTTTTATTCTTTTATCTAATTCAGTGTGTTTAAGTTGAAGTATCTGGGTAACTCTAGTTAAAATAATAAATTGGCATGTTATTTTCTTGGAGGAGTTTGTACTGGCCAGGAGAGGGCTGGGCAGAACAGAACATAGATTTCTGGGTTGAAATCCAGGACTGAGGATATGTTGGGGTCACCTTGCAGTATAACCAATGCTAGTAAGAGCCAGGGTGTAACTGGCAGGCTGCAGTTATACACAGACACTCGGTGGGGGGGGTGGCTTGCATGCTGGAAGGTTGCTTGTGAGTGGCCCAGCTGGAAGCTACTTCATCAAGGAATTGTAAGGCACCTAAGCTTGCAGGGTAGGGGTGACACAGCCCCACCATCACCACCACACACTCGTCTGGATTGTGCCCAGGTATGTCACAATGAAAAACATGGTAAGAATTTTGGTGAAAGGGAGGATGAGGGCGAAGATAATGTCAAATTGCTTGGGTGAGTCAAGTCTTAAGAGTTATGCTCAGCTTTTTTGTTTGGTTGATTAGATTTTTTTTGTTAATATAGAAGGGACTATAATTTAAGTCACCTTGAAATCTCATTCTTACACATTCTGCCTTAGCTCAATAGGGTCTGGTGTCTGCATGTTAATACAGCGGATGAATATCTGATTTAAGGATAGTATAAGATACCTGTAAGAACCCCAAAATTAAGGCTTTAAGCTAAGGCTCAACTGTCATGGGGCTCTATAACTCAAAGAACAAAATGGGCTTCCATTAATGGAGAAATTCCATTTATAGGAGAAAGCATAAACATTACAGTTAGGGAGCTGATTAGATTTTAGATGGTAGAGATGAAGGTGATAGGAGTGGGAAAGAAAATTGATAACACCATGAAACACTTACAAACCAAATTAAAGAAATGAACATCCCGTCAGACAACACTCTTGGTTATATGAATTCATGAGGAATCTCTTCACTTCCATTTTGGCAGAAAATAAATTTGTTTAGTGGGATTTAGAGGTCTGGAAACTTTCTATACACTGTAATATTTACTGCTACGGTATTGTTATACTGTAGATTAACTATATGGGCTTAATATAAGAACATATTTTGAAAGAGATGTTCACCAGCAAAATATACAGAACACCGGTGCCCGCAAGAAGATGCACATGCAAAATGTATGATAGCACGTGCCAAACAGGTAATTGTGTTTGCAAATAGGTGATTGTATGTGCAATTAAATGTTTTCTGAAGAACTGCATATTTTATCCCGCATTTACTTGCTTGTGCCTGTGGGCACCTGTTTTGCAAGCACAATTTAGTCACTTCTTTGCAAATCTGATCTTCTGTAGTCCTCATACCTCATTTTACTAATATAATATGTGCAGAGACAGATTTAGATGAAGGTCCCATGAGGCTCTTGATCCAAGAATGCACAGCATTATGATGTTACTAGCTTGATTGTATTGACATCTTATCTGTGTGAGGAAATGGTTTTGTAAGCATCCTTTACTGCAAACTTGTCAGAATTGTTTTCTCCTGGATTGCTTTATATACCTAAAATCTGAAACACAAAAATCTACACTAATATTTTGGAGCACCTCTTAACTTATCAAACCTTGAATACAGGTTTGATGGTCCCTAAGGCCATATCTGATTGTGAATTAGTTTTACACAGCCTAAAGTAATTCACCTCTTTTGATGTGTCATCCTGTTTCAGTACTGCCATATTCTTACAAGAGTGGTGGATACATGGAAACACCTCTCTCAATAGATGTACAGACTGAGGGCCATAGCCTATACTCCTAAAGCTAGCAAAAGATACTGAAATCAATGAGTTTTATGGGAGTTTTGCCTGCATCAGGGATATAGAAGTGGGCCCAAAGGGAAGGCAGATGGACTTTAAAGAGAAAGCAGCAAAGAATCCTGTGGCACCTTATAGACTAACAGACGTTTTGGAGCATGAGCTTTTGTGGGTGAATACCCACTTCGTCGGATGCAAGTCAGTATTCACCCACGAAAGCTCATGCTCCAAAACGTCTGTTAGTCTATAAGGTGCCACAGGATTCTTTGCTGCTTTTACAGTTCCAGACTAACATGGCTACCCCTCTGATACTTTAAAGAGAAAGAACATGAAAAATTGCCCTCAAGTTAATAACCATGTAGGATGATAGCTGCCAGTCTGATAGAATAGTTTTATTTTTATATCGTTTTGGGGACCAATAAAAAGAACAGCAGAATGTCAGCATGTGAGCTACAAATGAACATAAAAACTACCAAACTGGATCAGACTAAAGACTCATCTAACCCAGTATCCTGTGTTGTTACAGTGGCCAATGCCAGGTGCCTGAGAGGGAATGAACAGAACAGGTAATCATCAAGTGATCCATCCCCTGTCACTCATTCTCAGCTTCTGGCAAACTGAGGCTAAGGACACCCTAACAGCCACTGATGGACCTGTCCTCCATGAACTTATCTAGTTCTTATTTGAATCCTGTTATAGTCTTGGCTTTCACAACATCCTCTGGCAAGGAGCTTCACAGGTTGACTGTGTGTTATGTGAAGAAATACTTTCTTTTGTTGGTTTTAAACCTGCTGCCTATTAATTTCATTTGGTGACCTCTAGTTCTTGTGCTATGAGAAGGAGTAAATAACACTTTTTTACTTTCTTCACACCAGTTATGATTTTATAGACTCTATCATATTCCTCCCTTACTCATCTCTATTCCAATCTGAAAAGTCCCAGTCTTATTACTCTCTTCTCATATGGAAACTGTTCCATAACCTTAACCAGAGAGTTATTTTAGGGTATCAAAATCTTTCTGTGATCATCTTTAAAAACATTTGAGATCAATTCTCGCCTTGCCAGTACAAGGTGATTGCAATTTTCTCACCCTGCAGAAGCAGTGGCAGCTTCGCTCCAAAGAGGAGATGCAACCTGGGGAGAGCGCAGAAGTGTTTGACCAGAGCTTCCAAATGAGTGCACTTCTCTGGCATTTTGACTATGCCCTCTTCCTAGGCAACAGCTCCCTGAAACTGTTCTGGCCCGCTCCAGTCTCCATGGTGAAGTAGGGATTATTAATATCTGATGACAGTAGGATCCAGAGGCATATCTAAGACCAGGACCCCACTGTACAAGGCATTGCAAACACATGTTATAAAAAACATTACCTGCCCCAAAGAGATTACAGGCTAAAACAAAGACAGTACAATTACCTCCCTTTTACAGATGGGGACCTGAGGCTCAGAGAATGACTGATGTGTCCAATGTCAAAAACAAGAAGTTAGTAGCAGAGCAGGGAATTGATATCAGATATTCTGAGTCCAAGGCCTCTGCTTTAACACCAACACCACCATCCTTCCTCTCAATTATGGAGGCGTAGCTCACATGATGTACGTCTTACCTCAGTGTGTTACATAGCTGTAGATACACCACTGTGAATTTTCTTAATGTCAACAGGGCCAGAGAAGTTGTGTTGGGTAAGGAGCACTGTAAAACCACCAGCACTGGATTTTGATAGGAAACAACTGACCTCATTGTCACCATTCTTGAGGAAGATACAAGCTGGTCAGAGAAAGAGTTTAGAAAAAAAACAAAACTATTTGGCTGAAAATTATCCCCTCCCCCCCATTAAATGTCAAAACTTTCTGCAGGAAGTAGACAGGGAATAAAAAATGATACTTGTGAGTATTTAATCATCCCACTGATTTATATGAACTGTCCATCACACATACAGGGTAAAATTCAACTCAGGGCAAAGAGACTGAGAACCGGGTGAATATCATCCATAATAAGACATTAGTGGGGTTTTAGTTAATGTCTTTGTCTTCCAAATGCCCTGGGCTTTCACTATTATAGAGGCTGCAAATTCAGGTGCACAGGACAATGGTCTAGGATCAGGAAACCTGGGTTCTCTTCCTGTGTCTGCTGCTGACCTGCTATTTGACTGAAGGCAAGTTATTTAATCTCTTTCACTCTGTTTTCCCTCCCACCTTTTGTCTGTCTTGATTATTTGGATAGTAAGCTCTTCAGGACAGGGACTGTTTCTAATTATGTGTATGTACAGGGCCTAGCACAATGGGATCCTCATCTCATTTGGGGCCTATGGGCCCTACTGTAACATTAACAATAAATAATAATAATAATAATAAATAAAGATTCCTACATCAGATGCAAGACTAGAACAGCCTATTTCATACATGCATCTGAGAGCATCCTATTTAGCAAACAGCTATAACAGTGGTGTTTTCAATCTCTTTACAGTTAAAGGGAAGATGGTCACTGGCACTCAAAGAAAAGTTATATAAATAGCATCTGCTCAGCATGCTAAACAAAGATATTTACTGATTATACATTTACATATTGACACACTGAGCTAAATTCTCCGGCCTGAGGTTGCACTGGTGTACAAGAGCGGAGAATTCAGCTGTTAATATTTTTTTTAAAACAGCCAGACCAAGGCATTGATTTGCAACTGCCTTTTACATTTGTTTGGCACACACTGTGTCTTCATATACACTGCTCTGAGAATGAGCAACACTACCAAAACCACAAGTGGCTATATACATATAATTCCTACCTGGAGTTAGTCTTCCAAAAATAGACTCCCCTCATGATGGTACCAATAAAATAACAGTTTTAGTTGCTAACTTGTCATCAAGCAAGAAGTGGAGGATCAGATGTGAAAATATAAAATCACACAAATGATGCCTGAGTTTCTTATGCCTGCTGCTCTTGTGTTATATTCTAAGATTGTTAAAGGATTTGTATTATTTATAACAGACATTTTCCCCGTAATATTTTGTTCTATCCTATTAATAAAACCAGTAATTAAGGGTTACATTTTCACAAGCACCTAACTGACTTAGAAGAGTATGTCTTATTGAATTTCAAGTGTCTCAGGCCCAGATTTTTAAAGATATTTAGACAGCTAACTCTAACTGAAATCAATGAGAATTAGACACCTAAACACCTTTAAAAATCTGGGCCAAATTGCTTAAATCTCTTTTGAAAATAGGGCTGGGGAACCTTTTTTTTGAAAATTTTACTCCAAGTCACAATTGTTCATATACTCAAATGTTTATTTGCATCTAATACAATAAATCCTTGTGCTTTGTTGAGACTCTGTACTTAATATATTTAATTTTTAAATCATTCTGTGTAATTCTCAATGTGTTTCCAACAGATTCATCAAACAATATCAGCTCCCTTAGGTGGTCAGATATAAGCGCAGGATTGGGAAAAAAAAAAGGGGGAAGAAATATCTATTATGCCATCTAGTCAGTTGCCATTTCAGTGGAAGATTGTTGTTCCTACAATACATTTTCCTGGGTTTTTTGCTGACAAAGAGTGACTCTAAAATAAATATTCATATGAACCTTTGCAAAGTGATTATTATTTAGCATTTGTATTACTGTGGCTTTTAGGAGCCCCAGTTACAGATCAGGACCCCGTCGTGCTAGCTGCTGTTCACACAGAGAATAAAAAGAAAGTCCTTGCTCCAAGGACTTACAGTCTCTGTGATATCTCCCAGTAATGTATACAATATAATAAAATCTGACCCAAAACATTTCATATGTTTAAAAAAAAGCAAAGTTGAAAAAAGTCAGTTCAGTCATAAAATGATAGAAGCATATTCTGCTCAGAATTACACCTCAGGTTAATTTGGATTAACTCATCTGATGTCAATGGAGTTACAATATAAGTGAGATCTGGATTTAGATTAATATTTACAAAAGCATTTGAATTTTAGATAAGGGTAGTTGTTACAATGTTCAAGTGAAATATGACATAACAAAAGCCAGCATAGAGTCCCCTTTCCAGTTCAGAGCACTCAGGGCAGAATCCGTCCTGGATACTTGACACAGGAGGAGGAGGAGAAGTAGGAGGAATGAGGGGACTGATGCAATTATGGCTTTCTGTGGGCCAATCTGTGCCTAGGTGCTTCTCCAATTTAGGGATCATATGCCAGGAAGAATTATCTGAGTGCAGCTGTGTTCTGCCACACCCTTCTATGCCCTGCCCTCGATACACCCACTATGTCAGAATGGAAGGGCAGGACACTTTAGCACAGCAGTTGGCTATGCCGGCTTTACACCAGTTCAGAGCTCCCTGATAGGAGTAATGTCAGCTGGCCAACGACAGCAGCCTGTTGGGCAGCCTATTCGACTTAGATATTGTCTGCAATAAAGAGATTACATATGATTTTAGAAATAAATTACTATGAAGCCACAGATCTTGTTTCTTCTCTCCCTCACATGGACACTTCAGATTCAGCCCATTTCTGGAAAGAGTGATAAAATATTTACAAAGTTTGGAAATGAGTGGAATATTCACTTTAATGAGAACCCCCAAGTCACCCTGTTATGTCGCCAGACCCAACAGCCGATCAGTGCTGGTGCTGATAATGATTGTGGAGTCACTGTCTGAGTAATAGCCTTGCTAAAACAAGCATACTATGCTCCTGTCCCAGTGGTAGTGCTTTGGCAAGCTCTTCCTTGGGAACCATTACTAATATAATTCAAGAGTTTGGCACTCATTTCCCCAAGCTAAGTTTTTCTCTTTTGCCTCCACAGTGGGTTTTCATTTCACACTCCACTGCCTCCATGATAATAAGAAATCAGATCATCTAGACCTCCAAGCAGATGGTGATTATTCCTTGACATAACCTTCAAGCAGTTAAACAAATTCACAAACCAAGGTTTACTTTGTTATGTTTCCTCCCATTCCACTCTCTTGTAGGTGTAAATTTTCAAACTTCAAAACCAAACATGGAAATCCTGATATCCTGCCTGATAAATTATTTTGTAAGGCCTCTGTCTAGTAAGATACAGAAGCATGTGAATAACTTTAAGAACATGAGCATTCCCACTGATTTCAATGGGATTTTAACAAACTGTTCGATGCTATGGTGAATAGCGACAGATTTCAGTACATGCCTGAAGTTAAGCATGTACTTAAGGGCTTTGCTAAATTAAGGCCTAATATGGGAACTGAGGATGTCCACAGCTCTCAGGAGATGCTTAGCACCTTTCTTAATCAGACTCTACATTCCCCATAGTAACTCTTGTTATATGTAAAGCTGCGCTTCAGATTCCTGGTTACTCAGTGGCAGAACAAACTTTGCCAAGATGAAGACAGTTAATTTGGGTGAATGAGTCAGGAAAATGGTAAGACATACAGAGATTTTCTCATTTAAGTAACTGATTCAAATGCAGCTCGGATCAATAATTATAGAACCATAAGGCTAGAAAGGACCATAAGGGTCATCCAGTCTAAGCCCTTCCCAAAATGCAGGATTTGTTGTGTCTAAACCATCCAAGACAGATGACTGGAAATTATTAGAATTTGATGGCTCCTCATGCACTTAGTGAAATGAGTTGGTGGTTTCAGTCCATTTCACAACAGTGAAATGTTCACACTGTTAAAAGAGATTGTCACAGTTGGTACCCTTTTTGGAAGTCTCAGCAGAGAGGTCATGGCTTGAATGAGCAATGACACTCTTCTAGAAGTGGTTTTTCCAGGGTTGAGGTACATAGGTGAGGAACATGGAAGAAAGTCCCTGCTGTAGCTGCTTGTACTAGACAGTTTCTATAGATAAATCAGGGCCGCCCAGAACGGGGGGCAAGTGGGACAATTTTCCCCAGGCCCCAGGCCACACAGGGGCCCCGCGAGCCCTGGTTCGGTGGCGGTCTGGGTCTTCGGCAGCGGGAGGCGCTTTCAGTCGCTCTGGGTCTTCGGCGGCATTTTGCCAGCGGGGGGCCCTTCAGTGCTGCCGAAGATGCGGAGCGACTGAAGGGCCCCCCGCCGCCGAAATGCCACCAAAGACCCGGACTTCCGGGTGAGTACAAGTGCCGCAGCTCCCCCGCTTTGCCCCAGGCCCCCTGAATCCTCCGGGCGGCCCTGAGATAAATAAAATGTCATTCTCCCATACTACCAATCCAGCATCTTTAATAAAAAGAGTTGGGGAAAAATAGGTAAGATTTTTCCAAAAGAAATTTCAGATCAATCTATCCCATCTCTATATCATCATCTAAGAATTCTTCATATTCTCTGTAGGTCAAGATTCATATCAAATTTCCATTAAGCAATATTTGTCATAAACCAAACCCACAGTGTGGCCGCACAAAAAGCAAGACTTAGCAAATTCCAGCCCTGAGTCCGAGGTCATCCTTTAAAACTGTTCACAGCAACCTTTGCTTGATTTTCATTCAATTCTGATTTAACCATGTAACTAAAACATTTATGAACCACAAATGTAATCACTAACCTCGAAAAAGACAATATACTCAGTGAGTGAAGCAAACATATAAGCCAAGCCAAATGAAGCAACCAACAGAAAACCGAATATGTAATTACTGAAGAAATGGATCCACTGGGGTCTGGACCAGTAATATGATACGCATTCACTTTCAAGGTCTAGAAAGTACAGCAGGCTTAACCTCTCCAGCACTCAGAGTAACTGTTGCAATGGCTGGAAGACTTAGTATTTATAAGATGCTTTTCACTCATAGACCTCTGAAGGTTTTATCCAGGTGTATTAATATCATCATCCCAATTTTAGAGAGACAGACTTTGATGAGGCACAGAATAACAAAAGGCAACATTTTCAAAGTCAGATTGATTTTGGGTGCCCGTCTAAAACTCCCTTTGCCCAATTTCCCAAAGGGCTGAGCACCCGCTACAACAAAAGAAGTCAATGTGAGTTGCAGGAGCTCAGTACGTCTGAAAAGCAGGCCCCTGCAATCGCAAGCTGAACACTCAAAAACTCAGATCCCGGAACTCAGAAGCCACTTTTGAAAAATTTAGCCTAAGTTCCTTGATCAAGATTAGGCAGCAAATCACAGGTGGAGCTAATGTGCTAGTTAAACCAACCTCTTTGTCAGAGACTGTGAGGGAATAGGGCAGAGCAAGAGTGGAAAAGAAGGTGACACAAAGGGAGTTCATTTCTATCGCAGGAGGTTCACTTCTATCATAAACTGCGGCCTGCCTTTGTGAGGTATTTTAATTGGCCTGTTGGTTTTTGTTTTTCTTAAAGGGAACATGACTACTTAGGGGAGGTGGTAGTAGTTGCATCTATGGGAAGGAACGGACTGAAAGGAAAGATGATAACTGTAGAACTGATTGAATATTTTAATAAATAAAATAATATGCAAATCAATACACCAAAATAAGGTAATAGAGTAATAAAACACCATCAAATGTATGTTAAAGTGAGATAGTTAAAGGTTAAAATATTTTTCCTCTCCACTCTCCCTGTTACTCTTCTGTTTTCGGTGTTGTTTCCTAAATAGGTTGCACCATTTTTAAAATATGGTATTTACATTTGGTTTTAAACTGAAATAAATACTTTGGATAAATACCACAAACTAACCAGTAATCAAAGGGCAAAGGGCCATGAGCTCAGTAACCAAAAATGCACTGGCTAGTTATCATAAATGGACCAAAACAGACAACAGAAAGGAAATTGTATAATAAATGAAACAAGCCAAACAAGCCAAAGAACTAGAAAAATACATATCAGTCATCCCCCTGACCACTTTGTTTGTACACTGTCTCTCTTTCATCTGTTTTTTGTCAATTTATACTATAAGCTCTTTGAGGCAGGAACCACAAGTTTGCATATTTTGGCTGCTACTGCAATGTAAACAGTATAAATATTTTCAAAGGACCTGCTACTGTCCAGAAAAACCTCCAGTTTGGTGGGTGTATTGGTTCTTATGCACTCTGTATTCTGGGAATAATGCAGACTGTAAGGGATTTGAGCAGAAAAAAATATTTACTTTGATAAGCCCTTGTGTTTTGTCTCATATAGAATTCAGGTCAAGTCAGATTGTTCATCTTGCACCGAAGCAGAAGTCCAGTCTTAGAGCAAGATTGCTCTGACAGTGTTGTAGACCTATTATATGATATTACTATATAACAGTAGTGCCTCGCTACCTTTCTTTGTTATAAAACTAACACTCATTAGCCACACATTTTGCTGGCTCCTGGGAAAAGTACTACAGAGAAACCAGACTTTACATTTTCATGGTCTGTATGCACTTGAGGTCTTGTCAAGCAGGGTAAGTACAGTGTATTTTCACTCAGCAGCATCGTACTCAAAGCAGGAGGCAAGTTTTCATTCCCACTGTTTTCAAGTGATTTATAAATAGAAAATAATCAACAGGGAAATTAATAATGAGTCCTTTCACCTTAAGATCACAAGTTCAAATGAAGCCATCCCAGTAGTTGCTGAAATACTGTCTGACATCCGTTTTGTGATCAGTGTATGAGAAACGGATGTCAGACAGTATTTCAGCAACTACTGATGTCAGACAGTATTTCAGCACTACTAAAAGCTAGCAGTAATAAGCATCCTTGCTGACAGTCTCAGAAGAGAGGCCAAGAATTAAATGATTAGGGAGACTATACTATCCTCTAACTTCTAAATGCAGAATGAGGAATGATGGTGGAGATGTTTTTATTGGTGCTGCCTGTGGCTGTGACTGTTCTGTGGATAGAAGACTTCCATTTCCGGTTCTCAATCCTGCACTAGCATTCCAATTTCAATCATGCAGGGTTCTGAGCAGGTCGGCCCTGTCCCAGCAAATCACATGAGCATGTGTTTTACATTATACGTGGGAGTAGCCTCAGTGAGGTCAACTTTGAAGAGAAAAACAAATCTTGCAAAGCTACCGTTAAACAAGCAGCCCCACCACAGGCTAAAGTAATCATCTCACATAGAATCAAAGAATCAAGTCATTTACACCTGTTAGGGTGAGATTTTCAGAGGTTCTTAAGGGAGTGTGGTGCCCAATTTCAACTGCAATTCAACAGGGTTTGGGCACCTAACTAACTTAGGATCCTATGAAACACTCTCAGCTTCATATTTTTCAGAACTCGCTCTTTTAGATATCTAAAAGAGCCATCTGGACAAGACACTCTTAAACACATGTTGTATTATCTGAGAAATACTATGGGATTATATAACTAAGGCCAGCTAATGCCACTCTGAGCTCATTTACAACCAAGGAAATCTATTCCACAGCCAAAGGTTCTGCCAAAATTGCGCTGCTAATATTCCCCAGACATCCATTTCCAGGCACTATCAGCCATTATCAGGGGCAGCTCCAGGCCCCAGCACGCCAAGCGCATGCTTGGGGCGACATGCTGCGGGGGGCGCTCTGCCGGTCGCCGGAAGGGGGGCAGGCAGCTCCGGTGGACCTCCCGCAGATGTGCCTGCGGAGAGTCCGCTGGTCCCGCGGCTTCGGTGGAGCATCCGCAGGCACGCCTGCGGGAGGTCCACCGGAGCCGTGGGACCAGTGGACCCTCTGCAGGCACGCCTGTGGGAGGTCCACTGGAGCCGCAGGACCAGCGACTGGCAGAGCGCCCCCCGTGGCGTGCCACCGTGCTTGGGGCGGCGAAATGGCTAGAGCCGCCCCTGGCCACTATAAGCAAAAGTCTGACCATTGATATAAACGGTTACAGACAAACATAGAAAAGAGGCCATCTTTTAGGTAGCCACCACTACCAGAAGCAAAGTTACATGCATATGTGCCCAACAGATAAGAAATGGTAGCAGCACCGGAATAAGTAAAGCCAATAAAGTATTTTAGTGACCATTCTGTGCTATACTATATTTCAAATAGTTATCTTCAAGTAAAATATAAACACAATTTAGCAGCTGTGGCAGATGCAAAACTGAGTTTACTGTGAACTTACAAAGCAAACAAGAAAAAAACCTTTAATTTGAGGCCTTTTGAGGGGAATCTTAATTTAAAAGATATAGTTAAGAAGAAGAATTGTTCCCATTTGTTACATTATCTAGATGATTTTCACATAACTGTTCTTATCAACGATTGGCAAATCCACTGAAAGAACCAAATTGCCATACTACAAAATAGTTGCAGCAAACAATATGAAATCCAAATAAGCTGTACTTCTATGCTCAGTTTTCCTAACACACACCAGAAACATTCTGCCTGACTCACAGGAGTGTGCCACATTTGTGTTTATTGACTGGGTAGACTTCAATAAAAGAGCACAACAATTCACTCTGTGCCCATGCCTATTGTGTTAAGATCCAGTGCAGGAACCATCTTGCCTACTGACACTGAAGTCCTTCTCAGAGGGTTCTTATACAGTGTGCCATTTTGTAAAGTTTAATTATAGCTGCTCCCTCTTGTATTGCTAGCGTTACCTTTCATCAGCATTCTTGTGATAAGCCCACTATGTTTTTACAGATGGTAATACATTAATATTTTAAAAGTTTGTTCTGGGCTAAAATGTTGTGCATTAGGTTTTTTCATGGTGATGGGGGTGGTACTGAATTTTAGGGGTTTTTTGCCTTTAGTTAGTTTACCAGAAAGCAAATGGTTTCTGCGTTTGCCTGAAGTAGCTTTTGTAAGTTGTTTATCAATAGCATAAACAAATATATACATTTATGTATACTTAAATTCTGTGGCTACATTACTACTTTTAAAAAATAACTTCTGTGAGTAGTGACATATTTTTCATCACAACTTTATGGCAAATATGCTATGCAGGGTTGTATCACAATTGTATATTTTGTAATGTAGAATGACAAAGATCAGTGACTAATGGATTGATGAGCAACTAATGCTAATAATGAAAGTGATTTATAATTACATGGCACATATCATCAGGAACAATCCCAAAGTGAGTTTCACACTGTTTTATGAAAAAATGAATAAAACCTTCCCTAAATGAAGTCACTAGTCAAATTCCCAATGACCTTGGTCGGAGCAGGATTGTGCTGGATATTAAGTGCTCACCATTAAAAAGGTAAATATTAACCAAGCATTATCGCACAGTGGATGAGCAAGATACTGCAGCTATTCCATATTCTAAGTACAGGGAAATACTGCTGCAGCTCAGATATCCCTGGATAGTAACAACTTTTTAACCATGAGCAGTATTCACACAGATGTGTCTTGCTGCATGCTTTGAAGCTCAGCAAATTGGGGCTATTTAGGACCAAGTTACTAAATTAGGGACCCTCACAGAGAATATGCGGTCAGGGATCTCAACTTTACAGGGTCAGCTCCAGGCACCAGCCAAGCAAGCTCATGCTTGCGGCGGCAGATTCTACGGGGCGGCATTCCTCCCAATCCTAGGGCAGCACGGTAGCCTTTTTTTTTTGTTTTGGTTTGTTTTGTTCGCCAATCCAGCCACCCTGTAGGGGGCGGCGGCACGGAGGAGGGGAGTGCCCTGCTGGGAGCGGGCTGCGCACTCCATCTGCCCCAGCTGGTGCCAGGTCTGTAGCAAGCCTGGCAGGGCAGCCCACGTCCTTCCCTGCTGCCGACCAGAGTGGCACGGTGGTTGGGGACGCGTGGTGAGCGCCTCACTGAAGCCCTGGGCACCCCCCTTCTTTCTCTCCCCCCGCTCCCTCTTCCTCCCGCTAGCTGGGGTATGTCTGCAGCGCAGGGAGTCCCCTGCACCCTGGCTCCAGCCGCTCCACAGGTTGTTGTTTTTTTTCCTGCTTTGCCGCTCTGGCTGCTCTGCAGGTTTTGGGTTTTTTTTTCCCTGTTTTGCCACTTTTTTTAAAAATTATTTTATTTTTTGCTTGGGGCGGCAAAAAAGCCAGAGCCGGCCCTGCAACTTCAGCAGTGTCACACAGTGAAAGAGGCACTCTTTTAGGTTGGATCCCCCAGCTATAAAGGTCAAAAATGACCCCTTAAAGTTATCAGACTGGTATCATGTGTTTGCAATGAGATACGCTGGATGACAAATGCAGTGTCCTAGATGCAGCTTCTGAATCGATTTAAGGTGTAGTCTCATATAGTGTGTGCTGCAATTAAGAACATAAGAACTGCCATACTGCATCAGACAAATGGTCCAGGTAGTCCAGTATCCTGTCTTCCAACAGTAGCCAATGCCAGGTACTTCAGAAGGAATGAACAGAACAGGGCCGCCCAGAGGATTCCGGGGGCCCGGGGTCTTCGGCGGCGGGGGTCCCTTCCGTTCTGGGACCCGCCACCGAAGTGCCCAGAAGACCCGCGGCGGGGCCCCCCCCGCCACCGAATTACCGCCGAAGCCGGACCCGCCGCCGAAGTGCAGCCCGGTCTTCGGTGGTAATTCAGCGGAGGGGGGCCCCCGCCGCGGGTCTTCGGGGCACTTCGGTGGCGGGTCCCGGAAGGGAAGGGCCCCCCGCCGCCGAATTACCGCCAAAGACCGAGCTGAACTTCGGCGGCGGGTCCCGCTCCGTCTTCGGCAGTAATTCGCCAGCGGGGGGTCCTTCCGCCCCGGAGCGGAAGGACCCCCTGCCGGCGAAGACCGGGAGCAGAAGAAGCTCCTGCGCCCGGCCCCACAAGAGTTTTCCGGGCCCCCCGGAGCGAGTGAGGGACCCCGCTCCAGGGGCCCTGAAAAACTCTGGTGGGGGCCCCTGTGGGGCTCGGGGTCTGGGGCAAATTGCCCCTCTTGTCCCCCCCTCTGAGCGGCCCTGGAACAGAACAGGCAATCAACATGTGATCTATCCCCTGTCATCTGCTTCCAGCTTCTGACGATCAAACACTAGGGACACACAGAGCATGGGGTTGCATCTGATCATGTTGGCTAACAGCCATTGTTGGACCAATCTTCTATTAACTTAGCTACTTCTTTGTTGAACCCCATTATAGTTTTGGCCTTCACAATATCCACTGGCAACAAGTTCCAAAGGTTGTCTAATTGTCTAACATAGAGGTGACAAAAGGAGTGACTCACAGAAGAGAGCTCCACATCTGAGAAAAAAGGAAAAAACCTCCTGTCCACACTTAAATGAGAAATAGCTGGATTAGTCACTCATACCCCTTGGTCATTTAAAAGCAGTTGAGAATCTAACAAAACCCTCCAAAATGTAAAGTTTGGTAAAAAAAAATAATGGTCAGAAAGATACTCTACCACCTGCACTGGAGAGGATTAATAGATTCTAAGACCAAAAGGGATCATTGTGATCATCTAGTCTGACCTCCTGTATAACACAGGCCATAGAACTTCCCCAAAATAAAGTAATAATAAAATAATAAATAATAATATCTTAATTTAAAAATTGTCAGTGATGGAGAATCCACCACGACTTGGTAAATTGTTCCAGTGGTTAGTTACCCTCACTGTCAAAGATTAATGGTTAATTTCCAGTCTGAATTTGCTTAGCTTCAACTTTCAACCATTGGTTGCTGTTATACCTTTCTCTGCTAGTTTGAAGAGCCCATTATCAACTATTTGTTCTCCCAGTAGGTCCTTATAGATTGATCAGGTCACCCCATAACCCCATAACCTTCTCCTTGAGTGCATCACTATAAAGTACGTTTTCCAATCCTTTAATAAGTTTCATGGATCTTCTTTGAACCCTCTCCAATTTATCAACATCCTTGAGACAGTCTTCCAGCAGCAGCTCCACTAACACCAAATACAGAGGTACTATATCCTCCATCCTCCTATTCAAGACTCCTTTGTTTATGCATCCAAGGATTGCACTAACCCTTTTGGTAACAGTGTTACACGTGGAGCTCAAATTCACAGAGCACTGTTCCCCTGGATAGAGTTCCCCATTCTGTAAGTATGGCCTACATTCTTTGTCCATAAATGAATACATCTAGATTTGGCTGTATTAAAAGGCTACTGTTTGCTTGCACTCACCATTCCAAGTGACCCAGATCACTCTGTATCAGTGACCTGCCCTCTTCATTATTTACTACTCCCCCAATTTTTGTGTCATCTGCAAACTTTATCAGTGATGATTTTATGTTTTCTTTCAGGTCATTGATAAAAACGTTAAATAGCATGGGGCCAAGAACTGACCCCTGTGTGACATTACTGGAAATACACCCACTTGACGACAATTACCGTTTACAATTACTTTTTTTGAGATAGATCAGTTAGCCAGTTTTTAATTGATTTAATGTGTACCTTGTTAATTTTCCATTGTTCTAATTGCTGAATCAAAATATCATGTCATAAGTCAAATGCCTTAGAGAAGTCTAAGTATATTCCATCAACACTATTACCTTTATCAACCAAATTTATAATCTCATAAAAAAGAGATATCAAGTTAGTCTGATAGGATTTTTTTTTCCGTAAACCCATGCTGATTTGCATTAATTACATTACCCTCCTTTAATTCTGTATTAATCAAGTCCCATATCAGCTGCCCCATTATCTTGCCTGGATCGATGTCAGGTTGACAGGCCTATAATTAAGATAGAGATCAGCATACTGGAACATCTCTTCCCGAACAGTCTCATGTGCAGTTGGAGCTAACAATATAGAACCTAGAGTCCTAAGTTACATTCACTTCTCCCCCCTCCCCAAAGGGAAAGTGGAATGGGAGATGAGGGGAGAAGATAAATAGCTCCAAATATTTTAATAGTTAATTTTCCATTTGAAAGGTGTGAAATGGCTCTCATCAATAGTTTAAAACTACATAAATGTGCAAGGACCCTGGCCTGAAGAAAAGGGATCAAATATATCAAATTCATGGAAGAGTCAAGCTCAGTAGTGGGGAGAATGGGGTGAAAAATCCCCAAACCCAACGTTTTATGGCAAACAAATTCTCAAAGTCACATTTTTTGTCACAGAAATATTCTGGTGCATGGCTTCTGGTAGCACAAACAATGAAATCGATATTGGGTAAGTGAATGTAGCTACTCTATCACAGCTGCAGCACCTGGAGGTGTCACGTGCATCCATCCACCATAAAGATGACAAAGAGGGCAGTCCCATAACAAATGGCATGCTGCTTAATCCTCAGCTGTCCTGGATGCACCAGTGATGATACAAAAGGCAGAGTTGATTGTTGACTCCAACTCAACACAATGGTGACTGAAGCCCCAGTATTCAGAAGATTAAAAAATTAGGGCATTGGTACATCCATAAGATTGCAATGCCTGTGCACCATGCAAGCCCTCAGAGGAGTGCAATTCTCAACTGGATTTTGATACATGTCTTCTCAATGTGTTGTCAAAAGGACAGCGAACATTTGAGCTTTATCCCCAGATAAGTAGTATACAGTTCAAAAACAATTGCTTGATTGTTCAGAAGGATGTACAGCTGTCAAAGAGCTAACAAGCTGGCAAAATGGAAGCAAGATGACACTGTCTTTAGTGCATTTAGTTTAAGCTGCCACTTCACAAAATAATGCTTGGCCAAGGTGCCAAGGTAAGATAACAGGCAGGACTCCAACTCCTCAAAGCTTCTTTCTGGCTATTATGAGGCAGATGTCATCAGCGTACATGAACTTAGTTGCTGTGGTGGGTAGTAGGTCAGTCATATATATATTAAAGAGCATCTGAGTGAGTACAGATCCCTGGGGAAGTCTGTTATTCACATGAAGTGGGCGACTTAAGCCATCTCCACACCTGATGATCACTGTTCTGTAGAGGTCATCTGCATAATAAAACTCTACAAGTTTCTTGTCTGGGACAAAACTGTATAATTTTAGGGCTAATCCACATTGCCAAACTGTATCATATGCCAACTAAAGTTCAATTCAAACAGTGCAAACTTTCTGTCCTGCCTCAAAGGTATCCTCAATAAAAGATATCAGTCTAATCACTTAATCCTCAGCACTATAGACCAGTCAGAATCCTGCCTGATAATGAAATATAATGAAATGTGGGTTGATTAAAAGGCAACAGTTGCTTATGTACCAGTCTCTTGAGCAACTTAAAAGTGATGCTGATCAGAGCGTTTGCATGATAGTTCTTTGGCTCATCCGCCTTCCTTCCAAGCTTGAGGAGGGCCTCTACATATGACCTTCACCAGACCTTTGGAACTGTTCAGCATTCCACACAAGAACTGTAGAATCTTTGCAGAAAGTCAAAATGGTATTAGTTCATGTGATGCACAAACTCCCCATGGATGTTGTCATGCCCAGAAGCCTTGTAAGGTTTTGACAATAAATTGCTGATTCCAGTTTTTCCCTGTTGAACAGCTGGGATAAGTTGGAGTCAGCTGAGGGGGTTGACCAAATATTTCTGAGAGTAGATAATACCTTCTGATCACGATCTCTGTAAATGCTGGTTGGCTGCTGGCCATAAGGTAAGCTGCCACAGCATTTGCAGAGACAAGTTTGGGACATTCAGGGGTCTCCTCTGCTTGAAGGCAACAAAGAAGCCCACAGATCCTACAGCTTGAATATATGAAGTCCAGAGTTTCAACACATTTGTGCCTGTCTTGTCTCCTAACACTAAGATGTTCCATTAATATATTAATGGCTTTTTTGTCCTTTCAGGCAAAGCAGACTTTTGGGCTCTTTGATAGAGGTTGTTACAGACATCATCTCAATAGTGGATATATGTCCTGTGAAAAATCACATGGAATCGACTTTCGAGCTGCACTTAGCAAAATCTCACAGAAGATCTTTAAGCGAGGGTCACATCATCAGAAGCTGGGAATGGGCAACAGAGGATAGATCACTTGATGATTACCTGTTCTGTTCATTCTCTCTGGGGCACCTGGCATTGGCCACTGTTGGAAGACAGGATACTGGGCTAGATGGACCTTTGGTCTGACCCAATATGGCCATTCTTATGTTCTTGGGACTATAAGGAGTCTGTCCATTTCTTCTCTGAAGTGGTCTCATTTGGCATGCTGGAAGTTCCATCTCTTGCACGTGTTTACTTCAGCCAGTCTGAGCTCTAGCTCTGCTATCACCATTAAAATATGTATGAAGTTTCAAGTATACTCAGACATGGAAAATGAAGCATCTAAAGAGCGGAAAACAAGAACTGGTGATGACTCAGTAGCTTGTAATTGAGAGTCCTTGATGGAATGGTTTTCTTGAAGCATTAAAATGTACATGAACATATACGCAGCTAGCTGCTGAAGAATATCACGTGAAGGGGTGGCGATCCCCTCTATATTCAGCTGTAAGATTGTTAAAAGTGTGGATGGCCAAGTTGTCAGGATTCGTGTCTCCCATCCTGGGTGGTTAACAGAGAACACCAACATGAAAGCTCCTGACATATCTCCCGTCACAGAAATCACTACTATGACAAACATGCAACTGTAGTGATGATGTACTCTCACAAAAGCACACACAGAGCACAGTTCTATTTCCATTCGATGGAGACTTTGTCTTTGACTTCAACAGGAGAAGGTTCATCTTCATAATGTGATGCAGTCACACACAAACTTAGAGCCAAGAACTGCTCCATAATTATTACTCCACAGTTTTGCAGGTCTCTAGGAAAATGGTCTCTAGAAAGGACAAAATCTTTTGTATCCTGAAGGGAGAGTACAAAAGTGATTCCTACCTTCAGAATATATCTTTCATCACTATCAAAGACCTAAATATAAAACAATAATGACATGAAGCCCAGAATACAATGGCTTAAATCCTATAACATTATATAAGAAACTGCTCTTAATTTCCCCTGTGGTTTTCTGTAATCTCTGACATTGCATTTACATTCTATGTAGCTCTCCAATGTGTGACAGAATCCCAGCACAGCAATATAAAAGGAACAATTCCAGACGGTGACATTAGGCTACAAAGGCTCTCAAAGACAATACATTAGCTATTGATAATCTTTATGAATCATTGTATTGCTTTATTACAATGTAGTTGAAACTGCTGCACAAGATGCACTTCTATTATTCTGTGCCCCCCTTCATTTTCAAATGAATATTTTTGATATGGTTAAAAAAAACCCTTTTCCATGTGCCATTCTAAAGTTGCATTTCTAGTTTAGATCCCAATACAATTAATGTTAACATTTTTATTTCTTGCAGGTGAATCAGTTTGAAAATAAGAAAAGTCCATTTTTTTTCCTCTTGCATTTGTCTTCCTTCATCTTACTCTCTTTGTTATTTGATATTACTTTAATTTTTAAAAAGGCATTTGTTAAATACAAGAATATGTTAGTTAATAATTTAGTGCTCTCTCTAATTTGAATATTTATTATAACTTTCAATAAAATAAAATTAAGTTTGAAAACGTTATCATAAACTGGTCTGAGGGCATAATTTTTTATAATAAATTTCAAAGATGAACAATTCCAATTTCAATTTCTTTAAAAAGAAAGCAGATACAAAATGATTCTTTACCTCAGGGTACCTACAATATAGATTAAGTCCTAAAAAGTAAGTTTCTGAACTGATAATTGCTTGTGGTGTAATTCTGACATTGCTTTTTATATTATAGGACAGATCTACAGGTGGTATGAATTGGCACGGCTGTATTGACTTCAAGAAAGTTATATTGCTTGATACCAGCAGAGATCTGGCCTTATGCCTGTCAGTGACAGTGGCAGCTCCAGGCACCAGTGCTCCAAGTGTGTGCCTGGGGTGGCAAGCCGCGGGGGCGAGGGCGCCCTGCCGGTCGCTGTAAGGGCGGCAGTCAGGCTGCCTTCGGTGGCTTGCCTGTGGGAGGTCCGCCGGTCCCGTGGATTCGGTGGCAATTCGGCAGCAGGTAAGCCAAATCCGCGGGACTGGTGGACCTCCCGCAGGCAAGCCACCGAAGGCAGCCTGCCTGCCTGCCATGCTTGGGATAGCAAAAAAGCTAGAGCCGCTCCTGGTCAGTGAATAAGGCATCAAGAAGAGACAGGTTGTCCATTCAGGAAGAATAAGCTCATTCAGTTTGGATATCACTATTGCTCACCTTGATATAACCCTAAGTACACAATCGCTCTGTTCCAACCCTTCCAGGTTTGCTCTTTCAGCAGCACCCACAGTTAGTTAAAAATTCAACACAGGAAAGGCATGTCCTAACTTCTGCCTAAACCCAAGTTGCATTCACAAACCCTCACCTGTTTTGTCTTTGGCACCCAATCCAGTGGGCATGCTCTGAGCATGCCTAAACCTGCATAAAATGTGTCAGAGGTGGTGCTCCCATCTTATGACCTTTACCCCAGTAACTTGAACATTCACCCAGGATGTGGGAAATCTAGGTTCAAATCCTGCTTCTGCCTGATGTGGAGCAAGGATTTGAACTTGTGTCTTCCAATTCTCAGTGGCCTGGCTATGGGGTATTCGGATGGTGGGGGCATGAATCCCTTCATCTCTCATGTTGAAGCTGTTTGTGGTTGTGACTCCAAAGTGGAATCCCTTTGAAGGCTGTGGATCAGGACCCACATCTCTCACCAGTATTGCCTATTGGCTCAGCATGCTGCCTTTTGTGATCCCATTGTTAGTCACCTATTTCTCCCCATCATCGCACAGGGAGCCCAACAGACTAACTCAGGGTTCTGTATTCTAGTAGGTAGCAGGCTGGCTAAAATATGGGTGCTGCAAGGGTTAGCATTGCAGAGCCAAAAGTCCTTATGAAGCCCACCCTATTGATGTGCTCCAGGTCACACAGGAAGTCTGTAGCAAAAGGAGCCCAGGTGTACCACGTTCTAGGCCAGCAGCCTAACCACTGGACCACTTCAGCTGTAGATATTATAGTACCTGGCAGTACATAACATGTACTTGCCACAATTTGATTTCATTCTCATAAATTCCCTGGTGGGCCAGAACTGTGTGTAGTATTAATTAGGATAGGATTAACAACAGTTCACTGTCTGACCTGAGAACATCTTTAGAAGCCAGTGCTTCAAAGGAACATCTTGCACCACAGTGGCTTTCCTGGGGTAGAGAACTTTCAAGAGCACATACCCGCTAATGCTTTTGATAGCTGGCCTATGAATATTTGATGATCTTACATAATGTGTTTTACAAGAAGGCAGCACTAAAGCCTGAGTTAAGGATGGAATGACCTTACAGATCTTTTCTGTAATCCAGAACCATAACACTTTTTAACTGTACATTTTAAAAGGCTTATTTAGAGGGACTGGTTGGCTCATGGGCAAGGCTGGTAGCATCTCACAGTAAATTATTTGACAATTAATGGCCAGATCTTAGTGTAAATCTCTAGTTTATAAAAGCTAAAAATAACCAGTTGCCCTATTTTAATCAAAGTTCCCTTTATGTTGCAATGAATACTGTTTTTAAATTAAGTAGTGACATGTAACCAATAGTCTGCAAATATTTTAAATCCCAGTACCTTCCAGTCTGGTCCCAGAGCAGCAGCAGGAACAGGGAAATGACAGAGCTATTGATGCTTCTTCTTCAGTATCACTTTCTTCAGCCCCTGCAGAGGCAACAGTGCTAGGCAGTCACCTCTCAAACCTGCTCTGTAAGCTCCAGGGCTTTCCCTCAAAACCAGAGAATTCACAGAATCCATGACAATTCCCCTTATTCTCCATGATTAACAGCCCTGATCTTGCTGCCCTTGGAATCAATGGCAAAGCTCTCACTGAGTTCAATGGAAGTAGGACCAGAGCCTTGGAGAATTCTTGCTGTTTCAGACTACTATGAAGCCAGGTTTAAGGCTGGGTACTCACCGATTTCTCAGTGAAATTGGTTCAGCTATTTGCTTTCACAGCAACCTTTCTGGGGGCAGGAGGTTAAATTCATGAATATTTAAAATAAAAAACCCTCCAATAACATGAGAATCGTAGAATCCACAATAGCCTTGACTAAAAGGTCAGCCTCACTGATGAGATTTGCCCTTAAATAGAGAAAGCCAACATAGATGGAAATGCATCTCTGTCACCGGTTGAATCTGGGCTCATTCAGTACCATCAGATAGCTTCTGTGTCTCACATTGGGCAGATTTAGTTCAGTATCCGATGGATAGTGAGAAAAATATCACCCTCATTTTCATCCTTATTGACAATCTCTGAGGAAGCACCGATAGGCAATAAGCAAAAGATGGTCAAGGTCACATATGCAGGAAAAAGCCAATACTACACATGCTGTGGCTTAAGAGAGAATGTATTTCCAATGCAATCTGTTGGACGTTTTCATGATCAGTCAATTCACTTAAAAATTAAAGTACTTCTTTAAAGATCATCATAGAAAATAGACATCAGCAAGCCACTTTCTCAAAACAGAGGTCATAAACTAAATAGAGATTATGTATGCTGGCTAATTAGCAATCAGTGGAACTAGCAATGAAGGCTTTCTGAGACATAAACCATCATTCTTCATTTAAGTGGAGAGAAGACCTGGGGAAGATAATACTCAGAACTCCAGACCAGTAAAGGATTTTTACATCTCCTCAGATCTAGCTGTCTGAAATATTTCGCAAGGTAAGCACTCTGCACAATTGCTGGCTGAAGACAGTGGGAGTCTTTTGATAGACGACAGTAAGCTTTGGATCATGCCCAATGTATGAATGGAATAAGTACAACCTCAGGGGATTTCAACCATGAAACAATAAGTTTTGAACTACACACAACCAGTGCAATAATCTACAATCAAGAGGTTCTAAAATCAAGCATAAACCTCCACTATGCCATTGCCAAACAAAGCTGGTTGGGGATCCAAATGTAGGCCTACCTTGCAATCGTTTCCTTATGGGTGGCCCTCTCAGCCAACAGGCTGCGCAGGTCCACTTGTATGGATTCATTTTCAGGAGTGGGACTTAATTTGAACACCACCAGTGCCACTATGACAGACCCTTCTTTTTATAATGCCTCATTATACAACACAGAGGACACTTGATGAAAGAGCAGTAACTTTAAAATCAATAAAAATAAATATTCCGCCTCATTTCTCAGTGTAAGTCACTGCAGCAAGGTTTCAAGTCAGACACTTTTTCTGGACTGGAAAAGAAGGCTGGATTGTGTAGTGACCCCCAATGACACCTCCCACTAAGGAAGCTAGGAATATGATAAGGTTAATAAAATCTCATATTTCACAGCTGATGTTTAAGAGGCAGGAAGGCTTTTTCCTGATGCGTACAGCATTTGGCTGGCTTCATTATGGATTTTTTCACCTCCCTCAGAGGCACACATAAGAAGGATGGGATAGGTTTTAAAAATTCAGCCCACTAGATGTGTTCAGCTACACAGCTCTACCTATTTACTTTATGCCTGACCTGCTGTGCACCCGGGAATTCTAAACCTGAGACTTGCCTCAGCAAGCACAGACCCCTGACTACAGTACAAAGCTGGTTCATGATGCAGCTGTCTAGCTGGCAGCTCAAGGCCAGCACATTTTTTTCAACGAGCTGTGAACTAAACCCAGATATAGTCGGCATTAATCCACCAGGCCAGTTCTCTCTAGAATTATGTTTTCTAAGGTATATAGTTTTACAATTATTGGATTACTGTATTGCATGCTTTTCCAAACTATCTCTAGACGATGCAGTTTTTTCAGACCCAAGAAGGCCTGGCAAACCATTGATTACGAACCTGCACTAATTACCAGATTAGCTGCAGCTTAATGTCTGGTTTATTACAGATATTTATGGACAGGCCAAAAGCTGTTTTATCAAATTAGCATCATGAGTTGGAAAAAATCATCATCACTAGCTCTGTAACTTAACTCTTTTCACTAACTGTACCCCACTTACAGTTCTACTTCAGGACAAAAGTCTCCCACCTCTGCCCCATTTGATAAAACTATTATAAGAAACCTGCTATATCTTGTAGAGCTATTAAGTTCCATGGAGAAAACAATGTCAGTCTAATGTTCCTAGTCTGTTACAGAAATGGAGTAGTCATACTCTTGGGCCAGTAAAAAGCTTAGAACAGTCTATCAAGGAGTAAATGTGACAAAACATTCTTAGCACCTTAACTATTTTAAGGGCCAAGTGTGATTAGCATACTCTCCAAAGATAGAAGCCCTTTTATTGGTTTAGGGCTGTTATGTGATAACAAACTTGCTTTTTGTTTGGTTGTTTAACTACTTATTTATTTAGAAAGGTTAAACAAGTTTATAAATCCTTGCCAAGTAAATGTCATTAACAAAACAATCATTACAACAGTTAGCTTTTGTTTAAAGAGACATTATACAGGAATATAGTCCTCAGACCTTTCTATATAACAGGATGTTACCATGCCTCATAGTGATAGACTCAAGGAGCTCAATCTATTTATCTTAACAAAGAGAAGGTTAAAGGGTGACTTGATTACAGTCTATAAGTACCTACAGGGAGAAACAATATTTAATTATGGGCTCTTCAATCTAGCAGAGAAAGGTGTAAGTCACTCCAATGGCTGGAAATTGATGCTAGGCAAATTCAGAGTTGGAAATGTGATGTAATTTCTTTAAAGTGAGAATAATTAACCAATGAAACAATTTACCAATGGTTGTGGTGTATTCTCCATCACTGGCAATTTTCAAATCAAGATTGGATGGGGTTTTTTTGTAAAAGATAAACTCTAGGAATTATTTTGGGGAAGTTTTATGGCTTGTGTTATACAGGCCAGCCTAAATGATCACAATGGTCCTTTCTGATCTTGGAATCAATAAATATTATAGAGTGAGAATCATACAACAATAAATATAATATGTCATTTCTAATGATTTTATTACATTGAATGAAATCTCTACATACACATTTAACAGTCCCGTCATGTTTATCAACTACTAATATTAAAAAAAAAATAGACAGGCATGTTGACTTTTTTGCAGATGAATGTATTTTGTCTGAATATTGAATAAGCACTAACCAAATAGCTAAGTACCTATTTGTCCTATGTCTATTTTCCTGGGTACCTAATTGATCTCTTAATTTTTCCACAACCTCAAACTCCCATAATTTTTGGACCACTCCTCTGTGGTTGGACCCTTTTTTCTTACAGCAGGCAAGGGTGGGAAAGTTGCATTCTTCTCACGGAGGCATTTAGAATGCAGGTCTTAAAAGCTTGACCACTTTAGGGACCAAATTCTATTCTCTGGTATACCTCCGCAACTGAGTGAAGCCCAATAAGGTTGGAGAGGTGTGCTTGTAAGTGAAGTGTATAGTTAGCCCAATTAAAGTTAACATCTAGGGATAGTTTTGAAAATTATCATCATTTTCTACTGGATTAATATGGTTAGCACTAGGGTTGCCAATGCTCCAGGATTGTCCTGGAGTCTCCAGGAATTAAAGATTAATCTTTAACTAAAGATTACATCATGTGATGTAACCTCCAGGAGTATGTTCAACCAAAATTGGCAACCCTAGTTAGCACTCTTGTTTAGATTGTCTTTATTTTACTATATACAACACTACATTTGCCTTGCTGATGATATTAGGAAACAAGGCAAAAGGCATGTATAGTAAATAGATTTTTACATTATTAATTAATATATTCCCAATACATAAAGCATAAAGAAGACCAAAAAAAGCCAAACTTCAGTTGGCTTATTGATAGTGAGGGAGCATTTTGCTCTACAGACCCAGTGGATGGAAGTGATCTTTATGTAGAACTCGAGTGGTTTATTTTTCTTTGCTGGGGGAAGCTGGCTGAGATTTATCATGTCTCCAGGGAAGGAAGAGTCATGACTTGGTGGCTGGCCAAGGAATAGCATAGGTGGCATCTGCAGAGGCAGCTAGACTTGCTACCCTTGCAGATGGAGTCAAAGTGCTCTGCTGCAGCTTAAATGGGATTGAAAGAGTGACAACAGAGGAAGGAAAAATAATCAAATTGCAAACCAGCATTGGTGCCCTTGTACGATCTGTGGGCTATGACATGCTTTGATACAACACTGGCACCAAACGACATTGTGGTCCCAGAGATGAGCTGCAGCACAAAGCAACCAGGGTAACTCCAGGCTGGCTAAGGAACATGTTGGGTAGTAAGAAAGGGGTGAGGGGAGAAATCTTTATACATATGATAATACTTTGTTACTCATATACACAGTATGAAAGTGAATGAGAAATTTGGACCTTGGAAGAAAGCACCACAGGGTTTATTGGCGTGATATTACATTGTGAGGAGCTTACCTTCTTCTAGAGCTTTAATTGGAGATTGTCTTTTGGGATCTAGTGGTCTTAAAATATATAATCCATTTTCTGTGATTTCAAGGACCTCAATCCTTTACCTGCTGGGCCTATAATACCATTCTATTACATCGATTTTACACTACAGTAACTCAGTTAATGTAAACAGAATCACATTGGTGTTTAACCGGCATAATGGAGTGGTGAATCAAGCCCTCTATATTACCATGTCTGAAAAATAGAGATTATGTGTAATTTAAAAGTTAAGATTAGCAGTAAATACAAGATGAACTATTTTTCTAATAAAAACCACAAGGAGTCCTTGTGGCACCTTAGGGACTAACACATTTATTTGGGCATAAGCTTTCGTGGGCTAAAATCCACTTCATCAGAGGCATGGAATGAAAAATACAGTAAGCAGAATATATATTATAGCACATGAAAAGATGAGAGTTTTCTTACCAAGTGGAACCAGAATCCATAGTAGAGCTGAACATCACATGCTTCGTACCAAATCTTTATGAGATGAGAGATTCTAATTAAGATAAATGTTACCTCAAACTGTAATTATGAAAAAGTACATACTGTGGAGGGAAAGTACTTTAACTTCAATCATTAATTCGTCATGGGTTGATCCTGTCTAATAGGTGTAGTCAACCTCCAGCTTAATTTATTTATTCTTACAACAGCTATTGTTTCAAAAAGGTAATGATTGGTACTAGTGTTTACCTTTTCTTGTAAATGGGTATTTGCTTAAATGTCATTTTCTGTCTCACATCCCTGCAATGAATCCAGTTCTGTCTTTAGGCCCTGATTGTGCAATGAGCTCTTTGTGAATGGACTCCTGAACCCACAAGAAGTCCAGCTGACTTCAGTAGAGATCCATGAAGGCAGATAAGTTTGCCCACATGGTGCCCAATATAAGTCTCATGGGGTGGGATTCACACAGGGGACTTTTAGACGCTCTGCCACCTCATGGAATTCACAACCCTGTATTCAGCACCTAGGCTCCCTATACTATGCAATGGGAAGAGATGGCATCTAAAAATGAGATTCACAAAAGCCAGCATGAGGAGCAGGGAATTGCCTAAACTAGCCAATCAGAAATGCTGAGGAGAAGGGGTGTGGCCTAATCCCCATCCCTCAACTGGATTTAGGATCCATCTCCACTTGGGATTCTCCTGGAGTTAGGTGACAGGCTAGTGATTTTGCTTGAAAAAATGAAGAGGAATTTCTCACCGTCTTTTATAACCTTTATCCCAGTGCTTAGGGCATTCATTCAGAATGTGGGATACTCAGGTTTAAATCCCTCCTCTGCCTGATATGAAGCAAGGACTTGAGTTTCCCACCTTTTAGGAGAATGACTTTGTAGCCCAGTGGATCATTCTCACTCTAGCTATGGATCAATGAATAGTTACGTATTTATGAATAGTGAACAGCTCCAACAGCAGGGATTGAAAGAGACCAGGCTTATCCATGAAGAGTTAGGGCATTCACATAGGAGATGAGAGACCCAAATTCTAATCCCTGATTCATATCACAAAGAGGGGAGATTTGAACTTAGGTCCTCCACATCCTGGATGAGTGCTCTAGCAAGTGCACTGACAGTTAGAAGGGGTGGGACTATTGCCATTATCTTTTGTGGGGGTTTAGACAGGCTCTGAGAATCCCTACCAGATCAGGCCTTGAAGACAAGATAGGGGGGAGAACACCTAGTGTGTGAATCCCACTGGGGTTTAGGTGATGCGGAACTGGCAGTGTCATGACTCAGGTGGCTGAGCACATGCTCAGCCACTGAAATGTAGGCACTTTGGGGACTTTACTGTTGGAAAATTAGGTGCCTAGGGAGTTAAGGTGCTTGCAGGGTTAGTCAGCAACTGAGCAGTGGCTTTTTGAATGCCCAACCATGCCTAAATGTTGGATTTAGGGGCCAAAAGGGACAGTTAGATGCCTAAGTCCCCATTGTGGCTCCATAGCACTCCTCATCTGCTCGAGGGGTTGTCCACCTAGAGCTCATGTCAGGACCAGGGCCTTAATATGGAGGCTCAGAATCTGAGGCAAGCAAAGAGGTGTGGTCAGGCAAATTGGGATGAAAAGGGAACTCATCAACCTACCCCCTTTCCCTCCCAGAAATGAAAATTGAATTCAGAACCATTTTTTGTGGAAGCAAGAGAACAGGAATCCCATAAGCTGTACATTTTGTTAAGGAACAAATAAAATGAAAAGGCCCATGGCTTTGCTTCCCAGGCCTGCTGAAATCCTCGATTAAGAGCCAGTTTAGGAGACTCTACCCCCTTTAATCAGGAACAATTTCCTGCAAGGTAACACATTAGGATAATGTCCTTTTTCGCTAAATATTGTATTACAAACCATGACAAAGTAAGGGCAATAAAATAGCAAATAGGCAACCAGTAGCTATCATGATATTTACAATTCTGTCATTTTAGTCCCTTGCTGTGAGTGTGTTCTGGACTTTGCATATTTATATTCTTTGTGCTTCATACACTGATATGCTTCATGGAACATAAGTACTGCATTCCATCAATTAACATTGCTCTTCCTGGTCTCTAAGATGTACGTTTCCATTGCTTCTTTGTTTCCCCATTTGAATGCGATACATTTTAATTTTACAGTAAATGCCAGTTTACATTAGCTCAGCTGTCCTCCTGACATAATCTGACTTGAAGTTATGCAAATGATTTCTTTCCAGCTATCTCTGATTAGTTGAAGAAAACAGGCCCTAATTATTTCTGAGATAATCAAGGAGAATTCAAGCTTGATTATATGTAGTAGATTCTCTTCTTGAATCTAAATTGCAGTATTTCCTGCCATAGGACATTTCAGAAGGCACTTTAAAAAGAGTTGTAGTTTCCATCTTTTCATCCCCTGCAAAGCACTTCAACTAGTTGCTCACAGCATCATCAAATCAACCCTTCCTTTTTATATTCACAGCTTTCCAGACATTGGAAGTGGCATGCCAACAGGCTCAGTGCAAATGCTGCCTGTTGCTAACAATACAAAGTAGTAAATCACACTGGTAATTCATAGGTGTCAAAGGTTTTAAACGATCTTAGAATAATCGAATCATAGTGTTAGAAGGGACCTCAAGGGTCATCTAGTCTAATCCCCTGCCAAGTTAAAGAAGAGGTGGTCCAAAAACAGTATTTATGATTAAAAAGACATTGTCAACCAGAAGCAAAGAAACAATTTTAGAGGTTTGTATACTGTGCTTTATTACTAGTGGAGTTTTGCTGGGCTGCAATTCACTAAACCCCCCCAAAATGACTGACTAGTACATCACAATCCTTAGTTTTCAAATCACTTTCATACAAACAGGGATGGTTGGACCTCAGAAGATTCTATTTGAATAAGCAGCCAAACATTTGAATGCTTTATCCAAAGTTTGTATCAATTATGCATACATTTTTAGCTGAATCCAAATCAAGTAACCCTCCTTCCACAGTCCCCATACTCATCTCCCGACATGGTGTTTTGGCAGGGGAAGAAGGGCAATGTTGCAATCCTGGGTCTCCATTTCCTCTGAGCTCCCATTATGAGATCACTACCACCTATTGCCATTTTGCTGCAATAAGAAGAGGGAGTATATGTGAGGTGGGGGGTATTTACCCCCAAATTCTGAAAAATATAAAAATTCCATCCATGGGCAAGGAGTCAAGCAAGTGGCACAAACTTAGGGATGTGGAAAGTCCAAATTTGGATCCAAGTTTTCCTATAGTCCTTACCTCCAAAATGCATGGAGTTTGAAGATTCATATCTCTAATCCAAATCAGTTCTCACATTACCATTCACAAAATGCTTTGCCACGTTATATCACACATTTACAAAGTTAAAAGTAAAATATAACAGCAGACGGTGAGATAAATTAGGTATGACATAGGTATCTCAGTGGAGAGTTGAAAGGAACTGAAGACTTGATGAGGTAGAGAGATACAGGAAGGTTGTTGCAGATTGTATCAGCAGAAGAGAAAGTATCAGCAGAAGAGAAAGTTACTGCCCCAACAGTGATGAGACTTTCTGAAAAGACAGAGAGGAAGTCAGTGTAAGACAAATGGATGAGCAGAGAGAGGACAAGAGAGAGACACAGGGTCAAATTCTGCTGTTATTTATGTCAGTGTAAGTCCAGAGCAACTCAACTGAGGTAAATCAAGTAACTTTGGATTGGACATGATGTAAACGTATGTGGGAAAGAAAAAGTAACAAAAAAAGAGCAAGAAAATCAAAATGTTTTTGACCCTCAAAGATTGATTCAAGTTTGGGGTAAAGTTTAAATTTGGGTTTTATCCATAGTAGTTTATCCATCCCTTATCTCAGCTATGAAAATGTTCTTTTACCCCTTACCTTCACCCATTCCATATGCTTTTTCATCTCTGAAGGCTTTTCCCCAGTCCAATTCTATTTGATGTTTCTCTTTTTTTTAAAAATAATTTTATTTCCCTATTGCCCTGATGTTTATTTATAACATAGACCTATTATTGCATTCTAACAAGGATGCAGTACATTTGCAATTCCCCTTAGCATTAGTGGGAGCACCACATGCAGTCAGGGGAAAACCACAATGCAGCATTTTTGGGGAAGTAGCTTGTCACTGTCACCAAGTAATTTATTATTATGCTATGAAGACATAGCACAGGATAGTGGTCTTCTGTTGCTACAAAAATGCGAAGGCCCAAGTACTCTTATTTTATATAATACATGTTGAAGCAATGCCAAAAGATTTAATTTCAAAGCAGGAAATATCAATCTTGTGACAAAGTTTTATAACCTTGTTAATTTGGTTATTCCAAATGCCTCCAGTTGATGAAGTCAGTCTGTTGTAGATTTCAGTGGAATGTTCAGTGGAATTATAGGGAAAAAAAAGAATTTGTCACAGCCAATCAGAGAACAGAGATGCCATACAACTACTGACCCATAACTGTACATTTAGAGCTTGATTCTGAGCACATTGCAGTCAATAGCAAAACTCCCATGGACTGCAGTGGTGCAGGATTAGGCTTTTATTGCTAAACTATGCAATTCCTTGCACCCTGATTGGCTGAGAGAGTCTAGTTTGCATAATGATGGTGTGATTACTGAGAAATCAGAATAGAAATATTTGCATAATCATCACTGTAGGCTAACTAAGAAATAAGCACACCACCATTATGCAAATTAGGCCCCCCAATCTGACTCCCAAATTAGAACTCCAGCAAGAGGGCAGGTATTTTTCATTATCCGTCAGTGGTTATTTGCTCATATCTGTGTAGTGACTATGCAAATATTTCTCATTTATTCTACTACAAATATGTTGACTCCCTTGTTACTTTCATCAGAAGTTGCCATTAACCTATCCAAACCAAACATAACTTCAGTGGCCTATTCCTGAGAAGAAGGCTATATAGAGTGAGGCTCACTTTCTTCCTCATCGCTATATCCTGGGTCTCAAAACCTTCTAAACTCTGGCCTCAGGGTTTCTTTTCTATAAACTCCCTAACCTTTGGCCTGGGGTTTTTGTAGCTGAGGTTATGTTCACTGCATTGTACACACAGGGAATCCTGAAGTTATTGTTTAAAAGTCAGCTGCTCAGTTATACCAGTGCTAATCTGGAGTCAGCCCATAGATTTTGGTGGAGTTTCTGCAGAGTTGCATCTGTAGCTGTGATGAGAAACTGGCCCCAAGTAATAACATTCTAATTGGCTTATAAATCAAGTGTAGTTTGTGTTTAGGCCAATTAGAGACCTACTTATCCATTAACATTAGTTATTAAAAAGTACACTGTATTCTTAGGAAAATGCAGGTTGCCGTGGCTATTTTTGTAATTTTTCAGCGAATAAATATCAGGCATACATCAATCTGCTTGGCAAGTACATTTTGGAAAAAGAATGCTTTCAAAATGCATTAACTTAGTCTGCTATCGCCCTTCTCTCTCCCTCCTCTCCTGCTTATATTTTTCTCTCCACCATGTTCCTCTGCTCCTGATCTGCCTTTCTCCTCTGCCCCCTGCTTTTTCTGATGATGAATTAATTTTCTCCTCTGCCTCTCCTTCCTCATTTCTCTTCAGTTAATCTCTACTACGACTCAGAGTTGGATGGTCTCTGATTTTTTTAAGTGAACATACAAGTTGCCTTTGAAGGCATCTTTAAAAGTTCTATTTTCTTTTCAAAAGCTTCCAGTTTTGCTTTTCTTTTTCTTATTAGAAATAGAGCTTCAAAGCTGGAAATTGTCTACAGTGCCTATGATAAGAACCTGTGACCAGATAGCAGAATTTGAGTTGAGAACGTGGGGTCAGCTGCAGGGTTTCACTTTCAAATATTTCAGTGGGTTTTTTTCTACTTCAGTTGTATTGTTTCATGGTATTGACTTTAAGCATCCAAGCTTTTGATGTGTCTCTCATTCTCATTTAATGCTACTAATGCCATTGCTAAATAATAATAGTGCTAACCTTGGCCATTTACCATGATCATCTTGGCATCCTCGGATTAAATCCTAAATAATGAAAGTTATTGCTCAGATTAGATTTTAATAATCACACTGTGTATTTTCATAATCACATTTAATGATGTATATAGCTGTGTCTGCATCATTCCTGTTTGTTATCAGCAATGTTCCTGGCCCACCATATAGTCGTACTGTACATTTTACTCATGTTGCTAATTAACATTGCACCATTATATGAAACATAGAATTAAATTAATGTAATAGTAAAATTCTTGTTAAATCTAAATTGTTCTTTCTTAGAACTTTGCTTAGTAGGAATTGGAGGCATTAATAATTTTCCTTTTCACTTTGCCTTTGGCTGACGAGCAGATTGGTCACAAGAACCTGTGCAGCCTTTTCTGAGATATTACATCAGCTGACTGTGGGATATTTTACAGTGGATTCTTGGTTCGATATCACAGGAAGGCACAATGGACAGAAGGATCTGATGGAGAGTCAGGTTCCTAATGCTGAATTCACTGACTTGTCAGTTTCAGTTCGGGGAGTTGGTACATGAGTAGTCACAACTCCCATTGGCCGTGACACAAGTTAGGATTTTCTTCACACCTTCCAGGCCCAGGCCCTTCAGTTAGTTTTGGTTCAGATGCTTTTGCAAACATGGACTGAACATAGAATTAATCTTAAACTCAACCTGAAACTCAGATAAAACAACCAGGCTATGAATTGGTTTGGGTCAAAATCATAAGAAGCAATTTTTAGGATTTCCATCCAAAATCATGAATTGTCCCAGTTTCAGGCAAAACCTGCTTCAGACTCACTCAAAGCCCAGGGGACTCTTTTGGACTGACACTCTCAGTCTCTCTCGCTTAGTGCCCTTTGGCTCCAAGATGGGCAAAACTATGCACAGGCTGGATTGCCAAAGAAGCCTAAGCTTTGTGGCACAAGCTGTGGTGCTGCCCATGACTCCTTCAGTCCTTCACTGTAACACTCACATTTAATAAACTCCCCATCAATAGCCTCAAAGAACACAACTCAGTCCAACTCCAGGACACTGTAAATTGCATGTAGATGTTGGGGAGCGGGGAATTGAATGGACTTTGCAAAATTGGGTTTTATAAATTGAGGTTTCAGGACAAATTTGGAATACCAGTTGTGATAAATGAAGTGGTGGAGAGCTCCCTTTTATGGATCCAGACAGCAAGTTAACTATAAAATCCCTCTTAGGCCTGGTCTACATTACGGGGTTAGGTCGAATTTAGCCATGTTAGGTCGATGTTATAATGAATGGTCCACACAACCAACCCTGTTCCGTTGACCTAAAGGGCTCTTAAAATCGACTTCTGTACTCCTCCCTAGCCAAGGGAGTAGTGCTAAAATCAAATTTTCTGGGTCGAATTTTGGGTAGTGTGGACACAAATTGATGGTATTGACCTCCGGGAGTTATCCCAGAGTGCTCCATTGTGACCACTCTGGACAGCACTTTGAACTCCGATGCACTAGCCAGGTACACAGGAAAAGTCCCAGGAACTTTTGAATTTCATTTCCTGTTTGGTCAGCATGGCAAACTCAGCAGCACAGGTGACCATGCAGTCCCCCCAGAATCATAGAGCGTAGAATGTTTCTACACTCCCCCTATCATCCCCGTCCCTGAGGTTCTCACAGATTGGAAGGTGGAAAAAAACGCACTCGCAATCACGTTTTCCGAGCTCATGCAGTCCTCCCGCATTGATAGGGCACAGCTTAATGCATGGAGGCATTCAGTGACAGAGGCCAGGAAAGAATTAAGTGAGCACGAAGAGCAGAGGCAGGACACATTGCTGAGGCTAATGGGGGAACAAATGGACATGATGAAGCGTCTGTTGGAGCTGCAGGAAAGCCAACAAGAGCACAGACCCCCGCTGCATCCACTGTATAACCGCCTCCCCTCCTCCCCATGTTCCATAGCCTCCACACCCAGACGCCCAAGAACGCGGGAGGGGCGGGGGCGGAGACTCCGGGCACCCAGCCACTCCACTGCAGAGGATGGTCCAAGCAACAGAAGGCTGTCATTCAAACAGTTTGATTTTTAGTGTGGCTACAATAAGCAATGTGCCCTTGTCCTTCCCTCCTCCCCCACCCCACCCTGGCTACTTTGTCCGTTATCTCATTTTTTTTAATTAATAAAGAAAGAACGCATGGTTTCAAAACAATAGTTACTTTATTTCGAAGGGGTGGTTGGCTTACAGGGAATTAAAATCAACAAAGGAAGTGGGTTTGCATCAAGAAGAAACACACACAACTGTACCACTGAAGCCTGGCCATTCATGACATTGGTTTTCAAAGCCTCTCTGATTCACAGCGCGCTCTGCTGTGCTCTTCTAATCAACCTGGTGTCTGGCTGCTCAAAATCGGATGCAAGGCAATTTGCCTCACCCTCCCACCCCACCATAAATGTCTCCCCCGTACTCTCACAGATATTATGGAGCACACAGCAAGCAGCAATAACAATGGGAATGTTGGTTGCGCAGAGGTCTGACCAACAGCGCCAGTGAGCTTTTAAACGTCCAAAGGCACATTCTACCACCATTCTGCACTTGCTCAGCCTATAGCTCAACTGCTCTTTACTGCAGTCCAGGCTTCATGAACAGATCCCCTGAGCTCGTCGCTGGGGAGCAGGAGAGCAGGGTTGCAGCGGAAGCAGTGGATGATGATGGTTAGCAATCCTACTGCACCGTCTGCTGTGAAGGCAAGGAGCTGCTGCTGTGTAGCAATGTCAGCTGCTGCAGGTGCTTCTGTGTCAAATGCTTGGAAGTCCGGGTAGGGCAAGGTACCTCGGCCAAGGCAAAAGAGCAAGAGCCCTGGAGCTGTTACATGTGTGAACCACAGAAGTGCTTTGGGGTGTTACAGCACCGACCAGACTGGAATATACAGCTGCAAGACTTCTTCACCAGTGACAAAGGACAGGAATATGATACACCTAAAATCTAAAAAGGCCCACACATTTCCCAGAGTCACTACCCTTGATAACAGAATGTCAGTTATTTCATTGGCTATTTGGATCACAGCAACCCCCACAGTAGACTTGCCCACAACAGCAGCGGTAGCGGTGAGCTGAGCAGGCTACATGCTTTCTGTGGTATAGCATCTGCACTGATAACACAGGAAAATGATTGTCTGCTGTTCCTTTCACAGAGGGAAGGGCGACTGATGACATGTACTCAAAACCACCTGCAACAATGTTTTTGCCCCATCAGGCATTGGGAGCTTAACCCAAAATTCCAATGAGTGGTGGAGACTGTGGGAACTGTGGGATTCACTGGGATAGCTACCCACAGTGCACCATTCCGTAAGTCGATGCTAGCCATGATAGTGAGGATGCACTTTGCCAAGTTAATGCACTTACCATGGACATATGCAATCGACTGTATAAAATCTATTTCTAAAAATTGACTTCTATAAAATCGACCTAATTTCATAGTATAGACATACCCTTAGTAGCATGCTTTACCTGTAAAGGGTTAAAAGTCACTGCAATGCAGAGGTAAAAGGAAGTGAGTGGGCACATGGCCAAAAGAGCCAATGGGAAGGCTAGAAATTTTTTTAATTAAAACAAGAATTCCCTTCTGTCGGTCTGTGGTTGTTCTCCTGGAGTGACGGGACAGGGCAGAGTTATGCTGTGAGAAGCTTGGGCCAGGTATGAAAAAAATCATCAGTATCATACCTAGAAACTACTCATTTGAAACCCCAGATATGTAAGTAGATCAGGAAATGTCTAGGAAGACATGATTAGGTTTATTCCTTTTATTTCTTTATGACTTGTGGACTCCTCTGTGCTAACCCCAAATGCTTTTGTTTTGCTTATAACCTTTAAGATGGACCTCAAGAATGTTATTTTTGAGGCTTAATCCTTTTAAGTGTTGTTTTTTTTAAAAATCTAGCAATAGCCTGAGTTTCCAGATATATTTTCTTTCTTTTTGTTTTTAATAAAATTTACCTTTTTTAAGAACAGGATTGGATTTTTGTGGCCTAAGAGGTTTGTGCATGTTGTTTAATTAGCTGGTGGCAACAGCTGATTTCCTTTGTTTTCTTTCTCAGCTCTTCCTTGGAGGGGGGTGAAAGGGCTTGAGGGTACCCCACAGGAAGGAATTCCCAGGGGCGGCTCCAGGCCCCAGCACGCCAAGCGCATGCTTGGGGTGGCATGCCGCGGGGGGCGCTCTGCCGGTCGCCGGGAGGGCGGCAGGCAGGCAGCCTTCGGCGGCACGCCTGCGGAGGGTCCGCTGGTCCCACGGCTCCGGTGGACCTCCCGCAGCCGTGCCTGTGGGGGGTCCGCTGGTCCCGCAGCTTCGGTGGAGCCGCGGGACCAGCGGACCCTCCACAGGCGTGCCTGCGGAGGGTCCACTGGAGCCACAGGACCGGCGACCGGAAGAGCGCCCCCCGTGGCGTGCCGCCGTGCTTGGGGCGGCGAAATGTCTAGAGCCGCCCCTGGGAATTCCCAAGTGCTCCTTCCTGGGTTATCAGAGGGGTTTTTCACTTGAGTGGTGGCAGCATTTACCAAGCCAAGATCAGAGAAAAGCTGTAATCTTGGGAGTTTAATACAAGCGTGGAGTGGCCAGTATTAATTTTTAGAATCCTTTCGGGCCCCCCCTTCTGCACATAAAGTGCCAGAGTGGGGAATCAGCCTTGACACCAGTACTTGACCAGATACAAAGTTTGGATAACAGAGAGAGAGATATAATCAGGGTTCAGAAAAATCAGGCAGGCCTGCATGGTAGTTGTCCGGTATGTGTTTCTACTTCATTTTAGAAACACCCACACCCACATCCTATACAGCTCCATGGATTCTTTCTTGGTCTGCTTGGGGGATATGGTTCATTACTACCATGGATGGCTGAACTGTAGGCCAAGAACCACTGCCAGTTTCAGGCCAATAGGGGATTCTCTGCAAATTAGAATGTCTAGAGCTAATTCCCAAGGGCATCTGTTAATCTGGTAGAATAGAATCAAGGACTCCTCCCTTGGGAATGGGGTGGTAGATTATGGCAATTGTTGACAATGCACAATGGAAGAAGGGAATAATGTTTGAGGCTTTTAAAATTTTATGTGCCTGTGCCAGCAACTGCAAAGTGAATCTTCATTGAACTGAGCTGTTTAAAATTGAATGTGAACAAGAGAAAGAGTAAGAATGGCTAAACTGTGATTTTGTCACATCTTTGAAAGACCCTGAGCATTTTGTGGAAATATGTTTATATGTGGAGATGTAATATATGATTATTTCAGCATATCATACTGACGTTTGAAGATTGTCACTCCAAGAGGTGTAGGAACTAATTTAATTACATACAGATGGCAATTCCAGCTCATAAAACAAGCATGTAGCCTGGGCTGAGAAGTAAATCACAAATCCCTGTATTCAGCCCCCGCCACATCCTTTAAGTCATTCGATCGGATTATTGTCAGAAATGTTTGTTTTTCTTAAAAAAGATATTTAAGGACTCTCATCTTTGACAAATATGGAAAACCCTAAATAAAATCTGAACATTTCATCTATGATACTTCAGCAATATGTGCAAAATGCTTCCCTTAAATCAAGACAGTTAAGTGAGGCATTTGGTAGTATAGTACCACCTGATACATTGACCCCCTACTTCTTTTTTTCTTTTAGATCTTTGAAGTTACAGTCTATGGCTCCAGCTGTGCTGAGAAACTTGAGCAGGCCTCAAGCCATAGCATCGCAAAGACAATGGAACCTGGAGAATGGAGCTAGTGCATCGGGACTCAGGGCTCAGATAAGTCCTGTTTTGATATCACATGACAGTGTGCTAGAAAGTTTCTTTTTCGATATCCTGTTAATAACATAGAAACTGAAAACCTGCACCAACTGAAGATGATAGAGCTAAGCATGATTTTAAGAACAGATGAGGAAATAAACTGGCTATCAATACTATATTCCAAAATGGCCCCAGTCCAGCAAAGGATGGAATCATTGGACTACTCAGGCGCTTAAAATTAAGCATTTGCATAAATTTTTTGCTGGTTATTGGCCTAAGTGTTGTCCTTAGCTATCCTTGTTAAGGGGTAGTTAATGAATACAAGTTGCTGAAGTAGATGGAATTTTGAAATGCTGTGTGCCATTTATTTTTAAAAATATTCCAAGTACTTCATGAAGGAAGAAGATGGACAGTTTTAAAAAGTAGAGAAATAGAGACTAGATCAAACATACTGGAGAGAACATTTCTATCTCCTGCATGTCATACACATTAAGGAACTCAAAACGTCATTAATTGCTTCAATAGTATTCTTTCTTCTTTACTGATTTCTACAAGAGACAATAAAATTATGAATGAATTTAGTTTAGGAACAAAATTCTCGACCTTCACTCCTTACTTCTTATTTGATTCAATGAGAAACACGTTAATTACATATATGATCTAGAAAAACTTATAAAATCATTGCCGGTAAAGTTTGAAGATGGACACAAAAGATTGGTGGACTAGTTAATAATGATGAAATCAGATTAAATCAGATCACTTCTACAGGGCTATTTTTAAACTGGATGCAATCAATCAAACAATATGCAATATACAGCTAAGTGCAAGGACAAATATTTAGGAATAATGCAGGCCATAGTTAAAGGATGGGACCTTGTATCCTGGAAAGCAGGGACTCTGAGAAGGCATTAGGAGTCATGGTGTATAAAAATTGGACATGAACTCCCACTACAAAACTGTGGCCAAAAGGACTAGCAAACCATGTGTAAACAGGAGAATACTGAGAAGCAGAAGGGAGAAGGAATAAGTGAAGTGGGAATAATAAGTGGAAATAACACAATTCTTAAGACTTTAGCCACCTTTCACTCCCTGATAAATGTGAACTGAGATGCTATCAGACCATTAAGTTCTTGTTCATTTTGCTTAATTTAACTCTGGAAGACATTTGGGAATAAGCACAGCATAACAACCTAAACCGAAGAGAAATGTTATCAAACTATCGACACATCAGCCTTATTTACATAACTGACAAAGGAGGTTCTACCAATAGGTAGGCTTACTCCATATCATTGATAGCAGCATCCTTCCTAGCACCAATATCATATGAAGTTTGCTCACTAATCTACGCACCATCAATGTTACTTCAGAATCAGAGTTTACAATGGCCTCATGAATAGCTTTCTCCTTTATGGTAAAACAGGGATTCCAGTGCCCTTCTCCAAAATGGACATTCCAAAGAAGGATAGTATCTGAGTATGCATTCTTCTATTAAGTACACAGTCATACACCTCTGCATTACCTTTTGTCAGGATGAGTGAATAGGAGTAGACATAGGAGCTAGGCCTGGAACCAACTGGTAACAAAGGGCTGTATTCTGCTCCCAATTACAGTGGTGTAAATCCAGAGTAACTTCATTGCCCAAGGAGTTTTGCACTTAAACATCAAGTGGCATGACTGCTATAGGCTCTGATTCAGCAAGAGGTTTAAGCACATCACACTTAAATCACGTGAGTTGTCCCATTGAAGCACAATGTGCATGCTTACATTTAAGCATATGTTTAAGTTCATTGTTGAAATGGAGACACGATGAGCAGATGGACATAAGAGGCAGCCAGGATCAAAATGGAAGATTAATTAAATAGCCCAAGGTCTCTTCTGTCTCCATATTTCTAGGATTCTAGGTGGTGATGATAGTATAGAACAGACATTTTAATGATAGTTTTAGCCCCAGCATCAGTTTATAATAAACTTGGCCTATATGTGACCTTGTGGCTCACATACCAAAATTTTCCCTCTCTGCCCTTGATACTGCATCAGCAGCTGGTATTAAAACACTCTGTTCCAGTCTAAATCATTATTAGCATATGGAATTTCTGTCTCCTCCCCAGGTTGAAATAACAGCATTAAAGATCCTTTTTACTATTAGATTTTAATGCCCTTTCCTGTTCTACAACTCTTAATCGTTATTTAATCTCTACAAGACTTTCTTTGCCAAGATCATTTTTTTCCTAATATCTCTGAGTCACCCTTAGTCTCCAACTCAATCTGCTCTGCTCTGATTTTATGACCGGGAGCTGCTCCAGCACCATTATTCATTCCTACATCTGACCTCTGTCTCATTCTCAAACTCAGGAACTTCCTACTGCTTTTGTCTTCTCTCTTCTGATGGTGCCTCATTTAATCCCAGGCAGTTCCTCGGTAAATTAATAAAATACCTGGAACTTTTTGCAGTGAAAGCATTTAAAATTTTCTTTCCTCTAAAAGTGATCTCTCTCTGTCTCTCTCATGCATATGACCTGAGCTTGCTCTCACTAAAAACCAATGGCAAAAATCCCATTGGCTTCAGTGGGAGCTGGATCTGACCCTTAGTGAACCAAGTGATATACTAAGGTAAAATCATTAAAAACTGCTTCTTGAAAATAAACGGAAAGAGGTTTTGGTTTTTTTAAACAAAGACTTTCCTATCAAATCTTAAAGCCCAGATTAGTTAGTTCTTCTTTATCACAGATCAAGTCTTTGTTAGAGAAGTCTCTGTTTGGATCCAGAAATTCAAGCTCCCCCTTTTCTGAAATTCAGAGGAATTGAGGTCCTGGTTTGGTCACTCTCTGGAGCTATGGATGTTCACATATTCTTATAAAAACATCTTATAAAAATGTGGAGAACCATATAGAATCAGGTCAGCACTGAAACAGAATGGGGAGGTTGAAATACAAGGTAAGGAAACACATTAGTGGCATGTAAGAACTATATAGGATTTGGCCTTTAGCCGTATAGTCTATTTCCTTTGAACTGACCACAGACTAAGGCTATCAAAAGGCTATCCTGACTTGGTTCTCCATCACTCTAGTTCCATTAGGTCAGTCTGTTCTTTGGCTCCATTCCCTTTAAATACTTTTATTGCTCTAATGGTCTTCCCTCTCTTTCAGTTTTCAGCAGGTTTCTCTTGGCTTGGATCACTTGCCTCCTTATATCAAGGGAGTCCTAGTCACTAGGCTAAACCTTTACCTGATTGGCTCATACCATTTCTTCCTATAGTCAGCTTATTTTTCTGTGGTCTACCAAACAGGGCACTAGACTGGGAACTGTAAGACCTCAGTTCTATTCTTGGTTCAGCCATTGGCTTGCTGTGTGACTTTGAGCTAGTTATTTCACCTCTTTGTTCCTCTATTTCACCTACCATCTTTACTGTCTTAGCTCTTGTGCACAGGGACTGTCTCCTATTCTGCTTGTACACTACCTAGCAAAATGAGGCCCCAATCTTGGTTGGAGGGTGGAGGTATTATTGTAGCAAATATAATATAATGATCTTCCTGATTCATTCTCAGTGGTCAACTGGTCTCTTCTCTATGATGAACTGGAAGGAGTGAGTTATTAAAGAAGTTAATTTACCAGTCATGTCAATATATCAATATGTTGTGAGATTGCTCGTCACCAATGGCAATTTAACACCACTAAGGAAGTAAACAGGTGGGGATTTCTCACCCAAAATGCTCCCTTGCATATGCTTTCAAATTAGGGAGAACTTAGGGAGAACAATCTGGTCTGTTAGAATTAGAATGTCCATCATGCCCTCAAGTGTTGAAAAAATGTTTAAAATAAAGAATAATGTAAGCCAATGCTGCTCCTATCTAAAATGTACCTATCTACACATCTTAGGGTTTTATACTGCCCCCGATCATGGTATTATCTGAGCATCTTCCACATAAAAATCAATAGAATAATGTTCCCTAGGGACTTCACTTTGCCACTTCTTTCTTTTCAGGGTCAAAACTCTGCTTGAGATTGTTTGGTGGGTTTTTTTGTTTTGTTGTATTTGTTGTTTTTTGTTGTTGTTGTTGTTTGTTTTAAATTTTTTTTTATTATTTTCCTTGGCAGGTGAAGGGACTGTAAAATAATATTGAAATCATCAAGATGCCCAGGTTGAATCACAAGCTTATTTAATGAGGAAAATATCTTTATCTGTGTTAGCCTTTGAGACTTTGCACCCAGTTCAGAAGATGGACAAATCTTTTTTTTTTTTTTTGGACCTAATAATTTTTATAGATAAGGCCTCTTTTCTGAATGGTGGCAGTTATATTGAAAGGCTTTCCTTGATATGAAATGAACTATGCCTTTGAAATATCGGTGTCATATTGTATAACAGTAAGCTTTTAATAATCTAACTGAGTTTGTAGTATATCAGGCAGTATGGCTCATCTTGTATACATATCTGCTTGTTATATTAGTGCTAACAGCTGAAGAACGGACCTTTTCAGCTTGAAAGCTTGTATATCTTTGTAGTTCCAATAAAAGTAATCACATTATTGGCCTTAATGTGGACCCTTAGGGTAAATTATGTAATATTTATGTTGGCATATAACAGCTGAAATACAGCATAGGATTTGGGGCACCATACTAATACTTAATTAGTATTTGCAGAGCACTTTTCATTTTTACAGCTGTGAATAAATATTAGAACATAAGAATGGCCATTCTGGGTCAGACCAAAGGTCCATCCAGCCCAGTATCCTGTCTACCAACCGTGACCAATGCCAGGTGCCCCAGAGGGAGTGAACCTAACAGGTAATGATGAAGTGATCTCTCTCCTGCCATCCATCTCCACCCTCTGACAAACAGAGGCTAGGGACACCATTCCTTACCCATCCTGGTTAATAGTCATAAATGGATTTAACCTCCATGAATTTATCTAGTTCTCTTTTAAACCCTGTTATATTAGGGTTGACCTTCTACATTAATAAACCTAGATTATGGAAATGATAAAGAAAAATTGGGAACAATGCCAAGAAGAGAAACTACAGAGAAGAAACAAAAGCAAAACTGTCAGGCTTCAGGATTTGGCCCTATCAATCTATATTAGAAAGATCAAGTAGAGAACAAAATCTCTTTCCATTGTTCTCTACCTTCTTCACACTATTGTTACTTTCCTATCCCTCGTTACTAAGGGTTGTCCATCTCCCCTTCTATTCTGTTCACACAGTAGTCAGGGTGCTGAGCTTTGGGATTTGAAGTTTGAGTCAGGTTCTACTTGATGTGGTTTTTTAAAAAGATTTTTCCTAATCTCAGATTTATATTTACAGGCACGAGCAATTATAAGAATGTAGGGGGAGGTTTTCAAAGGTACAAAAGGCCGTAGGCACTCAACATTAAAAATCAATGGGAATTGGATGCCTAACCAGCATTTCCAAAATGCATCTCCAATAAGCATATTATTGGTTTTTACAGTCTATAATAAAATAAAATTCTACGTTCCTCCATGAACAACCTCTTTAAGATGAAGTTCAGGTTTCAGGCACATATCAATGGGTTCAGTGCATATGGCCTTTCAAAAATATTAGAGTCACAAACAACCCTGAGATGTTGAAAATGGAGTTAAGGTTACACTTTTCAAATAAGGCACCCAAAGTATCTTAACTGAGACTGTGGGAAAATATCAGAAAAGCACGCTACCTTAATCCATCCACACCTGTTTCATTTTATCCATGTCTACACAATGTAGAATGCCTTCTCATCTTTATTATATAGACAATTCAAGGTTCATCATGGGGAGCCCTACTGCTGCAAACCACAGAGGAGCATCAGAGAACCTCAGGAAGTCTGCAACCAGAGAGGAATAGTGAGAAGAGAGACATTTCTCCCAACACCTTCTGTGGACCTCCTCAGGAAGCCTTCAGAGACTTGCTAGAAGCTCATAATACCATGCAAGCCTTAAGAATCTCATCAGGCCACATTGCAAGCCAATGATGTTTTTATTCTTTTTACAATAAAAAGTCTTTCTAACAACTGAGTTACAATTTAGCGTCTATCTGCAAGGAAAAGGGCTAAAGGATTTGTGTGCATTCCTGGCCCGACTGAAATCAATGGAGCATTGGCACTGAATTCAGTGGGGACAAGATTTCACCCTTTTTGTTTAATGGAAGTTTAGTCTCCAGCAGTCAAATCATTGTAATGTTTTCAGATTGAAAACAAAATAAGAACGCCTGCAATTGGATTTTCATCAATAAAATGCTGGTGTTGTATGCTCTGTCTCAAGTAGATAGGTCCAATATAATTTTTTTTTCAAGATTGTGAGGAAAAATGACAACTTTTTGAGTTCCAATTTACACCTGTGTATTTAGAGTGTACATAATTCAGAAATTCCTTGTCTAACTTATTTTATATTTTGTAGAAAATTGTGACGTTGGATCCACACCAGGCTGGTTTTGAGGCTACTAAAAGTTTCTATTTAGATTTTAGAGGGTTGGGATTGGAAATGCATTGCTCCATGACACAGCTATCCAAAATAAGACATCATTATGAACTCATGTTTATATTATTTGTATTGCTCATTTGTGCATATTGAGAAAAAATAGGGTCTACAGGAATACTAGGTAGAATAACGTAATGTATCTATCAGTTGCTACCTACCTGAAAATGCAGATTGTTTGTTAATTTATTGTAGCAATGAGAAATTAGGTAGATTCTGGATTATTTGGTAAGGAAACGAAGAGAGACTGTAGTGGACTTCACCCCTTCACAATGATGCCATACAAACATGTTGAACGTTGGGAATGCAACATTGGATCAGCGCCAACTGCAAAACTCCAATAATTTGACTTGCAACATCCTTGCTTTCACCATGGTCTCTTCTGACAAGTCATCATGTGAGTTTGCCATTACAGACAAATACTGACCGAGGACCACATTTGGAAAGCACTAGGCCTAATTCACATGTGATCCCAGCTAAATTTAAGTGAGGTTTCCAGGGGATGAAAGGTTAAAGGACTGCACAGATGCCCCACAGCTAACCCTTCTCCACTCCCCATCCCTCCCCATCCATAATTCTTTATTCTTTCCACTATTTGACATTTTTTACTCCTGTGGACTAGTTAAATAGAGCCGGAGAGCTTCTTTCACACCTAAACAGATTTGTGTAGTACATCATATTTCATAATCAGGTGCCTTCATTTATGTGTCTCAGGAGTCTTACTAGTTTTTACACACTCCTTACCTTCCAATTTCCTTACCTCTAGGACAGCATGTTGTACACATCAAGCGTGGCCAGAGGGATCAACAGCTATTCAAAGTTTATCTTGCTTGCTGGCAGCAGCATCATAAAAGAAAGAAAGCAATTTGAACAATTTTTTCACCTACTGGCAGTACTTCTCCTAAACAAGCAGGACTCCTGGCTTTTTCTTACATATTGTGCATTATGAGGACAAAGAAACAGTCACTTACAATTTGTATTAGGAGTGCTGAAGTGTTCAGTTCAATTCCCCCCTCCGCTGCCATAAAAGCTAAAAGTAGTTCAAATATAGGTCAAACACTACAGAACAAAAGCTTTCAGACCTCCTTGCTGCATATATATAACCCACAACTCAGCTGCTAGTTGGTCAGCTGTTCATTTGTTGTCTGCAAACTTATCCATGGTCTTCAGAGAAAAATATTTTAGCCAGGGAGCTAACATAAGACTGTGCCACTGTTCACATTTTAGTTCCTTCACTTCCTAAATATTTATAGATTGTTGCTCTCTAAACAGAAGGATAAATTTATAGACAGGCTTAATAAAAACCTGGAGCATTACAAAAGTTGCATTATTTAAAGATTTATTTTACGCTTACACTTAAATAGTTAGAAGTTCAATCGTGCTGTGGCACTTGGATAGGGGTTTTAAGATGATATAGTTTTTTAAATATTTCCTTATTTATTACTTATTTACTGCTAAAACAAACAATAATCTGGGTTTGGAGTTTTGTTCCAACAAGTTTGTTTTGCTGGTTAGATATCACCCAGTGGTATATTTTTCATATTTATTGAACACACACAGAAAATGAAAAAGGAAACATTTATAAAACGCAAAAGATCAAGTCCACCTTCGTTGTAACACTCTCTCCTATTCTCAGTCTCTCTCTCTCTCTATGCAAAGAGTATTTGAGCAAGTGATCCACCTGAATGTCAGGTGGTATAAAAATCACATGCTTAAAATGAAGTTGACAGTAATAATTACAGACACAGCTGTTGCGTTAAATATCAATAAAAGATGCAGACATTCCAAGTCACCCCACAACAATTAGTTATAGGTGCCATGGGGAAGAGGTTGGTCTTCAGGATGGATTTGAATTAGGAGAGGTGTTTGATGACTACCCTATGAAGAGGATCAGTTAAGATCTCCTGACTATAAATAAATGGGAAGAAGAGGCTATTTTCCCACATCTCTCTCTCAGACACTATCTACTTGGTAGTTTGATGCACTCAGCTCGGGTACACAGTGCACAGAGAGAGAGAAAAAATCTTTTGTTGCCAGCCTGAGAGAAGAGAGCCTCGTGTAATTTATTTTTATTTATGTTATAAAAATGGGTTTGTTTCAAAGACTGATAATAAAAAAATGAAATTGACATTTAACATCTAGGCTGTTTTACTGCAGTTTGTCAGGTGATGCAGAAGTGGCCAAATACCTGATGCGAAGCTGCCCCTCTGGTTACAGTGCTTTGTAATGAAGGCTCCTAATAACTGTTCATTTTTTGCTGGTGTCTCCATTGGCATTTTGAGCTAGGTAAGAAGTACTGGGCTTTCCCACGCAGTTCCTTTGGACTGCCACCCCAGACCTCTCACGGCAAAGCAAGCAAGCAGAATATATACATAATTGTTTTCATATATTAAACTTTGTATCCAGACTTCTGTACTGCTGAGATCAGTGGTTTTGGATCAGCCTATTATTAATATAGAAGGGGAAGTGTAACTGTACAGAATGTACACTAGGAAGTGATGCGCAAAGGATGATTAAACCCCACTTTTGCACTCCCCTGATCCTGCTGTAGTCTTCTATAATCTCCTTGCTCATTGTTACAGCAGCCTGAGGGTTGTGTGACGGGTTGGATCACAGAAACCCCCTGGGAGCTGCCAACTGATGTGCCAAGACTACTTCTACCCCTGCTTTCCCTGCCCGCTCAGGACTCCAGCACCCTGTCTTGCTGAGCCAGACATACTTGTCTGCCCCAACAAAGACACAGGGGCTGAATTACCTGCCCCAAAGCTGCAGGTTTACCTGAAAGCAGCTAACAGAAGTGTTCCTGTCTTTAACACTCAGATGCCCAACTCCCAATGGGGTCTAAACCAGGGTTTCTTAAACCAGGATCGCCGCTTGTGTAGGGAAAGCCCCCGGCGAGCCAGGCCGGTGTGTTTACCTGCCCCGTCCGCAGGTCCAGCCAATCGTGGCTCCCACTGGCCATGGATCGCTGCTCCGGGCCAATGGGAGCTGCTGGAAGCGGTGCGGGCCGAGGGACTTACTGGCAGCATACTCCTCACTGTCACCACCTTAATAAAACTTCTAGCCCTGCGGTTAGGGAACTCAGGCAGGGACCCCCAGTCAATTCCCCCTTCTACCTGATGAGGAGATGGGATTGGAACATGAGTTTCCTACTTCATAGGTGAGCGTCATAATCACAGCACCCTAGAGTTATTCTCACCCTCTCTCTGGCCCAATGCATATTGACCTATCCACAGTGGAACAAGCTTCTACAGGAGAGATTGAGAGAGCCTCACATCACAATATCGTACAGTCCAGGGGTTAGTGCACTCACCTAAGAGGCAGGAAACCTATTTTAAAATCCCTTCTCCACATCAGCTCGTCTGGCTTATATAATTGTCAGAAAATACATGAAATCTTCCCAAATTCCCTGGTAGAATTCCTTGTATTGCTCCAGCTGTACTCTCTGCGAAGGACGCCAGTACATTTTCTACACTGAACGTTGATTCACTTAGTCATAAAACCTATACCAGAAAAATGAATCCAGTGTTTCTAGCTGAAGGATGTAATTCCTTTAAGTTTTACCCACCCCAATACTCACACTTAAGGTACATCTACACTGCATACTCCTTATGGCAGCATGTAGAGTACATACACTACACACACCCCCTTTCCCCCCAGCATGGGTAGAAATAGCAGTGCATGTGGTGAGGCACTGCTTAGGCAAGTAAAGACAAGCCTGAATCCTTAGGGTACATACCCTACACAGCTCTCTACATGCCCAAGCACTGCCTTCTTCATCTACACTGCTGTTTTTTAGCCATGTAGTGTCCCATTGCCTCCCTGCTACAGAGCCTTTCCCCATCACAGGGAAAGGCTCCAGTAGTGGAGAGGCAGTGGGGAAAAGCAGGGGCAGCAGGGTAAGGCTTTGGCAGGGGGCGGCAGCAGGGAAAGTCTCCAACATCTCCCTGCAGCCTGAGCCTTTTCCCAGTGCCTCCCCCTGTCACAGCCGTTCACTGCTTATTCTGTTCATTCCCTCTGAAGCATCTGACATTGGCCACAGTCAGAAGACAGGATACTGGGCTAGCTGGACCATTGGTCTGACCCAGTATGGCCATTCTTATGTTCTTATGCCCCATGTAACTACACATTGCAGCATGGACACAGCCTGCTTTTCACTGCAGCATCTAGCTATGCATACCCTACCCACTGCCACCAGTGGTGTGTAGTGTTGACATACCCTAAGTGATGGGAGAAGCAGAAAGATAAGGCACCTCAATATTTTTTAATGTTTTTTCATTAATATTATATGCCTGCTAGGATATTTTAACCTCTTATTTGTGGAGTATGAATTTGGCCAGCAGTGTCACACCATCTCAAACCCCATGGTAATTTTGCTCTTAGGCAAACACATTTGCCATTTCAACCCTTTCAATGCATTATGAGTATAACTACTCTGTGTGGCACTTAAAATTGGAATCCTTTTAGTCCCATTGGTCTTGCTATTCCTGTCATAAACAGATAGTTAAGGGTTAAGGGCTCTTTTACCTGTAAAGGGTTAACATACAGTACCTGATGACCACCTGACCGAAGGACCAATCAGAGATAAGATTTTTTCAAATCTCTGTGGAGGGAAGCTTTTGTCTGTTTTTTCTTTGTTTGTCTCAGGTACTCTTTTGAATCTAAAAGAGACCAGTCATGTCTCCAAGTTCTCCTGGAGTAGTTTCTACTAATTAATAGTGAGTATTAATTAGAAAGGCGAATTAGTCTTATGATTTGATTTCTATATTTGCAATTGTGTGTTTGCTAAAGGAAATTCTTTATTCCTGTTTGCTGTTACTTTGCTTTCACTGAGAAAGAAAGGGGGAGAGGGGATTCTCTCCAGAGATTGATAAGGTTATACCCTATGAGTGTCCAGCTTGGGCTCATAGAGATTCTGTATTTTCTTTTTGTTCTCTTAATAAATTCTTTTCTTTTCTTTGGACTTGGTTAATTCCTTCTTCTGTGGAAATTCAGGGGAAGGTGAGGGGGAAGAGACAGTTCCTCCTGGGTTTGATTCAAGCAGTTTGAATCAGGTATCTCTTTCCAGTGGCTAGGAGAGAGGGGGGGGGGAGGTTTCCCTCCTGTGAGTGGATCTGTATTTTCCCAGGGAACGTCTTTGAAGGGAGACAGGGGGAAAACAGGGTGTCCCGGCCCACGTATTGACCACGGTGGTGGCAGCAAAGGGGACCTACCCTAGGATTTTTGGGGTGGGGGAAGACATGCTGGTCCTCACTTTGAAACCCCCCAGTTTCAAGTGAGGGTGCAGACCATGACAATTCCATTGAAAGTCACAGCAGTAAATTTCATGGCAGCCCATTGTGCACAATATGATGGCACTTAAGGAGAATGTAGAGGTCTATGAAGACAATACCTATGGCTTTGATTCTGATAGGTCCTTACGCAGGTACACAGAAGTTGGGGGAGGGGCAGAGGGGAATTGTGCAAGCAGTCTCTCCACCTTACGACCCAGTCAGTAGCTGCAACTGTCTTCTGGGGAAATGCCCCTATCAGAAGTGCAGTCCCTGGACTCTCAGGAGTGCAGAGGCTGCTCTCTCCATGCAGGAAGGGGACAAAACCATGGCCCTCTCACCCTCTGTACCAGCTTGCAGAGTGAGACTGGCACAGAGCGGGAATATGCGGTACCCTCTGACGGGATACAGCTAGGGCCCTACCAAATTAATGGTCCATTTTGGTCAATTTCACAGTCATAGGATTTAAAAAATAGTAAATTTCATGATTTCAGCTATTTCAATCTGAAATTTCATGGTGTTGTAACTGTAGGGGTCCTGACCCAAAAGGGAGTTTGTGGGGTCACAAGGTTATTGTAGAAGGATTGACTATTGCCACCCTTACTTCTGCGCCGCCACCACCCGCGGCACAGAAGTAAGGATAGCATATGGTATAGCCACCCTTACTTCTGTTCTGTTGTCTTCAGAGCTGGGACCTCAGCCAGCAGCCGCCACTCGCCAGCCACCTAGCCGTGAGGGCAGCAGTACAGAAGTAAGGGTGGGATGGGATGGTATTGCCACCCTTACTTCTGCGCTGCTGCTGCTGGGGCTCTGTCTTCAGAGCTGGGCGCCTGGCCAGCAGCCGCTGCTCTCTGACCACCCAGATCTGAAGGCAGCGCAGAAGTTAGAGTAACTGTGGTTCAGGTCTTGTTCAGCAAATCATAGAACTGCCTTGCATAGAAATAGTGCAATAGTGCAGTAGTGCAATAGTGCAACCCCCTACAATAACCTTGTGATCAGTGTCCCTTCTAATTTCTCCCACACATGTGCAGAATGAATTTTGTTATTTGCACCAATATGGAGGTGATGTGTCACATCACCTCCATATTGGTGCAAATAATAAAATTCATGTGGTGGAGGTAGGGCTGAGGGGTTCGGAGTGTGAGAGCAGGTTCAGGTCTGGGGCAGAGGGTTGGGGTGCAGTGGTGTGAGGGCTCCAGCTGGGGGTGCGGACTCTGGTGTGGGGCCAGGATGAGGGGCTCAGGGCTGAGGCAGAGGGTTAGGGTGTGTGTGGGGGGGTGAGGGCTCCAGCTGGGGGTGCGCGCTTTGGGGTGGGGTTGGGGATGAGGGGTTTGGAGTGCAGGAGGGTGGTCCAGGGCTATGGCAGGGAGAGAGGACTCTCCTCAGCTCTCTCTCCCCACAGCAGCACCTTGTCTTGGGGGCAGAGGCGTCTCTCCCCACAGTGGCAGCTCTAGAGTTGGGGCCGCGGGATAGGCCCCCCCTCTCACAGCAGGTCCAGGCCAGGGCTGGGTTTGTGCCGAGGGAGGGGCACCTTGGCCACGGCAGGTCCTGACCAGGGCCGGGCTGGGGCTGGGTTCAGGCCGCCCTTTCCCTGGTCACGGCCGGTAAGAGCTTGGTTCAGTAGTTTGAATTCATAAACATCCGTGACACCATTTGGTCAGCATTCCATTCCAAAATCTGGATGGCCTATTAGAAAGATTTGTCAATTACCTTTTTAGAAGTGGTTTACAAAAAAAGAATAGATATATGGTATTTAAGGGCAATGTTTCAAAGGTGTTTAAGTGACTTAGGAGCCTAAGCACCATTTTCAGTAGGGAGTTAGGCAGTTGGAAGACCAAGACTATGGCTACACTAGACACCTTACAGTGGTGCTGTAAGCTCTTTAGTGGAACCACTCTAAGATGACGGGAGAGAACTCTTCCATCAACTTAATTACTCCAACCCCTGCGAGCAGCGGTAGCTATGTCGGCAGGAGAAGCTCTCCCACCGACATAGTCCACACCGGCGCTTAAGTCGGCATACATTATGGCACTTGGGGGGGAAGGGGAGTGGCTAATTCACACCCTAAAGCGACATAATCTGTGTCGACTTAAGCTGTAGTGTAGCCATAGCCTAAATCTCACTGAAAGATTCCTAAGTGCCTATTGACTAAGTTCCTTTTGAAGATAGTATTTAAATTTCTAAAGTCACTTTGGTGACTCAGAAAACATTACCCTTCATCTTATTTAACAATGGTTGATGCAATAATGCAAAAGATTGATTTGCTCTAGGTCCTTTCTGAAATGCTAGTGCAATGTAGCTAGCAATGTGGTTAACTTGGGCCTGTTGCAACTGCCATTAATATCTTTCCATTGACTGTAGTGGGAGTTGGATTGAGCCCTAAATAAGACTGTCTTGTTCCAGACTACTACATAGCAAGGGCTTAGATAATTATGCAACTCCATTAACAGTCACATCAACACCAAGGGCAGAGTAACTGTGGTTCAGGTCTTGATCAGCAAATCATAGAACGGCCTTGCATAGAAACAGGCAGGGTAAAATTCAAAGTTTTTCCTTGGAAACCTATCACCGGCAAGCCTTGAAACTGATCATAGCAGCTACACTTGGAAATGATCTTTTAGATAATTGACACCACCTCCCTTTAAATGAAAATGCCAGATATTTAAAACACTTGTATATCTAATTAGATAAAAGGTGTACTATTTACAACATGAGCCTAAAGCATTTTAAAAAGTTGTTTGCCATTCTCTTTCAGTTTTAAGAGATTTGTAAATGTTAAATCCTGTTTGTTGGTGCTAATCCTGTGGTATACTGAAATGCCTGCATTTGATGAAAAAGTGAAATCCACAAGGCACTTACAGAAATGAATTGCCAATATTGGAAGCACTAAGTGGATTTGATGTGTGATTTTGTTGTTGTTGTTGTTCACAGTTTTTTTCTTCCTTACTTTATCCTGTTGCCATAGAAATGAGTTCAAACTCCAAACATGGTCATTTTGTCTGGTTTAAAGGCCACTCATTCCATTTAACTCAAGATATTCAGTATGGATTCTGAGAAAACTGAAGAAAGAAAAACAATGCATTCTGCTGTTTAATAAAAAGAACCTTAATTTGCAAAGGGCAGTGAATGAGTCGCACAGAAAAGCAGTGAGAAAAGGTGAATCTGTGTACCAGAAGATTGCCTGCCTCTCCCTATTATTAGGTACAAAAATAGAGCAGTGGTTTTAAATTGCTGCTAGTCCCATCTCCTGAAAACTTGACAGTAAGAAGAGGCTGCTGGGTAAGCTATTCTGATATTTCGAAAAATTAGAGTCTTTAAAGAAAAGTGGAGAGAGACCTCTTTTTGATTTACATGACAAAGAGACAAAAAAGGTGTTATGGAGGCATATTAATGAACTCTTAAGGTACTGAATGAGCTAAATCAGAGGCAGTGTTCAGGCTGCTCATACTGACTGTGGCAACTCTCACCCTCTTTGTTAATACTATTAGATGCATGATGTAACAAGAACACATTTATTTTGTTTAAAGGGTTTAAGTGCAATGTATCTTATGCTTTTAAAGTGTGGAGAAATCACTTAGCATCGAGTCCTGTTTGCCTCCTTTTATCTGGACTGATGGGAAGAGGGACTATTGTAATGAGCACACTGTTCTGTGAGTCAAGAGTTCTAAGTTCTATTCCAGACCTACTTAGCACTGACTTACTGTGTGACTTTGGGCAAGGTCCAGGGTCTCTGGGCCTTAGTTTATCCATTTGTGCAATTGGGATAAAAATAACCCCATAGAGGTGTTATGAAGTGTCATTAATGTTTGTAATATTCTTTGACATGCTCAGATGAACGGTATTATGGAATTGCAAAAATCCAAGCTCTCCCTGTCAAAAAAACAAAATCAGATCTTTCGCCTCTTCTGCCAGATTGACAGATGGTTGTTTGCTCAACTGACTGCCTTGCAGTAGAGGGAAAATTAAGACCTGAATGATAACTATCAAAGTCCCTGTATTGCAAAGCACTGAGGCGATCAGAGTAACTCAGTGCAAGAGTACCAGCACGCAGACTGAGAGAAACAAGAATGTAGTCCTTGGATTTAATGTGCCTGAAACTATGGTGTATGTCAGAAAGTACACTGGATTGACATGGGGCATAAGATAACAGGAAACTTGAAGAGAATCACTAACATACTATTTTCAAGAGAAGTAGGAATTTTGTTAGTTACTCACATGGTGAGCCACTGAGAGAGTCAAAAAGAGAATCCACATCTCCCAACGCTTACTTCTCTGCACTAATTGCCAGTCAATGCCTTCTCCTAGGGAGTTTATCTTAGACATTTTGGTGAGGCAGCAGTCAAAGCAGGGTTTTGTTGGGATATTGAGCGAAGAGGGGAGCTAAGATGCAGCATTGTTTCTACAAGTAGATCAAGTTAGAAATTAAAAACCAGATATTTGTAAATTCATAATTAAATGCATCTTTCATATTTGAGGCATTCTAACACACTTTACAGGGAGTTCAAAGATTCATAGACTCCAACACCAGAAGGGACCAGTGTGATAATCTAGGCTGACCTCCTGTGTATCACAGGCCATAGAACTTCCTCAAAGTAATTCCTAGAGCAGATCTTTTAGAAAACCATCCAATCTTGATTGAAAAAATTGACAGTGATTGATAAGGCACCAGGATCCTTGGCAAAATGATTAATTACCCCGACTGTTAAAAAAAAATCCCTTTTTTTCAGTCTGACTTTGTCTAGCTGGATACTCACTGAGGTGTCAGTACAGCTTGTGTTACTCCTCTTTCAGTTGCACTCAGCAAGAGCTGAGCCTTGAACATGATGTCTTCTTTAATGAGAAATTGGCTATTGAGCAAGGTACACCCAATTTTTTCAAAAGTGCCACGGAAGATGTAAGTCACAACAGAAGCTGGTAGATGGACCTCATCCACAGGAGGCACCTCTTGCCATGTACAGCACTTTAATTGTGGCACTGTTGCACATAATGGAATGTTGATTCCAAGCAATAATCTCATTGGTGTGTTTCATAATTTAGGACTAAATTCTGATTTCAGTTACCCTGATAGAACTCCACTGAAATTGAGGAGTGGCCCCAGAGTATCTAACAGCTGAATTCAGCCCAAATGTGGGACAGCAGAGCAATGAATACTAGACTGCACACAGCTCTACTCCCGAGGGATGAAGTCCATGAAGTGGCTGCAGAGTACAGCTGGTCGGGAATTTTTCCACAAAATATTTTTCTCTGAAAAATGCTAATTTGTCAAAACCAGAACTCTTCTTGTGGCATGATCAGTGTCAACAAATTTCCTGATTCAAAAAAAGTTGAAAAAAGTTTTGTCATTTTTGAAACAAAGTGGGTTTTTTTGTTTGTGTCAGAATGACTTTTGATTTTGAAATTTAACTTAATTTATATTTAAAAAGGTCAAAATCAAAATGTTTATGTTTCAGTTGACCTGAACCAAAATTATGAGGCAGCCTACCCCCTGCATGGCCCCTTTAGAATCCTGCTCTCTGTTGTGCAGCAGAACTATACTGATTGTCCAGAGAAGATTCCATGCCTGCAGAGGATGGGGCATGTAATGGTAATATATAAATTCAGGCCTGGCCTCTAACAACATCACAGCTACCACTACTCTCCAGTGCCAGTGGTGGGCATGAGCCCAAGCTCTAGTGTGGAATCTGAATTGACAGCATCCTGGCTGGGGGTTGAGAAAGCTACAAATTGAGCTGGAATGGTAACAGTAGAGTATCATACAAATGCAAAGAGATGGAGAGCCAACTTTCAAAGTTATCTATTAAACTGACTCTGGAAAAAAAAGAGTGTGAAATATTAAAAGGCGAAGAGGTATTGCTTTCATGTACATAATCCCCCTTCCCCCCCATACCCAGTTTGTACAACCTGTAACTGAAGGAAGCTATAGTAACACAGCAACAAATGACAGCCAGTAGGAGAACATTATTTTTAATATACATATCTGTCAGACAAGCTCTAAACTGGTAGCTGTGAAGGCTGACCTAGTTGTCTGGCAGTTGGCACAACAGACTGCCTAATGGGGAACATGAGTCTGAGTCCTGTAGCATCACTATAACAGGGGCCTGGCAGGAGAGGTCTGGAAATGGTTAGAACTGTGGGGGATAAAAAATGAGAAAATCTTTTCATGAAAAGTCAGACTAGCGGGGTGGTGTTATATACATAGATATGTTACTTTAAAAAATGGGAATGCAAGGAACTCATTTCAATGAATCTGAACAACGTACAGTCAATCCAAGACTAGTATAAGCATTAATGGCCGGATGTCTTCCAATTTTACTTTATTTTGAGGCATTTACCATGGCTGGCTACAGTACTTATTACTTCTCACACATTCAATGGAACACCTTGCACAGCTGTTCCATAACAGTAATGATGTTAAGTACACTAACGCAGAATCAATGAATGGACCAATCAAAGCTAGAAAAAATAGTCTAACACACTATTAATTTGAAGAATGATGTATTCTTTCTGATATAAAAATAAATGAGTCTAAATCTCAGTTCCTTTATTTTCATCTGTCAACTTATAAACATAAGAGTGCTTAAGCAGTAAGTTAGTTGATTGCAATCTATATTTGGTAGATTAACATTTATATTATTTATTTTGGGAATTTAAAATATACCAACATTAAATCATCTCTATAAAATGAATTTTCAAACCATGACAGATTCTGCAGAAGCTAAATGGATAGAGACCTCTCTATATATTCTGTCTAGGTTAGAACCACTTCCTAATAAGTGAATATTCTCCAGAGGTTGTCCTTCTTGTTACATATGCTCCTAATTCATATTCTAAGAGCCCTTTTATGTTTTGTCTGGGAGAAGGATCACAATTCATTTGCGATGGGAAAAGACCATGAGTTAGAAAACAGTTATTGATTAACACCATTGAAAACTTATTTTGCTGCTCAGTTTAATGGAATAAACTGAATTCATGTGTTTGGACTGAAACTGAAATTAACCCCTTCATTCTTCTTAGACTAACTACTGTCCCCTTTTTAAATCACAGCCTCTTTTGCCCGAAAGAAAATTTAAATTCTCACTGCATTGGAAATCTTCAAGAAAGCTGCTAAAACAAATAAACTTAAAATGTACTCATCTTTGCTTTCCATCTAGACGATCCTGACATTTTGCCTACTTAGCAAATAAGTCATGTGACTGACCCCTGGCATCTATGGGGAATTATCACCCTGTTACATGTAGTGGCAGGTATACAATCATTTCTACAGAGCACTGAAGGTAAATTCAAACCAAGCATTTCTTTTATTATAACAAAAAATGTATTAAGTGAAACTGAACAAATTCTTATTTCTATCTTTATCTCCAAAGCTCTTAACTCATGTTTCTATACCAGCCTACTAAATGTAAGTGATAACATACCAAGTCAACACTGAACAGAATGGAGCAGGTATTAGACAAAGCCTGGATGGTCATATTTATATATAGTTTTTTATTGCTTCTTTATTTCTACACCCCATATGGAAACCCAATATAAAAATTGCCCGTCAAGCACACGTTCCACCAAGAAGGTACCATCAAATGGGACAAGCGAAGTTAGACTCTTTTAGTGCAACTCTCGGGGAACAAGAGAGTTTACTCAGGAGTGGGGGTTGTGAGCAAGGACTGCATACCAATGGATTGAAATTTTTAACCTGGCATTCCCCTTTTGAGAGAATGTCCCAGATGACCTTTAGAGATAGCATACTTGTTGGCCCAGATATGATTAGGTATAAACCAAATCTCAGCACCTGATCCAATTATCACTCAAGCCAAAGTAAAGACTCGCATTGTTAAGAAAGGGAGCTGGATCAGGGCCTTATTCAGTTTCTACTGGCATCCATATTAGTCCTGGTAGCTAAATAGAACTCTCCAAATCTGGGTTGCTAGTTCCATAAAATATAGCTTTGTCCCTGTGAAGTGGTTGATTCACTGCTAGTACCTCCTTGTGAAGTAGAAGCTCTCTTCCTGTCAGGTACTTCCTGCCAATGATCGCACCAGCTCTGCAGTGGCCTGCTTCTTCCTGAGACTTGGGCCTCTGGCCAGTCACTTTAAAGTCTCTCCCCTTCCAGGTTAGTCCATAAACAAAAAGCCTGGGGAATTAACACAAATAAATGAGCTAATAGGAAATAGAAGGGAATGATTCTCTCTCAAGGTGAGTCAGCATCTAGCCTTCCCTTCCCTCAAGGAGGGTTCATCAAGCAGTGGTCATCTGGGAAGCTCCTGCCTTCAGTCAACCCATTCCTCAGGAGCTGAGGGTCTGTTCTCTTCCCTGGTCTGCCAATAAGCGAGTGGCTCTGATCCCTTTTTAAACTCCTTTTCCAGCCTGTGTATGCTCTGCAGGTGTGGCAGGGCAGAGCTGCCTGAGCCCAGAGCAGCCCCTTATCCCCAGGTTGTCCAGTTTGAGGTTTGTATGCCCCATCTCACTCTCTAATGGTAGCCTACTGTTATTGAGGAGCATCATTGAATCTGACCTATGCAAAACAGAGACAGTCATAGGTGTGACCGTGGGTCTGCCTCCCTTCCCATACTGCTGGTACTGACTATAACCAGAATATTAATGATAAGAACAAGAAAGCTGAAAGCATGCAAAAAAGTTATTGGTGTCCTGGCAGTGAGTCTGGTGCTGTTACAGCTGACTTCTGTCCAAACTTCCCCATACACAACAAACTTCACACATTGCCTAGTATCCTCCAGGCCACTAACATTGGTCACCACTTCTCATAGTCATCTCCTCAAATCTGCCAACTCCCTTGGGAGAATATTTCACAAAAGAATAGAATTCACTTTCAGGAAGTTTTTCCTGATAATCATCCTACATTTTCTGCTCTGAATTTCATCCCATTACTCTTAGTTATATCTCCTGGTGCCATACTAAAAAATCCTTTCCTTGGCATTGGTAGCACTCTTCAAACATTTGTAGTTTATTATAATGCTCTGCCCCCACCTTCATCATCACTTAGCCAGTTTAGTTCCACCTAGTCCCCAGGTAATTAATGTCACTATTCTCTAAATTCCCTCTAATTGATCAATATATTTCTAGCTATATGTTGCCCAGAAATGAACAAAGTGTTACAGATGTACCAGAAACATATGGGAAACCACTATGATTACTAGTGTAACACCAACAGAGTGCTAGGCATACTTCAAGGTCCCAGTCTCAACACAGGACTCAATGGGGTTGAACTGGCCCTTGGCATCAGAGCAGCCAGCTGGGGATCACTAGGGTGCAGCATGCCCATTCCTGTAGGCATGCCCCAATGCCCCATCTGTAATTGGCAGGTGGAGTGGGAGGAGGTGACTTAAAGCTGGTTAGGACAACTTTTTTAACTCTTTGTGGATCACAGGCAAGTGTCTGGTCCAATGTGCAAATGAGAGCCCCCTACAGTAGGAATCTGCTAACAGCACAGCTCAAAATATGACTGACTGCTTGTGAGATGAAACTATACAGAGAATGCTGAAATCTGCTTATGTGCTTGCAAACTCAGCGGATCCAAGATTCAAGGCTTCACAATTCCCACATGACCTGGGAGGAGACAAACACTGTGAAACAACAGCTAGGGAACTTCCAGCTTTCAGCAAGGACAGAAGATCAACTGAAACAGCAGTATCTGCTGCTCAGCCAGCACCAGCCCAAGCAGAAGCTGCTGCTTCAACTTTCACATCCTTTTTCCTATTGCCATTTCCCAGCCAATGCTGCAGCAGCAGTTCTGTGCCTCGATATTTCACAAACAACTTTAAGAAAGCTGTAACACACGGAGGGCTGATAAAGAGACACTGATCTTTATTTCCTGGCCCAAACACATGATGTGATACATGGTTACAAAAGGTGCTTCTCACATGACAGTGAGTAGTATCTACTTCCTTTTTTCTTGAAAAGTAAAGTGCAAATAAAATATATCAACTAAAACCAACTATCACTCCCTAATATAAAGAATTACTAAAAACACAGAAGTAGAAACACCTAGGAAGGAGATCAGGGTATTGGACATCGGTCAAAAACTAGCATCTCTGAACAATAGTGTCTTTCTCATCTCATAGCCACTAATCATTCTCAAAACAGATTTTTCTGCTGCTAGTTCTCAGAACAGTTCCTATTTGGCCAATGAGGTGAATGCCCTATCTGGAACCTGTGTTTTCATTGTGAATGACTGGTTGTGTCACTGCTACTTCCCTCAGCACAGAAGCACTGTCAGCAATGTCATGATTTTTAGCGTTTTTCTTAAACCCCTGGTGCCTAATCATGATCTTGCATGAAAATCTCACCTTTCATTGGAAAAAAATAAGTCACTAACCCTCGTGGTTAAAGGGAAAAGCTTTAAAACAGAAATCAAGTGCACCACACAGGCTCAAACACAACAATTATTATTAAAATCTCATGATTTGTGGCAGGAGGATGAACTCGGGAGTTTTGAATATTTTTGCACCAGTAGCATTCTGGATGTCCTGAAGAGACAGCCAGTGTCCTCCTTGGTTTTGTTTAGGTGTCTTATCTTCCTCCTGTGGTACTGACCCCAATGGGTATGGATATATGAATATTCTGTGAATGTTTCATTATCCAGTTGGTGCCTGAAAGCTAACATTCTCTCCCATTTGCAATGGGGATAATTATTTTGGCTTTTTTTACATCTCTTGGCACTTGGAGTTTGAGGCATTCTGGGGTCAGGACTATTAAGAATGATGTGGAGTGGGTTCTAACTTCATATCTACTCTAGAATGTCTCAGGACATTTCTCCATCAGCAGAGGTCAGAAGAATTTTAGGTAGATGGAGCACCAGTTAGGTAGAGCCCTTCAGCCAATTATCAGAGCTAGACACTAGGAGATTGATTTTAAATGAAGGGTATTCTTTAAACACAGCCTTTTTTTACTACACCTTCCAAGAAGTCAAGTCCCCCCGCCAATTTTTTTTCTTATTGGGAAAAAAATGTTAGAAATGTGTTCCCTACCTTAACTGTGTAATAAACGAGCCCTTACTAGAGAAAGAACAGAAAAATAAATTGCTTTCAGCAAACTAAGAAACTTGACTATAAGGAATTCTGATTTCCTGTTTTGGCAGCTGAAAAGAAGTGAGAATGGATGGGGAATAAACATGTTCTTCTCTGGCTTCACCGGAAACATTCCACAAAGCAGCACAAAGTCTGCGTGGAGCCCGGTGACTTCATCTTTCTGTTGTGTTCCAAGTTTCAGTGCAGTGCTGAAGCACATCACTAGAGTGAAGAACTGTGCTGATGATACTTGAAAGAGTATGTATGACTGACTACTTGGCTTGTTGCATATGTTGCCCTCCTCCACTTTTTCCTTAGTAGTATCATTGACACATAATAGGGTTAATGGCTCCATCAGGTGACACTCAATATTATGTCAATGGACTTTACTATATCTTGATTTAGCAAGAGTCTTTAGCCTGGTCTACACTAGGCGTTTAAACCGGTTTTAGGAGTGTAAAACCGATTTAACGCCACACCCGTCCACACTAGGAGGCACCTTATATCGATTTTAATGGCTCTTTAAATCGGTTTCTGTACTCCTCCCCGACGAGAGGAGTAGCGCTAATATCAGGATTAACATATCGGAATAGGGTTAGTGTGGCCGCAAATCGACGGTATTGGCCTCCGGGCGGTATCCCACAGTGCACCAGTGACCGCTCTGGACAGCATTCTGAACTCTGATGCATTGGCCAGGTAGACAGGAAAAGCTCCGCGAACTTTTGAAATTCATTTCCTGCTTCCCCAGCGTGGAGAGCTCATCAGCACAGGTGACCACGCACAGCTCATCTGCACAGGTAACAATGCAGTCTCCTGAGAATCGAAAAAGAGCCCCAGCATGGACTGCACGGGAGATACTGGATCTGATCGCTATATGGGGAGAAGATTCAGTGCTAACAGAACTGCGTTCCAAAAGACGAAATGAAAAAGTATTTGAAAGAATTTCTAAGGCTATGACGGATAAAGGCCACAGCAGGGACTCACTGCAGTGCAGAGTGAAAGTTAAGAAGCTCAGACAAGCCTACCAGAAAACCAAAGAAGCAAACGGAAGGTCCGGGGCAGGTCGGAAAACATGCCGCGTCTATGCTGAGCTGCATGCAATTTTAGGGGGCTGTGCCACAAGTACCCCACCCCTGACCGTGGATTCCGAGGTGGGGGTTGTAATCTCTGCCATGGCTGAGGATTATGCAGACGGGGAAGATGAAGATGAAGAAGAGGAGGACGACCTAGCAGAGAGCACACAGCACTCCGTGAGCCCCAGCAGCCAGGAGCTTTTTCTCACCCGGACGGAATTACCCTCCTCCCAGCCCTCCCAAGCAACTATCCCAGACAATGACGCCATGGAAGGGACCTCTGGTGAGTGTACCTTTGCAAATAGCAAACATTGTTTTTTAAGCAAGCGTTTTTTAATGATTGATTTGCCCTGAGGACTTGGGATGCATTCGCAGACAGTATAGTTACTTAGAAAAGTTTGTTAACATGTCCGGGGATTGAGCGGAAATCCTCCAGGGACATCTCGATGAAGCGCTCCTGGAGGTACTCCAGAAGCCTTTGCAGAAGGTTTCTGGGCAAGGCAGCCTTGTTCCGCCCACCATGGTAGGACACTTTACCACGCCATGCATGTAGCAAGTAATCAGGTATCATTGCATGGCAAAGCATAGCTGCGTATGGTCCCGGTGATTTCTGGCATTCAAGAAGCATCCGTTCTTTATCTCGCTGTGTCATCCTCAGCAAAGTGATATCGTTCAGGGTAACCTGGTTAAAAATCAGGAATTTAAGTAAGGGGGATGGCCATTTTCCTACTGGGTTCGTGGACTGCAGCAGCTTAAAAAAAAACCTTTCCTGCACGTAGCCAAGCAGGGGGAGGGGAGGAGTGAAATGCCGATGATCTTTTTCGTGTTTGGTCAGTGGGGATCTTCCCCAAGCTACCAGCCACGCAGTGGGTGGGGGGGTGGGAAGGGTGTTGATTAGCAGGGAGCTAGCATGGTATTAGCCATGCGTTGCGGGGAGGGGTAAATCACTACAGAAGCCGAAAGACAGTGGCTTACCATGGCCGCATGCAAGCTGAATTCTGATGCCCGGACCTGTGTCTGTGAGATCTATAACTCCAGAGCTGCAGGCACTCAGTATTAAGATGAAAAATGCGACCTTGTAGGGAAATCACATGTGCTATGTAAGGTGAATAGTGCTGTTCACTGTGAAAGAGTATAACCATTGTTCTGTAAAATGTATCTTTTTAAATATTTCTCTCCCTCATGCAGCTGCAAATTTTTCAAGCGTCCCTCCTCCATCCCAAAGGTTAGCACAGATAAGGTGGAGGAAAAAGAAGACACGAGATGAAATGTTCTCGGATATTATGGAAGTTACACGCAAGAAAAGAGCTCATCTGAATGAGTGGAAGGACGTGGTATCAAATTACAGGAAAGATGCCAGTGAACGTGAGGACAGGGGGGACACCCGAGATGAGAGGTGGCGGCAGGAAGACCGGCAGGAAAATCAGCGGTGGCGGCAGGAAGGTCAGCGGTGGCGGGATGCAACTCTGGGGCTGCTGCGTGATCAAACTGACATGCTCCAGCGTCTGGTGGAGCTTCAGGAACGGCAGCAGGATCACAGAGTGCCGCTGCAGCCCCTGTATAACCACCCTCAACCCTCACCATGTTCCACATCCTCCTCACCCAGACGTGTAAGAACGCGTAGGGGGAGGCTCTGTGCACCCGCCCACTCCACCCCCGTGGACAGCCCAACCAGAAGGCTGTCATTACTGAGAAATTTTTAATGGCCTTCTCCATCCCTCCTATCCTCCTCCCAAACCACACCCTTACTTCTCTCCCTCTTTTTATAATGAATTAATAAAGAATTCATTATTTTTATACTATAGTGACTTTATTTGCATAAGTAAGCTGTACTCGAAGGGGGAGGGTGAGTTGCTTACAGGGAATGAGTCAATCAAGAGGGGGTGGGTGTTCATCAACAAACACAGCAGTCACAGTGCACCCTGGCCATTGATGAAGCTCGTTTTCAAAGCTTCTCTGATGCGCACCGCTTCCTGGTATGCTCTTCTAATCTCCCTGGTGTCTGGCTGCGCGTAATCAGCGGCCAGGTGATTTGCCTCAGCCTCCCACCCCGCCATAAAGGTCTCCCCCTTACTCTCACAGAGATTGTGGAGAATACCGCAAGCAGCAATAACATAGGGGACATTGGTTTGGCTGAGGTCTGAGCGAGTCAGTAATGTGCGCCAGCGCGCCTTTAAACGGCCAAATGCACATTCCACCACCATTCTGCACTTGCTCAGCCTGTAATTGAACAGAACCTGACCACTGTCCAGGCTGCCTATGTATGGCTTCATGAGCCATGGCATCAAGGGGTAGGCTGGGTCCCCCAGGATAACAACAGGCATTTCAACATCCCCAACTGTTATTTTCTGGTCTGGGAAGTAATTCCCTTGCTGCAGCCGTTTAAACAGAGTAGTGCTTCTGAATACGCGAGCGTCATGAACCCTCCCTGGCCATCCCACTTGGATGTTGGTGAAACGTCCCTTGTGATCCACCAGTGCTTGCAGCACCATTGAAAAGTACCCCTTCCGGTTTACGTACTGGGTGCCCGGTGCCAAGATAGGGATATGGGTTCCATCTATTGCCCCCCCACAGTTAGGGAATCCCAGTGCAGCAAAGCCATCCACTATGGCCTGCACGTTTCCCAGAGTCACAACCTTTCGTAGCAGCAGCTTAGTGATTGCTTTGGCTACTTGCATCACAGCAGCCCCCACAGTAGATTTTCCAACTCCAAATTGATTCCTGACTGACCGGTAGCTGTCTGGCGTTGCAAGCTTCCACAGGGCTATCGCCACTCACTTCTCAACTGTGAGGGCTGCTCTCATCTTGGTATTATGGTGTTTCAGGGCAGGGGCAAGCAAGTCACAAAGTTCCATGAAAGTGCCCTTACACATGCGAAAGTTTCGCAGCCACTGGGAATCGTCCCACACCTGCAACACAATGCGGTCCCACCAGTCAGTGCTTGTTTCCCGGGCCCAAAATCGGCGTTCAATGGATAGAATCTGCCCCATTACCATCAGGATCTCCAAAGCGCAGGGGCCCGCGGTTTGAGAGAATTCTGTGTCTACGTCCTCATCACTGTCATCGCCGCGCTGCCGTATCCGCCTCCTCCTCACCTTGGTTTGAAGGTCCTGGTTCACCATATACTGCACGAGAGTGCGCGAGGTGTTTAAAACATGCACGATTGCGGTATTGAGCTGAGCAGGGTCCATGCTTGCTGTGTTATGGCGTCTGCACAGTTCACAAAGCAAAAAAGGCGCGAAACGGTTGTCTGCTGCTTTCAGGGAGGGAGGGGTGAGGCTGTACCCAGAACCAACCGCGACAATGATTTTTGCCCCATCAGGCACTGGGATCTCAACCCGGAAATTCCAAGGGGCGGGGGAGGCTGCGGGAACTATGGGATAGCTACGGAATAGCTACCCACAGTACAACGCTCCAGAAGTCGACGCTAGCCTCAGACCATGGACGCACACCACCGATTTAATGTGTTTAGTGTGGTCGCGCGCACTCGATTTTATACAATCTGTTTTGCTAAACCGGTTTATGTAAAATCGGAATAATCCCGTAGTGTAGACATACCCTTTGTATTAATCATGACCTCCTGAAGACATTTTGACTGGTTACTGTCTGCTGGAAGTGCATATCATCAATATTCTATACACTTTTATTCTGGACTTTGGTACCTTTATGGGTGTGAATGAGCATTAATAACTAAGTTCTATATTCTTGGATATTATGGATTGTGGATAGTCAACAGGGAACAGGTAGTAACTGCACTGTAAATATCATAAAGATGTGCCTTGTATTTTTAATACTATAAAGGAACAAAATTTTTGTACAATTATGGTCATTTGCAATCAGAAAAGGAGAACTCAACATAGTACATTTCCACAAGCAAAACAAAGAGCTGGAGCAAAACAGATTCATTATGAATTAATGAAATAAACTCTGCACTTACATTATTTTGGCTTCAACCAAAATCAAGCGCCTGGTTCTTCTATTACCTCACTAGGGCAAGCCAAGACCAACTACATGGAAGTTGGTAGAGTTACACTGGCCTTAAAACTGTCTAAGTGAGAAGAGAATCAGGTCTTAAGTGTTTATGCAAATGTTACTGTACAAACAACTTAAAATCATTGACTGGCCAGACTAATTAGCCAGTGTCAGTGTAATAAGGACTTAATAATATGCAAGCAGAAGGGACATTGGGGAAATGCTGATGTGTAAAACACTGCATCAGGTTTAGACTGGTCAATGCCAAATGCTTGAGGTGGATTTTCCTTTTCCATACTTTTCTACAACAATATTAAATTGGTAGACTACCAACGAAATCTCAGTCAGTCATATGCACAAGGAAAATATAAGGAAAACAACATTAATTAAGGTTATATTAAAAGGTATGATATTGATATATTGATGCACTGTGTTTACTTGTAGGCATAATAAATCTACACAATGGAGCTCAGAAGAAATTAAGATACCTATAGAAACACACTGGCTTTGGGAAAATAAACATATCACCTGATTAACTCTCCCCACCCCCAGTCATGTTTCTTTTTTATTTACTTAGCTCAAAAACTGGATTTTCACTAGATATTGTGACTTGTTATCGTTCATGTGATATATCATAGTTACCAGTAGAGAGGCACTCGAACTAAAATTCTGGATCAGAAAGACACCCTCAAGCTTTATTAAAGGTCATATCTGTAATTAAAATGCAAACGTTGTGCCCCTGATCTGGAAACGGATCACATGCTGAAGAGGTGCCTATTAGCCAGCTATTGTGGTGCTCACTGAGGGAATGAAAATAGCACAGGCCTAAATTTTCAAACCTGGGGGCCTGAAGTTAAGCTCCATGTTTAGACATTTAATTAGATTCAGAAGCCCAAGTGTGAGAGCTCTGGTTTGGCCTTTATTGTCAAAAATGTTAATAAGAGCATGTGGCAAAGTGACTCAGCATCCAGTGTATTGTCTTGTGGTTAGGTGAGGCATTAAGGGTTTTCTCTCTGTGCAGCCCAAGTCCACTAGTGGTCCCCTCTTCCCTTGTGACTTCAGCCAGGTCACCTTTTGCTCCCACCCCTTGAAGGGTAAACCAGGGTCTTCACCCAGTAGTCCCATGATCTCATACCAGGTCAATGGCCTAAATCCAGGCCCAATAATCTCTCTGGTCCCTTGTGTCTGGGGTTTTCCTGGAGATGCTGTAAGGGAACTCGGACCCTGTACTCTCAGTTCCAGCCAAGGGACCCTTATAGGAGTGGATAAGGCCTGCCTTGTCAGACCTCTTGCTTCTTTCCTGAGCTACTTCCGATGTCAGCACACCTTCTTTGCAAGGGCCTTGTATTCTCAGTGGGGGTCAAATAACTAGTCCCAGGTCTAAAGGCTATCAAGGAAATGAAACTAAAGTAACAGAAATTAAGAGCAACACCAGTTTCTTTATCCTATCAGGATCCTCCAGCTATCTGTCCTACTGCTCTGTGTTCACAGGCAACCAAAGATGGTTTGTCTCTCTGCTGTGCTTCTTCCTGGGAGCTGAGGATGAGAGTTCTGTCTGCTGCCCCTGGTTGGGCCCTTCTGAACTGAGCTTCCTCCTTTTTAAGGCACCTCCTTCAAGATTTGCATGTCTCACAGGTGCAGTAGGATGGGGCTGGCTGAACTATCTTGTTTGTACAGCCCATCCCAGAGCACAATTTGATAGATGAAAAATCTTTGGAGTATTTTACAAGCAATATCTGATTTCACTACTATATCAGATTGCATGGTACAATTCCACTGATGTTTTCCCTAGAGATGGGTTAAAACTACAAATTTGAATCCAAACCCCTTTGAATTTCAAGGGTTTCAAATTGAGAGCCTCAGATCTGGACCTCTAGCCACATCTGGTTTGGTTTCTGGGTCAAATTCAAAATCAGACAGGCACTATTTTCTTCTTTTGGGAGTGGCTGAAAGCCAGTGAGATCTTTTATACAGCAGAAATTGTGACGCTCTCATGAGATTCCCACCAACTGCATCAAATATTTCATGAGAATACCTTGGGACATTTTACTGCCATTGAATCCAAACTACTACCATAGCTCTGATTTAGCCTGTAAGACAAACCCCAGCCCAAATTGAATCCAGATTCAGACACCGTTTCCTTGACCTATGTCTAGGTTTGGTCTACTTTTTGATACTGAACAAAGCTGGCAGGTTGAAATGTCAGTGGAGCAGCACCACACAGTCCAACTGGGTATAAAAGAGGTAACAGGTGTATTCATGGAAGTTATCATGATACCATTTGCATGCATTGTTATCATAAATGAGTATTGATGCTTAGGGATACCTGCTATGATCCCGGTGCTGGTTTCACAGACATCAGATAAATGCAGTAAGAGAATAGGGGCACAATACCATGATATTAGGTGCTAGCACTAGAATTACTGTGCTCCTGCCCCTCCATGTTATGGCTGCAGGGTTTATATATTCTGCTCTATCTATGGGGATAATTAGACTGGCACTACTCACTGACTCAAGGAGTCCAAATTCAATTCTGCATGAAGAACATATATACACACACACACACACACAATTCCCTGCTTATTTTGCTTTGAAACGTGGGTGACTTGAAGAAAAAGTTCTTGTGTTTTGAAATGTGCCTTTGTAAAAATAAATGAGGGCCAGATCCTTAGCTGTAAATTGAAAGGTATTGCACACTGCCTATATTTTCATGTGATGTAACTATAAATCAGGAATATTTCATCTCTGAGACTAAATCCTGGTCCCATCGACTTCAGTGATTTGACCTTTGCTCTGCAATCTGTATTGGTTTTGAATATGTTTGGAGGTGAAGATTCAAAAGTTGGTTTTGAAGTATGAAGTCCTAAATGGTGTGGATTCTAACTACATTAGAAACCTTTTTTTTGACAGCTGTTGTGATGACTAGGGACTCTGGGCTAACACTCCCCATAGAAGGGTCTTTGACTCTACCACCCTCTTCATCCTTTGCCCAACATGTATTTGTTGGTCTTCAGGACATGCTGCAACACCTAGTTATTTTCCCATGTTTTCCCAGTATAGGTTGAGTGGGTGTGAGTGAGTTGAGGGAAACAAATTTCTTGTTGGTGGGGTGGGAAAAGGTTTTGTGTGGCTTTTTATCTAGTTGAACTATTTGTATGTGTTGGTAAAAAAAAAAAAATGAGCCTAGCTGTGTTTGACAAATCAAAATAAATGGTCCCACATGAGAAAGCTCTGAGTTGGAGAAATAAATGTCTCTTGCTTAGTTCAACCATTTAAAATGGTCAATACATTTCTAACATAACTGTCTTTATTCAATAGCTGTCCCATCTTTATATGGCTGAATTCTACTACATTGGCTTCTTAAAACAAAAATCTGTAAAACATTTTTTACTATATATCACAGATGAATCTGAGCTGTAAAGTTTGGACCTTGATCTGGATGCTAACTTTTCCAGTGCTCAAAGGTGCTCAGGACTGGGGTTTTGGAACTGAGCACATTTCTGATATATTTATGGTACAATTTGAGAGATATATAGTGGTGAGTCCATCACATCATCTCTCTGATTTGCACTGATTGGTGCACCCATTGAAGAGTACTTAAAATTTGCAAATTGGTAAGCAAGTTAGCAAACACAGTGGATAAAACCCAAGGGTTATGTATCACACAAAATATTATTTTGGTTGTATTTTTACATGAATACTTTGAAATAAGGCAAACACTCTCCACTTGTATGAACCTCACACCCATAGTATCTCAATACCTCACAAACATTAATGAATTTATCTTCAGAACAACTTTGTGAGGTAGGGAAGCATCATAATTATTCCCATTTACAAATGGTGAACAAATACACAGGGAAATGAAGTGACTTGCCCAGTGTCATACAGGAAGTTTGTGGCTGAGCTGGGAATTGAACCCAATCCAGTCCATTAACCACAAGACTATCCTACTTTATCTACAAAGCTCCAGTCTTAGGTTAATATTCACTGGGATTTGCTTTACAGGAACTATTATGTAGAACCTTGCTAATTCACACATTTCCAGTTTGTACACAACATAATCTGCATACAAAAATACCGGTAACTTTTCAGTGATCCCCTTTTCAGCAAAGATTTTGCGGCAGAGTACAGTAGAGAGATTTCACATTACTTTACTCCTTTTACAAGATTTCCTACAGTACTGTGTATTTACCAATGTGCTGTGAATTATCACACATAATTAAAACTAAGCTAGTCAAAGAAATTAAAAGCACATTTTGTGATGCATTATCCTGGCTTTTTAAAACTGTGCTTGCTTATTTACTTGCTTATTTGTAAACTTCAGTAATGAGTCTCCCATTATTAGTATAAATTAGTGAGATTCTGCTAATTATTGACCACCAGATGTCTCCCATATTGTTACTTATAAGTAACAGTAAAATACTGGAAACTGAGGACAAATTAATAAAAACAAATGAAAAGAAACTAAAAAGTTCAAACAAAGTATGTTCACCAGTTCATGCCAAAATCTACAGTACATGCTTTGAAAATGTCACAAAAACCAGACACAATTTACTGTGCGGTCTGGTACTGGAACAATAAAAAGAGTTGGATGAACTTTATGACATTTTGTCTATACTGCACATTTTTTCCGTAAAAGGGCATCTATTCGAGTATTTTTCTACGTGCTATTAGCTTGTTTAGGTCTCTACAACCAACTGTCACAGTTCAGGGCAACTGCACCTATATTTCCCCTCAGTGATTCAGTGAGGACACCCACTCTGAGGCTTACCGCTCCCCAGCTGTTGCCTTTCTTGGGCAGAGACCATCATGTCACTCACTCCGGACCAGGGTTAGAGCCCTGCACGCATGCAAATTTATACCCATGGATGTGGATATCCGCAAATATAAATCAGTATCCCCAGAACCGCAGGGCTCCCCTGGAAACCACAGTGGCGAAAGGAGCAGAAGGTGGGGCTGCCACTCCCAGGAGCCAGCACCCTTAGCCAGCAGCTCTTCTGACATGGTTGTACTGCCCCCAACCCCACCGACTAGGGTGGGTACTCACCGGCAGCTGTCCCTGGTCGCACTAGTGTGTGCAAGTGGTGCACACACACCCAAATAGGAGACACAGACAGCTGTGTGGAAGGGACAGGGCAGACCCGGGGGGGCGGGGCTGGGGGCGATACAGCCACACTGGAGGAGCTGCCGGCACGGGGTGGTAGCTCCTGGGAGCAGTGGCCCCATGTTCTGCTCCTTTCACCGCTGCAGTTCCCAGGAAAGCCCTGTGGTTCAGCAGATACCGATTTATATACGTGGATATCTGCATCCGTGGGTATAAATTTGCATGCACACAGGGCTCTAACCAGGGTATCTCCAGGCTGCACAGTCCCCTGACTCTACTGTGATTTTGCAGCAAGAGATTCTGCCTAAGCAGGCCTGCTTGCTTTCTCCTTAGAGACAATTAATAGTGTGACTGCCCACAGTTATAGTTACCACACAGCTCTTTTCACTCAAGTTTATTTTATCCTTAAGGTTAAAGCACTACAGAAAAAACATTAAAAACAGTAATAGGACCTATACACATGCTAATGAGTTTACCAAGAGATCACCCTACCCTGGGCTCGGGCAGGAGCAGTCCTTCAACACCTCACCCAAGGTGTTTCCTTGTGGTTTCAAGTTCATCGCAGCTTCAGCTCAGAACAAGCACAGAGTCTTATGTTGTCTCAGAACGCCCAGCCCTTCCAAACATTTCTTGAGGATTGGGGCCCTCTGCAGGCAGGGCTGGATTAACTCTCCTGTGGACCTGGGGCTATTAGATTTTGTGGAGCCCCTGAATACGTGTCTTTTTTTCTGGGACGGAGTTTGGTGCAGGATGGGGCTAGGCCAGGGGACTGGGATGCAGGAAGGAGTGCGGGGGAGGGAGTTTGGGTGCAAGAGGGAGATTCTGACCTGGGGCAGAGGGTTGAGGTGGAGGAGGGGGTGTGAGGTGCAGGCTCCAGCCGGGAGGCGCTTATCACAGGCAGGTCCCAGCTGGCGGCGCAGCAGGGCTCAGGCAGGCTGCCTGCCTGCCTGTCACAGCCCCACACTGCTCCCAGAAGCAGCCGGCTGCTGGCACATCTCTGCAGCCCCTGGGGGAAGTGGGACACCATGTCTCCATGTGCTGCTCGCACCCACATATGCCACCTCCATAGCTCCCACTGGCCGGTTCCTGGCCAATGGGAGCTGCGGGGATGGTGCTGGGGGCAGGAAAGCGTGTGGAGCAGCCACAGAGACGTGCTAGCAGCTGGCCGCTTCTGGGAGCAGCCTGGGGCTATGGTAAGCAGGCAGCCTGCCTGAGCGCCCTGTTGCACCACGGGACTTTTAGCAGCCCGGAGTTGGAGATCGCTGCCTGTGATTTATTTTTGCGGGGCCTCTTTTGACCCAGGGCCCTGGGCTGCAGCCCCTAAAGCCCCTGCCTTAATCCAGCCCTGTCTGCAGGCCAGGGTCCTATCCATTTGCTGGATCAGGGAGAAGGCCCTGAGCCTGTTTAAAACCAGGCTATTTAGCCAATAATCCCTTCTTTGCCCATTGCTCCCTGGATAATCCAATTGATCTAGTTACTAGATTCTAGTACATGTGAAATTTTCCAGGGGTTAGCTTCAAAGGACTGACAACCGGAGGAATTACATTTGCATCCTCCTTCTCCTGAAGGAGTTACACAGAATTCCACAATAACACATACACAATTGCATTTTTAATACAATCGAGCTCTCTAATATAATCCCCCTAACATTGGGGATTGTATTAAGCTCCCATCAGGCTTCACTTAATTCAATAGAGTTTATCTTAATTCCATAAGGTTTGTCCAGGATATTGTCACTATGTCACACCAACATCTAGTGTCATTTTCCAGCTCTCTCTGATTCCTTTGTGGTAGGGGCCTGACATAATCAACTTCCCCTGCTTCGTTCCAAATACTTTCACTAAGTATGGCCTCCCCAAAGGAGGATGGTGGAGGTGTGATGATTCACAGGGTGCCCAGGAGAGACTTGCTAGTAGCTAACTAAGGGTCAGCTCCCTGACACCACCAGCCTATCAGCCAAGCAATCTCTCTTGGCTCTGCCACCACCTGCTTGTTTGATTCAACTCAGGATCAGCTCCCGCATAACATTGCAGCACTCAGATTGTTTTCACTCTAAATCTATCATAAGTTTCTTATCAAAGATTAAGATTTAAGTGACAGCGAGTAAGGATAATGAATAACGGAAACAGAATAAAACAAAATCATAACATAATTGCTAGAGACTAAACTTAACTTTAACAGGCTAACAACTGTAAAAAGGAAGCTTATCTCACCCCAAATGTCTTTTTGCAGCATTTCCAACCAAGGCTGGCTACATTCCCATTTTCATGAATGTAAATGTGCTGTCCATTAACTTGCTCGGTGCAAGATCAAGGGGTGTCTCCTATCCTTCCACTTATATCCCCAAAGTTCATTTTCTTTGCACACAGCCAGGCTAGCCCTCATGGCTTGTTTCTTCCCATCTGCTCCTTTCCTGTCGACTCCATATGTATATGGGGCTTCCATTGTATTAGCTTACAGTATTTAAACTGCATGGCCAACAAAGAGACAGGCGAATCAACATGCTTTATCTGACCCCAAAGCTATTTGTCTGCTCTGCCTTGGACACAGACCTTAAAACTTATTTTTAGTACATATACACAACTACTTAAATATCATCTTTACATACATCTCACGACAATTATAAGGATCAGTGTGGCATGAGCTTTTATTAGAGACGTCACATGATACCATTCATGGACTAAACCCATGAAAGCAGTGTGCTAGGTATAGTGAGTTATGAGTTGCTGTTACAAAACAGCGAACCCTTTGCCAGCTGGTACCAAAGGGCTCCTGTGTCACAGAAGGGAAGGGAGCGTGGCGCTTTGGCCATGCTTTCTCCTTCTACCCTAGAGAGCAGAGCAGGTCCTGAACATGAAGAGGTGCATAGCGCACCCTTTTAAAGGTGGCTTAGCTCTCTTTCTGACAGGCAGTTCACCAGGGCATTTGGAGGGTGTTAGCTGAGATTCCTAGAGGACTTCTGACAGTATGGAGCTCTTCCACGTTCCCATGTTTTAATATGGGCTGTGCCATAACAGCCACAGTATGGCCTCTAATATATAATATAATTACTCTGGCTGGCACTGTCCAGGGCAGCACCCCAGATATGCCATCAGGTTCGGTCCTGCAAAGACTGGGCATTTTTTGTATTTCTAACTCGGTTCTGAGTCACTCCTTTAAAAAGCCACGTTGTGCAGTTAGCACGAACAGTTTACAAGACAGAATGACTCATTCTCTTATAGTTCATTTTAACTCACAGATCCAAAGATTCTCGGGCCAGAAAAGACCTCTGTAATTATTTAGTGTGACCTCCTGTGTAACACAGGCCATAAGACTTCCCAGAAATAGCTCTTGTTTGAAATGGAGCATATCTTTTAGATAAAACATCCCGTCTTGATTTAAATCCACAACATTGGTAAGTTGCTCCAGTGGTAATTTACCCTCACTGTTAAACACTTACAACTTATTTCTAGTCTGAATGTGTCTAGCTTCAACTTCCAGGCATTGGATCTTTGTCTGCTAGATTGAAAAGTCCATTATCAAAAAAAATGTCCATGTAGGTAATTATACATGGATCGAGTCACCCGTTAACCTTCTTTCTTAAGCTAGATAGCTTGAGCTCCTTGAGTGTATCACTGTAAGGCATGTTTTTCAGTCCTTTAATAATTTTCGTGGCTCTTCTTTGATCCCTCTCCAATTTATCAACATCTTTGTTGTATTGTGGACACCAAGACTGGACCATTTTTCAGCAGCAGCGGGACAAGTGCCAAATACAGAGATAATATATCCTCCTTCCTCCTATTCATGAATCCAAGAATTGCATTAACCCTTTTGATAACAGTGTTGCACTTGGAGCTCATATTCAACTGATTATCCACCATGACTGTGACCCCAAGCCTTTGTCAGAGTCACTGCTTCCCAAGACAGAGCTCCCCTTCCCATAAGTATGGCCTGCATTCTTTGTTCCTCAATATATACATTTACATTCGGCTGTATTAAAACACATATCACTTGCTTACACTCAGCTTAACAAATAATCAAGATCACTCTGCATCAAGATCTTCATTATTTACTACTCCCCCAGTTGTCAGAATGTATGGTATAGTTCCAAGTCTTCTCTATGATGTGTCCAAAATTAACACACACATACACCATCTCTAGCCTCCGTGTTGCATACGCCAGCTAATAACCATATAATAAGCACAATTAGCAATGTGTACATCCTGCATATCCTCAAACTCCAACTAAACCACCCATGGTTCATTCAACAGGCTGTGTTTCTATTAGATGAGCCAGGATAAACTTATCTAAAATAGAAATTATGTACTACATACAGAGTAAGTTATGTAGTGCATTGTTAGCAATGCCTGGTTTAAATACAGACAGTTTTGCCAATGCTCATCCAATGTTTCATTCTCAGTAGTGCACACTGTAGGTTACAGGAATTTGATAAGGTGAACTGCCCCCTTATTTTAGAGTGCTGAAGAAGTGATTATGAGCTATGGTTAGAAAGGAGAGGAGCATCACCAAGAACGTATAATGCATTCTGACTCAAATGCCTGGGATGAACACTTCAGAGTCTCATGCTCACACACAGAGAATTTGCCCCATAGTTCCCCAGAGAATCACAATATTATTGTTTTGAGATCAGAGAGTTCTCCTAGTTCATGTCCCCACTTGTCTTGTGCACTTTCTACTCCATAACATGTGTACAACACTAATCTTTATCCACAGACAATGGCAATTCTTTCACAGCTGCAGGAGAGCAGAACTAGAGAAGGTTGGTGTGGCTTTTTTTACAAAATGGGCACGCACCGAATTAAACATTTAAATGCATTCGAACAGCAGAGTTGTTCAACTTGCTCATTTTTAATGCTACTGGCAGCTTTTTCGCTTTTTAGCTTGCAGACAGACTGCCCCCCGAGTTAACCTTTCCTTGGATGCTTCATCAGCTTGCTATAAGACTGTTCAGCTCCCTTGCACTTAACGGATTCATTAGTGTCACCTGAATTTTCCAACCAAAGCGGGTGACAGCTTGAGCAGATACCATGTAACTCATCTAATCACTGTGGGAGGGGGAAAACAAAATTAATTCTATAGGGAAAATGTATCCTTTTAGATATATATTCAAACCTAAATCATGGTGGGCAATAGAGAGGAAAGAGACAATCTTTCTATTGCATTGTAAATGATACATGTCAGTTTTAACAGGAATAAAAGATCCCCACTTTAATAGACAAAAAGATATTAGACTATAATCAATCTTTTCTGTCATTTAATCCAGGATTGGATGCCTGTCGGAAATTAGATCCTAAAGGGTTTTTTTTTAACCTTAGATTCTTGGATATTTAGGCCAAACTATCCTGAACTATCAAAAATGATGTATTAATGAATAGTCTATATACATCCACCAACAACAAAAGGCTGCAAAGCTTTTTTACCGAGAGATATAAAGCCACTGTGTGTGGCTGCATAATGTGTGGGGTTCTCATACTGTACTGAAGTGATAATGAAGCTGCAAATTCCTGGCATAATAATAGCACATGGCAGGGTTGAGGGAGGGCACAAGATAACGCTGAGTGCCTAAATTGATCTTGCCGTGTGTTATTAGAGCAAGCACCAGGCCCCTGCTATCATTATAAAATGGATTTCAGAGGGAGTTGGGGTTTAAAGGGAAAACTAAAGAAAAATAACAATAGTTTGGTTTGCTTTTGATTTGGAATAATTGTAAAGAATCTAAACTGAAATTAACTGCAGCTATGCAGTATTGCTGCTTTAACAATAAGGAGGAAAAATCATCTTTATGCATATCCTACTTGGAATAATCCTTTTCTGAAGACTTCAAGTATCCATTTCAGCATCTAAAGACAAACACAAGATTAAAACTGAAAGGCTGCAATGAGAATAGGTTACACCCATGCCATTTCCCATTTATGTTACAATCCTTGTCATGAGAATGGATTGACTGGAGAGGAGTAGTTTGCCCTGAGACTTCTTGTCTATTTCATGAATTTCCTAGTGGCTTTGTTTGTTTGTTTGCAAACAAAAAAGTAAACCTTTCCGTAACATTTCAATGGAAATTACAGCCATATCGAACAAGCTGTTTACGGTAAAACTTCCAGAATTTCAGTGGATAAGCATGTCAGATATGACATACTGTCCATAGAAAATGTGCATGCCCATGAATACCCAAAACACTTCACCTTAAATCTCTGAATGTCACCGTATTCTAACATCAGAATGCTGGACAACACCAGTTTGCTGATGGAAGACAGTAGACCTCATTTTCCTCTCATTACACTGGTGCAAATCATGAATAACTCCATGAAAATGAATGGAATTACACTGGTGTAAAACCAGTGTTAGTGAGTGGAGAATCAGGCCCAGTATCTCTAGGATTGACGAAGAACCACACTGGTGATGCTGAGAAGCCAAAGGGAAGTTGGAGGAAGGAACCTCCTCTGTCCACTGCACTGACTGACTGTTTTATATTTTATTTACTCTGGATTGAATCCTACATGGCACTGAGTAGGGTGTAGAGACGTTTGGCAGTCCTGAGCATTGATTAAAAGTATCAGCTGCATGCAAAGCCATAGCCGGAGACTTCTAAGACTTTATTGTTTCTCTCAAACATGTCCATAGTTGGCATTTTAATTGTCCATTACCACTTTTTAAAATGCAGTGTGTTTTCCTTTTTAATTATCTGAGTACGCTACCCATAGTAGTGACACATGAATATCTGGGTTGTGTTGTGTGAGACATGTTACCCTGGAAAAAAGAATCAGCGGGGCCAGCGTGTCTCATTGTGCTACTGTGCAGGATGCATACATCACACATAAAGGAACTCAGAATTTGCTTCCCTTCCACCTTAATAGCACCATCTTAAATTGCACCCTTGCACATGTATTGGGCAAAGTTGAATTAACTTAGTCCATCTTGTTGGTTTGAGGTCAGCTGCCTAAACTTACACTGTCCTCTAGTCACTTCTGCAGGATCGAACCCTTTCTTTGTTTCAAGCCCGGATATATGTTTTTAGTATTGTTTCTTAATCTTTATGAGGCATAACAAGGTCTCAGAATTTCAAAAATGTAAAGTGTTATGTAACATATAGAGGGGTGTTGTCTTAATCTCACCTTTTCAGTGTTCTATATTTTGATTGGCTGATTGTTCATTTCAATCACTGATGAAAGGAATTGCTAAAGAAGTAAAATTGCTTCACCATCCTTCTTTTGAAACTATTCTTGGTGCCTTTCAGTCATTTCTCTCTCTCCGTGCCTCCAATGACCATTGCCAGACCTCCTATCTGAAGAGAGAGACTGCAACCTTTTCCTTGTCAAAACTCTGTATCTGTTAGTTACTCTTGGCTTTGCGTCTCTTGTTGTCAGAGCTCAGTTTCTCTCACAGAGACACCCATCACTGCCCCAACTAATAACGCAATATGGTGGCACATACTGTCCCCGTCATGTTTTTTCACATAACAAGGAAGTGTCAAAATGGCTGGTGCAAGAGGCTCAGTGCATATGAATATTCCAAGGCTTTAGTGTAGCATATTTGTTCTCCTGTAAGTAAAATCAGTGTTAGAGTTAGTTTGTCACTGCAGAACACCAGGCATGCCCTCTGCTCTCAGGCTGCAAGCGCAACCGCAAAACAGCAATGATTCCAGCCTCATCAGCAGGCAGCCCATTCATATGCCTCTTTCTTCCCAAGATAAAAAAGCTAGAAGTAGCCAGAGTCATCAACTACTCCATACCATGGAAAGTCAAATGGAGAGAATAGAGCAACATTCGCAGCTCTCTGTCTCTAATAATCAAGAGGAAAACATTAAGACCCCGATCTGGAATACTGCCGACTGACAAAATGTGTAAGGGATTTTTGCACACATTTAAAGAGTTCAGTTCTGGAGCCTCATTTCCTTCAGTGTCAGCTCAATTCCTGGAATGTTTAAAAGATCAGACTCCTAGTGCATGTGGTTTTGCAGTGAAGGAGCTGGTCTTCCATTACAGTAGTAATTGAAACTAAAAAAAACAAAGCACATTGAAAATACTCCTTATCTTTTAGATAATAAACCTATATTATTAGTCTGGGACTGGCTTTCACAATCATATACACCAATACCATGCTGAGTTTTGTTGACTGAAATAAATTCTGCTCCTGTAAAAGCAGCAGCTGAGTCATGAGCCTCAGCTCACAGATTATTGTGCCAAATTACTATGTCTGTCTGAGTTGGTCCTTTCCTGGTCTGAAGGTGAGATTAACAGGAAGACACTACCTATCATTTATCATTAAAATCCTTCCAAAAAGCAAAATAAGGAGGCACTATTTCAGTAGGCACTGCTAATTAGACTGCAAGGGAAATTGTCTCACCAGACAAAACAAGAAATGATGTTGCTTCAGAGTGGGAGACAGGACACACCGCTGCCAATACTAATGATTTTCAGCAAGTGCTCTTTTGCTTGGAGGCTTTTATATTAGATCTGTGTGATAAAGTTGTACACACACGAGTGTTGAGAAGAGCAAATTATTCTGGGCCCTAGTCAACTGACTTGGGTCAGGGTTAAAAAAGGTCAATGATGTTCTTGTCACATGACAGTTCAGTATCCACTATCAGGAGTGATGGCTGTTATGGGCTGACCCAGAGCACTAGCTGGCCCAAAGAAGCTGCAGTAGACCTATTGTTGATCTGAAGTCAAGGGCACAGGGCAGGTCTGTTCCCCTCTTAAAAACAATTGAAATAATAATAATATAAAATTAATATAAACTTTTCACACCTGCTGAGGACTTTCTACAGTTTGATTGGACTTTCTCTGCCTTGTGCTGGTTAACTGTTTGCTCCAACCCTCCCTCTCCCTCACAGTCTCTTCACCTGTCAGTCTACACCTGCCTCTCTTAACTTGATAATAGGATAGAAAATATCATAATGCCCCTATATAAATCCATGAATAACCCACATCTTGAATATGGCGTGTAATTCTGGTCACCCTATCTCAAAAAAAGATATATTAGAACTGTAGAAAGTACAGAGAATGTCAACAGTGATTAGGGGTATGGGACAGCTTCCCTATGAGGAAAGATTAAAAACACTGGGAGTGTTCGTCTTAGAAAAAGAAATGACTATGGGGGGATATGACAGAGGTCTATAAAATCATGAATGGTTTGGAAAAAGTCACTAAGGAAGTGTTATTTACCCCTACATATAACACAGGAACCAGGCATCACCCAATCAAATTAATAGGCAGCTGGTTTAAAACAAACATAAGGAATTACTTCTTCACATAATGCATAGTCAACCCATGGAACTCATTGCCAGGGGATGCTGTGAAGGCCAAAATCATAACTGGATTCAAAAAAGAATTAGATAAGTTCATGGAGGATAGGTCCATCAATGGCTGTTAGCCAAGATAGTCAGGGATGCAACTCCCATGCTCTGAATGTCCCTAAACCTCTGACTGCCGGAAGCTGGGACTGGACAACAGGGAATGGATCACTGGATAATTGCCCTGTTCTGTTCATTCCCTCTGAAGTATCTGGCACCAGATACTGTCAGAAGACAGGATACTGGGTTAGATGGACCACTGGTGTTAGCCAGTATGACTGTTCTTATTTTTTAATTTTAAGGACCTCAATGATGCCTTAATATTAGACTTAGGCCCCTAAAAGGGCAGTTAGGTATCTAATTCCCTTTGTGGATCCAGCCCTAAGCTCTTAGGGGCAGGGACCATCTACAACTGTATGGCTGTATAGTGCCTCAGCAATGGGGCCCTTAGGCACTACCATCATAAACTTGATTATTATTCATAATAGCCAAAGATATTGTACAAATTGATTCTGACTGAAAGGGAAGAATGGTTGGGAATCTAAAGATTGAAGGAAATGTGGGTGAAAGTGATCATGAAAACCCCAAGACTTTAACAAACTCAAAGAACCAGAAGGTAAGGTCCACCACTGAAGGTAGGACAAGAAATAATGGGCTTAATCTACAGCAAAGGAGATTTAGATTAGATATTAGGAAAAACTTTATTATAAGGGTAGGTAAACTCTAGAATAGACTTCTAAGAGAGGCTGTGGAATCCCTGTCATTGGATATTTTTATGAACAATATGGACAAACCAACACCTGTTGGGGATGGTCTGGGTTTCCTTGGACCTGTCTCAGTGCTGGGGACTGGACTAGATGACCTCTCAAGGTCCCCTACAGTTCTTTGAGTCTATGGTACTATGAAAATAGTATTCCATGGGTAATGTAGAATACACTCTTTCCTGGAGTCAAATACCTTCTTGGGGCTTCTACGCACTACTGTAATATAAATAATTAATAAGCATAACTTTCTATCAGATACCAAATACCCCCATGACACAAGTATTTTGTCCCTTTTTTACTTACTACATTTTAAAAGCAATAACTGAAGTAATTTACCACTGGGATAATGCAATATATGAATAAAATATAACACAATAAAATAAGCTATTTTGAAAGTAGTCATTAGTTCACTTTACAATCTTACCTATTTTATCTAGGTGGGAGAGAGAAAAGAGAAATAAAAGTAGACAAAAGAAAAGTAGTAAAAAGAAACACTATTGAGTCAAACCAAGGAAGAAGGCTAAGAGTCATAATGTATCTATAATGGATTCTGTATAGTCTCAAATTTGTCTTCAGTGCCCTTAAGCCTACAAGATAATTTTTCACAGGGAGCTGTTACCATGAGAGATGTTACTCATTTCCTTTCCAGTGGAGAGTTACAGGTGTCTCAGCTTTTAGTGCTTCCATGTCTGTACTTGGCTTAACAGAGCTGGTACATGGCAATGGGAGTGTCTGCCCACTCTTACAGGAGAGTAGCTGCTTAGACAGGTGGCCTCTCAAAGACCCTCCGGAGGGGAGGAGTGTAACAACTTACCAGCATTCCATGAATATCCTGGAAGTTTCAAAGGGGTACCTGGTCCCAGAATGACTGCACAGAAATGGAAGAAAGGCATTGAGAAACCCACTCCACTACCCACTAAAAATGGAGGTTTCCTCTAGCACTACACCTTAGCCCTTAAAGTTGCCATTGCTTGAAATGTTACTGCTGCTAACCTCTTTCCCCAGTAAAAAAATAAAGCATATCCTCTCTTGCTGCCTCCACTTGCCTTCCCTTCCACAACCAGGAAAAAAAATATTCAAAAGCAAATTAAAGCTAGCTCATAAGTTAAGTATCAGAGGGGTAGCCGTGTTAGTCTGGTTCTGTAGAAGCAGCAAAGAATCCTGTGGCACCTTATAGACTAACAGACATTTTGCAGCATGAGCTTTCGTGGGTGAATACCCACTTCTTCTTGCATCCGAAGAAGTGGGTATTCACCCACGAAAGCTCATGCTGCAAAACGTCTGTTAGTCTATAAGGTGCCACAGGATTCTCATAAGTTACATTTCTTAGACTTTCATACACTCTTGTGCTTGGTCTAAAAATGTGTGGGTACAATTTAATCTACTAATAACTCAGACAATTGGAATTGCTTGTGATATAGAAACAGCCACTCTATAGTGATGAGTAAAGCTAAATTCCCATTCCCCAGATGTCCCCCAAAAGAGACCATTCCCTCTGAAACTTTGCATGCCACATCTAATATGAGGGCAGAATTTTTTGTAAGAAAAGATTTTAAAGTTATGGGACCAGAAAACAGAATCATAGAAATGTAGGGCTGGAAAGTCCCTCAGGAGCTCAGCAAGTCCAGCCTCCTGCACTGAGGCAGGACCAAGTAAACCTAGATCATTTCTGATAGAACCTTGTCCTACCTGTTCTTATAAATCAGGGGTAGGCAACCTATGGCACGTGTGCCGAAGGGGGCACACAAGCTGATTTTCAGTGGCACTCACACTGCCTGGGTCCTGGCCACTGGTCCGGGGGGGCTCTGCATTTTAATTTAATTTTAAATGAAGCTTCTTAAACATTTTAAAAACCTTATTTACTTTACATACAGCTATAGTTTAGTTATATATTATAGACTTAGAGAAAGTGACCATCTAAAAATGTTAAAATGTATTACCGGCACATGAAACCTTAAATTAGAGTGAATAAATGAAAACTCGGCACACCACTTCTGAAAGGTTGCCAATTCCTGTTATAAATCGCCAATGATGGGGATTCCACAACCTCCCTTGGAAGTCTATTCCAGAGCTTAGCTACCCTTCCATTTAGAACGTTTTTCCTAATATCTACCCTAAATCTTCCTTGCTGCAGATTAAGCCCATTACTTCTTGTCCTACCTTCAGTAGACATGAACAATTGATCACAGTCCTCTTTATAACAGCCCTTAACATATTTGAAGACTGTTATCAGGTCCCTCCCTCTTTTTGCTCAAGATTAACCAGGCCCAGTTTTAACCTTTCCTCACAGGTCAGGTTTGCAGTGTCCACAGGTTTGGCCAATCACAGATCATACTGGCCATGATTTGCCGTTCCAGGCCAATGGGGGCTGTGGGAAGCAGTGGCCAGCACATCCCTTGGCCCCCACCATTTCCTGCAGCCCCCTTTGGCCTGGAGCGGTGAACCATGGCCAGTGGGAGCTGTGATCAGCCGAACCTGTGGACGTTGCAGGTAAACAAACTGGACCGGCCCACCAACGGATTTCCCTGACGGGCCGCATGCCAAAGGTTGCCAATCCCTGGTGTAAACTGTTCCTTGATTGTAACAGAGCTATGAAAATTAACACCAGCTGAGGATTGACAGGAATGTCATATGTAGACAGGAAAGATCATTGTCCCGCTCTACTCAGCACTGGTGAGGCCTCGACTGAAATCCTACCTCTGAAATGGCTTGGCATACAGAATCCGCACTTAGGTCATGATCCTGCAAGGAACTCCTGCAAGGAGGTTTTTCGCCTTCCTCCGAAGCATGGGGCAGGAGTCGCTTGCTAAAGGAGTGGGGGGATCGGCTTATGTGGCCTGCATCTTGCAGGATGTCAGTCTAGATGAACATAATGGTCCCTTCTGATCTTGAATTCTATGATTCTATGATTCTATGAACTCCACCTATGTGGAGTACTTGGGCTTTACCGGGGCAAAGGAACAAAGTTAAGGCTGAGTGAGTGAGGTAGAAAAGGCAGTGAGAAAGTGAGTGGTGAAAGATCCTTTAGCTCTTCATTCCAAACCTTGTAGACATTTGAGTTTTTAGCATAACGGTGTAGAACATTTGTAAAAAGAGTATGATACTTTGGGGCACTGACTGGACTCCACTTAAACATACTTTCAACCTTCTTTCTTTATTACATGTAAAAACTACATTAGAAGAAAGTTAAAGTTGCAAAATCAAGTACTGCTTTTTGTTTCCTCCCTATAAACTCTCCTGGGCAGGGACAGTGTCTTACTACCTGTGTGCCAAGTACCTGGCAGTACTCAAATCATTAATAATAATAGAGTCTGCAGAGGGAGAACAGCTTTACAGATTTAATTTGCATGGTATAAGTAGCTCATTTGCATCTTGTGGTTCCTGCATCTAGCAAGCAGTGTGTGCTACTGTAGCTTTCCATTCGTCCTACCCCTTACTGTAAACAAGTCTTCAGAATCACCAAGGCTTGTCTGTCAAATATGGAATTATTTTGTGATTAATCATTAATCCTTTTTTATTATCTTTATATTCCACAATAACATTCTTCCTCAATGCTGCTTACATTACAGAGAGGAAATAGAGCTTAGTAAGCAACTTCCTATAGTATATTCTGGATTTATTTTAACATCATCTTTGTCACCTGTTCAAATGATTCTTGCACATAAATGATAACTCACCCTCCTCCCCACCACTGCAAGACATACACATGCATCCATTTGCTTTGTCTCTTTGTGTTAGGCCAGCAGGAAATGAACTATGAGTCATTTGATCAGGGCCATATACCCTCAGGAGCTGAAGGCTATGCAATATCTATAGATGGCATACCTTCAGCTTGTCCAGCAACACAGTTATATTCCTTCAAGTGATGATTTCATAGATGTACATGCTGTAACAGTCCTCAGGGCATCCAGGTACCTTGTTACCTCCAGTGACAGGGAGTCTTTCTTGTGGTAGTTGGGTGTCAGCTGCCTAATACCACCAGCCTGTCAGCCACTCAAGTACTCTCCTCAGGGCTATGCCAGGCCTAACCTCGCCTTGCAGGTTAACCGTAGGTGCACTCTGATCCCTGAGTCCCTTTGAATCATTCCCATGTGATGTCCAGCCCCTGACACTGGCTACTCTCAAAAATCCCAGATCCTCTGCCCCCAAAGGAGCAATGTGCCCAATATTCCAGTTTTATCTTAAACTACCATTCATGTAAACCACAGTTTTTCTGAGCACTTATAATAAAAGAGAATTAGGTTTCTTTAAGAAAGAATAAAGATTTAACTAGAAATGAGAGAAAGGGACGGAAACAACTAGTTACAACACAAAACAAAATCATAAAACGCAAACTTGGGTCTACATTTGTCAATAGTTACCTGTCCTATCTAATAAAGTAGGCTTTTTCCGCAAGGTTAAGTCTGTTGCAGAGCTAGCTGCTTTCATAAGAACCAGGATCCAAACATTTACAAAAGTCCCCCAATCCTGCAGGTATATCATCAAAGAACGGATCCAAAGTGCCTTTCCCTACACTCTGTTAGACTGAAAGAGCCTTTTGTCTTTATTCATAGCTAGTGTGAGCTCCTGCTTACTATAATGTTCCTTTTCACCTCCAAGTGGTTTTGATCATTTGTAATTGACTTTGATGGTTTTCTACTGACTGTTGTGGAATATGGCAATGGTAGACAATGGAACCTTGCATTACCTTGCTGTTTGATTAGGAAGAGGTGACAACTCCATCTTGCTTGAATGGTTCATCACCAAGACATATTACCTCAGTGACTAATGTTTACTTCAAGTCCTTAAATCATATTTTCAATATAAATACGTTATTCCTTAAATATTATGCATACATACATCTCTCAGTGATTATGAGTTTTGACAAGTTCTGAGCTTTCTGTAGATACGTTACCTGTTACTCTTTAAGAATAAATATCCTATAAGATATATTTGGTGTAGTGAGTTTGTCAGGTCTGAGGTAAGACTTATTTGTAAAAAACAGAGGACGCTTGGCCAAGGAGCCTCTGTGTCACATATGCATATTTCACGTGTAATGGAGAAGTTACATAATTATCATGGTGAATGGCCCTGTACATTCTCTTGTTCTTTCAAGTGATTCCCTCTATAGCTGTGCTTACACTGCTAGTTTCCTTTTAAATACAATCCATTGTAGGAGAACTTTCATGAGGGCCTATTGCACATCAGCGGGCCACCTCTTTTTACCAGGTTTACAAATGTTTCTCTTCTCTTTTACTCCAAATGCTCATGTACAGTCTCTGAGGAGTCCAATTCACTTCCTCAATGAGCGAGGCAGAGAAAAACTTGACTCAAAAAGTGCTGGAATTGGATTCTCTCCAAACTGCAAGGGGTAGATCCTCAGCTGGTGTAAACTTTCTTTGACTTCAGTGGAGCTAGGCCTACTTACACCAATCAAGGATTTGCCTCTTGAAGACTTTAAGGACAAGTACTTTGCCATTAGTGTAAATGGAAGCCTAAAATCAGATTATACAATAGTTGTAGTAGCTATAAACCATTTCACTTTTTTGTATTTAAACGCTAAATTTTCCAGCCAGTTAGTAATTTCTAGGAAGTCCTGTGTTTCCCTCGAGTTACACTTAACAGAGATGGGTCAGATTATATATTGAAAATGGATGTTTTAATTTCATCCACTGAATTCTCCAGGATAATATTTTAAATTGTCATATTAAGATTACATTTCCCCTTACAATGGACCACAAGTATATATCAGCAAAAGAAAAACCATGAAAACAGAATGATCCACTCTATCAGAATTTAATCTGTTATTGTTCACTAAAAGACAACCACGCAACAAAAAATTAAAATAATAAAAGATAATAATCAATGCAGCTCTTTCAAATTGCTCTGTTATGAGTTTTCGGTACCGCATGAAAGAGAGCAAATCTTATCTGGTTTCTATGCACAGTACAAGGCCATTCTACAGACTGAATATAAGAAATCAGAGTGGGTTCAGAGTTAAGAGGATGTGCCTCTTTATTGTATTCAGAGCTCTCCAGAATGCTTTGAATACAGTATTCAAAGTTAATGCATTTTCTGCAACATATCAGCAGAGTTTTCTTCAGTTCCCCACATGCTTACTCAAAATTTAAAGTTGTTACCCATAAAATCAAATTTCAGTTTACTCTATCTCACAAAGTAATGGGGCACTTATTATACCAAGGCTGTCCCAGAAAGCTTGCTTGACTTTCACAAGCTCTTTTTCCTACTGGTCCTTTTATTAATTCACATCAATCTGAAGAAAAATCGTAAACAAAAGCAAGGTCACCATAACAGGATAAAAGAACTGTTTAACTGGAAAAATCTATAAAATGGTTGTCAGTTGGCACATAGACATAAGAACACCAATTGGGGGGACAAGGACACGATCTACAATATAAATTGCTTCACTTTCAAGAATTACCAGTCTAGAAAATCAAACCATGGAAAGGAAAGAGCAGTAGTGGTACCTACTGTTTATTAATTATCCTGTTAGTCATGATGAATTTTCCTAAAGGAAAAATAAAAGAAAACATCAATATAGTTAATAAGTCAATATTAATATTAAGGGGTTTTTATTAGGGCTGTCGATTAATCGCAGTTAACTCACGCAATTAACTTAAAAAATTAATCATGATAAAAAATTAATCACGATTAATTGCAGTTTTAATCACACTGTTAAACAATAGAATACCAATTGAAATGTATTAAATATTTTTGGATATTTTTTCTACATTTTCAAATATATTGATTTCAATTACAACCCAGAATACAAGGTGTACAGGGTTCACTTTATATTATTATTTTTATTACAAATATTTGCACTGTAAAATGATAAACAAAAGAAACAGTATTTTTCAATTCACCTCATACAAGTACTGTAGTGCAATCTCTTTATCATGAAAGTGCAACTTACAAATGTAGAATTTTTTTTATTACATAACTGCACTCAAAAACAAAACAATGCAAAACTTTAGAGCATACACGTCCACTCATTCCTATGTCTTGTTCAGCCAATCACTCAGACAAACAAGTGTGTTTACATTTGCAGGAGATAATGCTGCCTGCTTCTTGTTCACAATGTCACCTGAAAGTGGGACTGTATCAGAAACCTTACTAAAACCAAAACCTCACATCTACAGCTTCCCCTCATCCTTTAGGCCAGTAACCCCATCAAAGAAGGAAATCAGGTTGGTTTGGTATGATTTCTCCTGGACATCAATGCAGGCTATTATTTACTACCCTCTTAGCCTCTAGATGCTTACAAATTGCTTATATAATCATTTGTTCCATTATCTTTCCAGGTATTAATGTTAGGCTGACTGGTCTATAATTCCTTGGGTCCTCTTTTTTCCCCTTTATAAAAAATAGTTTCCATGTTTCTCCTTCTCCAGGACCTCACCCAGCCTCTGTGAGTTCTCAAAGCTAATTGCTAATGGTTCCAAGATTGTGTCAGCTTGTTTCTTTAGCTTCATAGAGTGTGTTTCAGCAGGCCCTGCTGACTTGAATGTATCTAACATTCCTAAATATTCTTTAATCCATTTTGGCCTTATTTTGACTTGTGTTCCTTCCCCCCGGTGTTAATATTAATGGAGTTAAGTGTGTGATCACGATTTAGCCTTTTAGTGAAGACTGAAACAAAATAGGCATTAAACAACTCAGCCTGCTTGATGTTGTCCATTATTAGTTCTTCCCTGTAAGTAGAAGATCTACACTTTCCTTTGTCTTTCTCTTGCTCTGAATGTATTTATAAAACCTCTTCTGTCTTTTGCTAGGTATAACTTATTTTGTATCTTATCCTTTCAGATTTTGCCCCTGCATATTGTGCTATTTTTTTGTATTTAGCAATCTGCCCATGTCTCCACTTTTTGTGTGATTCCATTTTGATTTTTCAGGTCATTAAAGAGCTCCTGATAGAGCCATATTGGCCTCTGACTCTTCTTCCTATCTTTCCTTCGCATCAGGATAGTTTGCTGTTGTGCCTTTAATATTGTCTCTGAGAAACTGCCAGATCTCCTGGATGCCTTTTTCCTTCAGATTTTCTTCGCATGGGATTTACCTGTCATCAGCAATGTCATCACTATATTCCTGTTGTCGCTGCCACTTCTGTTCACCTGCCTGTGGCATGACTCAGTGCAGATTTTGATGTGATGTCATTGGCAGACATTCCCAATAATGATCTTCATAACTGGAAGGATAAGGTAACAGTACTACAGCCATATTTACCCTCCTCTTTTTTAAATATGGACATACGCTCTTTGCAGAGGAAATTTGGCTTTTTTCCCATGGTCCTTTATCAATCTTCTTTTACTGTGTTGAATGGCTTTGAATGAATTTCTCCCCCAGTCACTACCCCATTCTCTGTCCAGTGATCAGGCTGTGTGGGTGGTTGTGTGTGGTGGTTAATTTGCTGTTCACACTGCTTAGTGATGGACTGCACAATTCAAAACAGAACAATGTCAAGAAGAGTCTTCTTCATTTATTATATATTTGTTTATGACATTTTTCAAAATGTTTTCCCCTCTGACAGCCATACTGCCTCCCTTTCTCCTTCTAACTCCTTCCATTATGACAGTGAGTGCTGATGATCAACTGAGTAGGATTCAGTTCAAGATCAAATAACTGCAAGAAGTGGAACTCTGGTTTTCTTCCTCCTCCACTATGACACACACATTATACCTGTGCTATGTGTACATGAAACACAAGTTTGACTTTTTTCCTCATTGGCATTAACCGCTTTTCACTCACATCAAGATTCACAAAATCGCACACTTAAGGGGAGGAAATAGCATATTGATTTCTACCTTCGTTGTGATACTAGCATTAAAGATACATTTGGCCACTTTTGCTTGCAGTGCAGAAATGGTTTTTTGTTTGATTTTTAACTCAACACTAAAAATCTTTTCTAATTTCATTTTGATCTATAGCACCTTAAGTGGATTTTAAGTGGCTAGATACAACTGAGCTTCAGTAGCTGTTTCTTATCAATGTTATCATATCTCAGAGATCTCAGAAAGGAGCTGCAGTGCAATTAACTTTCTACTAGTTTGTGTTAACATAAAAGTAGATAAAATAAATGATTCAATTAACTACTTCTAATTATTTATCAACTTTCATACTATAAAAACAGACATTCCTTTTATTTGTTAAGATGATGATGTATATTGAAGAATTATAAAGCACCTATTTGAATTTCCCAATGAAGTGTTATTAAGCATAGAAAATACTTTCCAATAGTGTGAGGAATTAAAGCAACAGTCTAACCAGCTTCCAGATAATTCTATAGCTACCCTTTCTAACAAACAAACCCAGACTATTATAGAAATAGTCTTCAGCTGAAAAAGATTGTGACTTGCTACAGGAATCAAGGGGTATAAGTAACTTTCTCCTATCAGTGACCCTAGGCAACTCTAAGCAACAGGAGCACAGTAACATTGTTTAGTCCATATCCCTACAACAGGGGGGAAATAAAACTTTTGTTTCTGGATTAAACATAGTGCCCTAAACCCATTATTAACCATTCTTATCTCCTTGATGGATTCAGACTACTGCATCGGGTACTGGAGGCAAATTAATAAATCTGTTAATGCCCAGTGATTATATACACACATATACAAGAGTGGCATACAAGTAATGTAATCATCTTGTGAGTGCAAAGGCTTTAAAAGGCTTTCCAGAACATCTCATAAGGTCTCATATATTGGAATTCACTGTTGCCATCCTCTCTGCTTTGCATCCAGCTGAATGAATCTGATTAGATTTCTCGCTTGATAAATTAAACTCTGAAAACATGCAAGGGGATAGAGGTATATAAAACCTGCATTGTGGGAACTTCAGTGTTCCAGCAACAGTTCAAGAAAACCAGTCCCAACTGCAGGGCAGGAGGGATGGGAAAGTGGTGGAAGAGATTGCCCAAATTCTGTTCAAGCGTGAAGTTTCAAATAGGAACTTCTAGCAAGAAGTTCATATTGGAGTGGAGTTTGCTCACTCCCCAAATCCTTGTTGCCCACCTCTGGCAGACTGAACAACCTCCTTTCTTGGAAATTAATTTAGGAAACTTCCCAGCCTATGGCCGTGATTCTCTTCTCATTTACATTGGTTTCACATGAGTGTTAAACCATTGACTTCATGGAGTTATTCCCAATGAAAGTGGTGCAAGTTAGACTAAAATTAGGCTCTATGTAACTGCCTTTCTAGTTTAAATGTAACATCTTCATGCATCAGAACCAAAAGGCTTTGAAGAGAATGAACAAATCAGGATTTTTGTTGGTTCTTGCAATTGTGTAGCTAGAATATCTGTCTTGGTCCTCACTAGTCTGTTCGCAAACAAGCCCTACATACCAGATATACCTGAGGTATTTTATTAGTATACACATTTCTATAAGGCTCCTCACCACAGCATCCAAGTGCCTCACAGTGAATGGCTGGGTGGATGGATGGTTACGTGTGTCTTTGCTAATTCAGCTAGACAATAACAGATTTCCAAGCTGGGGCAGCTCTAGCAATATTGACAAATGCCCATTGGGCCCCCTGCCTGCTCTGTAATGTGAGAAAGCCAGCTACTTCCTATCTCAACTCTGCCACTTCACCTTTCAGAGGGTATTGTTCCCTTGTCACTAAGACCAATAGCCCTAAGCACTGCCCTGTCTCCTCCCAGTTTCTTGGCTCTAGATCTCCAGCAGCATTCAGAAACTAAGCAGCTAACGGGACTGATGGGGACTGCCACGAAGATGGTGAAGGGCTCCCTGATGCATGGGGTGGGCAGGAGGATAAAGAAGGGGGTGCTCTTCCACTTAGGTAGGGGAGAGAAGAAAGGGGCTCTCCTGCAGGAGAGTTTGGGGTCCCTAGCTGTGGTGGGGAGGGAGCAGGTGAATCACTAACGGTTTGGAAGTTCAGTCTGTTTTGAATCAACATCTAAAAGTTCCGATGCCCATCTGAACCCCTAAACCATCTGAAGTGCTCTCAGCCCACAGTCCCACTCAAAGTGCGGGTGGATCGCTTTTACCTTACTGACTCCTCCTCTCCTGCATCCTACAGAGTTACATGGATTGTCTCTCCCACCCCCTCAATTCACTCCCCTGCCACTCCAAGGTCACCACGCTCCCTACTCCCTGCCAAGGGAAGGCAGCAGAAGTATCCCATTTTCTCCCCAACTGGGATTTCCTATATCCACTGTTACTTTTAGTTCATTTTTCCTTTCTTTCAGTTCACTGTTGCAGCTGGAATATCTGCTAAAGCCATGCCAGACTTGAACAGAACAGTTCACACACCATAGGCAAATTTTAACACTGATGCACTGGCAGTCCCAGAGGTTGGGAAGGAGAATTTATTCTTTTCATTTGGGAGCTGCCTTGTTTGTGCTCAGTAGGTGTCCTCAGGTTACTTTTCGTCTTTCTTGTCTTCTTCCTTCTCAGACTCCTTTGGGAAGGGCTGATAAACTGCAATCAGATTGTATCTCTGCCAATTCTGGATCTGGAATGAGACTGTTTCTGCAGTGAGGAGTGTGACAGTGACTTCTAGCTCTTAATTTATCTATGATAACAATGTTATATGCTGCTTTCATAGACTCACCAATAGGGGTTGCAATGGGAGACAAAGTGTGATTGCCAGCCAGACAGCTGAAAGGAGACAGGAAAAGGCAGGGGCCATTATTTTTCAAACTGTAGAGTAATGTAAACTGCTCCACCAAGTAATAATGGCAATATAGGTGTTTCAATTTCTGATCATATTGGGGCAGGTTGTGCCTGGCCCTCACAAGGTAGCACTGTGGGATGAATGGAGGGGAGGGGAGGAAGCTCACCCCTCTCTTTGCCTGGCTCAGGCAAGGGTGAGGTAAAATTATAGTCCCTGCACTCAGGTGCAAAGGGACTGCTCCATCCCTCCCCCACCCCGGCACACAGCGCTCTAAAGGGAGTGAAGAAGAGGCAAAGCCATGACCTCATCCCACCCCCAATGCACCAGCCCCAGAGCTGTACTGAAGTGCAGGAGAGAGCAGGCTGCAACCAGAGTGAATGGAGTATCAGGTCTGTTCCCCTCCCCCCCACACCCTTAATGTCAGGGTGTTCCTGAACGCATTATGCCACAGTAAAGGAGAATGCCTCTTGCTACTCCCCTGGAGGTTGTATGGCTCCACCCTGCCACTTTAGTTTGTATGTTAAAAGGCGTGGTGCAGGTTTCTGTAAAAGGAGCTCACTTGTGGTAATAGTACTTAGCGCTTTTCCTATACACAACACTGCACAAATCTTAACTCATTGAATCTTCATTGGACCCTGTTGTTGTCCCTGTTATAGAGATGTGGGAACACAAAGCACAAGGAGGTTCAGAGCTCAGCTCCTCCATGCTTAGTCACTCTGAGGGATGACTCCTGTAGTAAGGGACTGTACGCTGTGAGCCAGGGGCAGGGAGACTCAGCCTGGCATTGACTGAGAGGGATTCACAAATTCTTTACTCCCAGGCCTGCTTACAGAACACTTGATGATGCCTCTCCTCTGGTAGTGGTGGGTATCTGGAAAATATTCAAAAGGCATTGCCCAAGCTAAAATAGCCATCTCCAGGCTGATGGTGGGCAGTGGAAAATGTCCTGCGCATAGAGACAGAAGGGGAAGCAGAAATAGCAAGAGAGCAGGTGGGAAACTGGTGATCGCAGGTGGGGTGGTGATGGGTGGGACATCCGAGATGACAGCAATCACAGCAGACAGGACACTGACTGGGCCCCAGCAGCAGGTATTCTTTGGAGAGGGTATCTTGGAAGACCGATATCTCTGAATGGATTCAGGACCATTTTGGCCAGTACAACAAATCTTATTTCTGTCAATACATTTTTCTTGGTAATCCTTTAGATAATTTTTGTTTCAAAACTGGGACACGCTCCAGTGGTGCTGCCTGAAGAATTTGTGGATGTGCTGTGGTGCTTTGCAACTCGCAATTAAATGGGAAACTCAGTCAGCACTTTAGTGGAACAGTTCATTCAAAACCGCATTATTGCTGAAGTGGCAACGGGAGCAAACATAACGGTACTCTGCACCTGTCTGCCTGATATTATCTCCGCTCCAGCTAGTGGCTGTTCAGCCAGACTAGTGTGCAGGAGGAAAATTAACTAATCATTTATAGGGCATGTCATTTTCTAACGACTACATCGTTGCTAGTGCTTTTTATAAATAATTCAAAATCAAATGAGAGCCACGGCAAACACAGCTGTAGCTCGTGCGCCATCACCCACTTGCTGGCGGGTCTACCTAGCTGGCATCTGCTCACTCAGACGCATCGGCATGGACTGAAACCAAAGCAGTTAAAAAGGAACAACAAGCTAATAAACATCAACTGGCAAAACCTGGCTTTTGCCAAAGTGGCTTCAGCTGGTACACCAGAGCATTTCCCCATTCCCGACCAGCAGCTCCCTCTGTTGCCTGACTCAAACCTCCCTGGCAGCACATGTTGCTCAGAGGCCAGTGAGAGTGCTGCTGACTGTGCATACCGTTATTTCTTTGTACTGAAAACACTTAGGGGAAAAAACATACTTAAAGTTCCATTGTGTATAAAGAGTTTCTGTATGAATGTGCTTAACTCTTATAATTGCAGTTCTCATGATAGCAAGCTCCTGGAGAGACAGTTTTCTCCTCCAGATTTTTCCCCACCCCAAATGGCTGCAAATGTGCTCCAGCTGCTGCTAACCAAACACCTGACATGCCACTGTCTGAGCAGCTTCTGTTGGTTCTGGACCCAAGTGACACTTGTGAATGAACATATGGGAATGTCAGCGCTGGTCCTCAGCTGGTATGAATTGATGTAGCTTAACTAAAGTCAATGGAGATGCTCTGATTCACATCAGAGGAGCATTTGACTATAAAAGACTCCTGCAATTACACAATTCCCTTCCCACTGTCAATTTGTAAATATCTGCAATATCCCCACCTAACCAGATAGATGTTTGTTTTCCATTCAGGAATTCTGCCTTGTGAAACATTTGTGTGTGTGTGTGTGTGTGTGTGTGTGTGTGTGTGTGTGTGTGTGTGTGTGTGTGTGTGTGTGTGTGTGTGTGTGTGTGTGGTTTCTTGTGAAACATTTCTGTGTGTGTGTGTGTGTGTGTTTAAACAAACCACAGAATACCTGCTTGACGTCCACTTAAACTCCTTGTTGCCCACTAGCTATACTCAGCCTCAGGATGTATGACAAAGACCCACAGGTAGTGCAGGCAGTAGTGAGGTGAGTTTCTTCTCTTTCTTGGAAATACATCTGGGTACTCTAAGTAGAGGACTCCTGTGTTGTACAGTCCTTATTAAGTATCCCTGTAGGACTCAGAACAAATGGAAAAAAAAAGTCCTAATGTTAAGGAAGGAGAAAAAAGGAGAAAATATCAGACTGACAAAAATGAAGTAGTGTTTTAGCCAAAAGCTGGACTGAATAGGATGGGGGAGGTGTGCAATGTGTTTGTGATTAGAGACATTCTCATGTCGTGACAGGCCAGGATATAGGGATGTGGGAGATCTTTAATAATTAGGTCCCAGTCCATGTAGATCTTTAAAGATTATTACTTACGCCATATTCAAATCAGTGCACAGGCATCAGCAGTCCTAGCCATGTGCAGGCTCTTCTGGGCTTGCGGTTGTGTATGCTAGCATGTATATCAGTGTTCTGACCCAGTAATGGTTCTACCTAGTCTCTATTGCCCCATCATGCCCCTTCTTCCCCAAACAGCTCTCAGTCTCAGGCACCTTGGTTAGCCAAATTAGCGATGTGAGTTCCATTTTCCTCTTTGGTGCCCCCTTTATTCTAACTGGCTGCATATGCAAAACAATGGAGCAGTGACAGAGTGGGTAGTGTGTGTCCCAGAGGTGAGGCTAATCTGATGATGATACCATCACCACCACCTAACTCTTATCTACCGCTTTTCATCTCTGTGTCCCAAAACACTTTACAAAGGAGGCCAGTCTCATTATCCCCATTTTACAGAGGGGGAAACCGAGGCACACAGAGGTGAAGTGACTTGCCCAAGATCACGCAGCAGGCCAATGACAGAGCCAGGAATAGAACCCAGCTCTCCTGAATCCCAGTCCAGTGCTACATCCACAAGGAGAACAATCTGTAGGGATGTAGGGTAGAGACCTCAGTACTGATGCAAAAATTAGTAATAAAATAATTATAATTGTATTAGTAATATTAGGTCATTCAACTTGCCTGTGCCTTTACTTAGGCTTAGAATATACTTATAATTATTTGCATACATATGGGGCTTGCAGAAGAGTACCTCACATGCATATATTTTTTAAATTATGTGAAATATTCAAGCTAACTAATGGAATTTTAGGACACTTGCACCTTATCTCTCAAGGACACATGAATATCAGGAAAGATAAACATGGTTTTATGGCCGCAAAATATTTATTACCACCAAGTGTGTTTACACCGACTCTGGAATGCAGCTTTATAACTTCTATTTCATTGTAACATTCTAATCAATGCATTTTCTTTTATACTAAGCTTTGAAAGACGTATAGAAGTCTTAATTGTTGTGCTTTGTGCTTTGTACAGAATATAGGATAAAAGTCTGTAATTACAAGTTGCAAACATACTGCAAATGGTAGGTTGTAAATCAAGAGACCATTTAATTAAGAAAAACAAACGAATTAGAGTCTTATCAAAGAATGGGACACATCCCTTTTGTATAAGATATCAGTTTGGTATAGATATGGTCTTTTATATCAACAAAACAGATTTGTAAAACATTCATGTTTTAGGAAGACATCTCATGGTGAAAAGAATCTAAGATGTTAACACAGTAATAAATCTTAGTAAACTCACACAAAAAATTCTAGAAATATCCTACATAAAATGAATATTATTATTACTCTAAAAACTTCATTCAGAAAAGCCTGTAGGAAAAATATATGTAGTTGGAAGTATTTTGTTGTTTCTCAAATGCTTAAGATAGCACAAACTTCTTTTGGATTAATATTTGCAAATATTTTGTATCTAAAAGCAAGTCTTCATATAATAACTGCCTAATATCATTGTTATACAAATATTAAGATGTTTTGTGTACAAATATAGCAATATCATTTCATGCTATAACTGGTTACTAATATAAGAAGCCACCTGAGTATAGAAATGTTTATATTAATTGGGAAATTAGTTAGCTGGCAATTTTTAAGCAACCCCCTCACCACTTAAGAAAAAAGTCACCTCTCCAAAGACAGGGAAAAAAGAAAAGACAATACCTTCTTTGATGACCATTTAAGCTTAAAGAATCTCTTTAAGAATTTAATTTAAAAAGCCCATTTTGACGGCTCACTTTTATCGAGAGAACAGAAGTGTTTGGGTTTGTTTGAGACAGAATTTCAATTCCTATTAAACCGTGATGGAACTAACGGGATATTTCAGAAAACTGACTGAACAAAAGGAAAAGTTCAAACTCTAAATCTAAATATGTTCTGAGATTCTCCCTCCACAAAGACAAAGAAAATAGAACTGTCAAGAAAGAACTACAACCCTAATGCATATATGCATTACCAAACTGCATATTCATAAGATCAAGAGGCTCCTAGAGGACTACCCCCAGAAGGCATGGAGCCTATGAAAGAGTGAGACCAACCAACTTTGAATCTGAACAAGCCTGAAAGAGGTGTGCTTTTCTAATTCATAGAACTAGGCCATAGAACTAGGCAGGAAGAGAGCATAAAAAGCTCTGAAGTAAGTGTGATAGAAATGGCAATTTCCTGGACAAACCTTACTGAATTAAGTTTCTGCATCATTGTGGCCCAGGGACTCTATGCAGTTCCAGGGAGGCCGGGGATCAGAGCTCACCGAGAACTAAGAACAATGAGGGGTGGTCAGGCAAATTCACTCACGTTGTAAAACCTCTAGAGAGCTACCATGACCTGGAAAGAGGCTTGCATATACAGTACTGGTTTGAACTGGATTCTCCAGAGGCCAATAGACAAAGAACAGATTTTTTTTGATAAATAGTTTTAACTGACTTAGATCCTTCTTTCTGATCCAGCAAACAGACAAACCTCTGGTCCAAAGGGAGGCCCAATCCTTAGGGAATGGTTGGAAGGATTTTGGCCTGTTGAGGCCCCATAAGACTGGGTGCTTTGTTCTCAGCTGAAGCTTTGATGAATTTGTGACCACAAGAAAAACCCCTGTGTGGGGGTCTAAAGGAGTAATCACCAGCCACAGCCCTTGCTGGAGTGATGGGGTGATCTTTGGTAAGCTTATTAGCATATGTGTAGGTTCTTTTATTGTTTTTAATATGTTTTCTCTCTAATGCTTATACCTTCAGAATAAATGTGCTTGGTTAGAAAGAGCTGTGTGGTAACTTAACAGTGCCAGTTACAGGGTGTACCATCTCTGAGGAGAAAAGCAAAGCAGGCCTGCTCAGGCAGTCTGACTTTGCCAGAGAGATCATAGTATAGACGGGGTGCTGTGCAGTCTGGAAATAGCCCACTCACAAGGGAGTGAGACACAGGTCTCCACCCAGGAAAGATGGCTGAGGAGCCGAAAACTTTAGAGTGGGTGCCCTTGCTGGATCACAGAGGGGGCATACAAGTGCAGTTGCCTTGAACTGTGATAGAAAGCCCCATCCGTACACTCTGTTACCCTGCTTAGACAGCAAGCATTCCATAATTCAACCTGTCCATCTCTACAAGCAAGCTGTCACAGACAGATAAGAAAAACAGAGAAGACTCAAGAAGAAACCCACCCAAGGAAAATCTCCCTAAGATTTGCTGTTGTACCTTAAAATACTAACAGTTTATCCTGTTAATCACCAAGTGGCTAGATCATGTACTTTTGGAGAGGAGACAGGGGCTAAACTTGGGTAAATAAAGAAACAGTGAGCTTTAATTGGATTTCAGAGTCTTAATAATCATAATTGGCCTGTCTTAAAACAGCTTCTCAAATGGCTTCTTCCAAGTAACTGATTTAAATATTTTCTTAAACAGATTTAACTAAGATCACCCACTTTGCCCAACTATAAACTGTCCACCTACCCAGAAGCGAAAAAAATAAAATAAAAAATGTGTTTATCTATAAAGATTCTTTGTAGTCGAAGAATATACTAAAGAATGGATTCACAATAATTTGGGGAAACAATATACTTTGGTCTTCACATACCAAACAAAGTGCCCCACCAAATGTGATTCATTCTCAAACATGTAATCTCTACTAGAAGCTCTCCACAGAAGGTATGTCTACACTTGGCGCCGGGGTATGATTCCAACCTGAAGTACTGTAGTGAGGCGGCCTGGCTCCCGACGGCCCCTGAGAGGGAGGAACCGGAACAGCCACCTCAGTGGGCGGAGCCACCACCGCCTGTTCCCGCCCCCCGGAAGTCAAGGGGCGGGACAGGAAGTATAAAAGCCCGGCCTCAACACTCAGTTGGAGCCCAGCGGCCGGAGGGGACGGACGCTCCTGTTCGGGCTCCTGCCGGACTGAGCCTGCCCCGAGCCAGGTACCCTGACGCGGACGGACCGAGCCTCCCTCGAGCCAGGTACCCGGACGTGGACCGACCAAGCCTCCCTCGAGCCAGGTACCCCGAGGTGGACTGGCCGAGCCTGCCCCGAGCCCAGTACCCGGAGGAGCTGCCCGAGAGTTCCCGTGACCCGAGTCCGGAGGAGCAGCCCGACTTAGAGAGCCCTCAGCACGCCGAGGAGTCCATGGTGTGGGACCCCGCTGCAGAGCCCAGCGAGGAGCAGGTACCCATGGAGGGGGAGATGGAGTGTAGCCCGGGGGTAGCCGACCCCTGTCCGGCTGAGGGCACTGACGTGCCCATGTCAGTGTGTTGCGGCCAGGATCCCCACTGACTGCAGTGGATCCACGCCGCTGTTAGGGCCCCGGGCTGGGACACAGAGGAGTGGGTGGGCCTGTGTCCCCCCTGCCACCCCACGCACGGGTGGCAGACTCCCCCTCCTGCCAGCACTCAGGCAGAGAAGCCTGCACTTACCTGGGCCTTGAACTATGGTTTATTGCCCGCCCTGACTAAGGGTCTGGGCTTCCTGACTTGTTGCTGTGGTTCAGCTCCTGAGACAAGGACCTGAGCCCTGGACTGATATTACTGCTCAGCTCCTGCTAAAAAGGACCTGAGCCCTGAACTATTATTGTAGCTCAGCTCCTGATACAAGGACCTGAGCCCTGAACTATCATTGCTGCTCAGCCCTGCTGTAAGGACCTGAGCCTAGAACTGCTGTGTTGCTGCCCCGCCCTGACTAAGGGCCTGGGCTTCCTGACTTTGTTAGTGCTCAGCTCCTGCTGCAAGGACCTGAGCCCCCCTGGACTCTTGTGTGTTGCCCCGCCCTGACTAAGGGCCTGGGCTCCCTGAAGTAGTGTGGTAGCTCAGCTCCTGCTATAAGGACCTGAGCCTTGAACTATTGTTTATTACCCGCCCTGACTAAGGGCTTGGGCTTCCGGAACTATTGCCATAGCTCAGCTCCTGGGACACGGACCTGAGCCCCTGGGACTATTGTTTGTTGCCCCACCCTGACCTAGGGCTGGGGGCTTACTGACTATTGTGGCTCAGCTCCTGATGCAAGGACCTGAACCCTGAACTATTATTGTTGCTCAGCTCCTGCTGTAAGGAGCTGAGCCTAGAACTGCTGTGTTTGGTGCCCCGCCCTGATTGAGGGCCTGGGCTTAGCTTGTTAACTTTGTTACTGCTCAGCCTGCAGGGGGATCTGAGCTCCCTGGACTCTTGTGTGCTGCCCCGCCCTGAGCTAGGGCTTGGGGCTTACTGACTTTGTAACTGCTCAGCTCCGGCTGCCAGGACCGGAGCTTAGAACTGGTTCGCTGCCCCACCCTGAATGAGGGCCGTGGCTCATTGACTTTATGGGTGCTCAGCCTGCGGGAAGGATCTGAGCCTAGACCTAGTGTCTGTTGTCCCGCCCTGATTGAGGGCTGGGACTCATTGCATTAACCGTGTGCCTTCTGTTCCGCCCCTGCTTGAGGGGCAGAACCCCAAGACCTTCAGAACCCGGAGACTGATTTGGGCCGTGTAGTGAGGCGGCCTGGCTCCCGACGGCCCCTGTGAGGGCACGGCCCCAACCTCGGACTATTACAAGTACACATACTCACGCTAGCTTTCCTAGGGCTAGCATGCTAAGAAGAGTAGTGTAGCTGTGGTAGTATGTGCAGCAGCATGGGCTAGCTGCCCCAAGCACACACCAATGGGGTCTGGATAGGTCTGTACTCAGGGTGGCTAGCTCGTGATGCAACTGACCACTGCCTGTGCTACCGTGGCTACACAAATGCAGTAGGGCTTTGTGTTTTAGAGCCGTAGCTTCCCAACTGTGGACTAGCTTGTAATGGTTTGACACATTTCTGGAAGACATTTTCTTCCCCCAGGATCACAGAGTGAGGAAGTGTTCACTTAGGGCTAGTCTACACTTACCGTCCGGGTCGACGCGGTGAGTTCGACTTCTCGGAGTTCGAACTATCGCGTCTGATCTAGACGCGATAGTTCGAACTCCGGAAGTGCCGCGGTCGACTCCGGTACTCCACCACTGCAAAAGGCGGTGGCAGAGTCGACCTTGGAGTCGCGGACTTCGATCCCGCGGCGTCTGGACGGGTAAGTAGTTCGAACTAGGGTACTTCGAGTTCAGCTACGCTATTCACGTAGCTGAACTTGCGTACCCTAGTTCGACCCCCGCCCTTAGTGTAGACCTGCCCTTAGTGTCTTGGGGTCCTGACTGCAGTTACGTTGTTCCCATTCTCCTCCCATTAATAACTTTTTTCTGTGTTCATAGACTCCTGTGCAATGAGCTAAATCCAGCAAAAACCTTACACAGTACATGATTACAAAAAGAGGACAGGATTTAAAACAGGACATTCTGAGACTTACTTAAATGGCTTATTTTATTAAAGTGAGAGCTAAGAAAGAAGTAAGACCTAATTCCTAAATTTTTACCAGGCCTTTATACTTCAAATATGGACTATTTAAGGTGAGTTGAAGACGTGTCACTCTGTACATGAGGGTATAATATTCCACTGCTGCTTTATTTAGTGTTTAGAGCAGGGGACCATGAGTAAGGAATTCCTGAGCCCTAGTCCCTGCTCTGCCAATGGCCCATTGGGTGTACTGGACACCCACCTTGGGATTTAGAGTATGATCCTGGAGGATTCGCTAAAGGTTTGCGAGGAAAGACAAGTACAGAAGGGCCTGTGTAGTGTTCAGTGACAGAATAATCATTTTTGTGTTTATAGAAGTTAGCTGGTTGGGAAATAGGTAAGAAATAGGTGAGTGTGACTTTCCTGTAACTGAACCACAAAGGGTGCTCAACCAAAATGGCTATTTTGTTATAGGAATATAAAGTCCAGACCCATACAGGGACATCGGAAACTAAACCACAGATTTGAATTGCCACCTTCCCCACTCCAAGACATTTCATGTGCAGTTAGGTGTGCCCAAGCTACTGTTTTTGCAAGAAGTGGCTTAGGCAGTTGACTACAGCAGAAGGTTATAGAATCACAGATACAAAGAGATAAAAGGAACCTCAACAAGTCCATCCCCTGTGCTGAGGCACAACCAAGTAAACCTAGACCAGGTGTTTTTTCAACCTGTTCTTCAAAACCTCCAAAGATGGGGATTCCACAGCCTTCCTGGGAAGCCTGTTCCAGAGCTCCATTACCGGTATAGTTGGAACTTTTTTTTCTAATATCTAACCTAAATCTCCCATGCTGCAGATTAAGCACATTACATCTTGGTCTACCTTCAGTGGACATGGAAAACAATTGATCATCTTCCTCTGTACAATAGCCCTTAACATATTGGAAGACGAATATCAGGTCCTCACTCAATCTTCTTTTCGCAAGACTAAATATGCCCATTTTTTAACCTTTTCTCATAAATCATGCTTTTTAAACCTTCTATCATTTTAGTGGTTTCTTCTGGACTCTCTCCAATTTTCCACATTTTTGCTGAAGTGTGGTGCCCAGAATTGGACATGTACTCCAGCTGGGGCCTCACTAGTGTTGAATAGAATGGGACACTTACCTATCATGTCTTACTTACAGCACCTGTTAATATACCCAGAATGATACTAACCACTTTTGCAACTGCATCACATTGTTAGTTCATACTCAGTTTGTGATCCACTACAACCACCCACATCCTTTTCAGCCAGTTATTCCCCATTTGGTAGTTGTGCATTTGAGTTTTCCTTTCTAAGTAAAGTACTTTGCACTTTTATCTTTATTGAATTTCATCTTGTTGATTTCAGACCAGTTCTCCAATTTGTCAAGGTTATTTTGAATTCTAAGCTTGTCCTCCCAAGTGCTTTCAATCCCTCTCAGCTGGATGTCCTCTGCAGATTTCATAAGTCTAGTCTTTACTCCATTATCCAAGTCATTAATGAAAGTACTGAACAGTACCAGATAAGCCCTTGCAGTTTGACAGCAAGCCATTAATAACTATTGTTTGAGTATAGTCTTTCAACCAGTTACGCACGCATCTTATAGTAATTTCATCTAGACTGCATTTCCCTAGTTTGCCTATGAGAATGCCATGTGGGACTGCATCAAAAGTATTATTAAAATCAATATCTAGCATTTCTACAGTTTCCCCCATCCTAGGGTGACCAGATGTCCCGATGAAATCAGGATCATCCTGATATTTAGGTGTTTGTCCCGCGTCCCGACCGATCTTTGGTCAGGATGCAATTTGACCCGATATTTAGCTCCGCTGGCAGCACTCGGAATTCCCCCCCCCCTCGCTGCTCTGCTGGCAGCACTTGGCTTTTTTTTTCTCCGCTGGTGCCCCCCCACCATATGTCCCAATATTTTCTCCCTCTCATCTGGTCACCATACCCCATCCACTAAGCCAATATTCCCTTCCAAGAAGGAAATTAGGTTGTTTTGGTATGATTTGTTCTTGACAAATCCATGCAGCCTATTCCATACAACCCTATTATCCTCTAGGTGCTTACAAACAGATTGTTTAATAATTTGTTCAAGTATTTTTCCAGGTATAAGATTACACAGGTCTCCTCCGCCCTCTTTTTAAAGAAAAGTACTATGTTTGCTCTTCTCCAATTTTCTGGGATCTCACCCAGCTTCCATGAGTTCTCAAAGATAATACTAATGGCTCTGAGATTGCTTCAGCTAGATCCTTAAATATTTTAGGATGAATTTTATCAGTACCTGCCAAATTGAATAGACCTCACTTTATCTAAACAGTTATTTAATCTGTTCTTCTCCTATTTTGACTTGCATTCCTTCCTTCTTGTTGTTAATATTAATTGTGTTGAGTATCTGGTCACTCTTAACCCTGCAAGTGAAGACTGAAGCAAAACAAGCATTAAATACTTCAGCCTTCTTGATGTTATTAGTTTTCCTTCCCCACTAAGTAGATGACTTACAGTTTCCTTTAGCTTTCTCTTGCTTCTAATATATTTACGGAACCTCTTTTTATTGCCTTTAGTGACCCTTGCTCATTTTGAGCCCCAATCTTTCTGATTTTGTTCCTACAATGGTTGTACTATTATTTGTACTCCTCCTTAGCAATTTATCCATGTTTCCACTCTTTGTAGGATTCCTTTTTGATTTTCCAGTCATTAAAGAGCTCCTAATGCAGCCATATTGGCCTCTTATTATTCTATCTTTCCTTCATGTCGGGTTAGTTTGCAGTTGTGCATTTAATACTGTCTCCTTGAGAAATTGCCATCTCTCCTGCACTCCTTTAGCCCTTAGATTTTCTTCCTATGGGACCGTATCAGACTCAGAGAACTGGTAGGTAAAGTCTCCTTTTGTGAAGCCCATTGTCCTTATTCTACTGATCTCACTCTTTCCTTTCTCTAAGAATAATGAAACCTGTCATTTTATGATCACTTTCACTCAAATTGCCGTCAATTTCAGATTTGCTACCAATTCCTCCCTGTCGGTCAGAATCAAGTCTAAAATGACTGCCCCCATGGTTACATCATCCACTTTCTGAAACAAAAAGTTGCCCACAAGAATTTGTTAGAAATTTTGTTTTGCCATATTATTTTTCTGACAGATATCTGGTTAGTTAAAGCAGGGCCGCCCAGAGGGGGGGCAAGAGGGGCAATTTGCCCCAGGCCCTGGGCCCCACAGGGGCCCCCACGAGAGTTTTTCGGGGCCCCTGGAGCAGGGTCCTTCACTCGCTCCGGGGGGCCCGGAAAACTCTTGCAGGGCTGGGCAGAAGGACCTCCCACTGGCGAATTACCGCCGAAGCGGGACCCGCCGTCGAAGTTCAGCTCGGTCTTCGGAGGTAATTCGGCGGCAGGGGGCCCTTCCATTCTGGGACCCGCCGCCGAAGTGCCCTGAAGACCCGCGGCGGGGGGGGGCCCCGCCGCCGAATTACCGCCGAAGACCCGGCTGCACTTCGGCGGTGGGTCCCGCTTTGGCGGTAATTCAGCGGCGGGGGGCCCCCGCCGTGGGTCTTTGGAACACTTTGGCGGCGCGTCCCGGAACGGAAGGGACCCCCGCTGCCGAAGACCCCAGGCCCCCGGAATCCTCTGGGCGGCCCTGAGTTAAAGCCCACATTACTGACATGTCTTGTGTTTTGGATATTTCTGTTGTCTGTTCTGGAAATGCCTCATCCACCTCTTCCTGATTGGGTATGTCTACCATGACATCACCCCTAATTTTACCCCTTTTATCTTTACCCAGAGACTTTCAGTGGGTCTGCCTTTGAGCTACTTCTGGACCTCAGAACAAGTGAATATATTCTTGACGTATAATGCAACACTTCCTCCCTTTTTATCCTACCTGTCCCTCCTGAACAAGCTATACCCTCGCTCCCTGCATGCCAATATTCCAGTCATGAGACTTAACCCACCAAGTTTCTTTGATGCCAATTAAATCACAATTGAGCTTATGGACTAATATTTCCAGTCCTTCCTGTTTATTCTCCATACTCCTTGTATTTCCGTACAGACATCAAAGATGTTCAGCAGATTTCCCCAGTGTTTTCTCTCTTATTGCTCCTATACCTGGGTTCGTGGGTCAAGGATCCCAAACAGAGATAGTCACCTCCCTTCAGCCCAGACTTAGGCACCTAACTACATGACGGGGTGGGTCTTAGGACACACTCTCTCATCAGCATTTCCCATTGTCTCATTTAAGAGGCTCCTCTCCCCCTGTGCTGGCTTTTGTGGATCCCATTTCCAGATGCCTCTCTCCCCACCATGCACTGTGTACAGAGTCTAGGTGCCTAACCCAGGGTTTGTGGATTCCAATGATTTTCAAGGCACTTACGAAGTGCTGAGTGTTGCAATGCCTCCTTTTTTTCTTTGTGCAATACAATCTCAAGTATCAGTCTTGCATCCGATGAAGTGGGTATTCACCCACGAAAGCTCATGCTGCAAAACGTCTGTTAGTCTATAAGGTGCCACAGGATTCTTTGCTGCTTTTACAATCTCAAGTATGATTCTCAGAAGCACCTAACTGACCTAGAAACATAAGTGCCATTGAAAATGTATGCTCTTACATCACTGAGGCACTTTCAAAAATCCTACCCTATATTTTTTATTTAAGATTTCAAACATGGGCATTCTTTACACACATTCCTTAAATACTTCTAATAGTGCGGGGGGTTACTTTTAATATAATGTGTGTTTCTCTCCAATCCCATTTAACAGCAACATCCTATCAAAAACACTGAAAAAGGTTTTGGATTACCAAGTACTACTTTTCACAAACTCTACCGATTAAAATGAAAATCTTGATGCTTCATTTCCATGACAAAGCCTGTAACAGAAAATAATACAGTCTGGATTTTTTCATGACAATGCCTGAGACAAGTATGGAAAATAGCATGAATGTAACCCATTCCTCCTTCTCATTTTAACATTGTTACTCCATGGTTCACTTCATCTTTTGATCGCCATTCTCTCTGCAGGAATCAGCAGATACCAGTTAGAGGTGATATTGACATGCATCATCTTCAGCATTGCAAGTATAGTGTGTGAGCTACATTTCTAATAGTCACTTTTTTATCTGCAGTGTGCACCTGTGTTACTGATTTGATCTAAAGAATTCTCCTGCAGAGGACAGCGTACTATAATTACGTTTGGCATAATGATAGATGTAAGTTAATTCCGAATAACCCAAATTAATAAAAAGCTCTTTAAAAGCAGAAATACAATCCATCTGGAGAAGGCTATGCAATGGCCACTTCCAGAGAGAGATTTACTTCAGCTGTCACAGTGTCCAAACTAGCTGTAACTGGTTATAGCATAACAATTCCATTTGCAATGGCAGGCTGCCTCCTTTTCAAAAGTACCAAAAACTATAAAGTGGGGGAAACTGCTTTGATGTTATCACATTTTTCTGTACCATGTTGTCTTGTGCATGTAAAAAAGGGTCTATTTAAGTTGCTCCATTCACAAGGGTGTGCTCTGCATAGCTAACAGCTATTGATACCGATTTTGACAATGAGATTTATATAATCTTCTCTTTTGTAGAACTGATCAAAACTTGAACTTTGCATTCCATGGGAAATTTCAACATTTCAAAATTTGCTTTCAAATCAGAACAAACAAATATTTTTGAAATTTCCTGCAAAATGGAAATTTTGAAAATTTGCTTTGGAAAATTTTCAAAATTTTATTTCAAAACAAAATTTTCATTCTGAAATTTATTTTTTCATTTTCATATTACATTATTCTTTTTTACATTACTTCATGACATGTCAGTAGTAGCGATGCATAATATGACATGTCCTGCCATATGTACCTACAGTAAAAGCTTTTTTATCTGGGATGTTGGAAGAATGGAGGGTGCCAGTAAGTGAAAAATTCCAGTTAACTAAGAAGGAGGGAGTTTGGGTGCAGGAGGGAGTGCAGGGCTGGGGGTTGAGGCATGAGAGTGGGTGTGGGGTGCGTGCTCTGGGAAGGGTCTCGGGGCAGGGGGTTGGGGCACAGGAGGGGTTTCAGGGTTCCGGATCTGGAGGGTGCTCACCGGGCAGCTCCCTGCAAGCAACAACCTGTCCCTGCTGCTCCTAGGCAGAGGTGCAGCTACACTGCTCTGCATGCTGCACCTGCCCCGAGTGCTGGCTCCGCAGCTCCCATTAGCTGGGAACCCGCACCCCCTCCCGCACTCCGAACCTCTTGTGGCAGTTCCGCCGCCATTTCCGGGGAGCCATGCAGAGCCAGGTAGGGTGTCTGCTGGTCCCACGCCAGCTGGACTATAAACCAGACTTTCTATGAAGATTAGAAATGCCGGTTCATAGAGCTTTCCACTTGGTACAGGGCCAGATAACACACCTTTTACTGTATATATGCAGCACTACTACTGACATGTCATAATATGACGTAACATAGTATAATAGAATAGGTGTGGCCTAGAAGATAGAGTGGCTGGTACTCAGGAGACGACGGGTTCTGTCACCAGCTTTGCTGGGTTACCTTGGGCAAAATTACCTTGGGCATACCCTTGTGAATGGAGCAACTTAAATAGCCCAGTTTGTGCCTCAGTTTCTCCATTTAGAAAATGGAGATGATGCTGACCTCCTTTGTAAAGTGATTCAAGATCAAAATATCTCATCACTCATGGGGGGAGGGTCTTAGGACAAACCCCTCCCATCAGCATCTCCTATTGGCTAATTTAGCGGCTCCCTGCTTAGCGTGCTGGCTTTTGTGAATTTTGTTCTACGGCACCTATCTCTTCCCATTCATTTCATAGGAAGCCTAGGTGCTGAACACAGGCTTTCTGGATTGCAGTGTTGTTCCTGTGATTTTTCTCAAAGTGAGGTGTTGCAGTGCTGAGTGTTGCAATGCCTACATCCCTTTGTGGATCTGGGCTTATGCACTGGGTGGGGCGTATAAGTGGGATGCTGAATGACCAAACTGCTTAGTTCCTTGCTTTTTTATTTTTTTTTTTTTTTTTAGTTTCTGGGTTATGCAGCTTAACAAATTTTACTTAGTTTAGTAAGTTTAATGTGCAGGAATTAATAAGAAAATTTATGAATGGCTAAACGGGAATTGCCACGTGAGGGTAAGGGAAGCTCCCCTGAAGTAATAGAGGATGTGGCATACTTATTTCTAAGCAGTTCATACGTACAGTCCTCTGGCAGAATGTCAAGAGGTGCCTCTTCTTTCCCCTCTGGTACATAAGGTCTGAAGAATGCGGTGGCCCCAGCTTCTGCAGAGTCAAAGATTGCACTGTCACCTCACAGAATGGGGAGAAAGAAGGGCTGTTGCGAATGGCAGGTCTTCCCGAGGGATATTTTTATTATTAGTCTCAGTGCTGAAGAAGGCCTGATCTTGGGTTTCCCAGTGTACTAATATGAGCAGCAATTTTTGGAGCTGTGCTCCGATTACAGTATGAGGACGACGCTGGGTTAAGGGGCACTTTTACTTCTACATTTTTCTTACCTAATGAAAGAAGTTAAACCATACAGGAAAGATGGAGATAGCATTATGATTGCTACCGAGAAAATAGTATTATAATGAGTGTGGTTTCCTACCTCCTTTGTAAGTTTTTGTGATGCTGAAGCAGTCTCTCAGTGCTACTGGCTGATCTTGAGGTCAAAGGCTGTGTAACAAGAAGCTCTGGGACAGTCTCACTTGACAGTTTGGAGTTCTGAGAAGGACAGAGACAAATAAAACCAGTAGATGTGGGTTGCCATGGTGCACCAGAACATACACATTTCCCATTGCTCATGTAATCTGCCAGTGGACTCATATGGAGTAACTTTTTCCTCTGTGTTTTTTCCCACTCACAAAGGATTAGGCGTATGCTTCTGCAGCTCAGTCTGAGTAAGGCAGAACAAGATCAGAACACACAATTCAGGAGAGTTCGGAAGGGACCAAGAATCCTTTTGGCACAGTTTGTTCAAGGTTTCTGCCAGATATCCAAGTGCTGAGCATGACTGACCCAAGCACTACAGAGTGGTGGTGTGTTAGAGATACAAGGCGGATGTTTGCAGCATTTGTTATACTGCCAACTTTTCTTCTGTTTGGGTGCCATTATTTACCTATTTTATTGTTCCAATTAATTACATAGGTTTCTCAATTTAAGCTTAATTAAAAGATTGTAACTATTGTTAAATCTGCTTAAGGTTTTGGATTATGGTGGTTTTTCAAGACTTTCACGCTATTAATACGAACATTGTTAGGTTCTGTAGGACCTGTTACACTAGGAAACTTAACTGACTATTACTGATAATTGTTCTCAGCAGTGGGTCCCTCTGTATCATTTTTAAACACCAGATTTTGTCATGGGATGAACTGTTGTTGACAACTATCAACAAAAGGCCATTTTCCTAGAGTAGATGAGCCTATTCTATATTGTACCTTTATATCTTGTACATACCCAGTTGTCTTCATCAAATAAACCTTCTGTATACCGGAAGAGAACATGGGGTTTTTGATGTGAAGGGCTGAGAGTCCTACTCTGGTGTGAGAATTTAGAGTTTTATCTAGAAGTCAGAATAATGTACAATTAGTTGTTTATTTAAGTGAACAAAATGACCAGTTCTTAAAATCCCAGTTAATCCTTTTTATGCACACATCACTGTATACTGCTAGTTCTAGCTTATAACTAGGGCTCCGTTTCTGTTACGGAGGTCGCGGAAGTCATGGATTCCGTGACTTCCCAAGACCTCCGTGACTTCTGCAGGGGCCATTGTGGCTGACCCCAGGGCCGCCCACCCAGCTGGCTCCAGGAGCAGCTGCTCAGGTGGCCCCTGGGACAACCACACCAACTGCTGCTGGAACGGCCCTGGAGACAACCACACCAGCCGCTGCTCCGGCGGCCCCAGCAGCGGTCCCTGGGCAGCTGACTGGAGCAGCTGTGGTCCTCAGCCGGCCAGCTGCAGCAACCGCAGTGGTCTATAGCCCCTGGCAGCTGGTGCCACAAGCACGGGCACCTCCCCCCACCTAGCAGCGGCCCCCGCATGCCTTGCCAGAGCCCTCCTCCCCGCCAAGATTTAGTCACGGGTATTTTAAGTATAAGTCATGGACAGGTCACCGGCCATGAATTTTTGCTTATTGTCCATGATCTGTCCATGACTTTTACTAAAAATACCTGTGACTAAATCATAGCCTTACTCATAACATTCAAACTTAGACTATGGGCCAGATGCTTAGCTTGTATGAATTGACATCACTCCATTGAAATCAATGCCAGTTTACACCAACTGAGAATCTGGCCTAGGAATTACACAATAATACTGCTTTAAAAGAGCTATTTCTTCTTTATGTAGTGGAAGAACATCACTGTCAAGCAACACAAGTTTGTACCCATCCATACACCGATAGTCATAAATTATACAAAATGCTTGCAGACTTCAAAGTGCTTTTAGATAGTCTGAATGCATGTGCTTGTGAGGAGGAATGAAGGCTGCTGGCTCATATGTCAAGTTGTGATGTATAACACCATGTTGCAGAAGTCCTGCTGTGTGACATAATATAGGGGAAAGACACAGCTCAGCATGATATATTACAGAGTCAGAAGGGAATGTTAAAAAAAAAACCCAAAACCAAAAAATCTCACTTTTATAAACAAAACCAAACAGAATATAGTTAATAAACTATGGTTTTCAGAAAACTGCCCTTTCATTTACTCTCTTTTGCTATAACAACTTACTGATATTTTTGTCTTTCATCCAAAGGTCGCCACATTCTTTATCAACTTTACAAATTATATAGAGTACGCAGACAGGAAACTTCACCTTCTATTAAAATATAGCCACCTCTTATTTGCAAAAGGCAGTAGCAACTCAACTCAACTTTTTAATGTGGACAGTGAAGAGTACTAACTAACTAACATGTAGGTGGATTAAAAAAAAACAAAAACATACCTCCTAAGAGAAAACCCGACATGTTCACCCTCAGAGTTTTAAGTCATGCCTAGCTTGTAAAAATGGATTTGGGCTAATACAATAGAAACCCACAGTTGCAGAACAGTCTGAACTCACCCAGTTCACCCATCCCTAGTGTATTAAATTCTACTCAGTGATAGTGGGGCTCTCACACATCTCTTTATAATATGGACATAAATCTATTAATGGGAGAGGAGGAATATCTCAGTTATATGCTTCACTTTATCCATCCTGCAAATTTTTGGTCACAGTGTCAAAAACAATAGGCCAGATTGTACCTGGCCCTATGCAGGCATCCATGACAAGTGCAGAGGGCACAAGAAACTTTCCTTTACCCTGCACCTTCACAGAAGGAACAGTGCAATTTTTTAGCAAACCTGAGTACAAGAACTGTGTGAGGTCTGTGCCTCTACAGGCACTGGAGAGTTACAGGAGCGAGGCTGAAGGAGGGAAGTCAGGACCCAGCTCCCCCCACCATTGGCCAGGCAAAGAAGGGGACACATACTGAACCCTTGGAAAGGGCAGCACAATGCTCATGCTACTCACGCTCTCATTGCCTTGATGGGAGCTTTGCAGGGAGGCCATGCAAGCCTCTTCACCACCACCAGAACAGGCTGTGCCTTGAAGGCATGTTTGAGTTTAACGATTCTGAGTTCTGTTACCCTGGTGTAAATGCAGAGTAACTCTACTGATGCCAGTGGAGCTACACTGATGTTGAATGAATGTAAGTCACATCCGGCTCATTGTCTTTACTTTTCCTACTAAATTAAAACAAACATAAAGCAAATAACCAGAGATCTTTCCAAGAACAATTATATGAATATGTGTGGTTTCCCTTCTTGTTGCATGTTCAGGGGAAAAAGTATCTTAGCCTCAAGTGGAAATTAAAAATCTTCATCAAACTTACAGCATAGCAGATTCAAACGGCTATTGATCAACTAGTCCAAACCAGCCAAGTCAAAAGGTATTTCATGTGTGAAGTTCAGTCTGAAGCCAGGAAGCTGTAGTGTGTTAGAAGCTACGGAACTGTTTCTATTTTCACTGCTTCTTGGGGCACTTGAACTGAGTCAAATCCATTGGTGCCATCCAGCAATTCTACATGACCTTCTTGTGTTCCAGACACGCTCTTGGAATTATTCCTCCTTGGATGTAAAATTTCAATAAATAAAATTAATAAACCCCCAAAGTAATAGTGTTTTTTGTTTTTACTCATGAGAAAGTCTTAAGCTGCTCGAGCTGTGCTCCCTGCAGTAGTCATGCAACCTCCTCTTGTCAAGATAGAAATATCAATATATACTCTCACCATGTACAGAAAGACAAGCAAAGCCTAGGAGAAACAGAACAAAGACAGAAGAGATCGGGACTTAGGGAGGTCTCTCAGCAACTGTTCATGCCAATATTTATTGTGTTTATCCGAATAAAAGAATCCTCCTAAGTGTGCTTTAAAAGGGATATATTGCTTATATAAAAAATCTGCTTTCCCTGAGCCATATAAATATTTTCTGTTCCCGTTCTATATGTTTTTTCCTTCTAGACAATGGCCACTGTTAAACTGAAGAATCACATAGTTCAGGGCAAGATTGAAGTGCAAGCAACCAAGGAAAAATTAACAGGAACATTGATAAGGCACCAAATAGCAGGATAGGCATCTGCAGTTTACTGCAAAGAGTGTCATTGTACAAGTTCTCCCCAACAGGCAACATCAATCTTAATTCTCAGACTACAGCTTCAGTGTAACCGTATGATACAACTGTCCTTCACTGGCATCTTGTTCATTTTGTTGTCCTTTAGATTTGAACTGCCACACCAGTGTCATGGACATTTGAAAAATAAAGAGCTGTCATTAGTAACAACACCTTATTAATACATGAATATCACTTAATTCCCAACCACAGTTCTCATTTACATTTTTGGCTGTTGCTATTTCTATTTTTCTTGCAAATTGAGTCTCTTTTATCTCCAAAGTCATTTCACACTGAATCTTTATTAACTCAGGAGCAGGCTTTACTGAGACTTGATGAAAAAACAGAAATGGATGAAAAACATTAAGACAAATTTTCAGACTTAGGGGCCTCTGATGCTCACCAATAGATGTGCTTGTCACAGGTAACTGACCATAGAAAGTGGTAATTGCACATGTATATGTATCTGTGGCAGGTATGATCACCCGTCTGCATTTGTAGCCTTGTATTTTACAGATGCTACTTAAATAAACGATGAAAGTTTTGTACATTAAGGCCTTTGTCTTTCAGAAAAAAAGAGTTAAAAAAGGACACACTGACAAAGTTTGGTAAATATGGATTTCAGCAAAAACTGGACTCTATAGAAATCTACAGCTAATGCAAGTCTTTTGCTATTCACCAGCCTCTCTTAAGCGTGTTTTTGGTGTCATTCAGAAGATGCAGCAAAGAATCCTGTGGCACCTTATAGACTAACAGACGTCTGTTAGTCTATAAGGTGCCACAGGATTCTTTGCTGCTTCTACAGAACCAGACTAACACGGCTACCCCTCTGATACTATTCAGAAGATGGTGGAATTCATATGACCAGAAAGCGCACTTTCATTTCAACCTTTCTGATCTAGTAGACTTCTGCTCTGACAGATTTACAGAATGCTGGCAGAAGGTTGAATTTCCCTGAGTAAGGAATTTGAAAAAACTGCATACAAACCTCAAGATTTGGCTCAAAATAGCAGAGTAGATAATAATTAACACTCTCTGTATGGGATTCCCATGGGCTGGTTCATTTCTCTCCTTTTAAAAAGATAATCTTTCTTCTCTCTCTTTCTCTCTCTCCCACTCCGGTTTACCAAAAGATACATTGCTTTAGAAACTGCTGTCATGAATTTTTGCCTGGAATTATTCACTTTTTCTCCCTTTCAATCCCTAGTCTTGGCATCCTGTTCAAGTGCCATGACATCATGCTGCACCACCTGAAAGCATCGAACAATTTGTTTAGACAGTCTAGCTTTGGGGGAGTATTTATAGCATGGTCTGCTTGCTGAAATACTGCCATGGAACAAAATAAGCTCTAATCTTTTGGGGATCTACATGAGCAAGTCAAATGCCAGCACTGACACTTGGTGTGATTAAAAAGACTGCTGTATCTTTATAAACTGATTATACAGCAATGCAGTTTGTTCTGCTGGAGGGAGGTGGCATTAATGCTAACACTATCTAAAAGCAATCTCTTTTATCCTCTAATGTCTGGCTGGTTCCTTTGCTATTCCACTGCTGCTGTCAAAGGGAATGATGACTATCAAACACGCTGAAATTAACTCATGCAAATATCACTATTAACTTCATTCTTTGTTAATGTCGGCATTAAAGTCAACAGTCATATTGATGTGTGACACAGTGAAAGCCATCGTCATATGGATTTGTGCATTTGTCAATGGGAACAATTGTCATTCATGATGACACCCTTCAAGAAAATTAACAGAGTGAATATCATATGCATGGTAATGTTGACATCAATATTGATGTTTGACAACCAGTTAAAAAAGCTCCTTATAAAGTAAAAAATATGAAGAATGTCAAGGGTTTACCTACTCCTTGATATCAGCATTACCAGAAAACTGCTGCTGAATGGAGATGGAGTATGTTTCCTCTCATCACATGGTTTCTTGGACAGGAGGAAATCATGCACTGGAGAAAACCCTTACATGGGAAAAGAGCAGTTGGAAATGCAGAGGAAAGAGTGCCTTGTGTTTAAGGCACTGGATTGGGACCCATGAGATCTGGTTTGGTTCAGGCACAGACCTCCTGTGTGACCTTGGACAAGTCACTTTATCTCTTTATGTCTGCAAAATAGGGATAATAATGCTTCCTTTCCCCTACCTTTTGTTTATCTAGTCTGTTTAAAATGTAATCCCTTCAAGCTAGGGACTTTCTGTTACTACGTATACATACACAGTATGAAGCACAGTAGGGCTCATGTCTCCATTGCAAACTCTAGATGCTACTGTAACACAAATAAATGACAATAGTTTAGCTTACAAAACTTGCAGAAAATACTTGTTATACCATAACACCAGGGAAACATTTATAAGAACTTTGATAACTATATTGTACTTTTGAAATGCTAACATTATTGCCTTGAAATAGAATTCAGTCATTTATTCAGTTTTGAGGCATAATATGAAAACCCAGATTTTGACACGTTTTAAAACAAAGTCTCTTTTGTTATTTATAGAATCCCACATTTCACAAATACCAAACATCTCATCTTATCCCTAAAATGCTCTATAAAACCTCTTAGGGGAACATTTTCAAACATGTCAAAGGGTATTTCTACAATGCAGCTAGGAGGTGTGGTTCTCTCAATATGAGAGACAGACTAGCAGTAGCTCAGCTTGAGCTAGAACTCAAAGTGGCAATGTGGATGTGCCGGCACAGGGGGGAGGCTTCGGCAGGCCGCCAGAGCTCGGACCCAGAGAGCTGAATGGCTAGGACTCTGGTGGCTAGCCCATGCTACTATTTTTAGCATGAGTTTCTCTACATGGACTGAGAATCACACCTCCCAACTGCAGTGTAGACATAGCCTAAGTGATTGAGGAGCCTCCACTTTTTCAAAATTGACTTCGATTCAGCGGTGTTTAAACTACTAAGTGGCTAACTCACTTTTGAAAATGGAATTTAGGAGCTTTGGGAAAAAGTACCCTTTGTGTTTTAGGCTGGAATAATTTAGGGCGACTACCTCTGTTAATGGCCTTTAAACACCTCAGCCTTGGCTACTTTGTACTTTAACATAATTATTGTTTTATCTGCTTATTGAATGGTTCTATATTTTCAGAAGTATCTGAGGACATCTCTTTTGCAGCATTTTACTTTAAACCGAAAAGGAAAATGTGACATGGCCAACATTTTCTCCCCTAGATTCCCAAAATGAAGCACCTAAACTCAAAGGAGCTTCATCAGCTTCTACTAAAGTCAACAGGAGTAAGTTTAGACTGAAGTTCCTGCAACAGCTTTGCACTTATGCAGAGCCCCACTGAATTCAATGGGGTTTCACGGAGGGCTCTGCCTACATGGGCCTAGCTGCAAGAACAGGGCCTAACTAAAGGTCTCAAGGTTTCATCCTGTTAGTGGACAGTGACCTCTTCTCCCCTAGTCTGGAACATAAAGTCTCTCATTGTTCAGGGGTCTCGGTGTTTTAAAATTAATGTGGACACTAACTGGCACCCATCCCTGTTGGCAATTTCAGCAGAGTAGTTGAGGACTTCAATCATGTCATACCACTAGAGCTGGTTCCTCCAAGTCAGGGTGGACTGACAGGTCCGTGTGAGGAGACTGCAGTGCCACTACCCTGGCAATACGTTCTGTCCATGAACAGGTTCTCTCTTCAGAGGTTTCAATCCAACACCTGTCTCAAATACTAAACTCAAGTCTACAGTAAAAAGAAGAAAGCCCTATTTTGAATGTCTGCCTTATCGCAGTCTGTTTCAGAACAACACAGTCTTAGGCCCATTAGTCCTCTGCCACAAATATGATTGTTAAATAATCATAGAAGGAAGAAATCCATAGCACAGTTTCTCTGCATTGTGATGCTCTTTCTCCAGCCTGAATGTGTAGTATTCTGACTAGATGGAGGATTTGTTTTGTAAACTTTCAAGCTTGTTCATTCATTTGAACTTCAGCTGTACAATAGAACTCTAAGGTTTAAGTTCCATTTAGGAAAATGGAAATTAGGGACCTCTTTCTCGCCTCAATTAAATCAGTATATGCCTATGTAACTATGCCGAATGACAAATCAGGCCCTAATTGTCCATTCCTAGTCTTTGTACACTCCCAGACCCTCACTCTGCTCTTCCCATATGAAGTTGGCTCTTGACTTTCTTTTACTTCCTATTCCAACAGCAATCTCCTCAGGATGTTTAACTTACCGTATTGTACTTAAATAACTGGTTGCAAATTATGCTGGATTTTGTATAGTACTTGTTATTTTGAGATTTTAAACTTTTCTTTCTTTCTCCTGTCTGATGGATTTCATGGAGGGTTGAGTATCTGTTTGTTTTGGCTGGGTACTAGTATAACATAGTCACGGTCACAATCAGGGCTGGTGCAACCATTTAGACAACCTAGGCGGTCACCTAGAGCACTGGCATTTGGGGGGCGCCATTTTCTTTGGCAGCGACTGCGGCAGCCAGATCTTCGTCCGCCCCAGTCGCCGCCGGCATTTAGGCGGAGGGAGCTGGGCAAGGGAGCGCAGGGAGGGCCGCCTGCAGCAAGTAAGGGGGGGGCAGGGCGGCATGCAGGGGAACTCCCCGCCCCAGCTCACCCCTGCCCCACCTCCTCCCTGAGCACGCCGTGGCTGCTTCACTTCTCCCGCGTCCCAGGCTTGCGGCGCCTAAGCTGATTGGCGCTGCAAGCTTGGGAGGCAGGAGAAGTGAGGCAGCAACGGCATGCTTGGGGTGCTCGTGCTCATGCACAGAGCAGGGGTGAGCTGCCGTGGGGGGTGGGGGGGCGCCTCAGGGCAGAGGGTTGGGAGCTGCCGTGGTGGGGAGCGCCTCAGGGTGGAGGAGGAGTCGCTGCCGGGGGGGGCACCTCAGGGCAGAGGTACGGGGGGGAGGGCGAAAGGTGGAAGTTTTGCCTAGGGCGCGAAACATCCTTGCACCGGCCCTGGTCACAATATTTACACTCTTTAAAAAAACACTTGAAGCCTGGTCTGTATTTAGGTTCCTTAAGCCACCTGTAAGCTCTTCAATAACAATTGCCTAATTTTTCAGAACAGCTGAGCACTCGCAAACCACAGTCAAGTCAGTTGGATTTGTATGTGCTCAGCACTTCTAAACGAATCAAGCAACTTTTATTGAGGCGCCAAAGTATGGATTTAGGAGCTTTACACTAGTTACCCAGGTTTGAAAATGTTCAAAATTCTCAAATAAACAAATAAGTCGTCTACTGTGTTTTGAGAAATCAAAATTTTCCTAAGAGTAACTATCATGCTTGTTTAATTAAAAGAAGGGAAACATTAAACTTCAAAGTTTCAAAGACCTGCATAATGGGTGGGCAATGCAAAATACAAGATATGGGCTATTTTAATAAGGTGAACTGTGTATACAGCTGTCCATTAGCTTATACTGTATCCTTATCTAGTTGGGTTGTGAATGTATTGCTGCACAAGCACATTATGGATCTCACCCACTGTACTGACCATCATGTGTTGATTGAGAGCATTGTATTTGGAGGCAAAAAAAGGGGGGGGGCAGGATGAGAGTTGCAATTTGCTGTACATAACCTGCTGCAGAATCAGTCCTCAATACTGCAGAATAATAAAAAGCTTGTCAGAATATTTGGTCTTTGAAGCTGCAGAATCCCTGTGGCCTGAATTATAAATTTAATTACCAGGAAAAAAAATTATACCAGTGTTTTCACTCGCTTCTCCTAACTGGAGACTCTGTCAAGGGTCAATAAGTTTGTGATACCTTCCAGGATGCCTTTCAGATAGAGCAACCTACTCTCTTTGATTTGATCAATCAATGGCCACAGCCACGTCTTCTTGTTCTTGGCTGAACTAGAGAAATGGCTTTTGCTTTCTTTCTTTCATTTGTGTTTTCCCCTTCTCTCATGATGTGATGCTTTACTGGCACTCTGCCAAGGTCTTGGGCAGGGCCGGCTCCAGGCACCAGCTGAGCAAGCTCGTGCTTGGGGCGGCAGATTCTACAGGGCAGCATTCCACCCAAACCTAGGGCGGCACAGCCGCATTTTTTTTGTTCACTGCTCTGGCCGCCCTGTAGGGGGCGGAGGAGGGGAGCAGCCTGCAGCAAACTCGGCAGGGCAGCCCGCGTCCTTCCCTCCCCGCTGACCAGAGTGGCGCGGAGCCCTCCTGGCAGGCGGCGCGGCAATCGGGGCCGTGTGGCAAGCGCCCCGCTGAAGCGGTGGCCGCTCCCCTTCTCTCTCTCCCCCCCATTAGACCGGGCGTGCACTCTGCAGCACAGGGAGTCCCCCTGCACCCTGGCTCCAGCCGCCCTGTAGGGTTTTTTTGTTTTGTTTTGTTTTTTCCCCTGCTTTGCCAGCCGCACCATTGTTTCTCTCACCCCCCGCTTTGCCACTCCAGCCGCGTCATGTTCCCCCACCACTTTGCTGCTCCAGCCGCGCCGCAAAGGTTTTTTTTTCACCTGCTTTGCCGCTCCAGCTGTGCCATTTTTTTGTTTTGTTCCCCCCACCCCCTGCTTTGCCGCTCCGGTCGCACCATGGTTTTTTTTCCCCCCTGCTTTGCCGCTCTGTTCGCGCCCCCCGCCCCCTGGTTTTTTTTTTTTTTTTGCTTGGGGCGGCAAGAAACCAGAACCGGGCCTGGTCTTGGAGTCACTGCAGAAAAAGGTTTCATCTATGATTGCTCCCCAGATGACTTCCTAGCAGCAGGCCTGACATTTGGAACTTCATTGTGGCTATTGGGGAGGAGCATGAGGCCACACTGTCATGCAAAATCATGGCACTCAGCATACAAGGCTGCGTGGCATTTTAATAGGATTTTCAGAAGGAAAGTAACTCCCAGACAACAATCTCTTCCTTTTACATCACCCATGCAAAAATCTGCAGCTTCTCATCAAATATGGCACGACTGACCAGAACCTCTGCTCAGCAACGTGCCAGTGGCTAACACCATGGTGATTGATGGTGATCTGCATAAATGCCATGTTATGCTGCTATTTAGAATTAGGGCTTGTTCATGAGTCACTATTTTAAAAAATTCAAATACATATAAACTGACCTGATTTGTACAGCAAATGAACACAAATGTTTTGTGCCATCCTTGCTTAATCCCATCCTTACTATTCAGGAGGCTGGTTTCATTTTCCATAAGCACTAGTCCTTATGCATGTCCTGCTCAGAAGAATCCTATCTACTAGCAGGTTTTTCTCTTCCCAGTTCTGCCACTCACATTAACGAATGCTTTGTGGTTTCTAAAAATAAGATTAAGAAAATAAGATAATAAAATTGTGTCTAATATAACCTGCCACTCAGCTACAGGTTTGTGTTATTTTTACATTAAAGCTCAGCTGAGTCAGAAAGATACCTATGATGGGCACATTCTTTTTGTGCCAAGATCAGTGAGCAAGCTCTCACTAGAGCATTTAATGAAGCTCCTTATTAAACTCTCTATTATGCAGCACCTTTTAGTGGCTGGTATTTAAATAAATATGTAGCACTTTTCTTAATTGTTAGGATCCAGCTATGAATAGTGCTAGGAAATGACAGATGAAATGGAGGCAGGAGAGGAAGGGCTAGAGACTAAAAGGGGAATATTATTAGTCATCAGGCACTGTTAGATAGGTTTGCATCAAAATCCATGGCCAAATATAACTGAGGTTTTTCAAAGGCTAATGAGATATGTAACTATTGTGGCCAAGATTTCCAATAAAAGTGACCAAGTGATCTTGGATACGTCCATTTTTTGGTGTCCACCTTGACATCTTAAAAAAGGCCTGATTTTACTCCATACCACACTCTGAATGTCAGGCCCTTTTAAGTTGGGAATGCAACAATTGAAACACCCGGACTCACTTGGCTCTTTTGAAAATCTTGGCCTGAAACCTATGCATGTGTGGCACATAGTGAAGCTAGATAGTGGAAGTCTTAGTGCATATCACCAAGGCTAAGATGCAATTATGCTGCATAAGATTATGAAAATGGTTCCTGGTTCCAGAATGCAATGAAAATTGGTGGAGCTGGAGGGGCAAAAAGCAGGAAGATAGTAACATGTATTGCATGCTTTAATCACAATGAATTGTAATCTACAACAAAAGTCTATCAATAAACTGATGCAGAGAGTGGGGATTCTGCCCCTCTTTACCAACTTTCTACACACATTTTTATTTCAACATAGAGACATTACTGTAGGCAGGGCTGGCTCCAGCTTTTTTGCCGCCCCAAGCGGTGAAGGAAAAAAAACAACGTGATTGAGCTGCCGCCGAAGTGCCGCCGAAGAGGAAGAGAGGGAGTGAAGGACCTGCTGCTCAATTGCCACCGAAGACCCAGATGTGCCACCCCAATAACGGATAGAGTGCCACCCCTTTCTATTGGCCGTTCCAGGCACCTGCTTCCTTCGCTGGTGCCTGGAGCCAGCCCTGACTACAGTCAGGAGGACCCTATAATGCAATTTAACATGTATTGTAAAGGCGTGGAGTGACATCTGTGTATTATGCTGCTTTATAGTTATCTGTAAGCTCATGTAGCACCACCCACCACCTGTTGCACAAATGGTGTCTGTATCAGCTATAAAAACAACAAGGAGTCCAGTGGCACCTTAAAGACTAACAGATATATTTGGACATAAGCTTTCGTGGGTAAAAAAACAGTGGCCAATGCCAAGTGCCCCAGAGGGAGTGAACCCAACAGGCAACGATCAAGTGATCTCTCTCCTGCCATCCATCTCCACCCTCTGACAAACAGAGGCTAGGGACACCCTTCCTTACCCATCCTGGCTAATAGCCATTAACAGACTTAACCTCCATGAATTCATCCAGTTCTCTTTTAAATGCTGTTAGAGTCCTAGCCTTCACAACCTCCTCAGGCAGGGAGTTAGACAAGTTGACTGTGTGCTGTGTGAAGAACAACTTCCTTTTATTTGTTTTAAACCTGTTGCCCATTAATTTCATTTGGTGGCCCCTAGTTCTTGTATTATGGGAACAAGTAAATAACTTTTCCTTATTTACTTTCTCTACATCACTCATGATTTTATATACCTCTATCATATCCCCCCTTAGTCTCCTCTTTTCCAAGCTAAAAAGTCCTAGCCTCTTTAATCTCTCCTCATATGGGACCCGTTCCAAACCCCTAATCATTTTAGTTGCCCTTCTCTGAACCTTTTCTAATGCCAGTGTATCTTTTTTGAGATGAGGAGACCACATCTGTACACAGTATTCGAGATGTGGGCGTACCATGGATTTATATAAGGGCAATAAGATACTCTCCATCTTATTTTCTATCCCCTTTTTAATGATTCCCAACATCCTGTTTGCTTTTTTGACTGCCGCTGCACACTGCGTGGACATCTTCAGAGAACTATCCACGATGACTCCAAGATCTTTTTCCTGATTCGTAGTAGCTAAATTAGCCCCCATCATATTGTATGTATAGTTGGGGTTATTTTTCCCAATGTGCATTACTTTACATTTATCCACATTAAATGTCATTTGTCATTTTTTTGCCCAATCACTTAGTTTTGTGAGATCTTTTTGAAGTTCTTCAGTCTGCTTTGGTCTTAACTATCTTGATCAGTTTAGTATCATCTGCAAACTTTGCCACCTCACTTTTTACCCCTATCTCCAGATCATTTATGAATAAGTTGAATAGGACTGGTCCTAGGACTGACCCTTGGGGAACACCACTAGTTACCCCTCTCCATTCGGAGAATTTACCATTTATTCTTACCCTTTGTTCCCTGTCTTTTAACCAGTTCTCAATCCATGAAAGGAGCTTACCTCTTATCCCATGACAACTTAATTTACGTAAGAGCCTTTCGTGAGGGACCTTGTCAAAGGCTTTCTGGAAATCTAAGTACACTATGTTGTATTTTGAAGCCATAGGATTAAAAGGGAGTGCAAGGATCATCTAGTCTAACCCCGGCCAAGATGCAGGATTTGTTGTGTCTAAACCATCCAAGACAGATGGCTATCCCTATCCAGCCTCCTTTTGAAAACCTCCAGTGAAGAAGCTTCCACAACCTCCCTAGGCATCTGTTCTGTTGTCCTACTGTTCTGACAGCTAGGAAGTTTTTCCTGAGATTTAATCTAAATCTGCTATGTGTAGTTTGGACCCACTGCCTCTTGTCTTGCCCTCTATGGCAAAAGAGAACAACTCTGGTGGACACCAGAAAGGCCAGCATCCTCAAAAACAGTTGGTAGTTCCAACTAAGTACCGGGACAAGCTCTTAATCTTGGGCCATGACATCCCAGTGGTCATTCTGGGGTGAACAAAACCAAGGACAGGTTGGGGAAGTCCTTCCACTGGGAGGGGATGGGCAAGGACGTTGCCAAGTATGTCCGGTCAAATGGTTAAAAAGTGTTCTTAAATGTAAAAAATCTTGTTGTTTACATACTTAGTAATATATGTAATAGTGCATGTGTTTTATTAATCTGTTTATTTTAAAGTTCTAGGAGGAAATCACCACCAGTGTGGTTCCCCCACTGTCTGCGATTTGGGGGGCGTGTCATAAACAGATAGTTAAGGGTTAAAGTCTCTTTTACCTGTAAAGGGTTAACAACCTCAGTAACCTGAGGAACACCTGACCAGAGGACCAATCAAGGGACAGGATAATTTCAAATCTCTGTGGAGGGAAGGCTTTGTCTGTGTTCCTTGTTTGCTCTGTATGCTCTCTTTGGATCTAAGAGAGGCCAGACATGTCTCCAAGTTCTCCTGGAGTATTTCCTACTATCCAGTATAGTGAGTATTAGAAAGGCGAATTAGTCTTATAATTTGATTTCTACATTTGCAATTGTGTATTTGCTGAAGGAAATTCTTTATTTCTGTTGCTGTTACTGATTATTCTGAGGAGGAGGGAGGGGGAAGTCTCTCCAGTTTTTATAAGTTAGACCCTGTATTTTTGCATCCTGGTAATACAGAGAGAGTGTACTTTTTTTCTTTCTTTAATAAAATCTTTTCTTTTTAAAACTTGATTGATTTCTTCCCTTGTTTGGATTTTCAGCGGAAGGGGAGGGGGAAAAGTGAATCCCTCTTTGTTTGATTCAAGAAGTTTGAATCAAGGTATCTCTCCAGGACTAGGGAAGGGGAGGGGGAGGTGAGTCCCTCTTTGTGTTGAGTCAAGGATTTGACTCGGTGTGTAATCTCTCCGGAGCAGGCTGGAGAGAGGGAAGGGCGGGGAGGGGAACTGACTGTTTCTCTCTCTCTGGTGAGATTCAAGGGGTTTGAATCTGGGTTCCCCAGGGGAAGCTTGGGGGACAGGCAATGTGTTATCCACTTTAAATGTAACTGGTGGCAGCGAAAACCAGATCTAAACTAGGATTTTAGTTTAGAGGAGTCCATGCAGGTCCCCATCGTGGAACCCAACAGCTCCAAGTGGGGGAGAAGACCTATGACATGTAGTTTGGACCCACTGCCTCTTGTCCTCCCCTCTATGGCAAAAGAGAACAACTTTTCTCCATCTTTTTTATGGCAGCCTTTCAAGTGTCTGAAGACTGCTATCATATCCCTCCTTAATCTCCTCTTTTCCAAACTAAACATATGCAGTTCCATCAGCCTTTGCTCATATGGCTTGTGTTCCATCCCTTAGATCATCTTTGTCGCTTGCCTCTGGATCCTTTCCAGTTTCTCTACATCCTTTCTATACATTGGTGACCAAAACTGTACAGTACTCCAGCTGAGGCTTAACCAGGGATGAGGAGCATGATACTATCACCTCCCATGACTATTAATGTAACCTAAAATTGCATTTGCTTTTTTTGCAACAGCATCACACTGCTGACTCATGTTGACGTTGTGATCCACCATAACTCCCAGATCCTTCTCAACAGTGCTGCCAAGCCAGTGTCCCCTCACTCTGTATTTGTGCATTTGTTTTTTCTTGCCTAAGGGTAGCACCTTACATTTGTCTTTGTTGAATTTCATTTTGTTGTCAATTGCCCCGTTCTCCAATTTATCAAGATCCCGCTGAATTTTAGCTCTCTCCTCCAAAGTATTGGCAACCCCCCTCACCACCTCTATGTCATCTGCAAATTTGATCAGTATGCTCTCTAATCTTACATCCAAGTTATTAATAAAGATATTTAACAACACTGGACACAGAACACCCCACTTGAGACCTCCCTCCAATACGACATCATTCCATTAATAGTTAACATGTTCACACTTTTATCAGATACACTTGTTTGTGAGTGGATCAAAGGGAATGCTACAGTGCATCTTCCCTTTCATTTTTCTCATGTACTATTCAGAGGATTTTCACTCCATCCCTGCCTTTCCCACAGAAGAAGAGTATCCAGCCTCATGGCAGTTAGATAAATTAAAATTAGTATAGCTGTCCTTTCAGTTGCATGTTGGTTAAATCAGATAATCACTACACTGTCAAATGAACTCACACAGGAAAATGATAAAAGACAAAAAAACACCTCATCACTTCTGGGTGAGCACTTCTCACAAATTGATCACTCTATATCTGACCTATTAGTCCTCATCCTCAAAGGAAACCTGCACACCACCTTTAAAAGATGAACCTGGGAGCTTAAATTAATAACTTTGCTAGTAGACACTAGAAATCATAGTCTTAAAAAAGACCCTGGATTTATGGATTATTACAACAATCTGTAACCCACTAACCCCACTTTTTGTCCCATGACCGTAGGGGTGTTAATAGGCCACTTCACCTTTAATGGTCCCTTAGAATATGTGCTAACTCAGGGGTAGGCAACCTATGGAACGTGTGCCGAAGATGGCACACAAACTGATTTTCAGTGGCACTCACACTGCCTGGGTCCTGGCCACCGGTCCGGGGGGCTCTGTATTTTAATTTAATTTTAAATGAAGCTTCTTAAACATTTTTTAAAACTTATTTACTCTACATACAACAATAGTTTAGTTATATGTTATAGATTCATAGAAAGAGACCTTCTAAAAACATTAAAATGTATGACTGGCACGCGAAACCTTAAATCAGAGTGAATAAATGAAGACTCAGCACACCACTTCTGAAAGGTTGCCGACCCCTGTGCTAACTACTAATGCTAAACTATCTGTTCAACCTTGTGTTTAGCTGTGACACTCTCAGGGCTAGTCTACATTGGCAACTCTAAAGCGCTGCTGCAGCAGCGCTTTAACGTGGCTTGTGTGGTCACGGCAGAGCACTGGGAGAGAGCTCTCCCAGCACTCTAAAAAAACCACCTCCACGAGGGGTGCGGCTAGGGTGACCAGATGTCCCGATAAAATCAGGACTGTCCCAATATTTAACCCTTTGTCCCACATCCCGATCAATGTACGATTGGGACGCCATTTGTCCCGGTATTCAGGTAAGGAGGCAAGCGGGAGGGAGGTGACGACTCCGTGGGTGCTCCAGGGTTGGAGCACCCATGGGGGAAAATTGCAGCCAAGTTCCCCGCTCCTCACCTCCTTCTCTTCCCCCTCCCACAGCGGGCCGCATCCCCACTCCTCCCACCCTCCAGCGCTTCCCGCCACCTAACAGCTGTTTGACGGTGCTTAGCACTTTCCAGGAGGGCGAGGGAGGAGCGGGGATGCGGCACGCTCAGGGGAGGAAGTGGAGAAGAGGCAGGGCAGGGGCGGAGACTTGGGGCAAGGGGGTGGAATGGGGGTGGAACAAGGGCGGATGCTTGGGTGGGAAGAGGCGGGAGGTGGGCGAGCACCCACCCGGCAGAGGGGAAGTCTGCGCAATAGGGATGAGTGATGGGCAGGAGGGGTGAAGAGGCGAGTGGTGGGCAGGGAGGGTGAAGAGGCAAGCAAGTGAGTGGGTGGGCGGAGGGGGGGAGGAGGCGAGCGGTGGGTGGAGGACTGAGGAAGGACGCAGCAAGCCAGCAGGGGGGCGGGGGATGAGGAAGGGCATGGTGGGAGGGGGGTGAGTGGGAAGGGGGCAGGACCTGGGGCAGAATGGGGGCAATACCCCAATGTATCCCGGTATTTTAGTGTTGTGATCTGGTCACCCTAGGCGCGGCTCCCAGCGCTGGCGCACTGTCTACACTGGAGCTTTACAGCGCTGAAACTTGCTGCGCTCAGGAGGGCGAGAAAGTTGCAGCGCTGTAAATTGCCAGTGTAGACAAGCCCTGAGTACCTTTCCCAGGCCTGTGGAAGAGCTCTGTGTAGCTCAAATTCTTGTCTCTCTCACCACCAGAAATTGGTCTAGTAAACTTACTACCTCACCCACCTTGTCTCTCTAATATCCTGGGACCAACACGGCTACAATAACATTGCGTACAACAGTTAAAAGAACTCCATACTAACTCAGATACTGGCAAATACTGATTGTGTTTTAGTTCCATAAAACAAAGACATTTTTAATGATTAGGGAAAATGGAAATTTCAGCAAGAAATTACATAGCAGTGAAAAATAATAGCATGCATCAATAAAGATGAATGTCCATCTCTAAGATTTTGAGGCCAATGGTAAACACAATACTATGCTCTCATCACCCTTACTGTGACCTTCTGAGAAGTGCTAAACTCAGATTGAGATTTATCACATGCTGAAACTGGGTTCTTTTTCACACTTATTTCCCATTTAATATATGATCTCTTCATTGTCATTTATGTGTAGATTCTTTCTCCCTTGTAAAGATATTTCATTGCTTACAAAACAGCAGAGTGCAGAAGCTAGCTCTGACCTTCCAAAAGATTACTTTGAACAGTGACTAATTTCTCACCTTCTGCAGTCATTAGCACTGACTTCATTTTAATACATAATTCATATTTTGCAAAACGTATTAGCCAGATGACTTAAAAAGGGACTATCCTTTGGCATGTTTAAAAAGTTATCCTGGCAAAGTAAATAAAAGCTTGGACAGTCACTACAGACCCTTCCATTATTGTGGTAGCCAGTTTGCTAATGTATGTTCGCATCATTGCTATAGCAATGTCTCCAGTCAACTTATTTACATTGCTGGTAGTCGAATCAGCTGCTAAAACAGGAGACTGACCTGGCCTGAGGGAGTTACTGCTGAGGATTCACTTTTCATATGCACAGAGCACATCTACAAGGGATACTCAACTTTCCATGAGGGAAAGGTGCCATTTATCTCATTTGTGACCAGACAGTATTTATGTCTTGAATATGAATTATGATTTTGCCATAAAATGTCACATCAGAGAACTGTCTTCTATGTGCTTACGACAAATTATTAACTCAAAATTAGGCAATGTATTTCAAGGACAGGTGAGACTGGACCTCAAATGACCATAAGCTGCAAAGATACATGCTGTATGGTCATATAACTGATATTTCTTTAGTTCATACCTGTGAATGAAATGTCTTTGCCACCTCAATTCTGTGAAGCACCATTTAGATTTAGGAAATCTACTGAGTTAATTCTTGTCAGTTTTCTCAAGTCAATCCACGAATATTGCTTGAGAATTAAGTCCCTGGGTTTGACACTTCTTCACTACTTCTTGCATGAGTTGCCTTTTCACTAACAAAAAGCTCTAATTTCTTCTGCCTCCTAGTGCATCCAATATTACCGGTATTTTTCCAGACAAAGAATCAAAATCCTGTAGTTCTTTTTTTCAGATCACACTGTTGAGAACAATGGAAGCACTATCATTTCTTCCCTTTTTTCTGGTGTTAGAAGACATAAAACAAACAAAAAACTTACCAGTCTTTTATTCAACAGACCTAACCAACAAGAGATGCAAAAGATTGCCAAAGTGATGCTAATTCAAGTGGTGACTGCATTATAAGATATATTTAACTACAATTTTGGTATTCTGTTGCTAGAACATGAAGTGTGTACATGAACTAGTCCAGTAAATTGGCCAATTTGGGTATGCAATCTTGTGGTCTGAGGATTTTTTTCAAAAGCAGTCTGAGTAAAATTTTCAAATGCCACTAAGTGATTCTCAGAAGTGATTCAGGCACTCTGGAGCCTAGGGCTATATCTATACTACACAGTTCGCTTAGACCTGAGCACCCATGTTAGCTAAGTTTATAAAAATTTCCTCTAAGAACATTTTGGAGTGAAAGCAGAGCAAAGTGAAAAACTATTTTTTCTCTGATTATCTGTGTCTTGCTCAGCTGCAAGAAGTCAATTACAGATGCTGTACTATGGACAATACAGTGTATCGTTACACAGTGTTTTGTGACATGTAACTTGGAACACGATTTCATGCTTTTTGAGGGTAAGGGATCTAGCTGAAAAATACTATGATTCTAGTAGCACCTAGGATGCCCAACAAAGATCAAAGCTACTCTTTGTACTAGGGGCTGTACAAACATAGTGAGAGACTGTAGATTTTAGGGGGGATCTGGACTATCTAAATAGCATTATTATCCCCACTTTATAGAGAAGGTGCTGAAGCACAGGGAGATTAAGGAACTGTCTCTTAAACCAAGATCTCCTGATTCCTTGTCCAGTGTTTTAACAAGATCATCTTTCCTCTCAATTAGCCACAGTGTTTCAAAGTTAGAGGCTTGTGTTTCAAGTAACTCTATATTTTGTTAAAATGATGTCTCAGTTATAAAGAGCGATGCAGTTGAGACATCATGGGCTTCACTATATCACAGAGTGAGATCTGAATCAAGTCACAAAGGGCTGCTATGAAGGTAACATACTAACTTTAACATCTCTGCTGTATTCATCAGGAATATGTGAATAATCTGATCACCCCCTCCGTGCTAGCGCGCACACACACAAACACACACAAATATTTCATTACCTACAATTCTCAGTTCAATAGGAATAAGTTCTTAGAGCCCAAGAAACCCCCACATTTCACCCTTGTAATAACATGATCTGTCAAACAGTAAGATCTCATTACCTTAACCATTGATTTGTCTCTGATGCTGGCAAAAAATGAATCTTTTATGAGTCTCAGCACAGATGATAAAAAAAATCTACCTGAGTTTTCAAAGTATTGATCTTTTCAAAAACTCCATGTGCAACAGCCCCATAATCAGAGGGAATGAACACAGACTCCCGCAGGGCAATGGAAATGCTTTCTTGATCTTCTCATTTTTCCTACCAATAGATTTCTCATATACCTGCTTTACACCCACATCATTTTAGGAAAGGGCAGAACATTAAACATTAAAAAGGGCAGAATTTGCCAACAGTTACCACAGAATGGAATCTGAGTCACTGTAGTTCAGAGGTGCAGGGCCGGCTCTAGGCACCAGTGCTCCAAGCATGTGCTTGGGACGGCACTTTACAAGGGGCGGCACTCTGGCTCCATGAGCTGCGGTGGTGGGGGGCACGGGGAAGACCGCAGGAAGTAACCCGGGGGAGGGGGGGGACAGAGGAACCACTCCCCTCCTCTCACCTCCGCTCCACTGCCGCCTGCTCCCCCAAGCGTGCCGCTGCTCCGCTTCTTCTTCCTCCCTCCCAGGCTTTCTGCGCGAATCAGCTGTTTTGCAGCAAGCCTGGGAGGGAAGGGGGAGAAGCGGAGCGGTGGAAGCGCACTTAGGGGAGCAGGTGGAGCGGAGGTGAGCTGCAGCGGTGGGGGGCACAGGGAGGGCCGCAGGAAGTAACCTTGCCGGGGGGAAACAGGGGAACCGCTCCCCCCCCCAGCTCACCTCCGCCTCCTCCCCTGAGTGTGCCGCCACTCTGCTTCTCCCCCCTACCAGGCAAGCCTGGGAGGGAGGGAGAAGTAGGAGGGGAAATGCGGTGCACGCGGGGGAGGCGGGGCCAGGGATTTGGGGAAGGGGTTGGAATGGGGCAGGGAAGGGGTGGCTGGGGGGCCGCGGGAAAATTTGGGGCAGCAAAAAACTTGGAGCCAGCCCTGCAGAGGTGAAAGTAAACCAGTACAGTCCAGTAGGGCATACTGGCAAGAGCCGGTACACAGCCAACTGTACCAACAGGGGGCAGCTTCCCCAGGCCAGTGACTTAAAGGGCCCAGAGCTTCCCACAGTGGCCGGAGGCCCGGGCCCTTTAAATTGCTGCCAGAGCCCCACAGCTGGAGTCCAGGGCTAGTGGCAGCGGCCGGGAGCCCCAGGCCCTTTAAATCGCCACCTGAGCCCCGGGGCTCCCAGCCGCCTCTGCAGCTACCACTACCGTGGGGCTCTGACACTGAGTTAAAGGGCCCAGGACTCCCAGCCGCCGCTACTGCAGCCAGAGCTTCGGGCCCTTTGAATCTCGATTTAAAAGGCCTAGGGATTTAAAGGCCCCACCTCTTCCAATTGAGCCCCCTCGCTCAGGACTCCAGCATACCGGTAAGTCCTTTAAGTTACTTTCACCCCTGTCGTAGTTATTTCTTGTTCTAAGTAGACGGGGACATTGTGGTATCTCAGATTTCACTCCTTGATAACTATTGGCAAATGCTGACTTTTTAATGGTATCCTAATGGCTATGAAACCTGCTTTTTGAGCTGCAGATACTTTAAATAGACTATACAATTTTGGTTAATTACAATCCTTTTGTGTATATCTTGCAAGAAACAATTATAATAAATTTGCATAGTTTACACAGCTTCCTAGGTTGCTCATCTACCGAAGAGATTGTGCATGAGTGGTGCCATGTTTTGTTAATTTAGAAATGGAATTTTAACATAAATCTATATTATGGTTTTAAAGTATTACTTATTGCACTAATCTGACCTTCATCTTTACACCTAATTGAAAGAGATAATTTTTCATCATGTTTTAGTCTGATAGTGCAGCAGTTCTCAAACTTTAGCAACCCAAGGACCCTCATTTTGATTTAAAAATTTTGGGGACCCCTAAGCCCCCTCACTCAGCCCCAGGACCTGCCCCCATTCCACTTCTTCCCCCAAGGCCCCACCCCCCATTCACTGCATCCCCCCTCCCTCCATCGCTTGCTCTCCCCCACTCTCACCCACTTTCACCAGGCTGGGGCAGGGGGTTGGAGTGCAGGAGGGAGTGTGGGGTGCAGGCTCTGGGAGGGAGTTTGGGTGCGGGCTCTGGGCTGGGGGAGGGGGTTGGGGTGTGAGAGGGGGTGAGGGATACGGGCTTCAGCCAGGCGGCATTTACCTTGGGCAGCTCCCGAAAGTGACTGGCACATCTCTCTAGCAGTAGCTCCTAGGCAAGAGGGTCTCTGTGTACTGCCCCTGCCCACAGGCAAAGCTCCCACAGTGCCCAATGGCTGCAGTTCCCGGCCAATGAGAGCTGCAGAGTCAGTGCTCAGAGTGGGGGCAGTGCATGGAGACCCCCTGTCCTCCCAAAGGGGTCGCAGGGACATGCTGGCTGTTTCCAGGAGCAGCGTGGAGCCAGGGCAGTCAGGGAGCCTGCCTTAGCCTTACTGCACCACAGACCAGACTTTTAGCACCTAAAATCTCCCAGTTTGGCTTCAGTAGTCTCCAGGAAATAGAGAGAGTGGGAGGCGTAGATCCGTGGGGCCTGCAGACCCCCTGGAGTACCCTTGGGGACCCCCAGGGCTCCATGGACCCCAGTATGAGAAATGCTGTTAAAGTGTGTCCTAATCGTAATAGGTTTTGAGTGTCAGTTAATGTATACGTGTGTGTGACATTCCTAGAACCAGGGGTAGATTGAGCCTATTCCAAAATATTCAGCTTTTGTTGAACATAAAGATATACAATAAGATCAAACAGGACTGAGTAGTTAGAACTACTCGAAAACTAGTAGTGTGTTAAATAAAATTTTTTAGAGAGACTGCTGAGACATGGTTTATAGATTACACCCGGAAGGCATCAAGGAATGGGTTCCATCAATCTCTCCGGTAATAGAGAGAACTATAGCTGTTTGCCTTTAATGCAGTGAGATCCACATTTGCTAAGCTTCATTGGGCCAGCCATAGGGAACTAGTTGCATACTACTGGAAGGAAACTGGGGCTATAAACTGAACAGACCCCCTGTGAGGTAGGGCAGCATTATTAACTCATTTGAGCAGATGGAGAAACTGAGGCATTTAGATTAGCTGACTTGCCTGGCATCAGAGAGGGAGCCTGCAGCAGAGTCCGAGAATAGAAATTGAATCTTCCTGATTTCCCTGTTTAGTGCCTTAACCACAAGACCATTCTTCCTTCATCCTCTTCTACTAGAACCTTGGACATTCTTTATAAATTACATATATACAGATACAATTTTTCAAAGTGTGCACAGAAAATTCTGCACATAAATGCTATTTCAAAAGACCAATGTTCATGACCATATTTCCCTGTGAAAACATACTTTGGAAGTTTACTTGCTCTGAATTGCAACATGAGAACATTGCTGCTCCAAGTGCATTACTGACCAGTTACTGCAGTAATACAATGCCTCCACATATGCATTAGGGAAGGCAACTACATCAAAGATGCAAGAAATTAGGCTACTCTTCCAAAAAATAAATAATACTTCAGCAGGAACATATCGTTCCAAAGAAGAATTAAATGAAAACAAACAAGAAGACATTCTCTAATATATTATACTGACACAACAGGAAATAGTGCATATATTTCTTAGCAACCTTTTGCTATTCATATTGGGAAAACCTGTCAGCACACGGTGCTATAGCACAGACAAAGCTTTGTACTGTGCTCCCAGCTTTCCAGCTTGGCTACCCATTTTCCCTTTACTTTCTTTTCATGTTCTACAAAAATGTGCCAAGGGCCCTACATTTCTCACTTGTGAGAGGGTTTCCAGCAGCAGCAAACTCTTTGCTTCAAGCAAATGTTGCCATTCCAAACAAGTTGCCAGTGTTCCTAATTGAACTGTCACTGCTCATGCTGTTCACATCATTTTATCCCATCCCTGAAAGCAGCAGGGGCAAATTTTCCTTGAATGATTTAACTATGAGGAGTTCTTCTGCAGAAGAATAGAAAGAAGATAATGATGAGTTGGAAACTATTCAATAAAATTGACTAAAACTTAACTAAAAAACCCCAAAGAATTATTTTCCTTTTGGTGGGCTTGTGTTTGATCTATTTACAGGGGGAAAGCAGAGTAGGGAGAATTGCAGTCCTTTTTAGCTTGTTTGCAATAGTATGTTACTAGGTGAATAATGGGTGCTCCGGCTTCCCTTAATGAGTGAAGCTGTGTTGTCGACCCAGCCTTGTTACCTTTCTCTCTGCTATCAAACATTTATTTCATACTGTTAAGGGGTCAGCAGGAGTCCAAGGTGCTGGTCCGCTTAGCAGCAGTGTCGCCCAGTGGCAAGAGTCCAAGAGGGCCGCTTTAACTAGTGGTAGTATGACCCAGTGGCGAGAGTTCGAGGGCTACTTTTCTTAGCAGCAGTATCACCCCGCGGCGAGAGTCCAAGCAGGCTGCTTTCCCTAGCGGCTGTATTGCACAATGGGAAGTGTGAGGAGGGTAGGGGAACCTGGGCCCACCCCACTCCATTGGGTTCTGACCCAGGGTCCTTCAAAACCAGATTCCATGTTACAGAGTATGTGTCCCCTTGGTTGCTTCCTACTCTTTCCTCTGTCTCTGGCAGCTCCTCTGTAGTAGCAGCGAGTAGTGTCCTTCGGTCCCCATGGCCGACTGGCTTCCCGCGGTGCAGCTTGGATCCTCTGCCCTGGCAGCTCCGCGTCTCAGCGGCTTCTCAGACTGAGCTGCTCCCTTTTGAATGCTTCCTCCAATGGGAGCAGTCCAACAACGGTGAGAGGGCGTAGCCTCTTGGGCCCGAAGGAGTTTATTAACCCTCACCTCCCCAGTGTGGGATTGATACACCCTGTCACACATGCGCTCAGTGGAAAAGATGAGAGTTCACTTTTTTATACCTGTGCTCTTCTCAGATCCAGCTTCAAGCCAAGAAGCTGTCTGGCAGCACTGCATTTTAAAGATGTCGCTTCACCACCAACTTCTCATGCAATAATTTCATATGACTAGAGAGTGCTAACTGACTCAGACCTGGGGGAGAGCAGTTAGACTCAACTCCAGTAAACAAAGGTCAAACATCAGCTGTAGGCATAAATGAAGTCCTATCGGCTCTCACGGCTTGGCTTTGTAACTTGCAATTTTAGAGGCTGTCAAACGGGAGATCAATCATTTCACACTCTAACCAGAATGGACGTTCCAAAATATTTGCATAAACCTCTCTCTGTCATTCACTTCAAGAGTGGAAATTTCTTGACCACCATAATCTAGAGTCATAAAATATGACAGGAAAGAACATCACCATGCCATTTCAAGTTATTTGTCTGTCTCTCCTGTTCTGAATAGAAGATCCAGGATGCTTCCCAACCAGAAGATGATTTTACTGACAATGAGCATTAAGCAAGTAATGACAGAAAAACTACAGCCAGGTAGATAGGGTAACACACATATCAAATTGTTGTGTGTGTGTTAATGGATCCCACATAGCTAGCTGGTGCCTACCATGCCAATATAATATCTCAGCACAGTATCTAGCTAAAGAGTTCCTACATGGATTTAGATAAAACTGTCTTCAAGTTATGAAACAAGGAGAAAATGCGGAACCATACACTGAAATTGTATAATGACAAATTTGGGTGGTGTATAAGAAAGGGCTTCATCACCCAGATTTCTACTATCTTGCTGGAACAATTGCTTAAATAGACCTCCTGCCTTCCACAATAGCGTGGAAAAGTCTGTCAAGACCCACACAGTGGGGGCCTTTGGTGTTTATGAATATAAGTCTAAGATGGACTAGCTACCATTTTCCAGATATATCTGCTGAAAAGCAGATCTTCTTGCTATGGGACAAGGGATAGACTTGGTGAACCTACAAGTCTTTCCATCCAAATGATTCTCTGTATTCCTGACCAGAAGTAGAGTTTTCCATTAGCAGCAAGACAGTTTTTAGTCGGAACAGCTTCAAATCATGTGACAATTATAGCTGTGTGAAATCTCTGAATTTCATCTCAAACTCACTTAGCCTGCATTACACTAGCAAGAGTGAAGGATGTTCACACATCTGCAAAAGCCATGAATTGCCTTCTCCCCTTTCAGGCTTCCTTCTCCCCACAGCTGGCTATTTCTCTCTGAAGACACAGAGCCTCTCCCACCCCCCTTACTTCTTTACCTTAACTAAACTAGCCCTGAAGAAGTAATTAAGAGTATGTTAAAGAAATTTAATTAGTTTATATTTGCATAGCACTTTACAGGGGAATGTACTACATTTAAATGCTATGCATTTTCATGTGGTAGGGAAAGGATTGTGCTCCCTTTAGAGCATGAATGGAGTTAATTGAACTTGAACTTCTCAAACAAGGTACAGTCATGCATTGCATAACTAAGGTATTTGCAGCATTCCCATTAGAGAGAAAGAATCTCTATAGTGTGAGCATTTTCCTCCACCTCTACCAATGCATTTGTTGTTACCAACACATACCTAAGCTCATTGAAGGGCATCACACTATAGAAAATATATGGTAGCATGCCTAATGTTAGGTATGAAAATCTTAGTTTAGGGGTCAGTATGAATTAGGTCCCCAACAAGTACAAAGTGATCCAGCAGTTGCATCATTGTATCTTCATTCCCTTTCTCTCTGGTGAACTGGTTTGTTATTCTAATATAGAACAAATTATACAGCAATATAGTTGGTAATAACAAATATCTTTCCTTAGCAGAAGAGCCAAAAATCCTTCTGTTCACTTTAAAACTGCTTCAGCTAATGAATAGTCTTCACACAGCAGGCCAGATCCTATTCCTTTCTGTGGCTGCTTTGCACTAGTCTACTGGCACAAAACCACCTTCGCTCACTAACTTAAGGTTCCCCAACACAGAGGAATAGTTTGCATTGGGTACCCAGCAGCTGGCTCCAAGATCATAGAGGTTGTAGAGATGACATACCTTTGCCCCATACTCTTCAATCCTGCCCTGAGTGGACATAACCAACATATTCTTAATATCAGCTATGAAACTTTAATATCAAATATTTGCCAGGAATGGTCTCCTCTGAGTTTTGTATTGTGGTAAAAACAGGGAGCTGAGTCTTATGTGTGCTTTCTGTTTCCAACACCAAAAGCTGGAATGTATCAATATTTGTTTCAGTTACTACAGAAATGTACAGCTGCCAAAGAATACTGAAGATGTAAACGAATGTCCATGATGGAGAAACATTTGATAGCAGTATTTGGTCATGATACCGTATGCAAAGGACTTGCCCCACGTTATCAGGCTATTTGTTCATAGGGTGACCAGATGTCCCAATTTTATAGGGACAGTCCCGATTTTTGGGTCTTTTTCTTATATAGGCTCCTATCACCTCGCATCTCAATCCCAATTTTTCACACTTGCTGTTTGGTCACCCTATTTGTACATCACATCTGGCATGTTGTCTTCTACATGACAATATAGAATACTTCAGAAAAAGGTGAAAACCCTTCAAAATGCACCTGGCCAAATGTGCATTATTGTTCTCAAAGGGGAAACTGTGGTTTACCTAATGCATGTGATTTGATTTCTTTTATCTTAACAAGTGTCACTAAGAATCCAATCATGTAAGCCCTCCGTATGTAGAAGTCCCAGTGACTTTCATGGGAGTTCCCTTTATGGAAGGCTTGCAGGACTGGGCATCAAATGCTACTATGGGACATTAAATTATCTAGCTTTTTAGTCTGATTGAATATTTCTTTTATGTATCCAGTATGTGTAGGTTTCACCAACTTTTTGTGGCACATCAGAAAAAAAAAGATCTAAACATGTCACATATTTTCAAGAGAGAATCCCTGCAGGGAGCATGTATTTGCAGTTCCAATACATGAAACTATTCATCTGTCAAGCTCCAGTCACACTAGCGATGGTTAGACTTCAAGGTCACCCCACTCCACCAGGAGTTTCAAGTTTCTTCCAGTGAGTATCCTGGCAACCCTGCCTATCTTTACTTACTTACTGGAGGGATGGAGGGTGTTGGAGGGAACAAGAAGGATGATATTAACAGGATGTCAGGGACTTAAATAAATGGTTCTTTAGGTTGGTGCACAGACACTGCAGGCTATTTTGAGATGCCAGCTTCATTTAGGATGAAATGCCTTTCAGCTGTTCTTCCTCTGCCAAGCATAAGTATTTTAGAGTGAGAAGAAGGAGCACTGCAAGTGTCTTATCCAGCCCAGTCCCCATCAATTAATACCCAGATCAGTGCAGTTTTCTGGCAGGTCCCACCCCACACTCAGCTTTTTTGCTGCACTGACAGAAGAGCAACCCCTTCTCTGTCTCCTTACACCAGGCCCTGGAATAACTGCTGCTACCTTAACACCCCTCCTCCCCACACACACACCTTAATTTTATCTCTGTTTTTCTCTTTGTTCTTTTTTTCTTTCTTTTAATTTTGCCCATTTTTTGTTGCTCCCTTATTTTGTGATCTCTCATCCAAGTTCTCTGCTTACCAAAAAGCAACATGCTACTTGGAGTCAGGGTGTCCATAGGTGGCTTCATTGGGGGTGGAGGATTTGAAGGGGGGCTGCATGTGCTTTTGCTGCTGAACCGATTGCCCACAGGACTAAAGAATGGAGCTTGGGCTAGTGAGCAACATGTGAGCCGCTTCAACAATTGAGTGTATTGGGGTCACTGTGGAATCAGGAGTACGACAGGTGAGGTTCAAGGAGCCACCAATTGCTTTGCCCACAGCTGCTGGCACACATTTAGAGTGATATCTGGAGCATTTCCAGGGTCACGCAGCTTTCTCCACTTCCACAGCTTCTTTCTGCTGCTCTGCACCTTCGCACAATGTTAGAACGCGCCCTCCATAATGAAAATGCTGACCTATCCATGATATTGATCATATTTTAGCCACTTTATAAATAAAAATAACAACTAATACTTTGAACTTCTGGATCTCAAAATGCATTATAGACATTAACTAATTAAAAGCTCACAACAGCCTGGTATAGTAAGGGATATATAAGGGATAATTTACCAACCACTGAAATGCAGCTATCTCTGGGGGTAGAATGCAGGACCGCTTTAACAGCATAACAAGCCATATTTAAGGACAAGAGGTGAAAACAATTGCAGCGGTTTACTTGAAACTGCTGGGGAATTTACAGGCAAAAATGTATCCCATTTAAGCTATAGGCAAAATGTTATCTGACTTGATTAGTCTGGGACACAAGGGGTAAAATCTCTACTCTTAAGAGCACAGCATGTTCAGAACTGAAACACTGAGAAAGATATTGGACCTAAAACATTTTCTACAGAAAAGTATTTCTTGGGTTCAATTTGTCTGCAGGAATATACTCGTTATAGTTACTAAGAAGCCTCCACAGCAACAGAAACAAATCTCCCAAAGCAACAGAATTTTTAATAATTAGTTAAACCAAAACTTAAAAAATTACTTTGGGAGCTGTGTCATTTTCTCTCCCACTTTCTAAATACTTTAACTATCTTTTATTATTCTCTTTTGCTCATTTATAGCTGGGATTTCTGCCAAGCTTGCAGTGAAATAGGACTCTTATGACTAGGGCTGCCTGTTGCTGTATCAGAAAGTTCTGCTGTTGTATACCAGATAGATTAACTTTAAAGAGATGGCGTCGGTCTATTTTGTCAAAATATCCGCATCCAATAACTTCAGTTTTGTACACATGCCAGAGGTGAAGTCATTAATCTGTGCAGAAGGTATCTCTATCAGGAAAACCTTTACTTCTCCTGTTGGCAAGCAGACAATTGACAGCAGATTAGTCAGTCCTGTGCATTATAGCTTTCATCTCGTCTAGTGATCTGATTGTTATTGCCATTTTCCATGTGCTAGGAAATCAAACTTTTATTATGATTAAAAGTTTCTTAAGGGGACAGATTGTGTCACCCTCGATCACGGGACTACTCTCCGAGTAAGATACTAGTAATACTCTGTGAGTGAGGATGACAGAATCCAGCCATTAACTAGGGCCAACCTGTTATATCCTTGGGGCAGCCGGTGTAGGAAGCAATCACTTGAGGCCAGAGAGCAGACAGCTAACCAAAACCTCCATTTTATTTACAGACACAGAGAGCTCACTCAGCCGGTTGAAACCGGCTGAGCTATCCCTTAATAGTCTAACTCAGTTGCCATAGTAACAAAACCCATGACAACCAAATACACAACATATTCCTCCCCCCCTAATAAGAACATCCCCAAAATAAAACACACACTAAACTAGAGAAGGAGGGTAGACTGCCTCCATTCCCGGCTAAACCCTGGGGAAGCCTGGGTCGTAGCATGAGGTGTGTTTCTATAGGAAAGTAAGAAGGTATCCAGACGCTTTTGAATGGAGTGTTGTCCCTTTGCTGATTTCAAAGCGTTTTTCATTGTCTGCACAAATCTTTCAGCTAATCCGTTGGTGGACGGATGATATGGTGCTGACGTGATGTGGTGTATCCCATTTGCCTTCATAAAATTTTGAAACTCCTGAGAGACGAACTGCGGTCCGTTGTCGCTCACAAGTTGTTCTGGCAGACCAAAACGACTAAAGAGTCCTCGTAGTTTTTGAATAGTACTCTCTGCAGTAGTGGACTGCATTATAGAGACTTCTGGCCATTTAGAATGGGCATCTACTGCCACCAAGAACATGCTTCCTTCAAGGGGGCCAGCAAAGTCAACGTGAATACGTTGCCACGGGTTTTCAGGCCAGTCCCATGGGTGTAGGGGTGCCAACTGGGGTGCATTTCTTACACCCTGACATGACATACAAGCTTTTGCCTTCTCTTCAATAGCACTGTCCAATCTAGGCCACCAAAAATAGCTTCGTGCAATTTCCTTCATGCGCACTATTCCACAGTGACCGGAATGTAGCTGTTCTAACATTTGTGATCTCAGGGGTGGTGGAATAATGACACGCCTCCCCCACAACAAACAACCAGATTGGACCGATAACTCCGTCCGCCTGGACATGTAGGGAACAAGGTCGGGTGAGACTGGAGAGGTTTGTCGAGATTTTCCATGCATCACCAGGTCCATAACTTGGGATAATACTGGGTCAACGCGGGTTGCCTTCTTTATCTGAGTAGCAGTGATGGGTGTATTCTCTACCTGTTCAAAGTAGAAGATTTCCTTTTGGGCACTATCTTGATGTTTGACCAGTAAAGGCAACCTTGAGAGGCCATCTGCATTGCCGTGCAGAGTGGATTTCCGATATTTGATTTCATATGTGTGTGCAGAAAGTATCAATGCCCAACGTTGCATACGACTAGCAGCTAATGGGGGAATGCCTGTGTAGGGTCCAAAAATTGATGTCAGAGGTCGATGGTCTGTAAGAAGAGTAAACTTTCGCCCAAACAGGTACTGATGAAACTTCCTAATTCCAAAAACAATTCCTAATGCCTCACGTTCGATTTGGGCGTAGTTAGTTTCTGCTTTGCTTAGAGTGCGTGAAGCAAAAGCAATAGGTCTTTCTTCTCCCGAAGGCATAATGTGTGACACGACCGCTCCCACTCCATAAGGGGAAGCATCGCAGGCCAATTGCAGGGGTAAGGATGGATCAAAGTGCGTTAGAACTTCAGAATTTAACAATGCATCCTTAGCTTTGTTAAATGCAACATCACAGGCTTCAGTCCACTTCCAGGCCTTGTTCTGCCCAAGGAGCTCATGAAGTGGTTTTAGCAGTGTGGCTAACTGTGAGATGAACTTTCCATAATAGTTCAGTAGTCCTAGAAATGAGCGCAGCTGGCTTACATTTCGAGGTGGGGGAGCCTCCACAATAGCTTTAACTTTTGCAGGGGCCTTATGAAGACCTGCAGAATCGATGATGTGTCCCAAATATTCAACAGAGGGCTTGAAGAATTCACACTTGTCTTTGCGAACTCGTAGGCCATACTCTTCCAGTCTTTGTAGGGTAGCCTCTAAATTCTTTAAGTGATCCTCTTCATTTCTTCCAGTGACCAGGATATCATCCAGATAGCACTGAACTCCTGACAAGCCACACAAGATCTGGTCCATAGCCCTCTGGAACAGGGCGGGAGCCGATGTGATTCCGAAGGGTAGGCGACAGTATCGATAAAGCCCCTTATGAGTCACAATAGTCAACAGCTCTTGGGACTTTTCATCGACGTGCATCTGTAAATATGCTTGACTCAGATCAATCTTACTGAACTTTTGTCCCCCAGCCAGGCCTGCAAAGAGGTCATCGATGCGGGGAAGCGGGTATTGCTCTGCACACAACACTGGGTTGACAGTGACTTTAAAATCACCGCAAATCCGGAGAGAGCCATCTTTCTTCACTATTGGAACGATAGGAGTGGCCCATGAGCTATGGGTAACTGGTATTAGGACTCCATTGGTGACCAGGCGCTCCAGGTCTGCTTCAACATTTGGCCTGATGGCATATGGCACAGTTCGGGCTTTCAGATATTTTGGTGGACTGCCAGGTTTAATGTTCAATGTCACAGTGATTCCCTTCATACTTCCCAAATCATCTCCAAAAACAGCAGCATGTTTCCTTAGTATAGGGGTTAGACTGGTTTCTTCTTTAGTCATCCGGTGCACTTCTGCCCAGTTCAGCTGAATCTTCCCAAGCCACGACCTACCCATTAAGGCTGGGTAGTTACCTCTCACCACAAACAGTGGCAATTTAGCCGCCCGTCCATTGAGCTCCACCTTAACATCAATAGTGCCCAACATGGGCACAGCTTCACCTGTATACGTCTTCAGAACAGTTTTTGTTGCCTTAAGCGGAAGATGCTGTAGCTTTTCCTTATACACAGTCTCAGGAACCAGTGAGACAGCTGCACCGGCATCTAGTTCCATGCGTATAGGTTTGCCCTCCAATAAGGGGGTTACCCAGTATTCATGTGAGCCTGCTGCCAAAGACAAAACATGCAGTGGCACTTCCTCTTGTGAGGCGGTGTCACCTTGATCATCCTGGGTCTGCTCTAGGGTATGCAAGGTTCCTCTTTTTGTCGGCCAGACCACAGGCCTCTTTTTCTTTTGTTTACAGGCACACTCAATGTGTCCCTTTTTGCCACAGTGTCGACACACCAGGTCCTTACACCAGCATTCTGATGCCTGGTGTCCTGGCTTACCACAGCGGTAACATTCTTGACTCTGCACAGTTTTGTGGGTCGGTTCTTGTGACACTTTTTGCACCCTAGGGGATGCACCGATGTATTGTGCCTCCCTTGTAGCCAGTTCCATGGAGACAGCAATATCAACAGCCTTCTGTAATGTAAGCTGAGCCTCTGTCAGTAGGCGCTTCCGTATAGCTTCACTGCAGAGGCCACACACTAACCTGTCACGCAGGGCATCATTTAACATCTCTTTAAATTCACAGTGTTCTGCTAGCTTTTTAAAAAATGGCTACAAATTGTACAACTGTTTCATTTTCCTTTTGGTCTCTTTTGTGGAACCTATATCTTTCAGCAATTACCAGTGGTTTTGGGGAGAAATGAGACCCCAGGATTTCCACAATGTCACTGTAAGATTTAGTCTCAGGCTTAACAGGGTGTAGTAAGCTGCGTAGCAGAGAGTAGGTTTTAGCCCCTACAACAGTTAAGAATATTGGCACCTTCTTCGCTTCTGTAATGTCATTTGCAATACCAAAAAGCTCAAAACACTCAGTATACACATGCCACTGCTCTGTATTCTCATCAAAAGGCTCCAGGGGCCTGGTCAGAGTAGCCATGATTTTTAGTTTCACTTTCACAGTCAGTGCAAACAAGCAGCTTTTTTTCTTTGTTTGGTCTTTACCTTGACTTCTACTTCCTTCTGTTACTGGAGCAGCACCAGGATCCCACCCTCGTCGCCAGTGTTATATCCTTGGGGCAGCCGGTGTAGGAAGCAATCACTTGAGGCCAGAGAGCAGACAGCTAACCAAAACCTCCATTTTATTTACAGACACAGAGAGCTCACTCAGCCAGTTGAAACCGGCTGAGCTATCCCTTAATAGTCTAACTCAGTTGCCATAGTAACAAAACCCATGACAACCAAATACACAACACAGCCAGACTTCTAGGATATGTCTACACTGTAGCTGGGAGCAAGCCTCCCAACCTAGGTAGACAGACCCGGGTTGGAGCCCAGGCTCTCCAGCTTAAGGGGCCAGGTGGGCTTGAGAGCCCAGCCTCCAGCCCAAGCCGCAGTATTCACACTGCGATTGTTAGTGCATGCATTCAAGCCCTGCTAGTGTGAGTCTGTCTACCAGGGCTGGGAGGCTCGCTCCCAGGTACAGTGTAGACAGACCCTTGGATCAGTTCAATCATGTTGAAGGGTGCCACTCTCCCCAAGGAGTCCCATTGAAATCAGCATGACCACTTGTGCAATAAGGTGCACCGCCGCATGAGTAAGGGTACTAGAACCTGACCCTATTTCTTCTTATGCAATTAGTTTCAGACGGGTATAAAACTCTGTTGGTTGCTACCATAGAAATATCCTCTTAATTCTCATATTTCAATTAATTTTAGTGCTTTCAAGATCCTCTTTCATGAGACAGCAGTTCTGTGCTGTTGTTGTTTTCAATTGGACTGTAACGAGGAGGCGTGGCCTCCATCCCAGGTGGAGGGAACGCCGCAAACTGCCTGGTGGGCAGAACGCGGAGGGCCACGCCCTGCACACCAGAAGCAGAGGGGTGGGACATGAAGAGGAAGCGTAAAAGGCCAGGCCAGCAGCTCAAGTGGGAGGGAGCTGCCGAGGGAAACAGACACTCCTTCCCCGCTGATGCCCCGAGGACCTGCATGAGTTTCCAGGGAGCCCTGCCCCTCTCGACACAGACGAGCTGCTACTGCTACCCCTTGGTGTATCCCAAGGAGACTGAAGACAGCCCCTGGAAGCAGCCCAGGAGAACCAGATTATCGTCTGGCTGTGGAATCACGGTCAGCGTGCTGCAGGTGGAGTCCCCGCTGACCTAGTGGCAGACCACTCTGGGCTGGGACATGGTGGAGTTGGGCAGGCCTGCATTTCCCTATCCCTGCCAGTACTCCCCCTCTCTAGGCCAGGAGGTCTGCACTCCTCAGGCACTCCTGCCTGAGCAGCGTAGACTGTGCTTGGTGCTATAACTCTGCCTGATTGCAGGCCAGAGCCCTGACTGCTTACTGCTCCGCCCTGCTTGAGGGCTGGGGCCCACCGAGTACCACTAATTCCCCCTTTCTTTGTTTGAAAAATACTCTAGACTGCAAACATGGAGGGATGGTCCCACCCAGTTACATGGACATTCACAGAATATCACTGACTATCAGCCTTCACTTGCAGTTTATGTTCCAGGACCAGGACATAAAACACAAGTGGCCTGATTTTCCATTGCCCTGCATCATGTGTAGTTATATACAGTAGTGCAATGTGGGTACAAAGTGCTGCCAGATTGTTGCTCTGACCTATCAATAATGATGTGCCACAGCAACAGTAAACAGCAACTGAGCTAGATCCCTTCCAAACACACCCACTGTCATAACTGGCAAATCTCTCTAAAGCTTTCAGTTACATCAAAAATAGAGGCACTCACCAAATTAACACACACTAACTTTGTTTTTATGATTGGCAACTTATTCTGCAGCTCAAGTTATGTGCTGGAATGTGCTGGAATGACATGACCTTGGGGATTCAAGTTACTTCTGTTCTTTGCTAGTACTCACTCTTCAGCAATGAAAGACCCCATATTGCCACAAAAGGACAATTCTAAGCAGGACAAGGGGTTATTTTATCAATATACAAGGGTATGGTGAGACTTTAGGTCTACACTACAGACCTATTTTGGTATAACTACGTCATTCAGGGGAGTGAAAAATCCACACTCCTGAGCGACGCAGTTTTATCAAACTAACCCCCCTCCCCTCCCATATAGACAGTACTATGTCAGCAGGAGAGCTTCTCCCATACCTACCACCTTTTGGGGAGGTGGATTAGCTACACCAACGGGAGACGTTCTCCCGTTGGCATAAGAGCATCTTCATTCTAGCGCTACAGTGGTGCAGCTGCGCCGCTGTAGCTCTGTACATGAAGACAAGCCTTTAGTACCATGTTTAAGTTTGGGCACCTGTAGCGCTCCCTTGCCCTCCAGTGCGGAGGGAGGCCACTCTGCCATTTTGTCTTGGGGTTTAGTCCTCAGCCTCAGGCCACACTGGTGGGGCCAAGCTGTAAGCAGTTTAGAGCTCTGGACCTGTCTGGCAGAGGCAAAACACACAACAACAACAGTCTGGGCCCCTTGTCCCAGCCTCTGGGCAGGGCAGCGCCCTGCATAGTCTCTAGCTTGCAGCCCCGCAATAGGGCTAACAGCAAGTAACAGTCTAGGGCCCTAGGCCTTCAGCAGGGCTGGGCTGGTAGCAGGCTGTAGTCTGGGCTTGTAGGCTCAGGCAGCCAGCAACCACACACAGTCAATGCACTCTAGCCCCTGGGTGGCTTTAGCCTAAGCCTGGGGCGCAGGCAGGCCGCCAGCAAACGCACACAGTCTCAGGGCTCAGGTAGGGGTGAGCACCCCCACAGTCTAGGGCAGTAGTGGGCAAGCTGGCAGGCCGCTAGACAGTTTGTTTACATTGACGGTCCGCAGGTATGGCTGCCCGCAGCTCCCAGTGACAGCTGTCTCGCGCCACTCTGAACAGTTACCCCGCGTGTGCAGCCAACCACCCCCACTTCCTTTTCTACCCCAGAGGACTGACGTGAAACTCCCAAGTGGAGGGGAGGAATGGGGGTAGTGGAGCACCCACAGGGTCCTTGAAGAACCTCAGTTACTGCACAAGGTGAGTAACCTTCTCTTCTTCGAGGAGTGTCCCTGTGGGTGCTCCACTTTAGGTGACTGTAGAGCAGTGCCCCTCAGTGGAGCGGAGGGGCTTCGGAGTTGATTTATGTGCGGTGAAGAGCACCAAGAGTCCAAACTGAGCATCTGCAACTGATTGTTGTTCTAATGCACAATGTTTGGTAAAGGTATGTGTGCGAAGTCCAGAGGGAGCTTGCAGATTATAGTTTTGGTAACATAATTGAATACATGTAGATACCCATTTAGATAGTCTCTGCTTGGAGATGGTTTGACCCTGGGAATGTTCTGTTGTGGATACAAACAGTCTGGATGATTTTCTAAAGGTTTTTGTTCTTTCTATATAGAACGCTAGCGCTCTGCGGACGTGCAGCGTGTGAAGGGAGGCCTCTCTGTTGTCTGCATGCCATTTGGGAAATAATACAGGTAAGTAAATGGGCTATTTAAGATGGAAGGGGGAGGTGACCTTGGATATGAATTTAGGATGTGGTCATGAGATTACTTTGTCTTTGAGGAATGTGGTATAAGGTGGATGTGCCATTAGGGCACCCAGCTCTCCCACCCTTCTTGCTGACGTGATAGCTACTAAGAAGGTGACCTTCATGGATAGGTGCAACAATGAGCAGGTTGCTAGTGGTTCAAAGGGTTTACCCATGAGGGCATGGAGAATGAGATTCAGATCCCACATGGGATCAGGTGCTGTAGTGTGGGATAAGTGTTCTCTATGCTCTTAAGGAAGCATTTAGTCAGCGGTGAGCAAAGACGGTTACTCCGTCCACCTTAGAGTGAAGGAGGTGATGTCTGTTAGATGCACTATTGACAATTTTTTTTAGTGTCAATATGTAGTCAAGAATTATGGGTAGCGGGGCCGACAGTGGAATAATCTGCTTGTCCTGGCACCAAGTACAGAATCGTTCCCACTTGTGCATGTATGTCTTTCGTGTGTTCAGCCTTCGACTGTTCAGTAGTATACCTTGAACTTCCTTAGAACAGTGTGTCTCAAGTCCCGTCATCCATGGATTAGCCAGGCCTTGAAATGGAGTACTGAGATGTTGGGGTGACGGAGGCATCCTGCATCCTGTGTCAGCAGATGAGGCACAAGGGGAAGGATTCGTGGTGATGTCAACCAGCTGTTTCAGGTATGGAAACCATGTTTGTCTCGGCCATATTGGTGCAATGAAGATGGCCCTGGATTTGTCTTATTTGATCTTGTGGAGGACATGGCTCAATAGAGGGATTCAGGGAGGGGAGAAAGGCATACATTAATGGGGCCTCCCATTTCACAAGGAAGGCATCTCCCAGAGAGTCGTGCCCCAGTCTGGCCTGAGAGTAATATTGAGGGCAGTTGGCATTGTGTGCCATTGTGAAAAGATCTATTGAGGGGAATCCCCACTGTCCAAATATAGTTTTTATTATTCCGTGATCCATCTCTCACTCTTGGGTTTCTGAAAAGTTCCTGTTTAGTTGGTCCGCTGTTGCATTCTGGGGTCCGAGCAGGTAGGATGCTATGATGTCTATGTTGTTGGAGATGCATCACTGTCAGAAGCAGACTGCTTCTGCACAGAGGGATAAGATTGGGCCCCTCCTTGGCAATTTACATAAAACATAGTCACCAAGTTGTCTGTAAGAATCTGAACAGTCCTATTGCAGATCAGAGGGAGAAAGTGCCGGCAGGCATTTTGGACTGCCCTTAGCTCCAGTAGATTTATGTGGAGATTGGATTCTGTTGGGGACCAGCGACCTTGGATGGTATTGTCACACAAGTGTGCCCCCCATCCCAAAAGAGAGGTGTCTATGGTGATTGTTACAGAGGGAGGTTTTTGTTGGAACACCTGAGCAAACGTTCGTATGTTGTGTACACCACATGAGCGAGTCTTTTACCCTGCTGGGCAATGTAAGACGTCTGTTGAGCGACTGTCTGTGTGGAAAATAGACAGTGCGGAGCCAGGTCTGTAGGCATCTCATGTGGAGGCTGGCATGTTTCATGATTAGGGGGCTGGAGCACATGACTTATGAGGAGAGGCTGAGGGAACTGGGATTGTTTAGTCTGCAGAAGAGAAGAATGAGGGGGGATTTGATAGCTGCTTTCAACTACCTGAAAGGGGGTTCCAAAGAGGATGGATCTAGACTGTTCTCAGTGGTAGAAGATGACAGAACAAGGAGTAATGGTCTCAAGTTGCAGAGGGGGAGGTTTAGGCTGGATATTAGGAAAAACTTTTTCACTAGTAGCGTGGTGAAGAACTGAAATGGGTTACCTAGGGAGGTAGTGGAATCTCCTTCCTTAGAGGTTTTTAAGGTCAGGCTTGACAAAGCCCTGGCTGGGATGATTTAGTTGGGTTTGGTCCTGCTTTGAGCAGGGGGTTGGACTAGATGACCTCCTGAGGTCCCTTCCAACCCTGAGATTCTATGATTCTATGTTTCACGACAAACGTCGTAGCCACCATGTGCCCCAGTAGTTGTCGGCACAGTCTGGCATATGTTTGTGGGCTGTATCTTACTGTTGTAATTAGATTTGTTAGCGTAAGAAAGCATCGTTGGGGTAGTCGTGCTGTTGCAGTGAGTCAGTCGAGGTGTGCCTCTATAAAGTCCAACTGTTGGGTGGGTATCAGAGTGGATTTTGAAGGTAGATTTGTAACCCGTAAACAGGGTTATAGTGGTGTGAGTGGCATCGATTGCTGCCTGTTGTGTTGGTACTTTTAGAAGGCAGTTGTCTAGGTAGGAAAATATGATCACAACCTGCCTACGAAGGTGTGCTGCTGTGATGGTGAGAACCTTGGAAAACACCCTTGAGGCAGTAGCCAGGCCAAAGGGGAGCACTCTGTAGTGGTAATGCAGGTTCCCTAGAGTGACTCACAGGAACAGCCTGTGTGCCGGGTGAACGGCAACATGAAAATAAGCATCCTGTAGGTAGAGGAGCGAAAGCCAATCTCCTTTCTCCAATGCCAGAATTATAGTTGCTAGAGTAACCATCTTGAAACATTGCGTCCTCACGAACTTGTTTAGTTTTCGCAAGTCGAGACTGGGCCTCCATCCACCTGCTTTCTTCTGACTGAGAAAGTAATGTGAATAAAACCCTCTGCCCCTGTGTTGAGCCTGGCATGGGTTCCATGGCACCTAATTGTAGGAGATGGTTTATTTCCTGCTCTAGCAGATGCATGTGAGAGGGGTCCCTGAAGAGGTACAGGGAAGGGGCATGGGTAGGTGAATAGAGATAAAAGGGATGGAGTAGCCCTTTTAGATAATTTCCAGAACCCATTTGTCCATAGTCATGGTTTTCCAGACTGGGCAGAATGGTGACAGGCGGTCTCCAAATGGGCTGGAGATTGGATGTAACTCTGCGATTGGAGAATGTGGGGTTCTCGTGTCCTCGACCAACACTTCAAAACGTTTGCCTCAAAGTGGATGGTTCAGATGTAGACAACTGATCTTGTGTTTGTCGGCATCTCATTTGCCTCTGTTTGCAGCGCTGGTCATAGTGTCTTTGAGGGTGGGTGTCTGGGGCAGTCAGAATCATTGATTATAGATCTGCCCTGTTTCTTTTTGTTTGAAGAGACATAGATTCTGAGTGTCTTTAATGTTGCTTGGGAGTCCTTCCAGGTGTGCATGAAGATGTCTGTACTCTATGCAAACAATTTTTGGTCTTCAAAAGGTAGGTCCTCTATGGTTGCTTGAACTTCCCTGGGAAACCCGGAAAGATGGAGCCAGGAAGCCATAGGCATGACTATGGATATAGTGATGGATTGTGCCGCCATGTCAGCAGAATCAAGAGAAGCCTGCAGAGCCGTTCTGGCAATGAGGGCACCTTCTGCAATACTGGCCTTGTATTGCTCCTTTTTGTCTTCTGGATGTTGTTCAATAAAGGTTGCTATCTGAGAAAACATGTTGTGCATGTATTTGGCTAGTAAGGCCAAGTAGTTGCCTATGTGGAATTGGAGTAAGCTTTCCTTCCGAAAAGGTCTAGCCTTTTCCAGTCCTTATTGTAATGGGTGGTTCTTGACTGATGTTGCTTCCCCCTTTGATTAACCGCTTCTACCACCAATGAGTTTGGGGTAGGGTGGATGAACAAAAACTTAGCCCCCTTAGCCGGTACATAGTACTTCTTGTCAGATCTCTTACAAGAAGGCGGAGCTGTGGCTGGTGTCTGCCAGAAAATTTTTTCCGGGTCCATAATGGCTGCATTAATGGGTAGTGCAGCCTTAGCTGATGGAGAAGCTTGGAGTATATCTGTCAGTTTATGCTGTGTCTCTGGTAGCTCTGCCAGTGATATGTTGAGGGAGTCAGCTACCTGTTTAAACAGATCCTGAAAGGATTTAAAGTAATCTCCAGATGTGGGGGGTAGCAGCATTATTGTTTCATCTGGTGATGAAAAGGAGATATGGGTAGGTGGGAGGGTATCGCCCTCAGGCGTATCCTAAGGTTCGTCTACTTTCTCCTCCAGCATTTCTGAGGAAGCTGGGGCAGGTGATTGTGTTGTTCTGGACCTGGGTGGGTTGTGGGGGCTGATTTTCTGTGCCCTGTATAATGCCCATGGGTCCCGGTATGCCCCGCTTGGTGGGAGGGCCATGGGAGGTGGCACCCATTGTGGAGCCTGCCAGGGTCTTCCATCCAGAGATGTTTGGTGCCGCAAGCGTCCAGGTTTGGGTGAGGAATGGCGAGGGGTGTACATCCCTGCCTCCTCTTCCTCCTCCTCATCACTGGAAAGAGGAGGGATTGAGTCAGCAGGGAGTAATAGCCAGGCTTTGTCCCGGTCTGGCTGGGGTGCCGTTGGTGCTGAAAAGCAATGTCCTCAGAGTTGAAGTAATCAGGCGCTTCACCTGTCTAATAAATTGTTGCGGCACCTGGAGGCATGATACCAATGATGGAGGCAGATTCCATCTGGAAATCAGAGGGAGGGCTAGGTTTGCTGCATTGTATCGGTGCAGCAGGAACACCATTGTCTGGGTTTTCTTCAGCTCCACCAGTGCCGAGCTAGGAGGCTTGGCTTTGGTACCTGCACCTCCGTGAGAGCTGGACTGCACTGGGTCTTTGTCTCCTCAGGATGTTTTAGTACTGGATGTTCCCGGTGCCTTGCAGTCCAGCACTCTTGGTGCCGTCAGTACCAGGGCAGACTTTGTGGTCGGAGATCACTTTTTATGAGGCAAATCTTGCTGCGGTGAAGAGTGAGACCACTTTTTTGTGGCATTTTTTAGGAACAGAGTCCTTAATAGCCCTTTTAGAGGAGGATCCCATGTCTGAGGTGGCTGTTGGCAACCGTTGGCCAGGAGGTGTCATGGACTCCTGGTCAGAGGCTGGCTTGAGGGAGTTCTCCATCATCAGGAGTTTCAACTGGATATCCCTAGCCTTCCTTGTCCTAGCTGTCAATTTTTTGCAGTGGCAACACTTTTGAGATATATCTGTCTCCCCCAGGCAATGGAAGTGAGACAGTGTTTGAAGCCTGGAGAACCAGGGATCTCTGAGAGGCTATGTTGAAAGGAAGAATATGAGTCAACAGTGTGCCCTTGTTGCCAAGAAGGCTAACGGCATTTTGGGTTGTATAAGTAGAGGCATTTCCAGCAGATCAAGGGATGTGATCATTCCCCTCTACTCAACACTGGTGAGGCCTCATTTGGAATACTGTGTCCAGTTTTGGGCCCCACACTACAAGAAGGATGTGGATAAATTAGAGAGAGTCCAGCGGAGGGCAACAAAAATGATTAGGGGGCTGGAGCACATGACTTATGAGGAGAGGCTGAGGGAACTGGGATTGTTTAGTCTGCAGAAGAGAAGAATGAGGGGGGATTTGATAGCTGCTTTCAACTACCTGAAAGGGGGTTCCAAAGAGGATGGATCTAGACTGTTCTCAGTGGTAGAAGATGACAGAACAAGGAGTAATGGTCTCAAGTTGCAGAGGGGGAGGTTTAGGCTGGATATTAGGAAAAACTTTTTCACTAGTAGGGTGGTGAAGAACTGAAATGGGTTACCTAGGGAGGTAGTGGAATCTCCTTCCTTAGAGGTTTTTAAGGTCAGGCTTGACAAAGCCCTGGCTGGGATGATTTAGTTGGGTTTGGTCCTGCTTTGAGCAGGGGGTTGGACTAGATGACCTCCTGAGGTCCCTTCCAACCCTGAGATTCTATGATTCTATGATTCTATGATAGGTGACACAAAGTTGGGAGGTATTGTGAATATGGAGGAGTTTGGAATATCATATGAGAAGATCTGGATGATCCTGTAAACTGGAATAATAGAAATGGGATGAGACTTAATAGTGCAAAATGTAAGGTGATCCTTTTAGGACTAACAACAATAATTTTTGCTATAAGCTTGGGAAGAGAAAGACCTGGGTGTATTGGTTGATCACAGGATGATTGAGCTGTCAATGTGATGCAGCTGTGAAAAAGGCTAATGCAGTCCTAGGATGCATCAGGCAAGGTATTTCCAGTAGAGAGAGGGATGTGTTAGTACCATTGAACAAGGGGAGACCTCATTTGGAATAGTGTGTGCAATTCAGGTCTCACATGTTTAAGATGAATTCAGACTAGAAAAGGTACAGAGAAGAGCTACTGGGATGATCTGGGGAATGGAAAACTACCTTATGAGAGGAGACTCAAAGAACTTGGCTTGTTTAGCCTAACCAAAAGAAGACTAAGGGGAGATATTGCTCACTATAAATACATCAGAGGGATAAATACAAGGAGGGAAAGGATTTAAGTTAAGCGCCAATGTGGCCACAAGAACAAATGGATATAAATTGGCCATCAACAAGTTTAGGCTTGAATTCTAACCATCAGAGCAGTGAAGTTCTGGAGCAGCGTTCCAAGGGGAGCAGTGGGGGCAAAAAATCGAACTGTCTTCAAGACTGAGCTTGACACGTTTATGGAAGGGGCAGTATGACTGGAACGCCTACAGTGGCATGTGGCCCATTGGTGACTGCCAGTAGCAAAAATCCCCAGTGACCAAAGACGGGACACTAGATGGGGAGGGCTCTGAGTTACTACAGATAATTCTTTCCCAGGTATCTGCCTGGTGGGTCTGGCCCACATGTGCAGGGTCTAACTGATGACTGTATTTAGAGTTGAGAAGGAATTTTCCCCCAGTCAGATTGGCAGAGACCCTGGGGTGGTTTTTTTTTGCCTTCCTCTGCAGCATGAGGCATGAGTCACTTGCACATTTAAACTAGTGTAAATGGTGAATTTTCTGTAACTTGCAGTATTTAAACCATTATTTGAGGACTTCAGTAACTCAGACAGAGGTTAGGGGCCTATTACAGGAGTGGCTGGGTGTGGTTCTTGTGGCCTGCAATGTGCAGGAGGTCAGACTAGATGATCACGATGGTCCCTTCTGACCTTAAATTCTATGAGTCCTCATTCAAGAATAGGAACTTGTATAGAGAGACATTTCTAAGGAACTCTGGCTCACATCTAGTACAACAGGCAATACCTAGAAGATGCATTTGGCTTTCCCACAGTTGTGCTTGTAGTTTCTCTAGTGGCAGAGCACAGACAGGAATGAATATAGAAGGATAAATTTGTGTAAAAGAGCTATAATGAATATAAAGGGTATTTTCATTGAGGATTATGGTCATAGAGACCCAGGTCTCTGCTCTAGCTCTGTAAGCTCCCAGGCTAACAGTCTGTGCTGCCTAGCATCACCCCAAAAGGTTTCTCAAAGTTCCAGCCTCAAGTAACCAGTCCTGGAACAGGGACCATATTGTGACTCACCAAACAGTAAACCAATGCTTAATACCACATCTAAGGCATGTATCCTTGCACAACACTTTCCCAGTGAGTTTTATTGGGAAGTGGTAAAATGACATTTATATCTTCTCCATTCTGATAGTTTCAAATAATTTCATTGGCACTATACAGATATTTTCCATAATGCAACTCTGTAAACAAAAGTAGGTCTTATTTGTGGTGTCATGTGAGGTTATCATTAGGACTATTGACCAACTGGGATTTTCTAGCATTCTATGCTCTGACTTAACAGGTTTTCCTTTCAGCATGCTTAACAGTCAGAACTAATGCAGACTATAACTCTTGTCACCACAGCACTAAAAATCTTCCCTAGCTAGTGTCTGTACTTGCAGTTCATTGCATGTGTAATTAGTACTATCACTCTCTTTAACTGCCCCCTCTTAAATTACCCCCTTTTCACCTGATACAGCATTTTTCATCTGGGACTTTTTATCTGCTGATATTGACAAAGAGGGACAGCCTGATCACACTGGTACATAAGGATTTCAGGAATATCGCTTGTGACTGTCATTTCATGCTCCATCACATCCGTGCATCTCAGATCATAATACTAATTAAGAAACAAGTCTTTTCTTCACCTGTGAGTGGTGCAAAGCAAGCGACAAGTAGGCTGAGCACAGTTAAAGCAAGCACATTAGAATCTTGCTGAACTGGTGGGCTGCAACCTTCTTCTTCTTCCTTCTCTGGGATCTAAACACCTCTGCCATTTTGGTTTTCAGCTCTTAATTTAACATACCTGCTGGAACTAAGGCATACCCAGCAATCGTTTTCCCTTGATACCTTCTCTGCAGCAAGCTACTCCATACATCAAATGCTAATTAATGTATCACTGTTATTTTCAAATGATCAGTACAGTAATGTGCCCTGCAGTCACTAGCTCATTAATACATATGTATTTCCACTGGTCTTCAGCTATAAGGAGCTGCTGACAGTTTTCAAATGTATCTTCTGTACATGTATCTACTGCAGCACACAGCTATTTCCAATCTTTTTCTCTCTCTCTCTCATTTACCACCTGGCAGTAAATACCTTTTTTTTCTGGTTTCTATGTATTAATAGCAATACTTTGCACTTCTATAGCACCATTCATCCAAGAATCTGGAAGTACTTCACAAAACTTTAATGAATTAAGCCTTGCAACAACGAAAATACAAGTGATCGTTCCCATTTTTACAGATGGGGGAGCTGAAGCACAAAGAGCTTATGACTTGCCCTAGGTCATACAACTACTCTGAGACAGAACTGGGAATAGACCACAGATCTGCAATCTCACAGTCCTGTGCTCTAGCCACATAAATTACCTTCCATCTCCTCCTGCATCCAATATATGAAAAAAAAATACCATTGCTGCAAAAGGAGCTCTCATGTGGAAAAAATGACTCTTAATTGCCAGTCATAACTAATGCGTTTTTTCACCACTTATGGTTAAAAAGCTATTCTGTAGGATCACTCTCACAAGAGAATACTACACCTAGGGATTTCTTTATTCCACAGTGTGTGGTGAATCTACTAACCTGAAAGGTCTAGAGTATCTCTGGCAGTCAGACATCGTAACAAATCTTAAGTAATTATGTCAGTTACTTCAAAAACATCTAGTGAGTAGTAAAAGAGTTGAGACCTCTAAAGCAAATATGACTATCTTCATGCTATTGCAAAGTCCATACGAGAACAAGCTTCCACACACACAATCCTAGCACCAGAGCTGGCTCCAGGCACCAGCATTCCAAGCTGGTGCTTGGGGCGGCAATCTTCAAGGGGCGGCAGTCCCTGTTGTTTTGCCCCCAGCAGCGCCCCGAATTGCTGTCGCGGACGGCGGGGGCAGTCCGTGTGCCCTTAGGGCAGCAGGCGCGTTTCCGCGGTGGTGGCAATTTGGCAGCAGCTTCTATGTTTAGCTACAGCGAAAGCTGCTGCCGAATTGCCGCTGCAACAGTTGTTTAATCATGTGGGGTTTTTTTGCTGTGTCATCAGAAGATATATGGAGAAAAATGTTGATTGAATAATCAAACCCTACCAAAGGAAATAAAGAAATTCAGATGCTCAATCAGCTTACTCAGCGGCTCCCCAATACTCTATTGCAGGGGTCAGCAACCTCTGGCATACGGCTCACCAGGGTAAGCCCCCTGGTAGGCCGGGCCAGTTGTTTACCTGCCACGTCTGCAGGTTCAGCCGATCGTGGCTCCCATTGGCTGCAGTTCGCCATCCCAGGCGAATGGGGGCTGCAGGAAGCCACGGCCAGCACATCCCTCAGCCCATGCCACTTCCCACAGCCCCCATTGGCCTGGAGCGGCGAACTGTGGCCAGTGGGAGCCGCGATCAGCCGAACCTGTGGATGCGGCAGGTAAACAAACCAGCCCGGCCCAGCAGGGTGCTTACCCTGGCGAGCCATGTGCCAGAAGTTGCTGATCCCTGGTCTATTATTATAAATTATCGTACAGCAATGCTAAGAGGCCACCACTAAGATTGCAGACCCATCATACTGAATGTACACATGGACCCAGAGTAAAAGACAGCAACAATCTTAAATAGTTTATAATCTAACTAGACAAGAGAGAGGCTGGTAAGTGAAACTGAGGCACAGATGAAGGGGAGGGAGGATGGAAGGAAGTAATTTATAGCAGCCCTCAAAAGGATGCAACTTACTTCCCTTTGCCTGCCTATCCAGATCCACTGGCCAGTAAACAGGGGGGTGGAGCCTGGGCTCCCACCAACCCTCTTATCCCCCTTGTTTAGCTCCCATGCTCTGCGCAGGACCCAGTCTCAGGATCCCAGTGGCCCTGACCCAGAAGCACAGAGGAGTGGGGGAGTCTAAATCCCTGTATGACCATGTCACAATCTCACCCCAAGATTCCATTCTGCCATTGTGGACCTAGAAACATGCCTTCTTCAAAAAAAGAGAGATGATCCTGTTTCTTTCTAGAGTTAGAGGTTAAAAGACAAAAACACTGTGGATTTTAATTAATTCCAGACCCTTAAAAATACAGATACTGCTAAAATTAAATAACCTCCCCCCCACATTTTTAAAAAATGCATCTTTTGTTTATAAAAACTGCTTTCCGCACCCGTCGGCTTGAAGTGGTTTCCATCATATACAGGGTTTGCAGTTTGGTTCAATGGCTGTCAGCACGCCCACTTTGCAAATTGTTTCCACACCTCTGTTCCAACCTCAATGTCAGCACATATAATCGTGTGACCGTCACACATCAAGAAAGCAATGGATTAAGGTTCAATTTGTCTTTCTATTACATTTTCAAAATGAAAGATATCCATAGCTGTAGCCCATAGATGCCTTTAAGCTTGTATGTATCACCCCCACTCCCCCAAATAACCCACCATACCAAAAAAAACCCCACCAGAAAACAAAAACCACCAAGGCCAGATGTTTATGAAGAGGAGTCAATCCATAAATCAAGTCATCTCTATGGCAGACCATGCCATCCCTCTATTAACTTACTTCTCTTCCTGAAAATTATCCAAATGAACAGGGCATCTACTTTTATCCCAGGTATAGAAAAGAATACTAGTGGCCAGATACTGGCCCTCTGAGCAGCACAACAGAGCATCTGAGGGTTCCTCTGGCACAGGAGGCATACTGGTACATGTTAGTGGAGGGAATGTAGCCAGAGCACTGCTGTGCTCTGTCTGACCCCTACCTGGCAGAATAGCTCCTCGGGTCCTGTTACTAGCTAGGTTAATTTATGGGTCCTGGAGCTGCTCCAAGTTACACTGTGGGCTGAACCCACCCGCAGCAGCCTTGGGGACCAGGACAGCACAAAGACAGCTTGAAATCACTATGCCTATCCCCAGGTCCTGCACTGAACACAGATGGGCTGGATCCAAAAATCAAGGTGAACATGCCTGTAATTGTAATGGAGAGAAGTTAAATTGCTGACTTATTTGACTCGCTTTTGAGTTTTACAAAAAAAAAAAATTCTAACAATCTTGAAGGGCAATACATAGCCAAAGCACTGTTCTGTGCCTCTTTGCACAATAGTAACTCATCCATAGTACCTTGAGTATAAAGTTTACTACTCTAAAAAAGAAAATTGAGTGAATACTAATTGCTGTGGGAAATGCCCTGCCAACTATGCTGTGTAGTGAGGGGATTCAGTACAAACAGAAGTGTTATATTTAAAAAAATATTTTCCTCTTCTGTAAGATTCTCCTTGCACAACCTGGTACCTTGACGATATCGCAGAATGCATCATTCTGAGACATCAGAAATACTGGATGTCTTATTTCAACCCATGGCGTTGTGAAGGAGGAAATGCTGGTAGGATTTCATGGAGGAGTGTTTCTGTCTCTGGTTTTGTTTAAAAATTTACTTTTCTCCTAACTTTCTGCATCTTGTTATCCCTCCTACCCTCATTCATGTGCATCCTGGTTAGTGGGGCCAGTCAGCAGATAGCCTGTTGAAAGGAGAAGGATGTTCCTGTAATTAAGGGACTGGACTGGACCACAGATGATCTGGGTTCTATCCCAGGTGCATGAGCAGATTTCTTAGGGCAGACTGGATGATGATAATATCCACTTCTGGCCTTAAAAATCTAAGAGTATACCAGATGTCTGGGATTAACTCAATATTAGTTTATTTTTGCAGGTCACATTTAAAGTATGCATCACCATAAAACTGAAAATGTGTATTTTTTTTTAAAAGGAACTTCACACATCCAAATCTACAGTTCAATGGCCTGAGCCACCTGTGGGTGAAAACAGTAGCAGGAGCTAAGTTAAATTCCAAAGCAGAGAGCACTCATGCAGTGCAGTCAGTGCTCTGAGGCTACTTCTAGAATCTGGCACCCCAAATATTCCAGACTCGTGTTTCTATGGTATTTTAGCTTTGTTTGCTTGTGTTTACCTGAATTTACTTTTAATAAAAACTATTGAATAAAAATCATTGGGAGTATTTTGGGTGTTGCTCACTGATTAGACTTTCTCAAAGGTTCCAAGAGGTCTCTTCAGCTATTTTGTGACAATACTAAAGGCCTGTCAAAAACTAAAACTCAGAGTTAAGGATAAGAGTCTGTCCTTGATTCACCCTGTGTTGTGCGAGATATTGGAGCAGATGAAAGACACGCAGGGTGCTGCAGAACAGAAAGCGATATTACATGCTAGATCAGCCACAGCATACCTCATCTCAACAGGGTGAATTAAGGACATTCTTTACTCAGAAATTCCTTGCTCTAGTTGCTTTCTGTATGCTAATTAACATGATTTAAAGTTACTTTTTTGTTTGAATATTCAAGCTAAACACCCTTTGGACTTTTTAAAGTATACTACTGAAAATGCACAGGATATTTATAGATGCTGTCTATTGTCTATAGAGTTAGGTCTAGTCTCTGTTTCCCTTCCCCTCCCATGCTCTCCTATAGAATCATAGACTATCACAGGGTCGCCCAGAGGATTCCGGGGGCCCGGGGTCTTCGGCGGCGGGGGGACCCCGCTTCGGCGGTAAGTCGGCGGCAGGGGGGTCCTTCCGTTCCGGGACCCGCCACCAAAGTGCCCCAAAGACCCACGGCGAGGACCCCGCCGCCGCCGAATTACTGCCGAAGCAGGACCCGCCGCCGAAGTGCAGCCCCCCGCTGCCGCCGAAGTGCAGCCCCCACCGCAGGTCTTCGGGGCACTTCGGCAGCGGGTCCCGGAACGGAAGGACCGCCCCCCACCGCCAAATTACCGCCGAAGACCCAGCTGCACTCCGGCGGCGGGTCCCACTTCGGCGGTAATTCGGCAGCGGGGGGTCCTTCTGTCCCGGAGAGGAAGGACCCTCGGACAGCGAAGACCGGGAGCGAAGAAGCTCCGGGGGCCCGGGCCCTGCGAGAGTTTTCCGGGGCCCACTTGCCCCCCCCCCCCCCCGGGCAGTCCTGGACTATCAGGGTGGGAAGAGACCTCAGGAGGTCATCTAGTCCAACCCCCTGCTCAAAGCAGGACCAATATCAACTAAATCATCTCTAATCCATTAAAGCAGAGGTCCCCACACTGTGGGGCGCATCCCCATGGGCGGTGGGTGAACCGCCGGCTCAGGGAGGCTAGCTCTTACCCCATCCCGTCTGCCCAAGGCCCTGCCCCTCCCACCCTCTTTCCCTTGCTGAAGCCCATTTCCAGCCCCGGCCCTAACCCCACCCCCAGCTGCGGTCCCAGCCTTGGCCCCCATACTTCTATCCATGTCGTCCCTGGGAGCCACAACCCCTCTCTGAGCCCTGGCTCGGGGGAGGGGGGGAATGCAGACAGGGGTAAAGGGGGTCAACCCTGAAAATTTTGGGGACCATTGCATTAAAGCCTAGGGGAATAAGATTTATTAAGGTACTCATAAATAAAATCAGCATCTCAATGATAAGACAGCCCCACAGCCACACTCCTTCTACACCATGAGAAATTTTATTCAAGTGAAAATATTTCAGGAAAAGCATTGATTTTTCGTAAGGGAGGGGACTAGGGTTTTTGGTTTTTTCCCCTTCTTTTCCAGTCTTCCCTTTAATAGCGTCAGTAGATTTGGGACAAGTCCCCAGTGCAGTAGTGCCATGTCCTGTTGCAGATATGCTTCAGCTGCTTATCTGTACGTTTGCTCTGCTGAGTTGTGCTTGTCAACCTGTCATCCTTGGCTCTAATTACTTCCTTTCCAGCTTATTCTGCAATCATCTTCACATACAAAGCTCCTTTTTCCTATTACAAATCCTCCACAGACCTCAGTATAACTTATAATACCCAGGATGACATATTAAAAACACAGCTCCAAAGATAAACCTCACTGTTTTCGGTAAATTGGAACCCCTCTCCTTGTCAACTTGATGGTTGGCTTTGGAACAATGTCTTTAAAAATGAGGGGCCTGTTTGTATTTTCACATCTGTGAATCTTTCATCCTTCTCCTTCTACTATGTAATTCTATTTGGTGTGGGGGGACAGGCCTCATTATTGATACTTTTTCCTAAATGGGTTCTAACATGCATTCCCTGATTCTGATGATACTGAAAATCCATAGCGCTGATCTGTAGTGCTAATTGCAGCCTGAAAATCCATTTGAAAAAAGGTAATTCAGAGTTCAAATGACATGATAAAGACAATGAGAGCAAAACAAAATGCTTTATTATGCTATTATTGAATTAACAACGAAAAGATAAAGTGAGCACTTCAGCAAAGGAAAGAGAGCGGCAAATCTAACAGAAATCTATACATTGCTCTATTTGCTGCTATAACAGCAAGCACAAACTTCCTCAATGCAAACAGAGCTCTGCACTTTCCCTCCAGAGCATTCCAACTCTCATTCTGTTTCTTGCAGTCTTCTGTTCCCCTTCGCTAATCTTTGCATCCTTTCATAGAATTCCCACTTGGGCACCTAAAACATGTCTTACATCACAACCCTATGAACGCTCACACCACTTCAGTAATGCTTTTGAACTCCGCTGATCATGCTGAATTAATGTTACACTGCAGTGTTCATGGCTCTGGCGACAAAATAATTTCTGTCCATTTGTTAGATATTTCATAAAATATATTAGACTCCTACATAATGCAATTTAGCTATTTTATGCATCATGTTCTTTACACAGATTGAACTTGTCTGCATAAAGACAGAGATTCCATAAGTTAACGGGCTCAGCATGTGAAACCAGTGAACTCATATTTATACATCAAAATGACACGGAGTGGCATGCAGAGTAGGGAAGGCAGAAGCTGGGGCACGTTGTCTAAGAAAAAACAACCTTCATTTTCTGCAAGCTACCTTTATCACTACAAGTAGGAAGCTGGGGTTTCCTCCCCCCCCCCCCCAGAAAAGCAGGGCACTTAACACTCATGGAGTTTCTGGAATTGTCTTAAATTATTATAAATCTGCTCTAGTATCTGTTACCTGACAGCTCAAAATGTCATGTGACAATCACACAGCTTCATTTAACACAGCTATAACACCCAAATAAACAAACATAGCTATCTGTCTGAAAAACAAAAGAGAGTGACAAGCTCTTTGGGCAAGAGGACAGAGTTTAAATGACATCACAGCGTTATTTTATTTACTGCAAAATGTTTCCTCTTTTCTGGATTCTCTTGTCTCTTGTAAGGGAAGCAAACAAATACAGGAACAGACTGTATGTCCTACCACTGAAAGAAATAAACACACAAGTAATTCTTTTTTTTTTTTTTAAAGCAGAAGGCCAAATCCTCAGCTAGGATAGATCTGTGTATCTGCATTGTCTTTGATGAGCTCAGAATTTGGCCCACAATTCTTTATATTAAACACAAAATTAGTGGCACTGATGTATGGGGGAAACGTTTTGTTGTGAATTTGGCTCTTATTCTTGGGCAGGGGGAATGTAGGTAATTGATATCCTGGGGTCCTCGAAGGAGGCTGGCAAATGCTGGATACACAACTTTCTCCTGGTAGTCACTCTATAAAGAGTCACTGGGGTCATGGTTGGAGGCACCCGTACATGCCCTTCTGACAGAGATGTCTCATGTGTCTTTGTAGAGGAAAAGCTTTGTGAAGGACAGGAGAAATGGCAATTCCTAGAATGAAGATGTGGGAAGAACCTCAAAACCAAAGAGTGGGTTAATTTTTAAATTGAACTCTCCAGTGGTTTTGGTCTATTTTTCATCCAATTGATGGTATTATATTGCCCCAAGTTAAGAACAGGTTTTGGCAGAGACCCAGGGTGGAAGAATCCATTTTCAAATGACATTGGGGAGGCAACAATATGGTGACTGGGGTCACCCTAGGCAACAACAATGCAACAGTGAAACATATGTCAAGAATAAACTCTAATACTCTTTGGAGGGCCAAGGGAGATTAACCATATAAAAGGTAGAGATTAAATCATTTCCGGAGGAATGAAAGGTAAAATTCTTCAGGTCAGAACCTAATGGTTTTTAATGAAGCACTACATTTATCTGGCTATTTTCTCTAACTTAAACAAACTGAATTAAAATGGAGTGACATGTCATCCATTTTTTTTAAATTAAATTTTTATACCAATACCACATGTCTGCTAAAATATTTGGAGTTTTCTCGAATACTTTTTGCCTGCAGGCTCAAATTTCTCATCTAGCAATCAGAACTAAAAGCAATGTAGGAATCTGGATAAAGCATTTAAAAACGACTTCTTAAAGACAGGCTATTAAAGCTTCCTGCAGGCCCACAAGATTTTCTTAGCAGATAATCTGTTTTTCCTCACAACAGATACAATTTGTCACACATTTTCAGTCTGATGATGTTTTCTGAAATACACAAAAAATCCAGGAGGACTGGAAGCAAGCAGCTTGTATTGATGAGGAAACTGGAAATGAGGAGGAAGATGGAATTGGACTTGAGATGCATGTGTCATCTGCCCCAGTCTTGCTTGAACCTCATGTATTTGAGAAGCCAGAAGAGGAGAAAGATACTTGCTGGAGGAAATAGAGCAGCTATGCTAGTTTATGAATGACAGCCAGGAGCATGCCTATTACATTAGAATATTGCACCACTGAAAAAATGTTATAATGACTGCTGATTTCCGGTTTCCTTTAATTTACTTCATTGAAAACTGACAGATTGATTGCTTAGCATGGTTATTAGCTTTTACGATTCCAGCAGCTGTCTTGGACCATTATGTAAGTTAGAAACTCAGCACACCCTTACAAAAATAAAATAAAAATTGTAACTTACCCAGTAAGAAAATGCCCATAATGACTGCAACTGAGTGCAAAGCATAATGGATGGGATTGACATTTCTAAACAATGGGATCATTGTCAGAGTGTTGATGTGTCTAGACCAAAGAGAGTCCATCTAAGTACACATAATGGGAACCATTTTGCAGAATTACCTATCCATCTTGATAAATTATTAACAGGGCTAGCTACTGATGGTGAGAATAGTATGTCTCCTCTGTTTACAAATGCTGTGGTAACCTGAGCCTTGGGGTTTAACTAAATCTGATTTAGTGGACTTGAACTTCAGAAGCAAGGCGTTAGACATCTGTTTCTGTAACTCTGAAGGTCTTTAGTATTCTCAGCTGTTCATTCTTTTGCTTTTTCAGACGTCACAAGAATTCTAACAAGCAAGTTCACAGACGGCAAAGGAGCATCACTGAATTGTACACATTCACACAGGCTGCTTCCTGAATGACTGGTAACTGCTTTGCATTAAACAACCAATATGAGAAGATTTGTGTTTCCTCATGGGTTTTATACCTCCTTCTCACCTCATTTTTCTTTTACTTTTGATTATTACATAAATTGACTTCTTTCCTCCCTCCCTCATTTTCTTGACAGGTGACGTGAGGGTGGATTCTCTTCATTCTGCAGAAGGAATAATTTGACACACTGCATGCAATGAAATAAGCAACATGTCAGGGGAAAAAACAAAACTAAACAGTTATGAAGACCCTGGAGGAAAACTTATGTCTACTGTGAAATATTGCCAACAGATATCATTAAACTGTACAATACTAATCCTTTTTATAAGTCTTGGCAAAGTGAACTGTGCTTTAAAAAAAAAACCTAACATTTTGTTAGATTAAGATCTTATCTAAATCTTAGTCTTCACAATATGTCTAGGGAGGGCTGGTCACTCAGAAGCTGCAATGGAGTTTTGATCACAGTGGGAAATGTGGAAATGGAATGAAGGGGCAGGGGGAGACCAGCTCCATTGCAAATGGCATTAATCCTTCACTTCATTATTAATTCAGTAATGATCATAATTAATTTATCTGGCATTAATGCAGCTGTCATCTACATTTCCACTCAGTGTCCTGGATAAAAGTGAAGGCTTTTCTGTGAAGCAACCCACCTTAAAGTGTTGGGGCCAAACCCTCAGTTGGTTTTCATTAGAGCTATGCTGATTCACACCAGCTGAAGATATGACCCATACTGTGCACAAATTACTTGCTCAAATCAATGATGACTTTAAAAATTGTTTTAAAAATCATGGAGGTGAAGGTGGGGAACCAAACACAATCAGCTATAGAATAAGCACAGGAAAAAACACACACTAAAAAAAAACCCCTCTCTTTCCTTCACAAAATTTTCCAGAGCTTCTTTGATTCAAGAGCTTCTGTGTGTGCACACACTATGGGCTAAATAGTTGTCCAGTTTGCAGAGCAAACACGTTCCCTTGTGCAAACTACCTATAACACAGGTGGCAGCGCAGGACGGGAAGAAGGCTCCAGAGAAGTGGTTCTCAACCTATTTATCATTGTAGGCCTCATGTGGGCCGCAGATTGAGAACCACAGTGCTCCCCCCAGTGCCCCATGCCCAGCGCCTCCCACCCGGAGACCCCTCCACAAAGTAAGGCCAGGAGCGGAGCCCTGGGCATGGGGCTGGGCAGCCAGACCTTGCACCCCGCTGTGTGGAGCTGGGCAGCTGACTGCCGCCACACAGGGGCAGGACAGCCAGCAGCCAGGACCTGAATTCCGCCACGCATGGTCTTTCACACATGCAGAGCCAGGCAGGGCCAGGTAGCCTAAAACCTGGGGATACTGCAGCACCTCCACAAACCTCTAGTTCCCAGCGCCCCCGACTGCCTCGAGCACCACCGCTCCCCACAAACCCTGCCCCACTGTGGCACTCACCAGCCCCCTGCTGGCAGGAGCGCTCCAGCAGGCTGCCAGACACTGTCTCCCCCTCGGCCTGCCCCACCCACTTTCAGGCCAGAGTGGCAAATTTTGAATTTTGTTAGCACACAGTTGGGCTGCAGCTGTGTATGCTAACTGGGCCACAGGCTGAGAACCGCTGCTCTAGAGAGGCCATTTGTGCAGTAGGGTGGGTGGGTGAGTGTGAGAAGTAGTAGGGAATCAGAATAGCGTAGTCTTGGCTCTACTCCCAGCACACCAGCTAGTGTAGCTGTGTTACTGGGCCACTAGAGACTGAGCGTTTGTACTGGGTCTACACTTGGCCAAGTTCATTCCCTCCTGGAGCAGCAGGGAAAAAATGGGAAGGAGATTTTGACTCAGAGAAGGGACACAGTCAGAGGCATTCCCCTTTGGCTGCTCCCGGGGCAGTGCAAGAATGTATTTTCCTTGCTCAGCATAGGTGGTGTTAGTCATCAACTTGTTGCCTAATCTGTTGACTGTGTATTAATTATATTGATTACTTTAAATCTCCAATTGACAAATTAACACTTTGAGGTTTGGTAGGGTCTAATCCCAGATCAGGCCCAGTGATAGAATTACGGTTAAATTAGGAACCCCAATGTGCACGGTTGCAACACTCACACTTGGAAAGTACCTTCCGTATTTGCAGTTGTTTTATTAACACAGTTGGTGAAGTTACAAACACTCCAATGCTGCAAGGTAGATAGTGATCATACAAAATGAGTGTTTGAGCATTGAAATGTTCACATCATCCCTTTCTTGCTCAAGTGTTACTCTCCATGACCAGTGGACACCATCCTGGCATCTCCCTGTCATAAATAAACAGATCAGGGTTAAGGTCTCTTTTACCTGGAAAGGGTTAACAAGCTCAGTAACCTAAGAAACACCTGACCAGAGGACCAATCAAGGGACAGGATAATTTCAAATCTCTGTGGAGGGAAGCCTTTGTCTGTGTTCCTTGTTTGCTCTGTGTTCTCTCTTTGGATCTAAGAGAGGCCAGACATGTCTCCAAGTTCTCTTGGAGTAGTTCCTACTATCCAATAGTGACTATTAATTACAAAGGCGGATTAGTTTTATAATTTGATTTCTACATTTGCAATTGTGTGTTTTGCTATAGAATTTCTTTAATTCTGTACTGTTATTGCTTTTACTGAGAAAGAAAGGAGGGGGGATTCTCTCCAGAGATTGATAAGTTTAGACCCTGTGTATTGTTCCATCTTGGTATTACAGAGACAGTTTACTTTCTTTTTATTCTTTAATAAATCTCTTCTGTTAAGGACTTGGTTGATCTTTCCTTGGGTGAATTCTCAGGGAAAGGGGAGGAGGGAGGAGGAAGGCATCCCTCTATAGTTGAATCCTGGTACCTCTCCTAGGAAAAGGGAGGGGGGAGGAAGCAGGGGGGAATGGTTTATTTCTCCTAGGTGTAAGAACTCCATGGATTTGGGGCTCTTGGGATCCCCAAGGATTTTGGGGAAGGACTGTGTCCCAATACACGTACATTATTGGGTGGTGGCAGCTTTTACCAGATCTAAACTAGGATTTTAGTTTAGAGGAGTCCATGCAGGTCCCCATTTTGGAACCCAACAGCTCTAAGTGGGGGAGAGACCTATGACACTCCCCAAGTATGCAGGCCAGGGTACAGCTTTTATAAGGTATTATGCTGATACCACTATACCTAATATGTATTCACTAGGGGTTTCAGCCTCTCTTTCTTTTATTTGAACTTCCACACCCTAATAATGTTAGGGGTGCCCTTCTCTGACAGGCTACTAGGCCTTTTATATCAAGCTTATTAGCATATAAGCCAATTAGTTACTATGGCATTTTTGTGGTAGGACGTCTGCTGATGTTCCTAAGTAGTATCAGCTGGTTTCTTGTAGTTACCTGTCAGCAGCTTAGTCTATTTTATGATCTACGGTTACTCTGGTTAGCTGCTTATATTAAGGTTTATTAGGCCTTGTTTAGTTTAGCTAAGGTATTGTCTTACAGGCCTGGAGGCTTGTTAAGACCAAAATGCAATACGTCTACTCATACCTATGCCTTACCTAACAGATGCCCATGCCGACAGGCTTCTAAATATTATTCTCTCTACTCATGCCAGTTCTGCTCATTGCCATCAATGTGTGTGCAGCCGTATAAGGGAAGCAGGATTTGGCCCCCTTTTTAATTCTGACACCTTAGGATGGAATTCACCCCTGAACACACAGCGAACACAAAGTGTATGCACCACGTCAATCCCACTCAGCTGGTGCTTTGAGTGTTTAAGGAGATTTAAGTGGTGCATAGGTCTCATGCTGGCCTTCTGCCTGAGAATGAAATTCACTCGTAAACCCACAAGGGTATCGTGAATTGAAATGCCAGAACTTGCCATTGTCATTGAGCAGGCAATGCTTGGTCTTACTGTTACTGCTGTTCGCACAGGGTAGTTTTACTTTGAGAGTCACCCTGTAACAATGGCATTGTGGCATTCAATGTGTATTGCCTCCAACAGTCAGAAGGAGTCCAGAAATAATACACAATTTGTAAGAAGGAAAAAAAAATCTCGTGGCTCTTTCACTACCAGCACAACTAATTCAGTCTGAAATTTGAGAATCAATTGTGCACTTACCTTCTTGTGCATGTTAATCACTGATAAACATTCTGCAAACTTAAACTGCCCTTACACAGCCCTATTGCTCCAGGGTTTCCAGATTATGCGAACAGTGACACTTCTGCAATCTCCTTGCTATTAATGTGTTTGCACAAATGTAACTGACTGGAATTTAGTAAACAATTCTGTTGATTATGCACAAGGAAGAACAGCATCCAGCTCAGTCCCTCTCATCTGTGATGGCTCTGTGGAGCGATGCTTGACTCACCCCTGCAGCGCCTCCTGCTGGTCATCAGGAATTAGCTCTTCTCCAGCCATCAGAGCGCCCTCTGCAGGCCAGTGTCCCACTTTCACTTGGCCCCCATATCTCTCCCAGACCCAGTGCCTCGTTGTCTGGGTGCTGCCCCTTGGCCATACACCCCTCAGTCTCAGGGTCTCCCCTTTCCAGGGAACTCCCACCTCCTATCCCCACCTCACCTCAGTAAGCTACTGCCAGTCACCAACTAGCCCCCGCGCCCTGGGGCAAACTGCAGTGTAATCCACTCACCATAGGCAAGGTTGGGTTTGGACCTGCTGCCTCTCTCTGCAACCTAGTGCCTCTATGGGGCCTTGGACAAGGCCCTGCAGCCTGGGGAGTTGCCAGCTTGGAGCTCCCCAACCCCTCTGGCCTTTTCCTAGCTCTGCCTCACTCTAGTCACCCAGAGCTTCCCAGCAGCCAGGCCCCTCTCTCTCTCTCTGAAGGCAGAGAGAGTCTGTCTGTGCTTCTGGCCCACTGGTCTTTTTATACAGATCAGCTGTGGCCTGATTGGGTGGCTGTTTCCCCAATCCGCCGAGGCTTGTTGCTTTCCTAGCAGCAGCCTTCTCCCTGTCTCAGCCCTCTTCCAGGGCTGACTTCAAGCCCTTCAGGGCAGGAGCGGGTGACCACCCTGCTACACTCTGTCATCTAAGACAAAAATATAGTTTTGTCTTTTATATATATATATAGAGAGAGAGAGAGAGAGAGAGAGCGCACCCCAAGCAGGTGACTGAATCCATTCTTGAGAAAGAAGGTAGAACTTTTCCATTGTTTCTTTTCAGAGCGACTATTTTCTAGGGTAATGTTACTACAGTTCAACTTGACAAAGGAAATTCTGTGCAGATTGACAGATAGAGTATGGAGATCTGTACTGTCATTTTTTCAGAAGTGAGAGATTTCTAGGATGAGGTCAAGAAACTGGCTTATCCACAAAACTGCTAAGTAAGCCACTTGAAAGAGTGACCATAGCAATTTACTCTTAATCCAGAAAGATGATTTAGAGAGGAGGTATTTTTGCAACAGCCCATCAAGATTTAGGAGCCAAAACAACACTCCAACATTTTAACAAATGGGAAATGGACAAGCGATGAGTGGAAAATTTGGAAGAAAACTGGCTAAGTAAATATTTAAGCATTTTTTTAAAAATGGCAAAAAGTAGCAATTTTCTTTACCACAAAGTTGCTGGCAAAAGCTGTAATTGCCATGTAGATATTTTAACCACATCGTACAGCGCATCAGAGGCAAACAGGTCAGAGGAAAAGTATCATGTGCTTAAATCTGTCATTTACAATGTGCTCAATTGTGTGTTTATTTGTTGCAGCGGCCAGAGAGGAAAATATGATGAAAAACATTTGGCAAAATAATCTGCACTTGTTTTCCAACTTCTGCTTGAATGCACAAATCTCAAAGAAATTAGAGTAGGCTGCCTGTTGTGGGGATTTTCCTTGAGTATTGTTGTTGTTTTGTTAAGGTAAGTAGGAAAAAGATGGAAAAGAACACTGGATTCTTCAGGGGATCTGTATTAGTAATAAGACTTGGAAGCTTTCACCTTTACGTCATTTGTTCAAATACAGCACAAGATCATAATCTCAATGATTGTTCCATGCCCATTCTGAACTGTGCTGGTAGTCTCAGTCCAGCAAATTGCTTAAGTACACACCTAACTTTAGACACATGGACTAGTCCAATTTATTTCACATGCTGGAAGTTAGACACGTGCTTCAGCACCTTGCTGAATCAGGACCCTAATGCACATTACAATCACAAATGGCATGCCCTTGATCATCAACAAAAAGGCCAAATACCAAAGGAGCATGGGAATCAAACTACTCTTGTATCTCTGCAGACAGTCGCTCCAGGTCAAGCCTGAGACATGTTGATGGATTGTTTTGACTGTTCCGCAGGAAAGAGAAGTTTTCAGTCTTCAGGACCTTTGCTATGGTACGTTCACAAGCATTAAATTAAGTGAAGCCCTAGATGGAACATAGCATTATAGATGGAACTGATAGTCCAACACTTTTCATTATAGGATCCTGTTTTCAGTTACTTATAACTTTGCCAAACTTTAATGGTTCAGTTTGACATTCTCCATGCCAGGTGTCTGCCTTACACCAATTTTTTTTTTAAGTTTCAGTTAAGACAGTTCAGCCATTTCTAAACAGAAGATTAGGGAAAAACATGCTGCTTTGCCCATGTTAAAAAAAATCTCACAGCAGTTTCATAGAGCAGCTCTGGCACTCCAGTGCTTTGGAGCAGTAACTTGAAATTTGGCAGGAGAGGATGGCCTGTGTGCCAGGGATGTGCCTTTTACTCTTTCCATGGAAAAAATGCCCAAGTTTGCCCAAGTTATGAACTCTCAAAAAAAATCTGTTTGCACATGCTCCGTAGAGACGTGTTAGAATTTGGCAGATAAATTCTCCCCACAGGATAACAGCTTACTACTGCTACTAGTTACTCCATTAATTCAAGTTGCAGAAGTCCTTACCATAGAAATAAAGATCTGAACCCTGCTGTTAATGGGAATCAGTGAAGTCTAAGATGATAAAATTTGTTTTTTCCAGTATTTTATATATAATATAAAAATTAGGAAATTACATTATAAGTAACCTAAAAGAATGTTTAGATTGCAAAGTCAAGCATTCAAATTTAAGAAGCGCCAGAATTAGGATTGTCTGTGCAACCTTACCTTGGCCCCCCTGCGTGTATGCATTATCGTATAGCCTTTAATTACATGATCACATACTATTTTTTCCACAGGACCTCTTTCTCATTCAGTGGCTACAGAGACTTAATTCTAGTATTTCCTAACTTCTGAGAGCTCGAATTTGTAACCTTAACATTCTTAAAATGTAGGGGGTTTTGACACATTTAGAGAGGCATAAAAGAACAGTAGTGATAGACGGGCAGCAATAAATTATTCTTCCAAGGAACTTAAAGGGTGAAACAAGCCAGTGGGGTAGGAAAATAGAAAGCATTTTATGGAAGAACATGTTCCTTTCCTGCATTAAATGTAGGTCTAACAGTAAAAGCAACCAGGAGAAGAAAGGGTGAGGAAATAAGGAAGATGTCAATACCACATAAGCTAAGAAGGCAAAGGAAAATACGAGTCCAGAGGAATAATATCGAGTGAGAGTAAGCATCCTAGAGAATTAGGATAGGAAAAAACAACAACTCTTCAAGCAGATTGTCTCCAAAAGTGCTGTTCTAAAGGGTCACGTGATCACTGACACCCAAGGGCCAAAGAGCCTAAAAAGAGAATAATCATCCATGGCTTTCTATTCTAATTCTCTCTCGCTCCACAGGAGGAAAATAGGACAGAAGCAGGACAGTTAGCAGGGGACTGGACTAGATGACCTCTCAAGGATCCTTCCAGTCCCATGATTCTTTGTTGTTTGAAATGTTTAATTGGAAAGAAGGTGTGCACATGGGAACCTCTCTTTTAAAAAGGCACCAAAAACTGTGTGGCAACAGTGGGAAGGGAAGGAAAATCTGCACAACATGAAACAATCCATTAGTAATAAAGCTGGATGGGAGCAAGGCAAACAGGAAAATCTGAGGAAAGTAGGATTAGCAAATATACCAGGGGTGGCCAAAACACATCTCATGACCTGCATGTGGCTCTTTTACAATTAAAGTGAGGCTCCTGGAGCCCCCCACACCTCCCCATTCTCCACCTACTAGATTGCGTGGGGGAGCTTGGGGCTTCTGTCCTGCGGTGGGGTAGTGGAGCTAGGGGCTTCTACCCTGCAGCAGGATAGTGGGCTAGGGGCTTCTGGCAGAGACAACTGGTGCCTGCTGAGAGTGGGAGGGTACAATTTAAACCTCCCCCCCCCAACAGCTTTAGTCATCATCCCCCCCGCCTCCCCCCAGGCACACCTTCCCTCATACTCTCTGGGTCCTCTCCCTTGAGCTCCCAGGTGTTAGCTCTGTGTGGAGGGGCAGTGTCAAACAGCTGGGAGCTGCAGGGAGGGGGCCTCTGCTTTAGCTCCTTGGGGAGAGGGAGCAGCAAAAGCAGCGGATCTCCCTGCAGCTCCCAGCTGTTTGCCTCTACCCAAGGTGCAGCGCCCAGCTTGTCGGCTCCAGCAGCTGCCGTGCAGGGAAGGGCCCAGCAGCACCCGTGACCAAGTGGGGCCAGCAAAGCCTGGCAAAAATTTGGATAAGGTGACATCCAGCATAGATTAAAGCCTGTTACCCACCCACCCACCATTAAAAGAACAGTAACGTTCAAAATCAAGCACTTAAGAGTTAGGAAACGCCAGAGTTACGGTTACCCATGTAACTTTCTACATATACAGGATGATGTGATAAAGTCTTTAAAATGACATGACAACATACTATTTTTCCCATAAGACACCTGCCTCTTACAAGTAAATGATAATAATTCAACAGTCAAAAGAGAAAGATTTTTAAGAAGTTTACAGAAAATTAATTTTCAAAAATGTAAAGACCCAAGAAAGTACCATGCCTCAATTTTAAGGGGGATCCTGATTAATACAAACAAACCAGAAAAGCTGTAACACAATATCCAAAGAAACATATGACCACTGATGATATAGGTGAGAGTCAAAATTACAACCATGATTGTTTCCCCCCGCCGCACCAATTGGATAGGACCACTATGTGTTTATTGTCAAATGCCACACACACACACACACACACACACACACACACACACACACACACACACACTTTTTAATCTTTCCTCCAAAGTCCTCTCCAACCCATTCCTCCATTGTTCTTGACAACTGCATTGTCCTTCCTCTTACCCAGGCTCACAAAACCCTCCATGTATTTGCCTCTTTCGCCTTGGTATTCTTACTACATTCTGTTACTCCATCCTCTACAGCAGCTCTAAAATTTGCACCTTTATTTCTGACCATTTGAGGTCATTACTGTAGAATACTTTTACAAACAACAATATTGTACTATTTTAATGAGGGCTCCCTGAATGACCATCTCATGGAATTCTGCCCCCACTCGTATGCTCATTATGATCAAGAAATCAATTAGAACTGCTGTACCTCTTCTGTTTATTAGGTGCCCCAGTTCATACAAGTTCTGTATTACTACTTAGAAACACATAGGGGGAAATGGATGTTATTTCCCTCTTTCATGTTTCATTGTCACCCCACAGGTTATTTTATTTACTCTTTCACATCCTCTTTGATAGATTCCTCAGGCCAAGATACTTTCATACATCAAAGCAAGACTCTTCAGGCTGCGCCTAAATAAGTATGCAGTCATCAATAGAATTGCAGCAACTTCTTTGGAAACTATATGTAGATTTTTTTTTTATTTACTTTTTGTTTCCTGCTAAACAAAGACCTGGGATAACAAAATGCAGAAAGAGGAACATTCCTGCTTGTAAATTAGATTGAGCACATTTGGTGTGTTGGGGACGGTGGGAAATCAATGCAAAGACGTCAATAACGTTATAAAAGGCTATATGTATTTATTTTCATTAAAAACAAGGAAATATCAAGTGTCAAAAATAGCTTTCTGATAAACTGCTTGTGGTGACCATGGTTACTGGAAAATCCCATCAGAAATAATAATATTAATGAACAACAACATCCAGAAATTTTTCAGCCATATCACACTATTTATTCTGACCCTCAAAATGTTCTTAAGTGCAATACACCCAGAAGAGCTAAATCCCAGAGAACAGTGTAAGGGTGGCAGACCAGGTGCCAGCTCATACCAAGGCCTGGTGCCTCACTGAAAACTGATAAATTCATAGCTGGAAACCAGTATAGTTCACCTGTGTGTTAGCATTATTAAAATAAATGTTACATTGATAAAAATGTGTTCAGTACTTATGAATGGCTTGTAGGATGCTACATGTATTAATCTCACTTATCTGTAGCCTAGGTCAGTGGTTCTCAGCCTTTTCAGACTATTGTATCCCTTTCCAGAGTGTGAAGCCCAAGCCCCACCACCCAGGGCTGAAGCATGTAACTTAGCTTCACAGGGACCCCTGTGGTGTAGGGCCCCAGCCAATTACCCTGCTTGACAACCCTTAACACCTGCCGTCCACTTGCTTCTCCCACTAAACCTATCTCCCCCAACCTTCCTGGGGCTCATAACCCCCAGGTTGAGAAACACTGTTCTAGATGAGTTGATGTACCCCCTGGAAGACCTCTGCATACCCCCAGGGGTATGCATACCCCTAGTTGAGAACCACTGCTCCATGTTAGAGCGATAGCAAATGTTTGCACTGCAAACCTCTATAGTTGAATCACTCACCATACAGGAAATAATTAAAATAAAGTGCTCGTCCTGTAAAAAAGAAGGCCTAATGAAAGCAAATAAGCCATTGTGAAGCATCAAAGGACAGGGACCTTGTTGAGTGCATTCCTCACCCTCTCCAGGAAGGGGAGACCTGTGCATGAACTCATCCCATCAACTTGGACTCTGAGATGAAGAGGATAACAATCCCGGAGAAGGAGAAACGTGGTTCCTTGGGTGCATGGACTCTAAAGGGGCAAGAAAAATTAAGCATAAACAGAAGACCCCCAGCTGTTTTGGGTTAGCCCCAAAGGACATATACAGTCATAGAATATCAGGGTTGGAAGGGACCTCAGGAGGTCATCTAGTACAACCCCCTGCTCAAAACAGGACCAATTCCCAACTAAATCATCCCAGCCAGGGCTTTGTCAAGCCTGACCTTAAAAACCTCTAAGGAAGGAGATTCCACCACCTCCCTAGGTAACCCATTCCAGTGCTTCACCACTCTCCGAGTGAAAAAGTTTTTCCTAATATCCAGCCTAAACCTCCCCCACTGCAACTTGAGACCATTACGCCTTGTTCTGTCATCAGGTACCAGTCTGCTTATGATAGAAGTTTCTATTACCTTTTGAAACTCAAGACTCATACTAATTTGTGTGTGTGTGTGACCTGCTTTAACATTGTAAATAACTCTCTATTTCTTTTTCCTAGTTAATAAATCTTCGGGTAATTACTGGATTTGCTAAAGGTGCTCTCTTTGGTTTGCAACCTAAGATATTACTGATCTGGGGTGAGTGACTGGTCCCTGGGGACTGGGTAACAAGACAGACTGAATGCCTGAGGGGAGTGTTTGTGACTCCATGGTAAGACTGTCATAGTGCTTTAGGTGTTCACACTTTTACTGGGTTGGTGAAATCTAATTATAGCACATAGAACCAGTTTGGGGTTTTGCTCTGCTTCTTCACAGTGTACTCTGAGGTTGGCACTCATGGTCGTGAGCCACTCCAGACAGCATGACAAACAGATATTGCAGTCTGAATCTTTCCTTCTCCTCAAACACAGTACTGTACTGAACAGAACACCAGCCATGAAATTAATCATGGTGTAAACTGCTTCTTACCTTAACTGAGCCAGTTTACACCAGCTGAGGACCTGACCCAGAGTGCTTAGAGTTTCCTCTCCAATAGGCTTATGTATTAGCTATGCTTCATGGCAGCAGTCAGAGGCACTATGAGGCTTATCACCCACTTTATTTAGCCACACCAATGTGAATCCAGAGTAACTGAGAGCAGAATTTGGCCCGTGGATTTTAATCAGTCTGTACTTGGGCAAATTCCCAATCTTCTCCTTTTTTCGCTCATGCTTTACAATGTCTTCAAGAAGATCAACTATGTTTCCCTCTTTAAAAGAGTGTTAATTTCAAAACCAAGTGATGACAGTTTAAATGTCAACACTGTTGACTATTTCACTACTTCTCATTTTAGCAGAAACATCTAGTTTATCTCAGAGTCCCAAATTGTTTCCCACACCTTCCTTTGTGAGAAAAGTCCCAGCAGCCCCTCCACCTCGCAGCTGCCAAAGGGTCAGGCCAGGCCGGCTCCAGCTTTTAGCCGCCCCAAGCAGGGGGAAAAAAACAAAAACAAAACAAAACACCACGATTGAGTTGCCGCTGAAGTGCCACCAAAGAGGAAGAGGCACTGAAGGATCTGCTGCCGAAGTGCCGCCGCAGACCTGGACGTGCCGCCCCAACAACGGACAGACTGCCGCCCCTTTCTATTGGCCGCCCCAGGCACCTGCGTCCTTCACTGGTGCCTGGAGCCAGTCCTGGGTCTGACTTTCCCCTGATAATGCAGTTATCCATTTTCAATTTAAAATAATTCAGCACATTGAATATTAAACACCTAGAGACAGTAGAATATAAATAACACAAGGAACATTGGACCAATTGTATTATTCATATTTAATACAATCAATACTTCTCTTCTACCTTCTTAGATCAAGCTGCTACAGAATCTCTATTCTGCCACCTTAAGGGCCTTGTTGCAGAATTTAAGGAAAGCTTGCTATGGAGAACGTGATGCCTTCATCTAGTCAACATTTGTTTGGTTATTTTGGGAAGCTATATTTTCAAGAGGCATTAATGATTTTGGGTGCTTTCCTTTTAGGATGTGTAGCCTGAGAAACCTGAAAAGATTTTGCCCTCTGAAAATCAGGCCCTTTTTTAAAGGTGTCAAATTGGGCACCCAAAAATTGAGGTATGCAAAATCTAGTCACTTTTGAAAATTTAGGTTTTGGCTCTTCACGTTTCCTAAGGGACTCCCTAAGTAATCTAAGGGACTCCCAGATAGTCTGCTGACATCATACATTTTTAAGCACCATTTGCCTCACACACTAAACACAGATGGACAGAAATATTTACTATCCATTCATTGAATTAAAAAAAATCAGTTTCACATAAATTAGTGACTAAAGTTACTTGAAAAATAATGTGAACGAGATATCTTTTATTCATAACATTTTACGCTATACAGACCAAAGAATGGTTTTAGCAGATTTTTTGACAGGAAAGCAGGAACTGAGACAGAACACATCAATAAACATTAATAAAGTCTGAATGCATCAACTCAAAGTCTTTGATCTTAAAAAGATTTTAGGCTTTGCTGTTCACATGTTTGTGAGCTCAGAAGGTACAGAGAGAGGTTACAGAGACAGCAAAACACTGGAATAGAAAGAACTATATGCATTTTGCTTCAACAGTTCAACAACCCCGTCACCATCACATCGCATATATTTTTGTTAAGGATTGCAAAATACAACCACACTGTCAGGAAGTCACTGAGGATTGGCACTCCAACACTATGATGATGATGAGTACCAATATAAGAATTTAGACAGATATTGCTCTTAGTTGCTACTCATTTCCTGCCACAGCATTTAATTTTCATTATGATTATCCTAATAACAGATAGTTGATTTTATAGCACACTTGCCAAAGCACTTGGGGAAGGCGGGAGAAGGGCACTGTGCAACAGAATAAATACAAAACTAATGTAATGAAAGAAGAATATTCTTTGAAATTCAAAATCAAAATCAGAGGAAGATGATGCACAATTTAGTATTTGAGGTTTATTGTGAGGAGGATGAGATCATCAAGATTTTCTAGATTATGGAGAATCTTTAATTTGGTAACATTAAAGTTACAGTATTAGATGCGCACTCTGGGTGAATTCCTAGCAGTGGGCCACACATAGCAACTTGCTCTTTCTGTCAGCCCTGCCCCTGCCAGATAGAGAGGCTCTATCTTCTAGCTGAAACTTTCTCCTGCAACATTGTAATGGGGCGACAACTCACCCTGTGTGCCTCCTGCTGGTCATCCAGGGAATTAGCTCACCAGCCTTTGGCGCGCCCTCTGCAGCCCCGAGTCTCACCTGTCACTGGCCCCGTGTCCCTCCCAGACCCTACTGCCCCTTTCCCTTGGGTGCTGCCCCCTGACAGTACCCCTTCAGCTCGCTGGGTCTTCCCTCCCAGGGGAACTCCCAACCCCCTATCCCCACCCCGCCTCAGTCTTGGGCTACTGCCAGTTACCATATAGCACCCGCTCACTGGGGCAGACTGCAGTGTAAAAGCCACTCATCATAGGCAAGGGGGGGTTGGACCTGCTGGCTCTGCCTACCCTTGGGTTGCCCCTCTGCAACCCCAGTACCTTTCTGGCCTTTATCGAGGACTGTAGCCTGGGGAGTTTCCAGGCCGGAGCTCCCCAGCTCCTGTAGCCTTCCCCCAGCCCTGCTTCACTCAGGTACCCTGCTCAGCTCCCAGCAGCCAGGCCCTCCTCTCTCAGCAGGCTAGAGAGAGACTCTCTTTGAGCTCCTGGCCCACTGCCCTCTTATAAGGGCCAGCTGGGCCCTGATTGGGGCGTGGCCCCAGCTGTGGCTGTTTCCTCTTTCAGCCCGGGCTTGCTGCTTACCCCAGCAGCAGCCCTCTTGCAGCCTCAGCTCCTTCCCCGGGGCTGGTTTAACTCCTTCAGAGCAGGAGCGGGTGACCACCCCGCTACAAACATCCATTCACTGGCATAAAGGCATAATGAAAACTGCTTTTCCTTTCTCTTTACATAGGAAGAACTCCTCATCTTCAGCAGGTCTATACACTGCTAGTACATGCCAGCACAAACGTCCCTCTTTGTCAAGGAGTCGGTGTTCCACAGTCAGCTTCAAAGGGACTCTGTGTAGTCTGACAGAGCGACTACAGCAGGTTTTTTGTTTTGTTTTTATTTTTCTGGAATAAGCTTTATCCCAAGGATCTGAACACGTCTGACTGGCTGATAGGGCCATCTGAAAAGAGAGGAGAAAAGGCAAGAAAAGTGGAAGCCTGATACCATTCATTGACTATATTTCAGTCCTCTAAGGAGGTTGCTTTGTGGTCATTTACCTATATAGCATTCCAATATAGCATTTCACTGTTTCACGTGCATTGCAGACAGGTTTTCGGGGGCTGAAACACTGCTCTTCACTCTCAATGTAATCTTAAGATTTATTTTTTTGGTATAGTATTGATATAGCATAGTAAAGATTAGTCTAATGTTGATGCATTTTACATGCCATTGTCCCAGTACATTTTTTATGCTGCAGTTAAAAGCACAGGAACTCACTGATGAGCAAATGGTCACAGCATAGCTATCACATACCAAACTGCTTCTATGATTCTGTAAAGACTGGTTTTTTCAGACCCATCTATACTATATGCTTCTTGTTTCCTAATACGGTAGTTTATTTCTGACCTAGCACTGGCAGAAAAGTCTTCTGAATGCAAAGCTGTCCAATAGGCTGTTATTGCCATATTATCAATGATATATCACCACTCCACACATGTGAAGCCATTGTATGTGCTCTTTTTGCATCACCATTGATTGTCAGATGGAAAGCTTCATGAGGCTATGAAACATTTTTCTTGGCAATCAATCTTCAGCAGGGAAAGCAATGTGATATTTCTCCTGTAGTGGTGAATTTATGGGAACCATCAGCCAACAACAGCAGCTATGACAGCATCATGCAGCACACCAGTAAAACATATTCCTAAACTAGATACATTGGTGATTATAGTACATTGCACTCACAGCATACGTTTCAGGTGATGTACAATGAGGATAAAGTATTTCACAGAAGAGAAGAGGGACTGAACAGGATTACTCAGAGAATATGCAGAGATTCAAGAAGAAAAGACTATGAAAAGTACATACTATTGTGGCATCTGATACTAAAAATATGTCTCCTTAATTTTTTTTTTAATGACAAGGACTTAAAACAGTGTTCTAATAGGCTTAGAGTGTTTGCCTGAACGCCCCATCTTACTAGCAGGTGATGATGCTTCCTGGAAAAGAATTAGCAGGTTCTGCTGACTCACTGAGGCAGGTGACCTATTATTCCATCTGGATATAGGGGAGGCTCACTAGAGAGAGGCTCTAGAATATGGGTTTAGCAGTACACACGTAGGAAACCTAGATTTAATTCTGCCTGGGGAGGAGGGTTGAATGGAAGAAACGGTTACTCACTTTCTCATAACTGTTGTTCTTTGAGATGTGTTGTTCTGTTCATGTACATTCCAAGCAGGTGTGTGCACACCGCATGCACACCAGCCGGAAGATTTTCCCCTAGCAGTGTCTGTAGGGTCAGCCTGGGAACTTCCTGGAGCGGCGCCTTCATGGCACCCGATATAGGGCCCCGCCGACCCTCCACACCCTCAGTTCCTTCTTGCCAGCTACTCCGGCGGAGGAGTAGGAGGGTGTGTATTGGAATGGACATGAACAACACATCTCAGAGAACAACAGTTACGAGAAAGTGAGTAACCATTTTTTCTTCTTCGAGTGATTGTTCATGTCCATTCCAAGCAGATGACTCACAAGCCAAAGCTCAGGAGGTGGGGTCGGAATCATGCACAGATTGGAGCACTGCCCATCCAAAGGCAGCATCGTCCCTGGCCTGTTGTGTAATTGCATAGTGCGTTGTAAACGTATGTATTGAGGACCATGTAGCTGCCTGCAAATTTCCGGAGTGCCGACTTGTGCCAGGAACACCGCCGAGGAGGCCTGTGCCCTTTGCAGTGGGCAGTAATAGGAGGGGCAGGCACCTTCGCCAGGCCATAACACTCCCTAATGCAAGATGTGATCCAGGATGAGATACGCTGAGAGGACACAGGGAGACCTTTCATTCTGTCCACCACAGCCACAAAAAGTTGGACGGACTTCCGGAACGACTTAGCTCTCTCTATGTAGAAGGCTAAGGCTCTATGTACATCCAGTGAGTGCAGCCTGCGCTCCCTAACGGAGGAGTGTGGCTTGTGGTAAAACACTGGGAGGAAAATGTCCTGGGCCATGTGAAACTGGGAAACAACCTTAGGGAGGAAAGCCGGGTAAGGTCTAAGTTGGACTTTGTCCTTAAGAAAAAACTGTGTAAGGTGGCCCAGACGTGAGGGCCCTGAGCTCTGAAACCTTTGAGCCGAGGTAATTGCTATGAGGAATGCAACCTTGAATGAGAGAGACAACAAAGAGCAGGTGGCCAGTGGTTCAAATGGGGGGCCTGTAAGTCTGGACAGGACTAGACTGAGGTCTCAGGCCGGGACAGGCTGACAAGAGAGTGGGAGGAGCCTGTCCAAACCCTTGAGGAAGCGACTGACTATAGGGTTTACAAAGATCGAGAACCCATCTGAGCCTGGATGGAAGGCGGAGATGGTGGCTAAATGGACCCTTATTGATGACAGGGACAGATCTTGATGTTTTAGGTGCAGGAGGTAGTCCAGTATGAACGGTATGGGGGCAAGGAGAGGTGACTGATGGCATTGCTCCGCCCAGATGGAGAACCGTTTCCACTTGGCAAGGTACGTTGCCCTTGTGGAGGGCTTTCTACTACCCAGGAAGACTTGTTTGACCTGGTCCGAACATGACAGCTTCGCAGCACTTAGCCATGGAGCATCCAGGCTGTGAGGTGAAGGGACTCCAGATTTGGGTACTGGAGACGACCATGGTCCTGTGTGATCAGGTCCTGGACCAGCCATAAAGTGAGTGGAGCAGCTACTGACATTTCCAGGAGTGAGGTGAACCAGTGTTGGCACGGCCATGCTGATGCTATCAGTATTACTCGAGCCCGGTCCCTGTGGATCTTGAAGAGCATCATGTGGACCAGCCAAAGAGAGAAGGAAGGCATTCTTGATGGACCCCAGGCTGTGACTCCTGACGGAACAGAATGCCTGACACTTCCTGTTGCCACGAGTGGCAAACAGGTCTCTAGGGAGAGCCCCAGAACCAGAAAATTGAGTTCACCACATCTCGTCGAAGGGACCATTTGTGGCCATGGAAGGTCCAGCTGAGGCTGTCCGCCAGTGCATTCTGAACCCCTGGAAGGTACGACTCCTGTAGGTGGATCGAGTGTTCTACCCAGAAGTCCCACAGCACGAGGGCTTCCCGGCACAGAGGAGAGGAGTGTGCACCCCGCTGTTTGTTGATATAGAATGTCATTTTCTGTGGGGGAGGGATAGCTCAGTGGTTTGAGCATTGGCCTGCTAAACCCAAGGTTATGAGTTCCATCTCTGAGGGGCCAAAAAAATCTGTCTGGGGATTGGTCCTGCTTTGAGCAGGGGGTTGCAATAGATGACCTCCTGAGGTCCCTTCCAACCCTGATATTCTATGATTCTATGACTGAGACACACCTGCTCGCTATGGGTTTTGAAAGCGTAGCATGCCAGACGCATCACTCTCAGCTCTTTGACATTGATGTGTAGAGCGAGGTCCATCTGAGACCAGAGGCCTTGGGTTCTGAGGTCCCCTAGGTGAGCTCCCAGCCCAGATCCAAGGCATCTGTCACCAAAGAGAGAGAGGACTGAGGGCTGGCAAAGGGCACTCGCGGGTCAAGCCATCACAGGAGGGAGTCCAACACTGGACGAGGCAGGGTTACAGTGCAGTCTAGAGCATCTCAAGCTGGTCGATACAGCAACGCCAGCCAAGACTGGAGTGGGCGCAGTCTGAGTCTGGCGTGCTGCCCCACGTAGGTGCACGGAGCCATGTGCTCCAGTAGTCTTAGGCAGTTCCTTGCTGACATGGTGGAGAACTGTCTGAGGCCCTGTATGATATCCCAAAGTGATTGAAACCTGGCTTCTGGGAGGTACGCCCTGGCTTGGGTAGAGTCCAGGACTGTGCCTATGAACTCTATCCTCTGCACCGGGGACAGGGTAGATTCTTCCTCATTTAGGAGGAGACCCAGTTCAAGGAAGGTCTTTCTTATGAATTCGACCTGAGCCTCCACCTGGGCTCTTGAGCATCCCTTGATTAGCCAGTTGTCTAGATAGGGAAAAATCTGTATCTGGCGTTTGCACAGGAACGCCATGACGACTGTCATGCATTTCGTGAATACTCGGGGGACGGTCAACAATCCAAATGGGAGGACGGCAAACTGATTATGGCCTCTGCTGACCACGAATCTGAGGTAGCATCTGTGATGTGGGACTATTGTGATATGAAAATACGCGTCCTTCAAGTCGAGGGCAGCGTACCAGTCTCCTGGATCCAGTGAGGGGATAATGGAGGTTAGTGAGACCATGCAAAACTTGAGTTTCTTTACATACTTGTTGAGCTGTCGCAGGTCCAGGATGGGTCTGAGGCCCCCCTTGGCCTTTGGTATTAGGAAATACCAGGAGTAGAACCCCTTGCCCCTTAGCGCTTGAGGAACCTCCTCCTCTGCCCCTATTGAGAGGAGGGACTGCAGTTCTTGAATTAGAAGTTGCTCGTGAGAGGGGTCCCTGAAGAGGGACGGGAAAGGGGTTGGGGGGGAGGGACGGAGGGGTATAGAATTGGATGGCATAGCCCCTCTCTACCGTAGGGAGCACCCAGTGGTCTGAAGTGATCGGGACCAGGCACAGTAGAAAGGGGATAGATGGGACAAGAAGGTAAGATGGGAAGGATCCAGAGATTGTACTGGAAAGCCATCCTCGACCGTGCCCAGGTGGAGGTTTGGGCTGGCTAGAGTTTTGCCCAGAGGAGGGAGGTTGACTCCTCCTAGTACTCTTGTTTCGCCTACGCGGAATGTCCTGGTGGTTTTGTGGTTGATAAGGCCAAGGGGCAGGCTGAGGCCTAAAATGCTGGTATTGGGTAGCCAGCGTGTGAAGTCCCAGCAAGCACAGGGTAGCTCTCGAGTCCTTCAAACTATGAAGTCTCTTATCTGTCTTCTCAGAGAAAAGAGCTGATCCCTCAAAAGGAAGGTCCTGTATGGTCTGTTGGACCTCATGTGGTGGTCCAGAGATCTGCAGCCAGAAGCCGTGTCTCACCACTACCCCTGTGGCCAGCGTGCGGTAGGCTGCATCCGCCGCGTCCAGAGCTGCTTGCAGAGATGCTCTGGAGATCAGTTTCCCCTCCTCCACGAGTGCAGAGAACTCCACCCAAGCTTCCTGGTGAAGGAGCTCTGCAAACTTAGCCATAGACGAGCAGGTGTTATGCCTGTAGTGGCTTACCATGGCCTGCTGATTGGCTATCCGGAGCTGCAGGCCCCCAGTCGAATAGACCTTTCGGCCAAATAGGTCCAGTTTCTTGGTGTCCCTGTTTTTTGGGGTAGAGCCCTGAAAACCTTGGTGTTCTCTCTGATTGGCCGCATTGTCCACCAAAGAGTCTGAGGGAGGGTGGGTATAAAGATGTTCGTACCCCTTAGAGGGAACAAAGTAGCGGCGCTCGGTTTTCTTGGCTATAGGGGCCAGAGAAGCGGGGGTTTGCCACAGATTTTTAGATGTATTAGTTATAGTTTTAATCATTGGCAATGTAACCTTGGATGGGCCGGAGGGGGCCAGGTTATCAATGACAGTGTCTACATCCTCCTCCACCTCCTCTGCCTGTATTCCCAGGCTTTGGGCCGCCCACCTCAGGAGCTGTTGAAGAACACAGTTGTCCTTCAGAGCCAGGGCTGTCAATGTCAACGTCCCTGCAACCGCTTTGTCAGGCGAGGATGAGGATGAGAGGACAGGTAGCAGGCCCTGTTCGCTACCCTTGGCACCTCTGGGGTCCCTTGGCACCTGGTGCTTGATCTATGGGCCCAGAGCTGATGGAGAGTTCAGCACCCCAGTCGGTGCCGGGGCCGACAAGTCCAGCAGTACTGAGGTTGATGGCGTCAGCAGGGTTGGAACTGGAGCCTCCAGCGGTGCCGTTGTCTGGAGAAACGGTGCCGGAGATGGTTGAATTATTGGTGCCGGAGCTGTATGAGCAAGCTCCCCCAGACAGCGGTGCCGCCACTGGCGGTGCCGGTGCTGAATGTGAGATGAAGGATGCCAATGACACCGATGCAGATCTGGACCGCGGACTGTGAACTTGGCCCTGGCTCTGATGGTAAGCCCAGGGTGTCCAGAAGGGCCACTGGGCAGGAGGTTGCCATTGTTGCTGCCACGGTGCCGGGTATGGTTGGTAACCCCACCGCAACCTGGAACTCCTGCTCCGGGACCTCCATCCGGAGATGGAGACTGGTGGGCCATCATGGCCGGTTTACCCCTGGAGTGGAATGGAGGGTTGAGGTCGCCAGTGATTTATCCCTCCTTTACGGCACTGGGAGGTGCATCAATTCTGTGGCTGCCTCGAACGTCTCCAGCGTCGATGGTGGCTGTATGTCCCCCTGGTGGTCTGGTGACCGGGGCAGGATTTTGGACTCAACTGGACCCCGGCAGGGGCAGGAGTCAATGAAACCCTGGGTGGAAGCAAGGAGGGGGTGGTCTGTCCCGATCCGCTTGTGGAAGCCGCTGATCATGTAAGTTCCCGGAGGGGTGAACGGCCCCTCACCGGCCTCTTCTTTTTCACTGGCCCCGGGCATGTTGAGCGGTGCTGTACTGAGGCCGACCTGTAGCGGTGCCAGTGGGCTTTAGAGTCTTTAGCCAGGCCTGTTTCGTGCACCGCTGGTGCCGGAGCACTGTGCACCGAGGAGGAGGTGCTCAGTGCTGGGTCATTTGGTCCCGGGTCGGATTGTGGTCTCAATGCCACTTCCATCAGTAGGAGTTTTAGTCTCTGCTCTCGGTCTTTAAGGGTTCTGGGGCGGAAACCCTTGCAAATGCAGCCCTTCTCCTTCTGTTGACTTTCACAAGGCACCGCAGACCCTGGAGACCCAAACATACCCAGAAGGGGGGGAGGGGGAACATCCTAACAACCAACTAACTATAACTATAGGGAAACAACTATTAACAAACCGAAAACTATATACAACTAAGGTCTATCAGACACTGCTCAGGCGCTTGCTACAAGACCAAGCAAAGTTCCAGCTAGCTATCACTGGCGGTAAAAGGAACTGAGGGGGTGGAGGGTCAGCGGGGCCCTATATTGGGCGCCATGAAGGCGCCACTACAGGGGGTGCCCAGGCCAACCCTATGGATGCTGCTAGGGGAAAATATTCCATCTGCCATGCATGCGGCTCGCACACACCTGCTTGGAATAGACATGAACAATCACTTGAAGAAGAACTTTATGTTATTGCTAATTTCTGTGCTAATAAACTCATCTCTGAGAAAGGGGATGAGTTTTGACTCAACTTATAGGTTTTGGATATTTTATATCTAAGACCAGGTTTGGGACAGAAACCTGCACACAAGCACTTTCCAACAAAATCTCAAAGCACTCGACAATATACATTTCAAACTACACAAAGTATCAAGAAAGCTCACCACTGGTCCATAGCCACCTTCGATGTGAAATTTGCAGGGCAAGTAACATTACACAGCTTGTGTGTGTGGGAAGTAAATACCATGTCTGTTTCAAATTGCAGGAGGATTACTAGATTGAATTTGGCAGAATTAATATTTTCTTCTGTTTTGTTACATTATTTCAGGTTTTCCATCCCAAGGCTCATCTACATTAGAAAAATAACTCACTGGCTAACAGTGGTTGTCAGCAATGGATTTCTCCTGGCTTCTCCTCAACTGTTAAAGGGCTCGTACAGACAAGATAAAGTTGTTGCCAATATTGCCACAGATACCACAGCTCAGACAGTATCACAAGGTACCACACCTTCTCAAAATAGTCTGAAAACAGTTTTGTCTCATCTATGCTAGTGGATACATTGTTTTCCACACCAGTTGAAGTGTGTGTGCGTCCCATTACTAACAACCACTGCAAACAGTTTGTTTTCCTAGCACAGGAAGGGACTCTGGGAGTATGCCACACAGTATTTGTCTTTGTTGTTCCCCCTTCACAAACATTTCAGTGACTTGCTTACCATACATAAGCAGCACAAGTAATGTAGGCCAAAAGTCTCCTTAGTCAGCTGGCCCTTAGTTGGTTTACCCTTCATGCCAAGATCTCAGATATTTCTGTGATCAATGGAGGGAACAACCCTATTGCAACAACGAGATATTCTGTTGCACTAGTGAGCCCTCAGGGGAGGCTGGGAATATCTAATTCCTTCTAACTTGGGTCTTATCTACACTAAAAATATTTTCCTTAAAGTTTCTTGCCATTGCCATAACTGGTGGAAGAGCAGTGGAGACACAGGGCACCGCGGGCCACCTATGTTTTAACCACAATGTCATCTAGACCAGCAAGGATTAGATCAGGTCTACACTACACAGTTAGGTTGACATAAGTTGCCTTGCATTAACCTAGCTGTGCACATGTCTTCATTTAATTTGTCTCCTGCCGATGTAAGTGCCCCTCTATGCTGATTTAGTAACACCACCTCCCCAAGCGGCATACAGTCACGGTTGACATAATTAGGTCAACACAGTGTCAGGGTAGACATTGCATTCCTTATGTCGACTGTTACTGGCTTTCAGAGTCATCCCACAATGCCCCACACTGTCCATACAGTTGATAGAAGAGCTTCTGGTGAGGCCACGAACTGCCTACACAAGGAGCCAAGTGTGAAAACACACAAGCGATTTAAAAACTATGGCAGCTGTATGCCACCTTAAATTAAGTTGATATAATTTTGTAGTGTAGACATGATCTTAGTCAACCCTGTGATTAAAAGACTGATGGCCAATCTACACTAGCTCTCCCACCATGGAGTGCAACTGGTGTTAGGAATGGTGGGAATATTTTTTAGAAAGGGTCTAATGTAGAGAAAGCCTGTGCTCAGACTCTGATGGCATGGTTGAAAATGCAAAGTGGAGGACTTTCTGCTTTCCTTTTCCACCTTCTTGAATTTTAGCTCTTTGCATTTCCATGTTATTTTCAATCAAGTAAATGTGAGACAGACAGTGACAAGACTCAGATCGGACCAAGTTGTTATGACAGTCCTGGGGGGCCAGTTAGCCACAAATAACATTTGCCCCTTTTGGAGGAAGCATGTCCCATGCGGTGTGAAAAAGGTGCAATATCTGTAGGCTCTGAGAGCTGGGACTGAACATCCCTAGGTATTTGGTGGAGGGAGAGAGGTACTTAGGGGGCATAAGGAACCAATGTGAGGGCTAAGGACAATCAACTCCAAAACCGTATAAAAAAAATCTTAGGATTGGAAACCATGGTCTCAGAGGACAATTGATTTCCTTTGTGAGACAGGAAGAAAATAGCCAGGCATAGTTCCTGCACCTCAAAATAGATTATATTTCCTTGTTACAGGTATCCTCCATTGCTTCACCAAAGAACTGAAAGCCCAAAGAGACCACAGTGAGTGAGATAACTTCCAGGGATCCTAATGATTGTGGGAAATGTTGCTTTTTTGTCTGCCACTCATAGAAAAGGACCAGTGAGGAGAAAATAAAATTCAATGTTTACCTTTCTGGATCTCGAGAAATACAAATTAGTGTTAATTTACAACCAGCCAAATATTAATCCCATGGCTCCAAGATGGCCATTTTATCTCAATTTGAGCACAAGAATATCTGTAGTCATGAATTAGATGTTACATCACTATTGATTTCACTGGAGTTACACCGCCATAAAACAGTGATGAGTCAGCATCACAGCCCATCTAGATAATAAGATTACAGGAATGTCACCCTGTGTGTCACTCTGAAGCTTAAGATATCTGCTGAGTCAGTGTGAAGAGATGGAAGCAGCTACAAGCATGGTTGAGAGCTCTTTTTGTTTAGGATATCATCTGGATCACCGCAGTGATTGGTGTTCTGTTACTGGCCTGTTTATAAATTCTCAGCCATTTCCAGCATTTGTTTTTTGTTTTTAAAAAAACAAAAAAGCAAACAAACCACACACACAACTTTATGAGTTACACCCACGTAACAGCACCGGCTTCCAGCTACTGCTGAGATGCAATTTGATTTTATTCCTACTCTGAACCATTACCTAAATTTACATTCACATGATTTATACACATTTCAAGGGGAGTAACATTTTTATCTTCTGACATTTTCACACAACAATAGATAGACAAATATTTTAGCAAGTGTGGCCCCATCCAAATAATATTGAGCTATGGAGATAGTGAGGGATTTCTCAGACCCAGATTAACCAACATATACATGCACAGGGCCCCCCATGTGGGGCAGGGAACTAGGGGGCCCTGACCACCAGAAGAAAAACTGGGCGATTGGCAGCCCAGGAGCCACATCCAGCCACTAGATACTTTTATTTGGCCATCAACCCACATGCTGTATAAGAGAGAGCCCCCCCCCAATCTCAAAGCATTGCTCCTGCATCCTCCACATGGAGCCTGTAACCTGCTGCTGGAGTGGCCACAGAAAACATGCTGAGGTGAGAGCGCTCTCTTGCCATTGAAACATTTGCTTAAGAGCAAAGCGTGAACAGGCTATTGCTGCTGCCTAACTGCTCTGGAAACTGGTGCTGCTTGTTGTTGCCATGTGGAATGGTATGTAGCCTCTTAACAACAAGAACAAACACAGTATGGCCCACCAAAAGGTTTTAGTGCATTTTGAGGCCATCCACTACCACATACTCCATCTAGCTTAAGGAAGGTGCCCTCCCACCTGCAATTTCCATAATGCACATGTCCCCAAATGTCTTTAATCTGGCATTCGGCCTCCTCCTCTGCCCACTCTGTATAGAAGTTCAGTTATCAAAGGATTATTTCCCCCTGCATTAGGAACATAAGAGTTACTATTCTGGGTCAGATTGGACCTCCATCAAATCCAGTATCCTGTCTCTAACAATGGCTGGTACTAAGTGCTTCAAAGGAATGTGTATGAACCCCCACAGCAGGCAGATGTGAGATAATCTGCCCCCTACACTGGGTCTTGTGCTTGTCTCAGATTTAATATCCCTGCCAAAAAAATTTATATCATATTCTTGACATCCATATAAATGCACAATCCCTTTTTCAGTTTTGCCAAGTTCTTGGCCTCAAATGACTTCCTGTGGCAATGAGTTCCACAGTTTAATTACACACTGTATGAAAATTAATCTCCTTTCATCCGTTCTGGATTTACCAACTTTTAAATTTAAATTTAAATTAACATCTCTTATTCTTGTGTTTTGAAATAGGACAACCAATGCTCCCAATCTACCTTCTCTACACTATTTATTATTTTTATCATGTCCCCTCATAATCATCTCCTTTCTCAAGTAATCAATCCCGTGCCCCTAGTCATTCTCCTTGCCGTTTTCTGAACTTGCTGTAATTCTGCAATATCCTTTTACAGATGGGGTGATCAGTTCTGCACATAGTATTCTAGATGGGATGCACTATGGATTTATATAACAGCACTATAATATTTTCCATATTATTCTCCATCCCATTCCTTATGCATCCTAACACCTTGTAGCTTTTTTGACCACAGCTACACACTGACCACTGATGGTCATTGAGCTGTCATCCCAGTGATGCCCAGGTCCTTCTCTCAAGTTAATACAGTTAATTTAGACTCTTGTAAGGCCTATAAGTAATGCATACTTTCCCCACCAGTATGTGAATACTTCCCTCCAATTCCTTTATACCTATCTCCTCAGAGTTATACATATGATCTGGCAGATTATGTAGTACTTATTATTAATATCTTTAGTAATGCTTATAGGCCCTCCGTTCAGATCAGCGTTGTGCTTGTGCTAGACATCGTACAACCACAGAGCAAGAGATCGGCTGTGAATCTTTTGGGGGCAAGGACTTAACTAGACAAGACGGACAAAAGGTGGGAAGGGGAAAATGGAAGCACTGAGAGGTGAAGTGATTTGCTCAAGGACACAGCAGGTCAGTGGCAGAGCTCGGACAGAACCTACATTACTTAAGTTAGAGTGCAGTGCCCTATCCACTAGTGTCCTCTGCCTTTTCAGTGTGCTCCCAGTTGGGCATCTCCTAACATAGCTTTACTGCTCTCAAGAAGTCTGCAGAACAATCAATCGTATTTCACTTTGTAGAATTAGGGCCTACTTTAGCTGAATTTGACAACAACAACAGGTAAACACTGGTTAGGTTACTAACACAATTATTTACAAGAGCAGACTATTTAAAGTGAATTTGGTTTTATTAAATGTTTTATTGAACAATGAGTATTGTAGGATGTAGTGTAATATAGCCTATAATAATTCTGGGATAGTAACTTTACAGTTATTACATACCTTATTAGCAAGTGACATGAAAATATTTTGGGGGACTGAATGTGGGCTATTACTGCTCCATATCATACCACAAAGGAAACATGCACATAAAAGTGATCTTGATGAGATTTGAAGACATTACATTAAAAATTGAAATGGTATCTTTGAATCTGAGGGACTTGATCATCTTATACCAGCAATGATTTGTCTGCAAGAGAGTAAGGAGATGCACAAAGACATAAAAAGGACCATGAATGACTGGAGGCATAGAAAACATTAATTGGTGGGATAAAATCGTAAGTGGTGACATATGCCTAAATCCTCAATGAGGGCATGTTTGTGGAAGCTGGCAGAAGAAAAAGCAGGCTGAATATTAGAAATTTTCATTCAAGATGCTCAAGATAAATACAAAGCCAAGAGGACAAACCCACCTGGAATCTAGGAGAAGTGGCAGCTGCAGCTATGGCTTCATTGCAAAGCCTTGTCTGCACTGATGTTACAGCTGCACTGGTGCAAATCCCTACTATAGTCAGGCAAAGCCTCTGTAAGCTCCAATTTGCACCAGATTCAATTTACCCTGATTTCAGGTAGCAGTAAATGGCACTGTTGCAAATCACGGGTTACAGTGGTTTTGTCTGTCTTCTGTAGGTCTGCACATTGATGCAGTTATTCTGTGGTGCAGACGAGAGAGTTAGGTACCTAACTCTTATTAATTTTCAATGGGAGTTTGGCACTTACCTGCTCCTTTGTGCTTCTGAAAAGTCTCCCCACAAAGCTTATAAGTGCAGGGCAAGAGTGACAGCTGAAAAAACAGTCAGGGTGCTCAGCCTGCACATAAACCTTTATCATATTGTATGTAGCATCAAGAACCATATTTCAAAGCTTTGTTTAATGCAATGGGTAAAATATCTTCCTAGGAATTTGACATTAATACAGACATTCTTTGCACACAAGACAATATGTAACATGGAAGTGATCTCTGTTTTACCAACTCATCTATAAAGATGTCATATGGTTTCATGTAGCAATGTGTCAGATTATAAACATTCCCTCTATGGGTATTGAAAAGTTAGTCTTCTGGAGGATTACTAATTAACTCAAATAATAGTATGTTCACAACCCAAATTAATTACCAGGCAAAGGTGGCTATTGTTAAGCTGAGGCTGTCAGTGGGAACCTACAGAACGGAGCTGCGTAATCTGACAAAACTGTGAAGAAAAAGAATACGAAGATGAACTGATTTTAAGTGTCCCCAGACTTCATACTGTGAGGAGGGATGTGTGACTTTTTATCCTCAAAAAAAAACAGGCCAGGGAGAGCAGGAACTCTGATCATGGAGCGGTGCCTGAAAGCATTTTGCCACTAGAGCAGGAGCAAGCAGAAGGTCTCCAGTGCTGATGGTGGAAGCAGGCTTACCGGTGACATTTGCTAGACACACTCAACAGCACTATTTTGCATTTGCCAGCTAGCACACAGCGACAGGGTCATTATAACCTAGGGTGACCAGATGTCCTGATTTTATAGGGACAGTCCCGATATTTGGGGATTTTTCTTATATAGGTGCCTATTACCCCCCCCCCCACACACACACACACTCGGTCCTGATTTTTCATACTTGCTATCTGGTCACCCTCTCCCATCTCCAGATTACACTCTCTGGGCAGCCATCATATGTCTCAGGGTGTAAATTAGATCTAAAATATAATATGTACGTTATAAATCAAATGTATGCAACAGTGAATTCTGTAGCACGAGCCATTTAGAGCCTGTGCTAATAAATAATGAAAGCTAAACAAACTGCATTTGTAGCAAAGAGGGTGCAGCCAGAGATTCTGGTATGAGATATGTGCCTCATATAACTCACAGTCCAAAGTATACACCTGAGGAACCAAAAAGGGCTTACCACACTGTATATGTGTATAAGGTACATCCTGACAGTACAGTAGTAGCAGCACACTACAGTTGATTACGTTCAGGTCCCAGATTGGGCTGGAAGACCTGTGCAGACAGCACATTGAGAGTGAGCATCCTGGTGATGAAACACCATGTGCCTTGCTAAAAGCAATCCCTTCTGAGGGAAGGATGTAATCAATGGGTTCCTAAACTTTTGGGCACATAGCTTTCAATGGGTTCAATGGAAACTCATGGGCAGGATTTGCAGGTCTAGGCCCCTGTTCTTATCAAAGTGTTCATTTACTGCTACAAATGAGACAGGTACACCTCTTAATAATGCTATCCCATATTCAGGATAAATTGAGGTTAAGTCTTGAACAAGGATCAATAAAAGAAGAGTCCACTGAAGCCTTGTGTTACATATTTTCCCCTTAATATTTATTATTGCAAATATTTCCATTGATTTACACTTCTCTGGCAGCTGAATAATGATGCTGAAACACTGTATGAAAACTGAACACTGAAAATAAACAATGATATTAAATTGTGGCATCAACCCATTTTTGTACTCAAAGAATTTCCTCTGCAAGCCAGGAGTTTCTTTAAAGGAAACTGATTGTATGGGGCAGATTCTCTGCTGCATTCAGCAAGGGGGCGGGGAGGTGACATGGCACTGGTTAGGGGTCCCCAGTTCTCTGCCCCAGGTCCAGTTTTGTCACAGCTTAGCCTGCTCTAATTTGCACCATGCAGATACCCTAAGGGCCATATGCCAGCTAGTGATAACCAGAGCACAGGGCACTATGGCCATTTCCCCAGCACACTGCTCCCTGTCCCAATGCCAGGCAATGTAGAAATGGAGCCACTAGAACTAGCTCTGCTGTCACTAAGGACTCTTCCGCTCCACATGGGGTTATACCTGGCAGAAGATTTGTGAGAGGTTTACGTTTCCTTTGTTGCACCTGAGTGGTGCAAAAAGAGCACAGAAATCTGTTCCTCTCTGTTCAAGTGCTCCCAAAATGGAACATTTAGGGTTTGGCATTTTTTGGTGCTGGACCTGTTGCAGGAGTCACTTTAGCTATGAATGGTCCTCCTTCAGACTATTATGCAAATTGCTACTGGTATTGCCAGAGCTTGCCCAGAGGTCCAGCAGTCTAAATGTACCCTCCACCAGAAACACGAGAGAGGAGTGTAGTTACTAGTAATATCAGTAGTTGCTTTTCAAAAGCGCCTCACATTGATCCAGTTCTCTTCTCTGTGATGGTACAGCTTCAGTTTTCCTCTGGAAACTCTGATCAAGCTATATTGTCACCACGGTTTCTTTCAGACAATTCACTGATGCTACATTCTACAGACAGCCTGAATCAAACATCTTTTGTTAATGTTACTGACATAATATTTCCTTTGCTTTTAAAAATGTTTTTGGTCTTGTATTTGTTCAGGCAAGATTAGCATATGTGGTACCTTATAAAGTGGCAGCTCCTGCTTTAGGCAGTTGATTATCTGTGCTGACTTCCTGAGTGATCACCTGAGGGATATTAACAAAAATGATTATCAGTGAAGATGACAGCATTATTCAGTGCTTGCCAACAAGCATCACGTGTCAGTCAGGAGCACCTTTGAATAACATCATCCATGATGAAAACCATAGAAGGATTATGCTACCTTGCTTAGGGCCGGCTCTAGGTTTTTTGCTGCCCCAAGCAAAAAAAAATTTGGCCGCCCCCCTCCTCCACCCCTTTTTTGGCTTTTACACGTTTGCACTTGCAATTTTTTTTTGACTGTTTAAAATTAAAAAGAAAAGAAAACAGAATTTGTAGTTAGTGAAATAAAACAATTTTCCTACTTTTAAAATTTCCTTCTTTTAAAATCTAGCAAAAGCCTAAGTTCCAGATGTATTTTCTTTTTGTTTTTAATAAAATTTACCTTTTTAAGAACAGGACTGGATTTTTGTGGCCTAAGAGGTTTGTGGTTAGGTTGTTAAATTAGCTGGTGGCAACAGCTAATTTCCTTGGTTTTCTTTCTCAGCTCTTCCCCAGAGGGGGGGAGGGGGGAAAGGGCTTGAGGATACCCCACAGGACAGAATTCCCAAGTGCGCCTTCCTGAGTTCAAGGGGGTTTTTGCATTTGGGTGGTGGCAGAGTTTACCAAGCCAAGGTCAGAGAAAAGCTGTAACCTTGGGAGTTTAATACAAGCCTGAAGTGGCCAGTATTAATTTTTAAAATCCTTGCGGGCCCCCACCTTCTGCACTCAAAGTGACAGAGTAGGGATTCAGCCTTGACAGCTGCTGAACTTTTGGCACTGATTGGAATGGTACTGGTCCCAGCATGGAAAGTTAAGCACAGGTGTAAATCTTTTCAGGACTGGATCTTAGCTTTCTCCTATTTTTTTAAAATGCTGTTGTACAAAGCTTGGACTCAATCCTGATGGGATCCTTTCCAATGACTTCACTGGGCTTGGGCTCAAGCTCAAGGTCAATAGGAAACTGCATGTTCTAAAGGTTCATGCTTTGCTACAGTAAGCCCAGATCTGAAATAGCTTGGGAACAAAATTAGAAAACAAATATTCAGTAAAAGTATGGTCGTAACAAGAATAAATGCAAACTATTATACAGATTAGGTGTTGCCCTTGGGATCTTGGTAAATGGTCCAAAATATACCTTGGAATAATTTACTATAGTGTTTTGGGCCATTTCTGTAATTTTTTAAAAGGATTAAGAACTCTGTCCTACTCAGTAAGCATTTTGCCATTCACCCAGGGTTATAAACAAAGGTTCTGAATCATCAAAGCACGTAAGGACTGGTTCAGTCCCATTGCAGTCAATGTAATTTAAGCACATGCCTGAGTGCTTTCCTGAACTGGGGCTTGGAAGAAGAAGAGGGCAAAGAACTCTGTTTTGTTTTTGTTGAATGTACAAATGAGGCACTGGGGGCTGATTTTTATTTTTTGTTTGTCATTGCAGCTCTGTGTGTGTAAGAGAATTGCTCAGCTGGACCACATGGAAATTAGCCTCTGGCAAGAGGTTATGGAGATGACACAACCAAGTGAGAAAACAATAAAGCAAAAAAGTGTTCATTTCATTTTTTGGAATGTTTATTTTTCTCTTCTGGTGAACTAAGTCTCCCAAGATCCCAGATGACCTGAACCACGCAGCCTGGTCAGATAAATAAATATACAGTTTTTCACCAAACATTTAACAAAAGAAAATTAGATAAAAAAATGTTTGATACCTAAAATATCTAAACAACACAAAGCCTTAGAGAGACTGAGTCATCTCACAACAGTACATATAACTGTATGGCAGTGAGATGGGAAGAAAATGGTGGTGGGGGGAGAATTGCTCATTTTAAAGTATTTATTTTTGGACAAAGAGGATAAACATATAATCCGAACATTAGGGGCTGAATAAGAGATGCAGAATGTATTGATGTACCATAGCCCAGAACTTACAAATAGCAGAATCCTCCTAGTCACAGAACAACTTCATTATAAACAATTCAGTAGAACTGAATTTGCAATCCATACATGGTAGTACATTAATTCTTTCAGCGCTTTATCAAGTCACTGTTTGCTGTAAAAAGGGTCTGCTCTATATAAATATTCTGTATTGTCCAGGGACCTTTATGTAAATAAGCATTCATTTCATATCTGTTGCCTTCATTGGAGTCTTTTCTCTCAATCTAATTTTACTGAATACAGAGTCAACATAAATTAACATTCAGACTCTCCTTCCTTTTCTGTTATTAGTGCTTCCAATCAAATGATGGATCATACCAGGAGTGTACAAGGGGGGACAAGCAGGGCAGGGCCGCCCAGAGGGGGGGGCAAAGGGGGCAATTTGCCCCGGGCCCCGCAGGGGCCCCCAAGAGAACAGCGGAGGCTCCCGCTTCCGCCCCTCTCCTGGAGCCTCAGCGCATCAAGCGCCGAGTCTCCGCCGGGGCCCCTGAGCCCCGCCCCGCTCAGAGCCGCGTGGTCAGGGGGCGGGGCTGGGAGCTCAGCTCCCTCCGCTCGGCGTGGAGCTCCCAGCCCCGCCCCCTCACCACGCGGCTCTGAGCGGGACGGAGCTCAGGCCCCGCTGGCCACACGCTGCGGCTGTTCCGGCGAGGCGCTGAGACTCCGGGTGAGGAGGGAGCCGGGGGTAAGAGGCTGGGGCTGGGGCTGGGGCCGGGGCGGGGGGGGAAGCGGGACCCGCCGCCGAAGCGCAGCCCAGTCTTCGGCAGTAATTCGGCGGGGGGGGGCCCGCCGCGGGTCTTCAGGGCACTTCGGCGGCGGGTCCCGGAATGGAAGGGGCCCCCCGCCGCCGAAGTGCCCTGAAGACCCGCGGCGGCCCCCCCCCCGCCGAATTACCGCCAAAGACCGGGCTGCGCTTCGGCGGCGGGTCCCGCTTCGGCGGTAATTCGGCGGCGGGGGTCCCCACCGCGGGTCTTCGGGGCACTTCGGCGGCGGGTCCCGGAATGGAAGGGCCCCCCGCCGCCGAAGACCCCAGGCCCCCGGAATCCTCTGGGCGGCCCTGAAGCAGGGAACCGGTCTTCCCCCCAATAATTGGTGGAGGTACAAAGCTTCTCCAGCCCCAGAGCTAGGTGGGAAGGAGGTACAGAATGTGCCACTCCAAAAGCGGTCAAATTTAAATTCCTGTGCATGCCCTTAGGTCATATTGAACCTGCAGTTATTCAAATTTTACATAGTTTTTTACTTGACTGCGTAGTGACTAACTGTATCCAACAAGAAGCAGAACAGCATATGTTGTTGTTTTGAGTCACTTTACAATTAAAAATGTTGTACTCTATTTACAGGCTGGGCCCAAAGGTCACACGGAGATTCCCGCAAACATGGAAACAGGAGCACCTGAAACCTGAAGCTGAAAGCTACACCCACTTGAAGGCACGCTGCCACTGAGGAGCCCTTCATAATTCCAGGAGATAAAGTAGTGCTCAAATTCGGCTTTCAGTCACAATTGTGTTATAGGTTGTTAGGCTAGATCCCTATAGTAACTATGATAGACCCAGGCCAGTTGAGTACAGCAGAGTAGTCCTGTTGGTATCCAGGAAGTGCTAAAGGACCCTCCCCCCAGCCCAAGGGGAGATCCACTGGGCCTGGAAACCAAATGATTCCGGGGGACAACTAATGAGAGAACAGGGACAGGAGTGAGGTCAAAGGGTCAAACGAAGGGAACCTGATGAGGACACCGAGCAGAGAACCCCGGACAGCGCCCACTGCTCCTCAAAGGCATCAAGGGAGCCAGTGGACGCCTCCCAGAGGAACTCTTCCCAGATGCGTGAACGGACGGAGGAGTGGAAATAGGCCCCACAGTCGCAGGAAACCTCGTCGGCCAACCTCCTCTCCTTGGTTTTGTAGATGGCCATTTTGGCCAGGGCTAGGAGGAGGGTGACAAGGAGGTCCCGCGACTTTGTGTGGCCACGGGTAGGAAGTGCGTAGATGAACATGTGAGAGGAAAAGTGCAACCAAAAATGTAATAATATATCCAAGAGCAGCCGGAATAGGGGCTGCAACCTGGTGCATTCCAGATATATGTGCGCCATGGTCTCCCTCATGCCACAAAAAGGGGAGGTGTCCAGGAGGGGAGTGAACTGCGCCAAGTACACGCCCATGCTCAAGGCTCCATGAAGGATCCACCAGTTGACATCCCCAGTGGGCCTTGGGACCAGGGTGGAATATAGGCTGGCCCACCGGCGCTCCTCACCCTCCAGAGGTGGCAGAAGGTCCCACCACTTCATGTCAGGGTGGGACGTGAGGGTGAGGACATGAAGGGTGTGGAGCACAAGCGTATACAAATGTTTTTATGGTGCAGTCTGGAACCGAACCAGCTGCAACTTGTGCAGCCGGCTCACAGTAAAGGGGTGGGATGGCCGGGAAGGTCCATGGGGCACAACAGAGTAGTAGAAGGCAGATATACTGGCCACTGGATAAGCAGTTTTCTGTTCCCTGACTGACCAAAGCGGGGGCTGCTCCAGGCTAGTGTGGACACATGATTCCAATTAGCCTGCAAAAAGTCAGGTGAGGCCGATAGGCTAATGTGAACACCTGACTCTAATGTAGGCCCCTCTGATACCGTAAAAGAGCTCACTCCAGTCAGGCTGGGGGAAGGAAAAGGGAGCCAGAGGAAAGGAAGCGCAGCTGAAGGGCTGGGTAATGAAGACACCTGTAAGCCACTGGAAGGGATCCCTAAGATAAGGGTGAAGAAGGCATTAAGAGAGAGAAGTGGGAGAGCTGTGGGGAAATGGCCCAGGGAAGTGTAGCAGCTCTGGTGGTGAAAGGTCGGCTGCCAACAGCTGCTGCCACTAGGGTCCCTGGGCCAGAACCCGGAGTAGAGGGCGGGTCCGGGTTCCCCCCCCAACCTGCCACTACAGAAACCCCTCCTGGGAAGGGAAGACAGGCCCCTGTCAGGACAGGAGGCTAAACTGTTCTTGAATAGACCCATAGGGGCAACAGAGACTGTGGGAGTTCTCTCACCAACCTCCTTGCTGGCTTATGATGAAAAGGGCTCATCCCTGGCCGTAGAGAGAAGGGCTACGAGGAGGGTCGCAGTGTGCCTCTGAGGCTAGCATAAACCACCTGGAAGCGCAGGACCCACAGAGACAAAGTTGAAGCTCTGCCACATAACTTACAGATGTCCTAAAATTATGGCATGATAGAAGTGATTCACCCACATATCTTGCAGTTATTACTCTTTATTATTGTAGTACAGCAGCACCTAGAGGCCCCAGTGTGCTAGGTACTGTATGTGGGGGTATAATATGAGGCCTTTTATCAAGTTGCAAACCCTCATGGCACAATGGGGAGCTGCACTATCTGACTCCATCCCCCTTTATGTAGACACACCCAAGTCTGTGTTTGTCAAGTCCTTGTTATATATACCCCAGCCCGTAATAATTTCTGTCCCCTACAGTCACAAGTTGCATGGCTCAAGTGTAGGCTTGACAGTCCTAGGTTTCTTTGGCAAAGGAATTGACTGGAGTGGACTGGGGAACCCAGGCCCAGCCACTTCACGTGGCCCAGCGCTGGGCCCTTGTTCGAAACAGCCACAACCAGTTCTTCTCAGTCCCTCGCTGCTCTCGGAACTCTCTCTTCTCTCTCCTCCGCTGAAGGCTTTGCCAACCTGTTACTCTGCTCCTTCCACTTTGTAATATTAGCTTCTCAGACAGCTTCTCACCAGTCTGCTGGACAGATCCTTACTCTACAATGTAACTGCTGCTGTTCCCCTCCTTTTACTGAGGTATGTAGCGGTTCCTGCTCCCGGCCCCTCCACAGAACGCAGTCAGAGACCAACTGAAGTGCAGCACCCATGTCCTTTTATTGTTTGTGTCCATTCCCACCACCTATTATTTACAGGTATTTACAGAGCCCACACTCCTCCCTTTCCTGTCTCCCTCTGCTTCCTGTCTCTTAGCCAGCTTTATAGGGCAGGCTGGCTACCCAGGCCTGCAGGTGGCTCCACTCTGGTAATTAGGGCGTGGCCCCTCAGCCACCCCAACTGCTACCCTTCTTCCTCTGGAACAAGGCTAACAGAGGCCTGGCTTGTTTCTCCTAGCCAGCCCCCTGTTACAAGGTCCTTAACCTTTAATCAGGCCAAAGTGATTCCCTGCCTAATTAATCGCCTCCCAAGTTACTGAGTGAGTTAACTACTCCCAGGTAAACATGAGCGGTCTCATCTTCCCCTTGTGTAGCCTGTGAGATGTAGGCTAGGACCCTGACTTCAGAGGGCCAGATACCCTCTGACAGGGTGAAAAGGGGTAAATTTGTAATTGTTGGAACCAGGTAATTTTATTCTTAAAGTTACTAAAATATTTAGTCTAGAGACAAGAACTGGTAGGCCAGCTCTTACTGTTCCTCTCAATGGCACTTTATGGATGTGACACCCACTATTTTAGCCACAGGGGCTCTTTTACACAGTTTGGGGACTTCACAATTAGGATAGGGTTGCCAACTTTCTAATCACACAAAACCAAACACCATTGCCCTGCCCCTTCCCTGAGGCTCCGCCCCCTGCTTGCTCCACCCCCCCTCCCTCCGTTGCTTGCTTTTCCACACCCTCACTCACTTTCACCGAACTGGGGTAGGAGGCTGGGGTATGTGGGGGGGGGTGAGGGCTCCAGCTGGGGGTTAGGTGAGGTCTCCATCTGGGGATGTGAGCTCTAGGGTGGGGCTGGGGATGCTGGGTTTGGGGTGCAGGAGAGGACTCTGGGATGGGGCAGAGGGTTGGGGTGTGAGAGAGATTTAGGGTGCAGGGTCCCGGCGGGGCTTACCATGGTTCCCATGAAGCAGCCGCCAGGTCTCTGCCGTCCCTATGCACATGGGCGGCCAGGGAGTCTCCATGCAGTCTCCTCGCACCCACAGATGCCGCCCCTGCAGCTCCCATTGGTCATGGATAGCGTGCGGGGCCTCCCTGGACACCCATGTGCCTAGGGACCACAGGGACCTGGTGGCCACTTCTGGGACCCATGTGGAACCAGGGCAAGCAGGGAGCCTGCCTTAGCCCCGGGACCCTGCTGCACTGCTGACTGGACTTTTAATGGTCCAGTCGGCAGTGCCAACCAGAGCAGCCAGGGTCCCTTTTCGACTGGGCATTCTGGTCAAAAACCCAACGCCGGGCAACCCTAGATTAGGACCAAACAAAATCATCAAAAATATTAACTTAGGCTATGAGAAAGGAGTAAAAAGGAAAACAGCATTAAGCAAAACAATACAGACGACACAAATAATGAACTGGTTACTTCCATTACAATCTCATTTCTATGCCTCTCTGTGGAGAGCTTTCAGCAGAGATTATGCTTTTGAAAGTGAATGTGACTTTGTCTTTTGATAAGCTGAGACCAGATCTTATTTCTCAAAATTATTCTGAGTCCAGTCTTAGTGTATCATAAAAAAATTATGATTTAAAAAGAGAAATTAATTTTGTTTAAGGATAGGTAGAGCCTGTTGCTTATTATTAATAAGCAGATAGTTTATACATGAACAAGACACACAATTTAACTAAATCCATAAAAATCAAAGACACCATTTAAATTAGTTATTTAGCAGATGCCATTTAAAGTATTGTTCTAAGACAGGCCAATTAATGAATATTAATAATCCTATAGCCAATTATATCCCATTATGTCTCTGTTTACCAATGTTTAGCTGATGTCTCCTCTCCAAGAATACATGTCTAACCATTTGGTCATTAACAGGAGAAACCGTTAACATCTTAAGTTACAGCAACATTTCCATATCCCAAAAGTCATTACAAGAGTTTTTAAATGTAATCCCTTAGCAGTGTTAGTTAACTTCTTCTCACCAATCCATGCTGAAATTTTGGGGAGTTTGTCCTTGGGCTGGTTTCTTCTTAGCTGTCTGTAGAAGCTTCCTTTTAGAGATGGATAGGATGTATTGAGGGCTGTGTTTTGGAGCAGGGCAGCAGAGCAATAATGGGTGCTCAGTTCAGAGTTTTTATACTTGTGTCCTTTGTATTTTGATAACATTACAGGAAAACATAACTCTTTCAGGCTTAGATTCAAAGTTGCTGTCATCCTTTCATTGACTCCGTGCCTTCAGGGTTTGATTTCAGTGATGCCATCAGTTCCTGAAATATGCAGTCAGCCTGATGAATATGCAACACACTTCTAATTGTCTTTGTTCTCTTGTAGCAGAAAATCCTCCCATAACTTTTTAAAAGTTAGTTTTAACACTCTTTTTATTCAATACATTTTTGAGGGTTTTTTCAGCTTTATTAGAGTTCAACAGGAAGTGAAATTCTGATTTTTAGAAAATCCATACACATGTTATTTATACAGAAGTTTTTATTTTGCAAGTCTTTAAAAATAATGATTCTTAGAGTGTTTAGCTTAAATAGTTATTAAAGAAATTGTTGATTCTTAAGTTCTGGAGAGATGATGATATCTGCCTTCCTGAACTGGGTGAGTTGCTTGAAATTGCCAGATAGTTAGCTACCTAATTGCTGATTAATATAAATAATCTATATTTAAATGGCTTCTTGGTTTAGTAATCAAATTAGCAATGTCATTAGATTTCAGGTTGGTACATAAGGCATTTTAGTATTTATATACAGATGCTCCCTGAAGCAGTGATGTTAGGAAGTTATATTTGTAACTTTGCATTTAGCTAGCATATTTAGAAGCATGCATATCACAAAGGTGTGCCATTTCAACATTTAAAAATAACCAAAAGGTTTTACACACTTCCAAATACACATTTTGCCACAGAGACTTTTCCTGCAAAGAGGGGGAAGAAAGCGCTCACTTTATAGCGTAGGAGACAACCCATCCTGTTGGAATATCCTGAATAAGGAACATCCTCACACTTCTTCATATGACCAGCTCTTTCCCAAAACATGTTCTTTACATAGTTTGTTTTTCTGAGATAAGGATTATATCTAAACTAAACTGGTATATTGAATAAGAGGGAGGCGTATCTTTTTGACTATGTTGCAACAGTTGCAATCTTATATATGAATCACCATCATTAACACTTATTCAGATTGCAGAACAGAAGGAACTTTCACATGGAATTTCAAAACCGCATTTCAAGGGTCATAACATGCTATTTATCTCCCTTGACACTTCACAAGTTTGTCACATTGACAAACAACAGAATTCTTAGGAATCTCCTTAGCATGGACATTTCATATAACTAAATAAACCAAAATATATGCATGTTGGGTACTTTTCTCCAACACCATATGTATGAAAGTAATAAATATCTGCTAAGAATCGGTAAAAGTACAGGCAAGTTTGTAATGACTGAACTTTATAAGAAAGAAGTTATAGTAATTTCATTAATATCCTTTCTGTATCAATAGTGAGGTCTCATTTCTGTATGTACATACACATAGTAAGTCACAGTCACTACCACAAAGAATGTAGTAATTAAAGAGACAAGAGAGGCCAAGGGTAAAAGAAAGCATCATCATCCCCATTTTACAGCTTAACAAACTGTGGCATGGAGAAACTAAGTGACTTGCCCAAGGTCAAAGAGGAAGTCTATGGCAGAGTTGGGAACAGAACCCAACTCTGATTTGTAGTCCATGCTTTAATCCGTTTTTGATGGCTGCTTTTCTGCTTCTTCAGGGCAGAAGAAAATACTGCTTTTGAGGAAACATCTGTCCTGCTTGTAGAGTTACATCAGATTTCAAGATAATCATAGAATATAAGGGTTGGAAGAGACCTCAGGAGGTCATCTAGTCCAACCTCTGCTCAAAACAGGGCCAACCCCAACTAAATCATTCCAGACAGGGCTTTGTCAAGCAGGGCCTTAAAAACCTCTAATGATGGAGATTCCACCACCCAGGGCCGGCTCCAGGCACCAGCGCAGCAAGCAGGTGCTTGGGGTGGCCAACTGAAAGAGGCGGCACGTCCGGCTCTTTGGCGGCAGGTCCCTCAGTCCCTTTCGGAGGAAAGGACCTGCCGCTGAATTGCAGCTGAATAAAGCAGTGGTGGTAGAGCTGCTGCCGAAGTGCCACCGATCGCAGCTTTTTTTTTTTTTTTGGCCGCTCGGGGTGGCAAAAATGCTGGAGCCGGCCCTGCTACCACGTTCCTAGGTAACCCATTCCAGTGCTTTGCCACCCTCCTAGTGAAACAGTGTTTCCTAATATCCAACCTAGACCTCCCCCACTGCAACTTGAGATCATTGCTTCTTGTTCTTGGCTAAGATTCATTTTTAAGGATAGCCTGAAATTTCAAGTTAGTAAAACAATGGCCCCTACATAACGACTGAAGACATATCTGCTCACAGCTTCAGAGATAAACCAACAGATTAAAACTTTTCATAAATCTTAGGGTATGTCTACACTAGGAAATTAGGTCGAATTTATAGAAGTCGATTTTTTAGGAAGCGATTTTATACAGTCGATTGTGTCCCCACTAAGCGAATTAAGTCGCATTAAGTCGGCGGAGTGCGTCCACAGTACCGAGGCTAGCGTCGACTTTTTGAGCATTTCACTGTGGGTAGCTATCCCACGGTTCCCGCAGTGTCCGCCACCCATGGAATTCTGGGTTGAGCTCCCACTGCCTGATGGGGCAAAAACATTGTTGCGGGTGGTTTTGGGTACATGTTGTCAGTCGCCCCTCCCTCTGTGAGAGCAAAGGCAGACAATCGTTTCGCGCCTTTTTTCTGCGCAGACGCCATACCATGGCAAGCGTGCAGCCCGCTCAGCTCCGCCATGGCTGTTGTGTCCTGGTTGCTGCTGGCAGCAGACAGTACAATCGGGCTGCAAACCATTGTCATGCTTCCACTGTCACTCTGCTCTCCTGCAGACACCATACCATGGCAAGCATAGAGCCCGTTCAGATCACCGCGGCAGTTATGAGCACTGTAAACACCTTGTGCATTATTCTGCAGTATATGCAGCACCAGAACCTGCAAAAGCAGGCGAGGAGGCAACAGCAGCGCGGTGACGAGAGTGATGAGGACATGGACACAGACTTCTCTCAAAGCACGGGCCCTGGCAATTTGGACATCATGGTGGTAATGGGGCAGGTTCATGCCATGGAACACTGATTCTGGGCCTGGGAAACAAGCACAGACTGGTGGGACCACATAGTGTTGCAGGTCTGGGATGATTCCCAGTGGCTGCGAAACTTTCGCATGCGTAAGGGCACTTTCATGGAACTTTGTGACTTGCTTTCCCCTGCCCTGAAGAGCAAGAATACCAAGATGAGAGCAGCTCTCACAGTTCACAAGCGAGTGGTGATAGCCCTCTGGAAGCTTGCAATGCTAGACAGCTACCAGTCAGTCGGGAATCAATTTGGAGTGGGCAAATCTACTGTGGGGGCTGCTGTGATCCAAGTAGCCAATGCAATTACTGAACTGCTGCTACCAAGGGTAGTGACTTTGGGAAATGTGCAGGCCATAGTGGATGGCTTTGCTGCAATGGGATTCCCTAACTGTGGTGGGGCGATAGACGGAACGCATATCCCTATCTTGAGACCGGAGCACCAACGCAGCCAGTACATAAACCGAAAGGGGTACCTTTCAATGGTGCTGCAAGCTCTGGTGGATCACAGTCTTTTCTGGTGGATCACAGTCTTTTGACGTTTCACCAACGTCAACATGGGATGGCCGGGAAAGGGACATGATGCTCACATCTTCAGGAACTCTGGTCTGTCTGAACAGCTGCAGCAAGGGACTTCCTTTCCAGACCAGAAAATAAGCATTGGGGATGTTGAAATGCCTATAGTTATCCTTGGGGACCCATCCTACCTCTTAATGCCATGGCTCATGAAGCCATACACAGGCACCCTGGACAGTAGTCAGGAGCTGTTCAACTATAGACTGAGCAAGTGCAGAATGGTGATAGAATGTGCATTTGGATGTTTAAAAGCGCGCTGGTGCAGTTTACTAACTCGGTTAGACCTCAGCGAAACCAACATGCCCATCGTTGTTACTGCTTGCTGTGTGCTCCAAAATATCTGTGAGAGTAAGGGGGAGACGTTTATGGCAGGGTGGGAGGTTGAGGCAAATCACCTGGCTGCTGATTATGCGCAGCCTGACACCAGTGAGGTTAGAAGAGCACAGCAGGGCACTCTGTGCATCAGAAGCTTTGAAAACCAGTTTCATGACTGGCCAGGCTACGGTGTGAAAGTTCTGTTCATTTCTCCTTGATGAAAACTCGCCCCCTTGGTTCACTCTACTTCCCTGTAAGCCAACTACCCGACCCTCTCCCCTTCGATCACCGCTTGCAGAGGCAATAAATTCATTGTTTCATGTTCATGCATTCTTTATTAATTAGTCACAGAAATAGGGAGATAACTGCCAAGGTAGCCCAGGAGGGGTGGAGGAGGAGGGAAGCACCGGGTGGGGTGGGGGACGAGGGGAGAACGGAAGGACAAGGCCACACTGCACTTCAAAACTTATTGAATGCCAGCTATCTGTTGCTTGGGCAGTCCTCTGGGGTGGAGTGGTTGGGTACCCGGAGCCCCCGCCCTCGCGTTCTTGAGCGCCCGGGTGAGGAGGCTATGGAACTTGGGGAGAGTGGTTGGTTACACAGAGGCTGCAGCGGCGGTCTGTGCTTCTGCTGCCTTTCCTGCACCTCAACCATATGCCGGAGCATATCAGTTTGATCCTCCAGTAGCCTCAGCATTGCCTCCTGCCTCCTCTCATCACGCTGCTGCCACTGCTCCTCTTCCTCCTGCCACCTCTCCTCTCACGCGTCCCTCCTGTCTTTGCATTTATTTTGTGCTTTCCTGGACTCTGACACTGTTTGCGTCCATGTATTCTGCTGGGCTCTTTCAGTGCGGGAGGACTGCATGAGCTCAGAGAACATTTAATCGCGAGTGCGCTTTTTTGCCTTCTTATCTGCGCTAGCCTCTGGGATGGAGATGATAATGGTAGAGTTGAAACATTTACAACTGCGGGAGAAAAAAAGGGAGAGCTGGGTTGACCATTTAAAATGGGTTGGCCATTTAAAAGGAGGTGCTAAGGTTTTCGGGTTAACGTGCACCATAAACCCAACTAACCCCCCCCCACAATTCTCTGGGATGATTGCTTCACCGCTCCCCCCACCGCGTGGCTAACAGCGGGGATCAAACACAGCCCAGCAGGAATGGCCACCTTTCAATGTCCCCTTAATAAAATTCCCCTATTTCAACCAGGTGACCACAAATGATATCACTCTTCTGAGGATAACACAGAGAGAGAAAGAATGGATGTTGCTTGACTGCATTCCAGTAGCTTTACTGGACGGGAATACATCCCAAGTCTTCAGGGAAAATTATTCATTAAACACACTTGCTTTTAAACCATGTATTATATTTACAAAGGTACACTCACCAGAGGGGCCTTCTCCGCCATCAAGGTCCAGGAGCCCGGGTTGGGAGGATAATGTCTCCAGGGTGATAAACAGTTCCTGGCTGTCGGGGAGAATGGTTTCTCTGCTTGCCTGCTGGGTGCTATCATCTTCCTCATCCCCAAAATCCTCATCCCTATTGCGTGAGACTCCCTTGCAGGAGTCCACATACAGAGATGGGGTAGTTGTAGGGGCAACCCCTAGAATTGCATGCAGCTCATGATAGAAGTGGCATGTCTGGGGGTCTGACCCGGAGCGGATGTTTGCCTCTGATTTTTTGGTAGGCTTGCCTGAGCTCCTTAAGTTTCGCGTGGCAGCAGATCCCTGTTATAGCCTCTGTCCTTCATGCCCTTAGAGATTTTTTCAAATATTTTGGCATTTCGTCTTTTGGAACAGAGTTCTGATAGCACGGATTCATCTCCCCGTACAGCAATCAGATCCAGTACCTCCCGTACGGTCCATGCTGGAGCTCTGTTGTGATTCTGGGACTCCATGGTCACCTCTGCTGCTGAGCTCTGCATGGTCACCTGTGCTGATCAGCTTGCCACGCTGGCCAAACAGGGGCTTTTCCTGTCTACCTGGCCAGTGCATCTGAGTTGAAAGTGTTGTCCAGAGCAGTCACAATGGAGCACTCTGGGATAGCTCCCAGAGGCCAATACCGTAGAATTGCGTCCACACTACCCCCAAATTTGATCCGGCGATGTCGATTTCAGCACTAATCCCCTTGTCGGGGAGGAGTACGGAAATCGATTTTAAGACCACTTAAATGGCTTTGTTGTGTGGATGGGTGCAGGGTTAAATCGATCTAACGCTGCTAAATTCGACCTAAACTCATAGTGTAGACCAGGACTAAGTACACCTCTACCCTGATATAACATGAATTCGGATATAACGCGGTAAAGCAGCAGGGAGCCCCGGGCCCTTTAAAGCGCCACCCGAGCCCTGCTGCTTTACCTCATTATATCTGAATTCGTGTGGTGCCCCAGGCCCTTTAAATCACTACCCTAGGCCTACTGCCAGAGCTCCAGCGGTGATTTAAAGGGCCCGGGGCTCCCCACAGCAGCTGGAGCACCGGGCCCTGTAAATCTCCACAGGGGCACTGGCAGCCAGGCTCGGGTGGTCATTTAAAGGGCCAGAGGCTCCAGCCACTGCGGGGAGCCCCAGGCCCTTTAAATCCCCGCCCGAGCCCCGCTGCCGGCGCTCCGGCGGTGATTTAAATAGCCTGGGGCTCCCCGCAGCGGCTGGAGCACCAGGCCCTTTAAGTCACCACCAGGGAAGCCGTACTGGACCAAACCTGATATAACACAGTCTCACCTATAAGGCAGTGAGATTTTTTGGCTCTTGAAGACCGCGTTATAGCGGGGTAGAGGTGTAACTAGAACTACAAAGAAAGGGGGAAGAAGTGAGGAAGAGAAGTGACAGTCTCCAGCATGCTTTCTCTATTAGTTCCTCATCAAGGCTTTTCATTCATTTTCCCCATCCTAACATCAGCAATTCCAACACCCGCTGCCAACCAACTGCAGTGTAGAAAATATAAATAAACTCTAAATGTCCCAACCAACTCCACTGCAAAACAAACACAAAATTGTTGGACAACATCACCCCGCCAACCAACCAACTTCATTGCAGGTAGGAGCACAGGAATTACACTAAAGCCCACCCTCCCAATCAACTTCACTGAAACCCTTCTTCCTGACCCAACCACCTACACACACACACACACACACACACACACACGCCTCTTAAAAAAAATCTGGCAGTTTAAGCTGGTTCATTAAAAAAAAAAATCTCCTTCAGCGAAAAACAAAATAGCTGCCATTTCTCATTGTTCCTTATGGGCACCACTATGGGTTTGTGGTCAATGCTTCCCTCCCTTAAAGTTTTCAAAATGGCCACAACCTCCTACAGGTGCCAGTGAGAATGAAGCCAAAGGCCAGCTTTGCTAAAAACAAACTGGAACCTCAGCCCCATAAACATTGACAGATACCGGTAAATGCCCTTCTCAAAATGGCCACCTACCTATGGGCAAGTTATGAGCTCACACTCATTGGGAACAATGGAAGATTGCAGCCATTTTGAAAGAGGGCACTTCTGTGTGGCATTCTTTGCAGCAGAATTGTCTACCCCCATTGAAGAAACTTTCCATTATGAGGAAGAATGGCAAAAAAACAAAAACAAAAAAACCCCCAAAACTCCTTAATCCTCAAATATGTCAACAGTAGCGTATGCACAAGATTTCAGTGATTTTAACTATATGGAAAGTTTGAGGCATCTGTGTTATTCTGTTATTAGCATCTTTTAGGAAAATGAAATGGTCTGACAATGGGTGCTAAGTCTTCCAAAGGATGAATTTAATAATTAATTTTAACTCAAACTAATTAAGACATTTACCTGTACTTCTTAGAAAATTAATTCAGAACTCAAAGCATGAATGCTGCAATGTAGCTGTATTAAAGGTCTATAACAAAGTGGTTGAATTCCTCCTTCTTCAACTCATGAATAATACAGAAGAAATTGACAGCTCCTACTCCAGTGCTTTAGATGGTTACATTACCTGGGCCAGATTTTCTGGCCTATTACAGCCCATTTCTGCTACCAGAGCCGTATGTTTTTTACACTCAAGTAGTCAGGATGTTGGTTTTATATTGTGTTGTTTGAACTATTCACTTAGGGTCTGACCCAAGGCACATAAAAGTCAACTTGATTTGAAACTCGCCCCAGCACAGAGTCCCAAATCCTCCCCTAATGCAGACTGGGTTCTGGATTTATTGTATTTGCAAATATATACCCCATATTCAACTGGGGATCACATACCTAAGGAACCACTTTCTTCATCATCCCCAGTTAACTTAAATCTGTATGTCTCCCAGTTCCTTACCTTTTGTTGTGTTCTTGGGGGCTTGCTTTCTTGTAATAATAAATGGTCATCGTGGGGTTAACTGGGGTTACCCAGAATATAAGGGGATGGAACCATGCTCTCATTTTCTGCTTCCTGTTTGTCAGTGGGAGTTAACCCCCCTCCACCACACACACACACAGTTTGTTGTGATGCAGTTGAATACAGCAGCAAACTCCCTGCCTGCAGTTCTGTGAGTAAAGTTTTATTTTCGTTGCACTGAACAGTCCCTTTGCAAAACTTGTATTCTCCCCTGTGTTTTTAGTGGATATTGAGTAGCAGCTGTTCCCACTAGCAGAGTCTTCAAGAGAGCAGTCCACAAAAGCTGGATAACTATAGTATGCCAGGCCTCTAGAGTTCTGCATCTCTCTTTCTTTAAATTTTGTAGTGTGCTTCCACTGCAGCTCAGCTGTGGAGAATCAAAAAGTGCTGTGCTTTTGCCTTCTTGATTTTTGCAGAAATTTTTAGCCTCTTTTCCTCCTATGATCGCATGGTGAGTTACTGTAATGCTATAAATTATCAACTGTAATTTAGTTTGACAGTATAGAAGTAACATTCACAAATTATGGGCCAAATTCTGCTGTCAGTTACCATGAGTTCAAGGGAATTATTCCCAGTTTTACATCTGTGTAGCATTGATCCGTGTTTGGTCCTGTGATTTTTGTAATCTGTGCAGACATTTGCTAGTCTTTGCAAAAAGCAACAGCACGTGGTTGCAAACTGAAACGTGGTTACTGCAACAAGGAAACATCCTGAGTTGAGTACCCTGAAAAGCAGCTATTAAACAAAACAAATACCAAACAGCTCCTGGCTTGTATTGTTCAGAACAGAAATTCGATAGGATATATGGACTACATTTTAAGGAAACACAGCTTTTTTAAATTGGTTAGTTGTGCTCCTGCTATTTGTGTGCTGTTAGTTCATGTTACTTTAAAAATGTTGTACATGCATGTTTAAATGTAACACAAAGTGCTATTTAGCAAGGGTTTAAATGCTCTTCATATACCTTTCTGTTCAGCTTTTTCTTCATGGTTCTCTGCAGATAAATTAATACAATTTTGCCTATACTCACATGATGTGGATGTATTCACATTCTCCAGTATAACACAGCCACTAGCATGGCCTGAAGACTAGGAAGTGGACTGTATGCTATTTTACTCCTTCAGATTTAAATAGTTATACCAGGTGCAAAGCAGTGGGGAATAAGGTGCAATGTGCAGAAACAGTGGGAGTGGAAAAGTACAGCATGTGCAAATTAAAGGCTGGCCTCTGTTGTTGCTCCCATTGATGTCAGTGGCAATTTTTCTATGCACTTTGTTGGGAGAAGAAATGAGCCTCTAAACTGGCCAGGTTTGCCATATGTCTATCTGTGTTCTGATGGTGTTTCTGCTGTCATATGACGCAATTACTTATTTTTAAGAAATACTGCTCTGTGTCAGCTCTAATCTAGGAGACCAACAATTTTTACACTGACCTTGGCAGTGTTCCAGGACCAGCCAACACACAAAAATGAACTAATGTGCTTTTCTTTAACATCAGCCATGCATCTTATCTTGGTCCGTTTTTTTTTCTTGAACAAATATACTGTTTTTGGAGGAAATGGACAACATGCTAGTTTATCTAGGAAATGCACTTACTGTCTTCCTACACTTGTACCTGCAGATTAAAAATTTCGGCAGCAGGGGCTGCCAGCAATTCTGGGGATGGTGGGAGGGGACTAACCAAATCCCTCCTCACCCATGCTCCCCTATGGAGCCAAGGCTTTGAGAATACATAGTTGCAGCGGACCCCTGGCAACACCATAAGGCGTAATATCCATTGTTTCATGGGGAGAAGGTAACTGAGAGAGGGATTTGGTAACTGGCAGATCCAAGTGGCACCGTGACAGCCCTGGACCAGCACATATGACCTATATTGATCAGTGGACTTCCTTTCCTCTCACTCTTGGCCCTCTGGAGTATGACCTCTGGGCGGCAGAGAGAGCAAGAAAAGCCTCCCTGGCCCAAAAATGAAAGCGGCTCCAAAGAGAGAGGGACAATTTATGTAAAGGGAGAAAGCCCATCATCTGAGGGCATTGTGAAGATAGCAAGAGAGGTGGTAAGCGGTAAGAGGTGGGCAGACACCTGCCTGAGTCCCAGCCCTGGCATTAAGCTACTGTGTGACCCTGGGCAAGTCAGTTCACCTGTCTCCCCACCTTTATCTGTCTTGTTTATTTAGATTGTAGCTGGGTGGGGCAGGGATTGTCCCATAGCCTAGCACAACGGGGCCCTGATCTTGGTTGGGGCCTCTTGACACCACTATAATACAAATACTTTTTAAAATTATCTAATAGTTTAAGGGGCAGCTTGTTATAGTCCAGGGATCGGCAACCTTTGGCACGCAGCTTGCCAGGGTAAGCCCCCTGGCGGGCCGGGCTGGTTTGTTTACCTGCTGCGTCCGCAGTTTCGGCTGATTGCTGCTCCTTCTGGTCGTGGTTCGCTGTCCCAGGCCAATGGGGGCGGCAGGAAGCGGCAGCCAGCACATGCCTCGTCCTGCACCGCTTCCCGCTGCCCGCATTGGCCTGGAGTGGCGAACTGTGGCCAGTGGGAGCCGTGATCGGCCAAACCTGCAGACATGGCAGGTAAACAAACTGGCCCGGCCCGCCATGGGACTTACCCTGTGAGCCACGGGCCAGAGGTTGCCGATCCCTGTTATAGTCTGTATGGAAATGGAGAAAAAAACAATAAAATAATAGAAAGTGAGCCCAGCGTCATTTTTACTGTGTGGTCACAGTGTCTTGTTGCATCTTCACTTTACTTGAATTGTAGGATCTTTAGGGCAGGGACCATGTGTAGGTAAGCGCTGGCAGGTCCTAGCTCAGTGGAATCTCAATCCTGGGTCTTCGGGTGCTACTGTAATAAAAATGTATAGCAACAGTTAAAGGTGCCTGTCATAACCCCCTGCTGAGTAGCTTGTAACATTCTGATAATCCACCTGTCAGGCTGACATTTTTCATACTTGGCTTTTGCCTGAAGATACGTTATTTTTGTGCAAAAGTTCAACAATTTTTTAGTGAACTTCCCCCCATTATACATTTTATATATAATATTAAAGGAACTTTTTTTTTTTTGACCAGCTTCCTAGTGGAAATGGTTAGGGGTAGAAATTTGTCTGGTAGACTAGAATCATAGAGAACTGTCTGAGTTTTCTTGTGAAAAATGACAAGATTTGGTCTAGTCAGGAGGCTTTAAAAATTGCACTTGAATGTGTAGTAAATGTTTTTGATCAAAGACAGTAGTAGCTTGAAGAGCATTCACAAGGAAGGTAGTATGCACTTTAGCATGGGCACGAGGCATGTTCCTAAGTATTAAGTAAGTTAGGTCTTCACAAAAGCCCTGCCTCATTTAAAGTGATTTTGTGTGTTGCATCAGATGGGTCTCCACAAGAGTCCTGCTTTATAGAGCAAGACTTGCAGTGATTGAAGCAAAGGCTTCTGTGAAGCCACTGGGTCACTGGGGGCTCATGACAGGGCATTCCTGTGGTGTCGAGCCAAATTGTTCCAAATGAAGCACTTTTTGTTTTTGTTGTTTTCTCCAAAGTAGGAAATTCTGTTTCCACTTTGGAGAAAAAGAACATTAACATTGCATGGTTAAGCATTGGAAAACCCAGCCTTATCTCTATTCCTTTATAATTGTTCATAAGAATGATATAAGGCCAGGTGTAAAGCTGCATAGCTCCATTGACTTGAATTTGCCCCAGGGTGGATAAAAATCAATGATTTAAAAAAAATCTGATTTTTTTTTAATTTAAATAGGTTTTTTCCCCCAAAAAAAGCATTTTATCAAAAATTCCGATCTAAAGATAGTTTTAATTAAGATACATTATAGCTCAAAGATATCTTATCATGGAATAGGGATTATAAATTCTAATTCTATAGTATGAAACAATATATTCATGTAATGTTTAAGAAAAGTTTTGTAAATGAGTTCCAATAGTTCATGGATTGGGGACCCAATATAATGGGGTTCCAGGGGCTTCTGTATAGATTATACAGGTTAATCTTTCTATCTACCCAATGGGACTCAGTGCTCAGTCTAGAACAGGGATCAGCAACCTGCCAAGTTAAGTACCCTGGTGGGCTGGGCTGGTTTGTTTACCCGCCACATCTGCAGGTTCGGCCGATCGCGGCTCCCACTGGCCGCGGTTTGCTGCTCCAGGCCAATAGGGGCTGCAGGAAGCGGCGCGGGCTGAGGGATGTGCTGGCCACCGCTTCCTGCTGCCCCATTGGCCTGGGACAGCGAACCGTGACTAGTGGGAGCCGCGATCGGCTGAACCTGTGGATGCGGCGGGTAAACAAACTGGCCCGGCCCACCAGGGTGCTTACCCTGGCGAGCCACGTGCCAAAGGTTGCCAATCCCTGGTCTAGAAGATACCATCAGAGATGCTTAATTTTGCACTTCTCAAACTGTGGATTTGTGTCTCCAGAGATAACATGCTTGTTAACAGCAAAAATGTTTTTAAACAAATACATTTATATATAGAGGTGAGAAATAAGAGACCTGAACTCTATTGTCCCTCTGCAAATTTGTGTACACAGAGTCAATCCCTTACCTCTCTCTAGAAGTGCAAAGTTTCAAAAAGTTCAATGAATAGAAGATTGTTGGGGGCGGACTAGATCTGGACAAGGAGAAGAAGTCTGGAGATAAATGTGAGAAGGGAGGGACATATGCTTGTTTTGCTAAAATAGTATATGTTTTCTGTTGAAGAAAAAAATCCAGAGTACTTAACGTTTTGTTTTAGTTAAATAAAACAATTTAAATGTCTGTCTGGTGATGTTCTCCTCCTAATACAGCATGGCAAAAAAAATCCTCCAAATATTAATGATTAACCTGTTGAATTGGAGATAGTTCGCCTCCCAATGACTTCATAAATATCTGTTTCAGTTACCTTTTGTAAATGAAATAACCAAACAATCATTCATTTTCTGATACATTATAGCTGTAAAACTAATCTGAAAAGTTTTTTCAAAATAAACCACTGTTTAAAAATGTATATTGTGTACCTTCTAAAAATGAAACCTCTATCTCCGAGTTGTGAAGGATATGTATTAAGGTTATAACAACCAACAAGAATGCACTTTTATGTAGAAAACAATGATTAAATGTATATACTTGTTCATAAGCCCAATTTTTTTTAGTAAAAAGGGGAAGCACCAGAGAAGGGGATCGGCTTATGAACAGGTGTAGAGAGGGAGAGGTGGGACACAGCCCGTCCCCCCAACAGAGGGCTCAAAGAGTGGCAGCACAGCCAGCAGAGCCAGAAGGGAAGAGGTGGGGCCAGAGTCTCTCTGTTTCTGGCCATGCTGCTCTCCCCCCAGCCTCTGAAGCAGCTACAGCTCCGGGGCTGGCAGGCTGCAGCCGTGCTGCTCAGCCCCATCCCCCAGAGCAGGCTGTGGCCGTGCCACCCGACCCGCTGGAGCATGCTGTGGCCATGCCACCTAGCCCGGCCTGCTGGAACATGCTGCGGCCATGCCACCTGGCCCGGCCTGCTGGAACATGCTGCGGCCATGCCACCTGGCCCGGCCTGCTGGAACATGCTGCGGCCATGCCGCCTGGTCTGGCCTGCTGGAGCAAGCTGTGGCCATGCTGCCCAGCGTGCCGGAGCAGCTCCAGCCAGGCCAGAGACATCCTCCGCTGGCCCTCCCCAGATAAGATGGGAAGGGATGGGATTGAGAGAGTGTGGGGGTCCTGGGCTAGGGGTCATGTGGGGGTGGTCACAGGGGTTACTCCCCTGACCCCTAGTTTCTCCCCCCCAAAATTTTTTCCCCACCAGTTGTTGTCCCAGCCCATCAGGATAAACAGCTGGCGTGCCGGGACACTTTGTTTACTTAGGTTTACCTCCGTGCCTGCGAACGCTCGAAGTAAACAAACCATCTTGGCCCACCAGCGGCATAGCCTGACGGCCCGGGAGCCAAAGTTTGCTGACCTCTGAATTATAGGGTCGGCTTATGAACGGGTCATAAAAATTTTCCATTTTTACTTATCCATCTTGTGGGGGGGTGGAGAGGGTCAGCTTATAAACGAACCGGCTTATGATCGAATATATACGGGTAAATCAATTTGACTTACATCAAATCCACCCTGATTTGCCCACAGTCTTCAATGAGATGAATGCATACTATTTCCCAGGAATAATGTTGTTGTACATTTTACTTTTCAGACATAACAAAATAAGGGAGTAAAACAGAAATCAAAGCAAGGATAAAAGAACCTGGGTACAAGCATAGCCATAAGATTACAGCAAATGTATGTAAAGTTGTGTCAAGCATAATGGGGGGGTTGGGCAGGGCTGGGCTGAGGCCAAAGATAAGAATCAATATATCTTCAGGGCTGCATTAAGTTGCATTGGTCTGTAACAGTCCTAGTGGAGGCCACTACAGTGGAAAGGTTCACCATAGTGGCACACACTCATTCTACCCCTCCAGAGTGCCCCAACATACTCCCTGTGCAGGAAGACCAGAAGAGTGTGGTGCAGAATGAGCTACACGGGTTGTATGCCACCTGGGGATTCCCAGGCTACCCACATGGGGCAGATGTAAGTCTCCTTTTCACTGCTAGCATGGCACAAAGGGGACTTACCAGGGCCAAGGATTTGTCTCTGAAGCTGTATCTGGTGTAATGGTTGGTTGTTAAGAATTGTTTTGCTCAAATTCCAGGAAGGATGATGGACTGAAATGACTATTTTTGTAAGGTCTGAGCTTTCCTTTGCGAATATACTTCAACCATTTTAGGTCAAGTAATGGTTTCTTGAGTCTTTCTTTTTCCTACACATAACTAAGGAGCATCTTGTTGCAGTCAGGGGATGTGATCTCCAATGTCACCTGTTTCTGGGCAGGAACCCTTGTCCAACTCCCTTTTGACTGGGGGGGGGGGTTAAGGCTGCGTAGTTTCCTAACATACACTATGATATCCCCAGCATGCTTGTGCATGTGTAGAACCCCTTGGGGTCAGTATGGGACCTAAATGTAGATTTTTTTTTCAAGTAGACAACCCCAGGACTCAAGATACCTGGGTTCTATTCCTAGCTCTGCCTTTGGTCTGCTGTGTGACACTTGTCACAGTGTCAGGGTAACCGTACTTATATCCCCACCTCCATGGCCCACTCCAGGTGTCCCCAGACATGTCTCAGGTCTCCAGCTTCACTTGTCTCTTGATAGGAACTCTTGTCCAACTCCTTTCTGACTGAGGGTTTTGAGGCTGCATAGGTTTCTGACTTACACTATGATATCCCCAGCAAGCCAGTCTGCCTGAAGGCCAGCACCTGTGCTTTGCTTTCTCTGAGAGAGTGTTGCCAGTAGTTACAAGTTACCACACAGCTCTTTTTATGCAGCTACACTTATTCTAAAGGTAAAAGCATTACAGAGAAAACATGTTTAATGAAAAACCAATAAATTCCTATATGGATGCTAAAAGCTTACCAGAGGTCACCCACCAGTCTTATGGGGCCCTAGTAGGTCAAAGTCCTTCCAACCCTTCCACCAAAAGTTGAGCCCCCACTTAAGACAGAAGGTCCAGTCCATTTGCTGGATCAGAAAGAGGGCCCTTTGTCGGTTCACGCTCATCCCTTTATACCAAAAGTGCTTTCTTTGTCTCTTAGTATCTGGAAAACCAAGCCACAACCAGTATATGCAAATCCCTCCAGGGAATGGTACCTCTCTAAAGTTTTTTTAGTTTCGGTGATTGACCTTAATCAGCTCTCTTCCCCCCAACACTGTTTTTAGTTCCTGAAGAAGCTGTGGTAACACTCCCCAGTGGAGTAGAAATACAATATGCTACCAAAGAGATTGCAAGCATTGCAATATTTGTCATAACCTTTCCCTTCTCGGTGCCTAGTTCACCAATCCATAACATCTTACGTGCTTGGTAAAGTGTTTTGAGATATATGGATGAAAAGCTCTATATAAGAGGTGGGTGGTATTGTTATTGTTTACTATGAACACCCAGAAATATTGCTAAAGATTATGGGAGCAGTCTGTATCTGGTAATTACAAAGAATGTATCCAGGATATGCAACCAAAATTTGGCCACTTTGGCATATATCCAAAGGATTTGGGGAAAAAGGAATCCAACTTTCCTGACTTCAGTGATAGCTGTAGGTACACATCACCTCTGATGATTAGGCCATGTTTAGTTAGGAGCCTAACTGTAGGAACCCAGGTTCCGAGACTTTGTTTTTTTTACATGTTATTGTTTCTAGTAACCTTTGGCAAGTCAAAGCTCACATGTGTCTTTACTGATTGTGTCTTTTCTCCTTGTATTTTTTCAACTTGTTTCTTGGGAATTCCTGTTCTTAAAATAAGTGGCATTTATTGTTTTGACTTGGAGAGAAACTAATGACAATCCAGGGTGTTTTTTTAAGCTTTTATGAAAGTTTGAGATTGATCTACCGTAGTCAATGACACATGTTTGCACCTGTGTCCCCTTGTGTGCAGACAGAAGGTTTATATTTGTTGTTAGACAAATATGAAGTGCTGTCATTGTTTGTTTAAAATTAAATGAACTAACTCTACAAGAGAGTAATTGATTTTGAAGAAAACTACTTGGAAGAAACTGCATTTGCAGCAATAATAATGAACTTTAAAGCTATGCTAATTTGGGGATCTAAAAACCTAAGATAGTGTCACTTTAATTGCACCTAGTATTAGCATAGTCTTTAATCCAACACACACACATGCTATTTTGGAACTAGATTGAATAATCTTCTTAATAAGATTTAATACTTATTAAAAATGCAACCTCTAACTAACCTACTATGGGATACACAAGCATAAATTGAGTAATGGATTGCTCCTATTGCTAAAACCCTTGTGCTGCTTTACCCTATCCCCTGACTACTATTTGTTACCCTTTCCCATTGTGTCACAACCTGGGCCAGATTATGGCAGTCTGAATTGCCAGGCATAACCCCAGATGAGAGCTCCATGTGACCCCACCACTGAACCATGGACTTGCCCTTAATTGGGTTGGTAAAGGCAGGGTCCCTTCCCCTTGTCCACTGTGTGGACGGGGTCCCACCACCAATCTTCAGGCAGGATGAGGTTTCCTTCAATGTTCACTTCAGGGTATTTAGGCAGGCTGGGAATCTGTCGCAGAGGAGGGAGGACTCTGCTCTCACCCATGTTAGGCAAATGATTTTGTGTGCAGAAGCCCTTACATACACCACCTAGGCTCAGCAAAACCATGATAGGATGGTATTAGCATGGGCCCTGGCACTCATAGGGAAAGTCTACACTGCAGTGTAAGCCCAGGGTTATTAGAATTCAAATGAGCAGACCCTGGGCTTATTAACCTAAGGCTCGAGTGTCTACACTAATTTGTAACCCCAGGTTAGAAATTGTTTAAACTTGGTTCCCAACCTGGGGCTCTAGCATCTACACTGCATTATATGATTGGCTGGACTCAGGCCCACATCTCAGACTTCCTAGTGTCCTCCCAAAATGTGGCCGCTCTAGCCTTTTGTTTATGGTGCAATGTGGGAAAACTTGACTGTCCACCAAACTTCACTGTCCTGAGGACAAAGTTGCCCTATGGGACTGTGGGATAGTTTTGGCAGACTCCTTGAGTGTGTCTACACTGCAAAGCAATAGAACTTGAACACCCGGGTCCCAGCTTGACTCAGGCTCAGACCCTCCATGCGCATGGGGTCCTGGAAATGAGGCCTGAGTTTGCACAATTTGTGTGTAGATGGCAGGAAAGTTAGCCATGAGCCCGAATTCGAAACCTGGGCTTACATTGCAGTGTACACATATCCCCAGAGTCCTCTGTGCTGGTGCAGTGTTATCAGCTCCCAAATCCAAAGAGCAGAGGGTTTTGGAGTAACAGCAATGGGCTAGAAACAGTATTTTATCCAATATGTAAGCTGAGATTCTGATGCCATCATGTAACGGCAGGAACCAGGTCCCTAGGAATGTACCCAAGTGCCTATGCCTTACTCCTCTATATTTCAAACAGGAGTGTAAATTTTGGAGCAGGGATCTTGTCTTTCTATTTGTTCTGTAAAGCATCTAGTACACCTTTGGGTGTGGTAAAAATAATTAATAGTGGGGGTGAAATTCTGTTCTGTTTCACTGGTGCAAATTCAGAGTATCTCCATTGACTTCTGTGGATTTACTCCACAGTTCCACCAGCATGACCAAAGCAGAATTTGACCTGATCTGTATGCTCTTTTTATAGGAAAGGCTGCTTGAAAGGATCATAGTAGCTAAGTTTGAGGCCAGGTCTACACTACCACTTACGTCAGCAAAATTTATGTTGCTCAGGGATGTGAAAAAACCATACCCCTGAGTGACATAAGTTTCATCGGCATAAGTGATAGTGGGCACAGCGTTATGTTGGTGGGAGATGCTCTCCCACCGACATAGCTACCGCTGCTCAATGGGGGTGGTTTAATTATGTCAGTGGGAGAACTCTCTCTCCCATCGGCATAGAGCGGCTACAGGAGAGATCTTACAGCAGTGCAGCTGCATTGGTTCAGCCGTGCTACAGTAAGGTCTCTAGTGTAGACATTGCCTGAGTTAGAAGCTTAAGTAATTGTACTATTGCATGCCATATAGGAGAACTAAGCACTGCAGATCTGCAGGCTGTTGGAAACAGAGCACTGCAAAGGTTACTTTGTCAAACTTAGAACCATGGGGAGGGCAATGGGCTGAATGGTTCTGTCTCTAGCAAACCCTGGTGGCTGGTCTGCTGCAGATAAAAATGAAGTTAAATCATGAGATGTGTATTATATTCTGATTTGTTTCTTTATCTGATTCGTTCTGCAGTTTGGTTTTAGATATTAAATATTCAGCAACTTGTGCTTTGTGAAAAATAGTTTATCTGCCTGCTGCAGGATGTTTAGTTCCACTGAAACCTCTTGTTGATTTGCTGAAGGTCTTTAATTGAAGTGGCCATATAATTCTGATGGTTAAGGTCGTTTCTAGTTTGGATATAGCCATGATAAATGGGTTTATTATTCATCATTATGAAATGTCTCTGAACAAAAATAGAGATTTTGGGTTGGCTCTCAATGAAGTCAAAGTCCTATCAATATATTGCCTTGTAAATGAAGAGGTCTGATTTTTTTTTAATTGTATTGATGCAATCTGATTCATAGTTCTGCAGGGATTGGATTCCTAGAGGATTATTTCACTTCTCAGTTTTATGTCTCATGCCACCTCCTGGGAAGTTTTGGTTTGTGTTTCTTAATTATTGCAGCTGTCACCAGTAGCAGCCGCTATAGGTTAGGTTACAAACACTTTCCATTACAACTCTCTGTTTTCACACACTTTTAACTTTTCACAGCAGTCTCCTTTTGATGGTCAAGTTTTCCATTTCCAGACTATGCTCAATTGTGTATTTGCTTGGAAAGTGAACAAACTCCATTCAGCCATTTTAGAGTTGTCAGAAGAAAAATAATTGTTAAAGAAATAATAGCCTAGAGGGTCACACATTTTTGTTGCTTATGGAGGCTGAGCTGTACAAACCACCAGGCTCTGACCCCCGACAACAGCAAAGCCCCCTCGCCCCCTGTGACAAATGTGGTCATGTTTTTGATCCATATGTGCATCTTAGTTTCCCTGTGTATTTGGTGCTTCTGTACTCTGAGTGTATAAGGGAATGGGGTCTGGCAGAATGTCACAGAGACGGTCTGAGTTGGAAACTGGCTGTTTAAGAAAGGCTAGCTGGAATCCACACACGAATCAAAAGAGTGGAAGGAACGATGGAAGCCCCAATGGCCAGAATATTCACACTTAATGACAGGAGACACAGGCAGGCTGAAAATAGAAGTATGGCTTTGCAGTGGAAAGGCAATGGACAGAGGTGTCATGAACCTTTGTTAAGAACTTGGCTCAGAGAGACACAAGGTATGTCTACACTACAAAATTATGTCGACCTAAGTTATGTCGACATACAGCCATTGCAGTAATTAAATTGCTTTTGCGTGTCCACAGTACTTGTGTCTGCGGTGCAAATCCTCACTACCAGCACTTGCATTGATGCAGAGAGCAGTGCATCGTGGGTAGCTATCTCACTGTGCAATTTGCTACCATCTAGCGCAGGGTGTTTTGAGATGGGTTTGCAGTGCCTCATGGGGGCAAACAAGTCGTGCAGGGGTGACTGGGAACATGATTTCAACATCTCATAATGCAGTTTTCACCATCCTATAATGTTTTGCACTTCTTTTCAAAATCCAAACACGCACATCCGCCATCTGTGTGAGAACCATGGATCCTGCACAGCTATGCACTATTGTGATGAGTATTGTGAGCACGGGAGCCTGATCCTGCAGTATTTCAGAGCCGCCAGAGGGGTCATGGGGAACATGACAATTCCTTGGAGGCTAGATTGCTGTGGTACATAAAAACAATTCCAGGTTGTTGGTGGCATTCAGAGAACAGCTGCAGACAGTGGAGCGCTGGTTCCGGGCCCAAGAAACAAGCACTTACTAGTTGGATCGCATCGTTATGCAGGTTTGGGATGATGAGCCGTGGCAGCAGAACTTGCAAACGAGTGAGACCAGGATGGGTAATGAACCATTGGAACAACTTACCAAGGGTTATGGTACATTCTCCATCACTGGGCATTTTAAAATCAAAATGGGATGTTTTTCTAAAATATGTACTCTAGTTAAAACAGGAATTACTTTGGGGAAGTTATAAGGTCTGTCAAGCAGGAGGTCAGACTACATGATCACCTTTGTCTCCACTGGCTTTAGAATCTAAGAATCAAAAATCAAGACTTTAAATAGGACTTCTGGGGTCTATTTCTGATTGTGTTTGGACTGATTTGCGGTGTACTCTTCAGCAAGTCTCTTATGGACTGAATTTCAGAAGGACTGTGCACACACAATTCACATTGGCTTTTTGTGGGGCTGCAGTGCTTCTCACCTTGGAGGATATCAGGGCATCTAGCTCATTTGTTCCTCCATTCACACCCCCACCCCCCGTAAAGTAACAGAATGCAACTTTCATCACTCTTCAATCTTGAGGAAAATAACAGGACCTAGTCCAGCAGGCTTGGAATCCGCATGTCAGAGTTTGAGGATCACCTCCACTGATAATTTTCTAAACACCTGATTATTTGCAGAATTTCTTGATTCCTCAAGAAAAGATGTGGAACAGAGATTAAAGCCCTGGTTAAACAAAGCATTTAAGCATCTGCTGTGACAGAATATACCCCTGCATTCATGTCCTACACACCTATTGTAATATTCTTTATGCAAAGTATGCCTTGTAAGGTATTTGAAAACTCCTAATTTGCTGGTCAGTATTGTCCTGATAACACACGTGTAACAACATTATATGTGAAATTATAAGATTTCCATGTATGATGATGTTAACGCATGTTCCAAATCCCACAGTCAGGTCTGTCCTAAACACAGGAAGGACTGTATGCTTGCCTTAATTTGTGTTTAAGCAGTAAACAGAGTCATCAAGCAGGGAGGGAAAACAAAGGAAAGTCAAACAAGTGAAAAAAGAGTCTTCCACATAGACTCTTTGTATGCTGAATCTCAGCTGCAAATGTTTTTCAAGAGAGGGATTGAAACAAGAAGGAGGGACAAACACCCCAACACACCCTTCTCTCTCTCCCTACCCAACTCATTCTCCACTCCTGAGAAGACAAAAGAAAACAGCTGTTGGACTTTGGGACCAGGGTCCTGACCTGAAGAGTTTCTGACCTTGCTGGAAATAGTGGTGAGAAAGTTTGCTTTGCAACTAAGATAGTTTCTTAAGTAGATTCTAGTAAGCATTTTATCTTTATAATTCTGTAACCACTTCTGATTTTTATGCCTCGTTACTAATACTCACTTAAAATCTATCTCTTTGTAGTTAAAAACAATTTGTTTTACTGTTTTATTTAATCTGGTGTGTTTAAATTGAAGTGTCTGGGTAATTATTTCAGGTAATAAGATGGTGCGTAAATCTGTTTTTCCTGTAAGGGAATATTATATTTGTACAGACTAGGAGAGGGCTAAGCAGTTACAGGGAATACATTTCTGGGGGAAGATCTGGGACTGAGGGGGTGTTAGGGTCACCCTGAACTATAACCAACGCTGGTGAGAGCCAGGGTGTAGCTGGCAGGCTGCACTTACACACAAACACTCAAGGTGTGGCTTGCATGCTGGTAGGTTGTTTGTGAACAGCCCAGGTGGGAGCTACTACAAGGCATTGTAAGGCACCCAAGGCTGCAGGGCAGGGGTGACACAGCCCCCCACTAGTCTGGATTGTGCCCCGGTATGTGTCACATGCCTAAGTGACTTGCCAGCAGTTTCATAGGGAGAGGAAAAGTGGGGACTAGAACCCCGGGTTACTGGCAGCCAGCCCTGCACTCTAATCACTAGACCACACAGGTAGCATTTCATTGTTTAAACCCATATTGGCCTTTACTTATTGCCTGTAATCTGTGCAAAATGTTTTTTTAACAATGGAAAATAAGGTAGAGGGTAGTAGCTTCCAAATCCTGTTAGACGGATGTGCCTGTTGGTTTAATTACTACCTTCAGATTCTCCAAATAGGAGCACAGAAGTGTTCTGCTTTGAAACAGAACTTAGATTTTTAAGCAGGTTTGAGAAAAGGTCCTTTAAGGAGCTAAATACTGAAGAGCCCCACTGGGGAACCAGCTAAATTTGTTTTTCCTGACATGAAAAAATTCTAGCAATAACATGTTTATTTGCTGGAAATCTAAGCGATCAGGGTGAAAACCATCTCCAGGCAGTGGTGTGCATTGTAAAGATCTATGCACAAAGGACCTGCTCTCATTGCAATGTTCTCCTGCTAGCCAGTAAATTATTACACATGTGAAACAAACTCCCCACGTAAAGGCCTCACTGCGTGAGCAAATATAACAGAACCTGTCTTCTGTACCATCTGTTACCAAGACCTCCTGTCAATAGTGAATCATTTTCTCCCCTCAACTCATTTGAGGTTCTTAGCCAGCATCCTGGGAAATGTCTGTTTGCTTTCTCTCTCTACCCAGGGTGTGAGTGAACATCACAAACTGACAATTTCTATCTCAATGAAGAGAGAGATGGAGTGAGAGAGAATGTGTCGTGCTACAGGATGAGACTGAGAGGCTGCCGGGTAGGGGTGGGGGAGAAGAGAACAGAAAAGCAGCTGACTCTATGGAAGTCTAGCCTCAGATCATTTCAGAGAAAGCAGCTGCAGGAACAGGAGCAGGACGTAAGCAAGTCCTTGGTCTGCTATGTGAGAAGCAGAGGGGGAAGGGAAGCAAAACAGCAGCTGTGTGAGACAGCCTGAGTAAAGAAGCAGCAGGGAGAAAATAACAGTAGGCTGTCAAATAATCTGCCCTGTGTAGGACACTAGTAAGAAAACAGCATTAGGTTATGAGGGAAGTCTGCCCAGGGATGCTGCTGTGGGAATGGCAGCCAGCTGCTTAAAGAGCCAAATTGCTGGAAACCATGTGAATTTCTAAGAGTCTCATTTTTTTTACACCCATGTACAATTCTTTGGTGATGGCTTCTGACTAATAGGCTAGGAAGAGGCATAACATCTCTTTGATGACAGCAACTTTAAATTGTATATTTCTGTGAACAAGAGTCCTTTTAATCACATGGCTCTAGCATGTGTCTTCACATGAACATCCTCTGAAGTGTCCATTGATGTACAGCATATCTACCAGGAGGAGCAGAATATAACCCTGTTTGAGTTTGGTTTAACTGTAGGGAGGTATAGCCACTTTCTGGGTGTAGTGTTTAAAACAGCACCAATACTTTTAAAAGAGAGGGGCATGGCATGCAAAGTGTTTAAGCCATAAAACCCTCTTGGTTATTTTTTGTGGCATAAGGCTGGGTCATTGATTTTCTCTACAGTAAATGTCTTTACTCATCCAATAATGAGTGAGGTGTGATGACTAGTCTGATAAATGACCTGCTGGGAGGGTTGATGGACATTTTTTTAAGTGAATGTTAATGCTAGTAAAGGATTCCAGATTGACAGCTCTGGAGATCAAAGTCCTCTGTTTATCTACAGAATAGGAATAACATGGTGTATTGGCAATCTGTCTCAAACCAACCACTGCAAGAGAAGGTAGTTAGTTCCGTGGCTTCTCTGCTGAGAATATCAACAAAGGTGCCAGTTTTGACTAACTCCAGTGGTGGCTTCTGTGAAGGGGTATGTGTGTGTTTGAAATATGGGATCTGAATTTAGCAGCCCATATGTTTGGATGAAAAGCACTGTTAAAGTGCCAAGATTATTTACATTGTGTTTCAAATGACTTTTTGCTGGAACTTTCTCCCTTCTCCTTCTGTCCCCCTTTTTCCAGGGGCGAAGGGGTCAATTGGTGGCCTCTCAGAAGGAAAAGTACACCTGCTGTTGAAGTTGAGCTCACTATTGTGAGAACAGAGTTGTGAAGCTTGAGCTGGTAGGTTGTTGCCTGAGTCTGCAGCCAGGGTAGCTAAAAATTGATGACTTAAAAAAATTGGATTTTTAAAATTTAAATTAGATGCAGTTTTATTTTTAAAACTAAACCTATTTAAAATTAAATTTGATATTGATCAACTATGTTAATAATTATAGTAAGTTTAGGCATTAAAATCACTGAAATTAAATAAAAAAACAATATTAAGTAGTGCAGGTTTGCTGCCAAGTTTTAAAGAAAGTCACATCACTGGCTAAGCACTGGAAAATGGAGTTTGGTAAAGTGCTAAACCAACTTTTGCCAGCAGAAGCCCCTTCTGCAAATACAGAAAATATTTTTTTTTGTTTATTTATCTAGTTCTGTGACTAGTTAATTCAAAGCTGAGAAACCAACTGGGAGTTGAAAAAGCAGTTGAAAAGTTTGTTTTTCCCCTACCCATCTATGAATAAAAATGAGATGTGAGAAAATGAAATCTCCTTGTCCCAAAATCTTGAACATAGTTACCAGAAACAACTAGTTTGTTTAATTAATTAATTAATTACAGATAATACTTCCTCTGTTTAATAAATCAGTTAGCTTTAAATATAGAACATGTTTTGATATAACTTTTTTCTTGTGTATCAGCACATTTTAAGGTAGTTTTGTTTAACTAATTAAAACAATTTAAAAATGCTGTTTTGTACACTTTTAATTGCATTTGAATTACCATCTAAATCGAGCTTGACAAAAATCACGAGTAAAAAAATAATCTAGTAAATATGCATAATTCCCCATTTTCTATCATAATAAACAGGTATAAATTTAAGAATCAGAATAAATCCAAATTAAGCTATATAATTGCTTCATTAAATGTGTGTAGATAAAGCCTTTCCTCCTGGTTTGCAAAAAGAAGCACTGCATTTAGTGTTAAAGCTATATTTAGTTGCAAATCAACATGTTTTGATGGTTGCCAACCACTGAGAATCAACTTTTCTTTAGGAAAATAACTAAAAAGTACCAATGCAAAAGAAGATTAGATTGATTTAAATTACCATTTCCTGCTTGCTAATTTAAATCATGATTACAATCAGTGATTTAAATCTCTTTGATTTAAATTAATCAACCCTGCCTGCAGCCCTGTACCTGAGCTGTTCCTGTGGCTAAGAGAGAAGAGACACCTCTCTGGCCTACCACTCTAGCTTTCAGCTCTCTCTGACTCTGCTCAGGCTTCCGGAAGCATCTAGCATGCTCAGAAGCTTTAGCAGGATCACCCTGTTACTGATAACCGAATCCTATCTGCATAGCCACTCCCATGTACCTATCATTATACTTACTTTCTTCTTCAGCTTTTATTTAATGAGCTGCCTGAGCCTGTGCTTTCATCCACTGATATTTGGTACACCTGGCCCAGCGGAAGAGCCCTTGGACTTCAGTTGAGACATGTACCTATGGAACTTCACAAATGAGTTGGCCGCCTTATCACATGTATCGCTAGTGGGGTTGCTAGGTGGATGAAAAAGAAAGGATGTAAATGTTAGTAAGGAGGGTCAAAATGGTAAATAAAACCAATAAAATATTAGCCTTCATTTGATGACAGAACTTTGAAAAAGGGACAGTCACACTAGGAAATAATTCCAAATAACTTAATTAAAAATACCTTCCAAACCTTTTCACCATTTTCCCCCCCCCGCCATAAAATACTGTATTCTCCCTAATTCTTCATCTCTTCTGGCTTCATCTTATGGAGAAGTCATAGTGCTGAATTTGGGGCATATTGGCTTTTGGTCAACACTGAGGCTATGTCTACACTACAAAATTATGTGGACCTCAGTTACTATCAACACAAGGAACAAAGTGTGCACACGCACAAGCAATGTAATAACTACAGCGGCTATCTGAGAAGCACAAGCATCTCCTGCTGCATGCCCGTCTCCTTTTCCTTTACCTTTCTCCTCTCCATTCTATCCTTGTCCATGCTGTCTGCTAGGGTAACCCTCCAGGCCCTGTGCTCGTTCTCTGATGCAGCACTGGCTTGCCGGATCTCCTGGAACATGTCATCCTGAGTTCTCTTCTCTCTCTCTCCTTATCTGGCTCAGGCAGTCCACAGGTATGGCAAGGGAGACCCTGAAGGCTGCAATGGCCGCAGCTGCAAATATAACACATAGAGGTGCCATTGTTAATGTGTTCATGTTGCAAATTGAAACTGAAGATACTGAACTCACTCCCCTTCCTCCGCAAAAGTTGTACGCACTACATTCTCACTTTTTCTTGGGATGGATAGAGCCATGGTGAGTATGGCCTTCAGGGGATGTTGGGGAAATGAGGGGGGAATAGCTTGCTTGCATGATTCTAGTGGTATAGGACAGTGGAATTGTATACTGGCACCATTATCTATGGGCAGTGATGATTTTAACTCATCTCTCCTGAGGGTAACAGAGGCAAAGAGAGCACAACTGCTGCCGGCATCTTGATGCCACTTGGGCCCATATGCTGCTAGCTTGTGTGCTGCAGTAGTGCCTGCTGAAGTAATCACTGAGTGGCATAGGAAAGTGTCCTACCATGTATGAAGAAATAAAGCATTCTTCCCCAGAAACCTTTGTCAGAGGATTGCAGAGTATGCCAATGAAAGTTTCATTGAGATCTCTAGAAAGGATTCACTGGACATCCCAGTGCAAATAAAAAACCTGGTTTACATGGCCCCCTCTGCCTAACTCTAGAGTTAAATGAAAATCAGATATCAACTCTTCCCATCTTAGTTGTTCCACTACCAGCACAAGGAAAAAGAGCAAATTAAAGATGTGTCTTGTTACTTTGGTGGTTCCATCTCTGTAACTTCAAAGCAAACAGCATACTTACCAGAGGTTCCTTCCCCTGCACCAGGCTTGACCATGCTCGACTATCTGGACTTCCTGGATTTCAGTGGAGAGAAAAATTTCTTCTGGCTCGTTACACACCTGGATCCCCTGGTCACCTGTCCCTCATACTCCTCCTCCTCTTCCTTGTCCACTTTATACTCCATGCTGTTCGTGGCAGGGGCCTGTGACTCGTACTCCTTGGAAGAAATATCCATGATGCTCTTGGAGGTGGTGGGGAGGTCTCTGCCAAGGATGGCATGCAGCTCTTTGTGAAAGCAACAGGTCTGCAGATCAGCCCTGGATCAATGGTTCGCCTCCTTGGCCTTCTGGTATGCCTGCCGCAGCTCCTTTGCTTTAACACGGCACTGCTGATAGTCCCTGTTGCAGCCCTTCTCCTGCATCCCCCAAGCAATCTGCTCATAGATGTCCACCTTTTTATGGGTAAATCGGAGGCTCCTCCCCACAGACCCAGGAGATCCAACACCTCCTGTCTACTCCAGGCACAAGTGTGTCTGTAACGTGTAGTTGACATGGTCAGCTGGGCATTTGCACACAACAGTAGAGAGCTGCTCGGTGTGCTCACTAAGCTGGGCAACCCGAAAAGGGAATTTCAATAATTCACAGGGTTTTAAAAGGGAGAGGTGGCTTCCTGTCCATCTGGCCCCTTGGCAATGAAGATCACAACAGTGACCAGAGTGGTCAGTGTGGGGCAGCTGCTGGGGGCCAGTAACAGGTTGATGTAAGTTATGCAGTGTCTACACTATCCTTGTGTCAACCTAACTATATCGACTGTGATTCTATGCCGCTTGGGAAGGTGTTGTTAGTAAGTTGGCATAGCAGGGCACTTATGTTGGCAGGAGCTGATTTTAAGTGAAAACGCGTCTACAGCTAGGTCAACGTCAACTGCCTTGCGTTAACCTAGCCGTCTAGTGGAGACCATGCCTTAGATGTAACAATCACAGCATTAAGGCTGCATTGCAGAATCACAGAAATAGGCCACTGGGGCCTGATCTTGGTACCGTTGACTTCAGTGACAGCCAGTTTTGTTCCCAGATATTAGTCTGATGTACAGTTGGATGTTCTTTGCAAAAAGTCCTATCATTAATGTAGAAGGATTGCTGTCAGTAATGTATTCCTGTCATTAATGCACCATGATTGGTGGCAGCGGCAGTGTTACTACTATGATATATCGCTATGCAAACACTACAGTTGGAACTTTGCAAAGGAGTTAGGTGCCCACATCCCATCAGGATTTTGACTTTAATTCCCGTAGGCTCGTTTGAGAAATCTCGGCCTACATGATAACCACTGTTCAACTGCATGCAAATGCACAGGTGAAAAGATTCCAGAAAAGGCTGAGCTACAGGTGATGTTAAACTGTTAATGCAGCATGCCTCAGCTGCAGCTGAAATATGACTCTGATGCTCCAAGATGTAGGTGCTGTTTCTCACCTTGTAGGGCCACTCAAATTCAATTGCAAAACATATTTTTCTGGCCATGAGTGTGTAATTCATTGTGCCTCTGTTATAGATCTTCATGCCAGTGGTTATAAACACGTTGATTCCTCTAGAGCCCCATTGGAGCTGGTACCTGTCAAACTGCTGCTCAGGGCAAAGGATGCTTTTGCTTGCTTCTCATGAGTCTAAATCTGCAATCAATAACCACTCTAAGTCCTTAAGTTGGATCCTATGGTGAAGCCATAGGGGCTGTGCCATTTTCGCCGACTTTGTGCAGGTCACTGTCAACAGCTGAAGATACGGTTGCCACATTTGTGGTACAACTCCTACCCCTTCAGTACCACAGGACATCTGGGATGATCTTGAGCCCATAAAACTGGACTGTTGGCAGTGTGTACTGAACACTTTTACAGATTTCCTAGGACAGCTACCTCAAAAAAAGACTATCCTGGGAGAACCTGAACAGGTGGCAGCAAAGGGCCCCTGGCAGTGATAGTCTTCTTGCATTTGGAGCCAGTCCCCATTCATCACTTTGCTATGCATATGCTGTCAACAGCTACAACAGAAAATTGGTGATCTCATGCCAGATACTTACTTGTGGTTTTAGTGTTTCACCACTTATGAGGGATAAATTGGTCTCCTTTTCATAGGCTTATCTTGTACATTTTGTTTCTCAAGCACCATCTTGTTTAGAAAGTTTTACTTTCATTATTTTCATTATTCCCTCAACATTTTCAAACTGAAGACATTTTGTGATCACATCCAGAATATACCTTTGCAGTTGGGAAGGTGTGGGCAGGTGGCTTGCTATCCACTTTTACCCAAGGCTACACTTTGTGTTGGCTCTAGTTCTCCTCGTACTTTTCAGCAAGCTGCTTTACTTTGGCAGCTCTTACAGTGACTTATTTTGGAGATGCCAGAAACAGCAGATGAAAAGTGCAAACATCCATTGGTGGTTGAGAGCAAGACCAATGGGCAAAGTTACAGTGGTTGCTATTATAATCTCAGCATTCACTGGCAATTATCTGTGTGTGGAATTTGAGATACTGCAGTTATTTCCTATTCTAAATATAGGGGGGATATGACATTATCTAATCTACCTAGATATTTATAAATCACCCACTTCCCATGGAATGTGGGTATCTCAGATGCTGTGATGAGGGAACTGTTGACAAATATTGGGGTTTTTTTTCTGAATTGAAGAGTAACCACTGTACATAATCAAACTCAAGTTGAAGGCATTGGAACATGTCTACAGACAATATGACTCCTCTGGCATCCATAATAAGAGCAGTGTTGCACGTTAGGAGGAACAACAACACTATCTAGATCCATTTGAAATGACACCAAATAGTGCTATTCATTTCTCAGTAATACCTAGCCATTATGTAGCACTTTTCATCAGTAGATCTCCAAGCACTTTAGCAAGAAGATCAGCATCATTATCCCCATTTTACAGATATGAAACTGAAGCACAGAGAGACATGACTTGCCCAAGGTCACCTTGCAGACATATTGGAGCATGAGCTTTCGTGGATGAATACCCATTTAGTTAAGCCCCTATACCATCAGGTAATCAGTCACAGGTGACGGAGCATATTCAGTTCAGACAGGCACATGTCGGGACTGAAAGAATACAAGGGAACATCAGAGAACTTGTGGATTGATGGAAGAATGAGTGGGGGGAAAGAGTTTGGGTTGACTGGACAAAGATGTAAGGGATGGGAAATTTGGAAATTCAGGAACATCTGTAATTTGAAAACCAGCCCCAAGATAGTGGGCATGGATTAGATGCTGCTTCAAATATACAACTCAAGCAACCCATTACTGCTTTATTAGACTTAGTTGCCTCTTGATGTTCCTCAACACTCTGCACTCAATATCCTTTTCCTGATCCCGCAGCTGGTAGTATTACCTTCTTACTATGCTTGTATTCTTGGGAACTGGATTTATATCCATAGAAATTGGACTCTGGTCCTCTCCACTCAAAATGTTACCATACTAGAGAATATGGAATCGTTTAGTGCTATTCCATTATTTCTAAGGCCTATTCTCTCTTTCCTGAGTAGTTTCCAGCCAGGTATTACTGCAGTCCAATCTCAAGGTACTCTTCTCTGTTGCTAGGCATTCTTGTGCACCTATTTTGATGTTAATCTTTTTGCATTGGCGTATGAAGATTTTATAGTTCAGGGTGTGTGACTGTTATTATTTTACCGTTCCCTGAATGTACCTCTGATCTCCATTTGTCGCTCTTCGGGTTCCAATTTAATTTCTGTCTCATCCTTTACTATCAGATACTATTACTTGCATCCCAGGTCTGTTTCTGACCTGAGTGTTCCTTAGCACCTGCCAGCTTTCCTGCTGCTCCTAGTTTAAATAATCCCCTGTCACCTTGTTGGTTTTCTAAACTAGCTGTGTTGTCGTACTTTAGTTCAGGTATAGCCCGTCTCTTCTGTATAGACTCCCTTCCTTACCCCCCAAAAATCCCCAGTACTTTTTAAATTTAAATTCCACAACTTCATGCCATCTTTTCATTCATCTATTGAAACTCCCTGTCAAGCTGACCCTGGGAGTACTCCTCTTTCAAGGGTGCTTAAAATGTATGGATAGGTGCCCTTATTGGGATTTCTTTAAATCTACTAAATATATGGCACCTGTCCATACACGCTATGCACCCTTATTACTTAAATATATCCTAAGGGCAGCAGAATAATTTATGCTAACCTGCCACCAGTAGGCCAAGCAACTGAAACTCAACTCTCCCCTTTACAACTTGCCCCCTATTTACAAATGCCTTGGGGTGAGGGTGGGGGGAGACCATCTTTGCAATGTGGTCTGAAGGCCATCAGATTCTGGCTATTTTGAACCCAGGGGGATCAAATTCCAAAGTCATGGGACCCTATTGGAAAAGGTCTACCAGCAGCCCTCATCACACCAACAGGTCTATGGCTTGACTGGCCCTGTTGATTTCAATGGTGGCAATATGGCACGGGGAGAGAGTAGATGCCATTTAGTTTCCAGGACCTCTCTTACACCTGCCTATGTCATTTGCATCAATACATACCTCAACCACCACTGGCTCCTCTATGGCACCTGGTGGGTTTATCTTGTGAGTTTTGCCACCTTCACACCCATTAGGCAAGTCACCAAACAATTTTGAGTCACCGCACCCCCAGTTATTGATATTTTTAATGATTTAGTGCTCAGTTAACCTGTATATGTCTCTATGGTAACCCTGTGGCATGGAGTGACCTCCTCAGTGTAGAAGGAATCATTAGTCTCTTCTATTGAATTAGGATTTCTCTTGGAGCTATTTGCCCTTCCAGTCCAACTTGAACTTCTCTCATCATAAGACCAACTGCCTCAACTGCATGATCAACTTCCCAGTTCTGAAGTTAGCCCACTCCAGTGTCCTAATACTTGGTCTCGCTAAATAATTTTCTCTCTCTGTGGCCCACCAGCACTACCAGCTTCAAAATAATGGGTGATTAGGTAGCCGAGTTTAAGAAGGGTATAGGTTTCATAATTTTTTTTAAAAGACAGTATTTTAGCATTAAGCAAGAAAATAGATTGAATCTGCAAGTACCTGTGAACGTAAAACTGTCATCCAGCTCAATGATTCAGAGAATCGTCATACAATTAAAAGTTTGGCATTTGAACATAACTGATCGTTTTTTGCCATGAGCAATGTAAGAATGCTGAGTCAGTGCTATCCCTATTTGCATTACAACATTCACATATTAATAATTAATACTTCTATATATTCTTCTTGCCACCCACATATTCACTTTGAATTTCTAAGCACAGATCTGACCACCCACGCATTCATCTTGAATTTTCAAGTGCACAGCACAGCTCAGCAACTATGTATTTATTTTACATTTGAAAGAACACAAATCAATACTTTCCATAGTTCTGTGGCGGGTAGGTGCATGTTAATCCAAGCTATGTGTGCAGGATACAGGCAGATGCAATATTTCTTATGGCCATAATTTTTGAAAGTGGCTACTAATTTTGGGTGCTCAACAATGTACACCTCATGGTCTCATTTTCCAAAGGTGCTATGCAGTGAAGACTCCTTTTGATTCCAGATGAAGTTATGAGTGCTCAGTATCTCTGAAAATCAGGCCCCAGTTGTCTCAAGTTATGTAGCCAAACAATTGAGGCACCTAAAATCTTGACACTTGACAAAATTAGCCTGTATGTACCAGAGCACTTGTATGTTACATTTATTCTCTTAAAGCCCATGTACTGATAGACTGACAGTAATTTTTCTTCACATGGAACATTCTCCAGAATTAAAAATCCCACTTGAAATGTACATCCAGTGTGTGCCTCTCAGAAGGTTTTCTGTTTCTTCTATGGGGACTCCCAAGTGCAGAAGTCAATCTTCTGTTTTAGTACCACATGTGGTACGTGTGCAGTATTAAGACTGAGTACAAGTGGAGTTGAGAAACCTGACATATTTACTTTTATGAGGATTTAAAATGGTCATGGCTATTTTTTGCTGGGTATGCCTGCTTCATAACAAACTATATACACTATATATGAGCAGCTCACAGCAATGTCATTCCCAAAACTAGAATCATATTTAACTGAAAGATTGAACCGTTTGATGCTTGTACAGATTTGTGTTCTCCTAATGCAGGTGGTGTGGAAGCCAGTAAATAATTAACAAGGATTTGAAGAGATCTTAATGAATGTTAGTTAGCAAGAGTCAGGCCATACTGTAACCTTAATGACGTAAGACTTGTAGGAGCAAAGATAGTGCGAGGCGACAGGACAGGAACTGTGTACAAAGTTATTACGACCTTGCAATCACTAACCAAAATGCAGGCTTGCTTTTTCTAGGATTGAGACAAATAAGATAAGCCTTTTTGCTATGTATAAACAAAATGTAGTTGTTGCTTTTTACTGTCTGTATTATTGTTAGAAATTGTCTGTAAAAGGTATAAAGGCTTGCTGTGATTGTTTACCAGTTGAGAGACCTGTCCAGGACTGGGGTGACCCTGTGTCCTATGGCACTCTCTCCCTCCATGGTAATTACTGGAGAAATTAAAGAATTTGATTTTGCTGCACCCAAACAATAAAAGCGAGAACTTAGTTTTTCTTCGACAGTGGCAACACTGATTTGAAGAATGGGAGAATTTCACTTCATGGTGCCTGATTCTCCTTTACTGCATTGACCCTGTGTAGTCACACTTGTGCCAGTCTGGTAGCACTGTAGCACTCACTGTGCTCTGGTGTGAATAACTACCACAGGGGGTATGGCATCAGTGGAGAACTGTGCTCTATGGGCTGGATTCGCAAAAGGACTTAGGCACCTAACTGCCTATTTTGGCATCTAAATCCCAGAGAGTCACAAAACTACTGCTCAGCTGCTGTCAAACCCTGTAGGCACCTAAACTCACTCGGCACCCTCAATTTTTGCAATACGAGTTCCCTCAGGACCTGTATTTTTGCAATACAAGTTCTCTAGATGCCTAAGTTTCTGACTCTGCATAAGCCCCATACCAGGCATCCAGGGGCCTATGACCCGGAACAGTTCACAAACAGGGGAATAGATAGTCCTCTGCCTAACTCGCCTGTGGGACCCGGTCCAGTAAGGGTGCTCAGAGCTGGTCTACCGGACTGGGTTCCTATAGAGAAACCTACCCTAAGGGGAGTGGGAAAGGAGGAGTTTGACCACCTCCCTCATAACTGTCAGCCTAGTGGTGAGGGTACTTATCTGGGATGTGGAAGACCCCTGATTCAAGTCCCCCCTCCACCTCAAGGGAAGAAAGGATTTGAACAGTGACCTGTAACCTCTCAGGTCTGGGCCCTGGCTGTTGGGCTAGGGCAGTGATTCTCAAACTTTTGTACTGGTGACCCCTTTCACATAGCAAGTCTCTGAGTGCGACCCCCCATATAAATTAAAAACACCTGTAAATATATTTAACACCATTATAAATGCTGGATTCAAAACGGGATCTGGGGTGGGGGCTGACAGCTCGCGACCCCCACCATGTAATAACTTTGTGACTCACTGTGCGGTCCTGACCCCCAGTTTGAAACCCCTGGGCTAGGAGCTATTCTGATGTGGGGCTCCCTTGGTCTCTCCTGTTGAAGCTGTTTTACTGTAGATTTTTTTTTTCTTTTTAAGTTATTGGAGCAGGGGGACTGGATCCTGGGTCTCTGGTGTGAGTGTTCTAACTCCTATGCTACAGAGTCTCTCATTGCTTAAAAAACACCATCACACCACCAACAAACCCCCACCAAACAGCATAGGTACCTAAAGCCAAGAGACGGTTTGCATCTGAGGACCCCAAGTGGAGAGAGATGCACCCCTGCAGCCTGGGCTGATGCACCCATCTCTGAGAGCGGGGCCGGGCTTTACACACACCTCTCAGTTTGGCATCTTCCATTAGCTAGCTTAGGCAAGGAGCCACCTATTGTGCCATTTTTTTGTGAATTCCATTCTCAGGCACTTGTCAGTCTACATGCATTGTAAAGGGCACCTAACCCAGGCTTTGTGAATCCCAGTGATTTTTTTCCAAGCACCTAAAATTAGACGTGGCAATGCTCATCATCCCCATGCCTCCGCTTCTTTGTGAGCCTAGCCCTATCTGTATATTCTGGACAAGGGAGGAGGACAGGCCCTCAGAAATATTGCCTTCTCTGTTGACCATGCTGTTTCATTTCTCTCTCCATCTTTCTTCTCTGATCCCGGAGTCCTGATGCTTTGCAGGATGCAGAGAAATCTTGCACCAGAGAATGTGCTTGAAAGATTGTCCCCTCTCTCTCCTCCCCTCTTTCTGGATAGCATCTGCCTTTCACACTGTGACCTTGCTGAGTTATTAATGTGCCATGGTCTCCCAATTAAAATATCCTGTTACAAGTCAGGTGTCCCATCAGGGATACAATGACTGAAAGAAGGTAAAATATGGAAGAATATGTTTCACGTCAGTGGAAGTGGCAGAGGCAGGAGATGAATTGGATTCCTTTTAGATGAATCTTTTATGGATCAGCAGATTTATTCAAAGTTATTTAAAAAGCAGTTAACATTCCATTAGCAACAAACTGCGATCTGTGTCAGCAGTAAGACACTGTTCAGTCATTTATTTTAGGGTGAGATGTCTCTGCAGGGAGAAATGCAAGTATTAAATCTCTCTTGCAGGCAGATAAATACCAAGGCAAAACCAGGGAGTTTATCTTTTTGACTCTAAATGTTAGACCTGCCTGTTAAGGTCTTATTTACATATGTTGTTTTTTTTAAGTTGCTTACTCTATGCGAGTGAAAAAGCAAAGTTACTATTTTCAAGATAGTTCAGGTTTGTGATCAATTTTTTTTTAAATATACAGATTTGCCTGCTGCAGTGTCATTTCACTCAAGCTGGAACATTGTTGGCTCAGCATTATATCCTCTGCAAACCCAGCTTGGATCCCAAAGACCTTTTTCAGAATAATACCTTCCCCAGGTGCCTTAAAAGCGAGCTCTTTGTGGACCCGTGCACTGATGTGCTCTTTCCCTGATCCCCACCCCATTTGGCAGTCTTTATCTCTTCAAATCTCCTTACTCAGGCAAAATCTACACTGAAATGGGTGGCAGTTTTGTCTCAGTAAGGTTTGCCAAATTTGGATCTGAATGTTCTTTGAGGAGTGTCCCTGTGGGTGCTCCACTTTAGGTGTCTTGGTGCCCCGTGCTTGTAATCGGAGATTTGTAGTAGCAGTGTTCCGGTTGGCTGTGCACACATGGCCGCCATCTCACGCCATCCCGAGTGGCTACTTAGCATGCACAGCCAACCATCCCTCAGTTCCTTCTCTACCTCCTTTGGCTTGAGTCAGAGCGACAGCAGCACTCCCGTCTAAATTGCTTATATTCCCACTTTTATTTATCCCTTTTGTCGGTTTTCGTCCATTCCCTATCCTTATTTACCCACTTAAAAAAAAATTGTTAGCTTCCCCCCACCACCGGCGGGTCTCCACCAACGGTGACTGAACTATGGCTGTTTCTCTGTAGCCCTGAAACTCCTCAGGCATGCCTGGCTCCCCCGGCCTTAAACGCTGCCTGACTTGCAGGCTATCAATTCCTGTATTGGATGGTCATGCTCAGTGCATTATCTACCAGGACACTGAAAGCCAGGGACCTCCAACTAAAATTATTAATGATGGAGAAATCCCTCAGGCCAGCCTCTGGCCCAGAGTCCAGAAGTCCTCCTGGCCAATGGTCTCCAGCAACAGCCTCAGACAAGGGCTCCACCCAAACCATGGCTAAAGAACCTGCACCTAGGAAAGCCACCAAATGTCAGTCGCAGTCATCACCACAAAGATCCCCCTAAAAAGAAGCGGTCTCCTGGCGAAAAATCTGCCCTGGTACCAATGGGACCAAGAGACACTGGGAACGTCCAGTACCGAGATGTCCCAAGGAGCCAAGGCACCGACGTGGCCAGGCTCTCACTCAGGTGCACAAGCTAAAGATAAGCTCCCTAGCTCGGCACCAACAGTGCTGAAGAATGCCTCAGCACCGGCTAGTGTAATGGTGCCACCTGCTGCATATACACAGCCTCACAGGATCTCGGCAGCAGCAGAGCATACTATGCTGCCATCCACGGCACCGAGCTTCCCGGTACCACAACCCTTCACAAGACAGGCGGACCTGGCAATCTCCTGCACGCCGGGAACACACCTCTTTGGCACTGACGGTATCCCAGTCAGACCAGGACCAACCCGAACAGGCACTCCTAGCAGATCTGCACCTCCATTATCTAGCGATGAGGATGAAAAGGACGATTCAGGTCTTTATACACCTCGTCATTCCTCCCCAAAACCGGGACCCTCTCACCAACAACCAACTATGCAAGGGCAAAGTTGGCAGGCACAACCATGGATACCACCACCAGTTATGTCACCCAATTGGCCATAGTGGGACATCTACAGAGCCCAAAATCTTAAACTCCCCAACCCACCAGCATCAAACACCACCCAGTCCCCTTCACCCACGAACCCACCACCATTGGAGACCAAGGAGGAAGAGGCGGGGAGCCAGAAGAAGCTTCTGAAGGTGATACATTGCCACTCACCCATATTTCGTCCCTGGACGAAACAATTATACCACCACCTCCCACCACAGGAGTTGAATAAGTCCTGGAAGGACTTGAAATCATAAGAGTTGCAGAATCCCTGGACATCTCTTTAGCAGAGCTGTCAGAGACCCAGCACAAACTTACTGACATCTTGCAGGCATCCCCATCAGCAAAGATAGCTCTGCCCATTAACTCAGTCTTAATGGACCCTGCAAAGACAATATGGCAGACACCTGGCACTGTCCCACCATCCTGTAAATGCTTGGACAGAAAATACTATGTACCAGCAAAAGGAGCTGAGTTCCTATTCACTTATCCAGCTCCTAATTCACTGGTCGTAGAGGAGGTGCACTGAAGGGGAAAACAACCCCAGTCAAAAACTACACCTTATGACAAGGACTGGAAAATACTTGACCTCTTTGGATGCAAATCTTACTCCTCACCTCATTGTAATTTCATATAGCAAATTATTCATCTTAGCAAAGTAGTTCTACAACTTGTTCAACAAATTGATCAACTACCAGAGGAAGCAAAGGAACAATACAAAGCCAACGCTGAAGAGGGCTCCTTAATTGCCAGAACAGCCCTGCAAGCCTCCCTCGACTCTGCCAACATGGCAGCCCGATCCATAGCCACGTCAATTGTAATGCATCAAGCATCATGGCTTCCCCTCTTTGGATTCCCTAGAGAATTACAAGCCACAGTTGAGGATGTGCCCTTTGAGGGCCAAAAACTATTTGCTGAGAGCACAGATGCATCTCTTCATACCTTAAAGGATTCATGAACAACCTTGAAGACCTTGGGTATTTATGTTCCCCCGAACAAGAAATTCTATACCCAAAGATTCCATCCTGCCCTGTACTCCCCACCCCAGAAACAATTTGATCAACGCTGCAAGCAATAACAAGTGAGGCACAGGCAGAACTAGGATCAACCTGCCACATCTCAATCTTCAACATCCCATCAGTCATTTGGAAGTATTAGTCGAGGGCTCGAGACCTCTGCCTTCTCCTTTGCCAGATTATCAGATGACCTCCAGTCTCTTTGGAGACTGTCTGCTATCGCACTACCCAGAACAACATCACTACAGACAAATGGTTGCTGAAAATCATCCAGAAGGGTTACTCTAGCCCATGTATTTCTACTTCCCCTACCCACCCACCTTCCTCGTCCCTTTTCAGGGACCCCTCTCACAAGACCCTGTTGCAGCAGGAAATAAACCATCTCCTGCAACTAGGAGCCATGGAAATATTACCATTCCAACACAAGGGAAGAGGGCTTTATTCCAGTTATTTTCTCACACAGAAAAAGAACGGCGGATGGAGACCCATTCTGGACTTACGCAGACTCAACAAGTTTGTACTGATGCAATGCTTTAAAATGGTAACCCTGGCAACCATAATCCCAGAATTAAAGAAAGGAGATAGGCATTTTGTAGGTCGAGGAATGAGAGCCAACTTTCATGTCACCATTCATCCAGCGCACAGAAGATTCCTTTGCTTCACACTAGGCCATCAACATTACCAGTACAAAGTGCTACCCTTCGGATTATCAACAGCCCCAAGGGTATTCTCCGAGGTCCGAGCCGTCGCCGCAACTCGCCTGCGCAGGCTAGGATTAATGATCTTCCCATACTTGGACGACTGCCTTATAAGAGCACCAACTCAGCACATGGCAGTACAAGCCATACAAATTACTATAACCCTCCTCACCAACCTAGGGTTTAAAATAAACGTTCAAAAGTCCACCTTGGTCCCGGTCCAGCAACTAGAGTTTATAGGGGCCTATCTCGAGTGCCTCTCAGCACAAGCAAGACTACCCCAAACAGCAATTCCTCAACCTAACCAGACTGATAACGGTCACAGACATCCCCCAAACGTCCACCAGGCCCCGCCAAGCGACTCCTTCCCCTCCCTCCCAGTGCCTCCCGCCTGCTGCGATCAGCTGTTCTGCAACATGTAAGAGGCCCTGGGGGGGAGGAACGGGGTTGGGGCACGCTTGAGGGAGAAGGCAGAACTGGGTGGGAAGAGGCAGCAGAGGGACTTGGGAGAAGGGGTGGGCGAGGCTGGGGGTAGAGTGGGGGTGGGAAGAGGCAGGGCAGGGTGGGGGTTTGGGGGAAGAGGGTGGGTGTGGACAGGTCCTGGGGCAGAATGGGGAATTGAGCACCCCTGGGGCCTGGAGGAAGCCGGCAGCTATGAAATGTCATTTTCACTGTGATTTTGGCATTCTAATCCTCTCTTTCTCTTATGCAGTGATTGGTCTGTTGCTGCCTCTTGCAGGGCTGCAGATAGTTATGAAAATACAGCCTTTCTAGTTTGTACAGTTGGGTCGTTTGTTCGAATGGTTTTAGATCTGTAATCTCAAAGCATTTGTTCAAGTGAATTGATATTTTCTGTTGCTATTTGTGGTGTCCTGAGAGGCCAGATGTTGAGCCTGGGGTATCACACACATGTATTAGTCAGGAAAAAGAAGTTGTGATGCCAGTTCCTTTACCTGGACACATTGAAAGTGTATTTTTAGTGTCTTGAAAAGGCTAACTGTTGCATGCACAGACACACTTTGTGGGTGGTGTTGCAAATCTATTTGAGTCAATATTTTATTTGCCCTGATAAGGGCTATAAACCCTAATGCTTCAGGGCGTAAGTCGACTACTAAATGATGGAGGTTAGGAAGAAAGTTGTTCTAAGACTTTTTTCCATAATTGTTCACGATGAAGCGTCTTGCATCTTGCTCATCTTGCAGCTTGCAAGTGCTGGCCCTTGACAAGCTACTGGACTAGGTGGACCAGTAGTCCAATCTGGTATGGCAATTCCTATGTTTCCTAAGGTGATTCCTGTACAGTTACCAGGGACACTTCTCAGTTAGTCTTAATTTATGTAATACATATTTCATGTCTTCCTATGAATTGTTTTATGCAGTGTTGTGGTAGCTGTGTTGGTTCCAGGGTATTAGAGAGACAAAGTGGGTGAGGCAAATCTTTTATTGGACCAGCTCTCACCAACAGGAGCTGCTCCAATAAAACATTACCTCACCCACCCTGACTAAATTGTTTGTCAACCAGAAGTTGTTGTCATTTGTTGTAAGATCTAGGATTTGCTTGTGTGGCAAGGTGCACAGATACCATGGTGATGGGGGCTATATTTATGTTCTTACAATGATTTGAGAGAGAAGAAGGGGGAATCTTAGGCCTGGTCTACACTAGGGGGCGTGGTCGATGTAAGATATGCACTTCAGCTACGGGAATAGTGTAGCTGAAGTCGACGTATCTTATTTTGAATTACCTCCCATCCTCACGGCCCAGGATCGACGGCCGCAGCTCCCCCTGTCGACTCCGCTACCACCACTCGCCCTGGTGGAGTTCCGGAGTCGACGGGAGCGCGTTCGGGGATCGATATATCGCGTCTAGATGAGACACAATATATGGATCCCCAATAAATCGATCGCTACCCGCCGATCCGGTGGGTAGTGTAGACATACATTAATCTTACAGTCTAAGCTTTACAAGATGTCTGCTTGAGGAACAAGAACGATTTCAGACCATATTTTGTGACGAAGAAGCAAGTGTAGGCTTTGATTTTGGGATGATGATGATTTCTCCAGGCATCTGTTAATCCAAGCGCCTTCATTGAGTCACTGAATCTTTCAGAGGCCTTATCTTGTGAAAGAGTGTGAAATGACTGGCCTGTAGTAGAATTTAAGTGCATCATTTAAATCTCCTTATGTTTGATGGCATATTGAGTTGTGACACATATTAGGTAGTTCCTTTACAATATTTGAAGGATCAGAGGGGTAGCCGTGTTAGTCTGGTTCTGTAGAAGCAGCAAAGAATCCTGTGGCACCTTATAGACTAACAGACGTTTTGCAGCATGAGCTTTCGTGGGTGAATACCCACTTCTTCGGATGCAAGACCCACTTGCATCCGAAGAAGTGGGTATTCACCCACGAAAGCTCATGCTGCAAAACGTCTGTTAGTCTATAAGGTGCCACAGGATTCTTTGCTGCTTCTAATATTTGAAGGATCTGCATCTGAGGTATAAATATTTAGTAATGAGACCTTTCTTTTGATTTCCCCTGATAGTATTCTGCTATCTGAATTGTTCGTTTAAGTTATGGGTGATTCAAGGGATGCGCTTTTGTTAATAAGAATTACACTGCCTGCTTTTAATTATTAGATTTTGAATGCAAAGAGTTGGAAACCTGATGTGTCCAATACCCCTTTGAGATTTTAATGGTCTTGAGTGATCAAATATTTCTTACACAGACACACATTCCCCCTATGGCTAGACTGAATCTTTACATATATTAAGATGGGTTTGTGAGCTATTCCTTCTTTCACTCTCTTGTCCTTCTAAAGGGGAGCTGAAGATGAGAAGAGTAACAGCCAAAGTAAAGCACTTTATCCTGTCCTTTATCTTCGGCAGGTCTTTGGCACTGCTTGCTTGTAATGGGTGGAGGTGGTATTGAAGAGTTTGGAGCTGTCACTCTTACCCTGTTAGATTATTGTTGTAATACTATACATGAGCTGTGAGACATTGCATCTTCCTCCTCCTTAGAAAGAATTCTTTGGAAAGACTTTTCTACTGTAGGTCTCCTTTCAGGACAAATCACGTTTCTAACACTACCCTATAACAGAGGTAGTTCTTGAGGACTTCTTTCCTTAGCCCTGAACCTCTACAGCAATTGCTCTTTGGGGCCATCTAGCTCCAAATTTTTGCTTGTATTCTTACAGTGGTAGGTCTAATGGCTCTGGGTCAGGCTCTCCAACCTGAAGCAGCATTTTTTGTGTCATTTCAGGTGCCAGTTTCCTTTTAACAACCTTTACCATGACAAAGCCAAGTTGGCCTAGTCAAAGACTTTATAGAGTGCTTCTAACAAGTAATACTGATCTACCCAGAAAACCTTCTGGCACCCTTTCCGGGGATTACGATGTACAATACTAAGACACTTGTAAACACTAGTGGCATCACATTTCTTGATTATATACAGAGGAAAGTAGTCCCTTTTTGTTACCAAGAGCTAATTTTTATCACATCACCTCTGGACGTAGAAAACATGAAGCCGGGAAGTGTAAGGAAACATTATTAATATAGCAACAGTCTATCAATCATATTGTGGATGCTACCAGAATACAAATGATCTATCTCAAGGGGCCCCAACACGGTGCCCGCTGGCACCATGGCGCCCACGGGGGCATCTTAATGCACCCACGTCCTGGCCCCCGGGAGAGCACCCGGTGAAATGCCGCAGTGGCATTTTGGCGGGGACGCCTCTCGATGACGACGTTTGTCGCCAAGTGATGTCATCGAGAGGCGTCGCTCCCGAATTTCGGCAGCGACATCTCTCGATGACGACGCTTGCCGTCAAGTGAAATCATCGAGAGGCGTCGCCCCCGAATTTCGGCGGGGACGCCTCTCGCTGACGCCGCTTGTCGATGGCAAGCAACGTCATCGAGAGGCATTGGCGGCATTTCGGCGGGTGCTCCACCGCCGCAGTGGTCCTTCGGCTGGTGCCCGCCAGCCAAAAAGGTTGGGGACCACTGATCTATCTGTTGAAAAAAAGTTGCCCTCAGTTCTTTCACTCTGTTAGATACTATGACAAGTAACATCAAGCAAGGCAAATGGCTGATTGTGTGTAACCCATGAGTGAATTTGAATATGTGGAAAATCTATAAACTAGTTCAGGGTTCCCAGGAAGGAAATTTTAATGTTAGTACAAAATGTATTAAACTGAAACACTGTATAGAACATAGCTGTGAGGTCATCTTTATGGTCTGTGTGTGTGTATGATGGTGCTTATGCCATATGTACAGATTAGACCTGTTAGATAAACACCACATGTTTACAAAATAATCATAGAATCAGTTCCTTTATTTCTGTAATCCTGGCGTGAACTGCATTTATTTTCACCTTTGATTACCTCATCTGCACTTTGCCCACTAATCCATCTCTGCCAGGATTACATTTTCACACACTTTGAATATCTTGCAAACAGCTGTCATTTAAAAAAAATGTTTTGCTCAGGTAAAAGCAGGCCTTGAAAAAGACCAATAATCAGTCCCGAATAATGGAATTAAAATTCCAGTCTCTCCCTTCCCAACATACACTTGTTTTATTTTACTACAGTGACATATCTTTCCAAATGAGATATAGGGCAGGTCTACACTGCAGGCAGGAGCGGTGCCAGAGTTTCTGGCGCCCTAGGCAGAATTCAGGGGGCGGCATTTTGTGCGAGCTTCCGGTTCCACTCCCATTGCGCCGCCGAAGAAGGACCCTCCGCCGAAATGCCGCAGGCGACAGCGGCAGTCATTGAGCTGCTCAATTACCTGCTGCTGTTTTCTGCGGCACGTTGGCAGAAGGTCCTTCTTCGGCGGCTAGACGGGAGCGGAATCAGAAGCTCCCACGCGCCCCGTGGGGAGTGCACAAAATGCCGCCTCCCGAATCCTGGTGCCCTAGGCGACCACCTAGGGTCGCCTAATGGAAGCACCGGCCCTGACTGTGGGGTTAAGTCAACCTACGTTGCGCAACTCCAGCTACGTGAATAATGTAGCTGGTATCAATGTACCTTAGGTCGACTTACTGCGGTGTCTACTTGCGCTGGGTCAATGGGAGAAACTCTCCCGTTGTCTTACCTTATGCTTCTCGTTCCGGTGGAGTACCGGAGATGAGAGGAGCGTGATTGGCGGTTGATTTAGTGGGTCTTCACTAAACCCGCTAAATCAACCCCTCCCCTGCAGTGGATTGACCGCTGCAGCGTCGATCCACTGGTAAGTGGAGACAAGCCCATAGCAACACCTCTAGGCCTGGCAGCTCATGAGATATTGTACCTCAGAACTTCAACATCTTTTTATAAATACAAAAAATATTTTAGATACATTTTAGCAGTACTAATTTCTCTTCTTCTACCTTTACATTTGAATTCACAGGGCCAGAGTCTAGTCTATGCTTATGTAACTTATGGTCTTCAGTGGAGTTACTCTTGATTTTATACTGGTATCCTGTCAGAATCAGGCCCACTGTATTTAAGACCGAGGGATTAAAAAGTAGTAATAACTATTATATAACAGTCTAAAACTTTTTCATAAGAGCATTTCTGTAAAATATGTGGCATAAACAAAACACATTTAGCATATCGTGGTAAAAGGATTTTATTGGTGCTTTTTTGCACTGACCTACATAAGTCTTTTACAGTTTCACCAGCCCTGAGTAATGATGGCCATTCCATACATGGGCCAGTAAAACACATACAATTGCCACATCATTTTGTATTCTGTATCTAAATCATACCATTGAAAACAAGGGAATAGTTACAATTAGCAGTCTATTAAGTCTTGATAGTGCATATGAATAAAGAAAGCCCTTGAAGACTCGAGGTCACTTGCCAAATTGTTTCTTTCAAACAAAGATTACATGGACGTCCTCTCCCACGTTATATCCAGGTGCAAAGACAATCTACACACTGCAACACCAAACTCTTTCTTTAACTAATCATTCTTGACTATACATGGAAGTACAGCATGACTGACAGTTCTAGTTTAATAAAGGAAATAAAATCTGAACAGCCATCCTCACTAATTTTTCATGTAGTTTTGATTTTGGAATTAGTACAGTATGTTTTGAATGGATGTGTAGAAAGTTTGCTTAACACTGTGAGGTAAGTTTTACTTCCTGTTTACCGCTCTTCCACTTCCCCCCCCCCCTCTTGTTTTTTGTGTGTAGTAATCTAACCTTGGCTTGTATAATGCAGAGAGATTTAAATTCAGTGAAATACTTCACATTTTCCAAAGCATTAGAATCGGAAAACCATTCAGGCTATGATCATATGCTGTGTGAACCACTTTAACTTTATCAGACTGCTGCAAACTCTGTGTAAGTGATTTATCTTGAAAGAAATCAGAGGCTGACTTGTTTACTTTTGCGTGGACATAGTGTTGAGTGATTGACAGAGCACTATGTGCAAAACTGTAGTGTCTCCTATTAAAACCTTACTAAAACTGTGAAGTGCTTTAGTAAGCCCAGCATTAGCCCAAAGCCCCAAAACCTTACGTCTTTTTCCAAATCTGTTTTGCCCAAATTAAAGGAACTCACTGCTATGCTATAAAGCAATTTGTATGATACATTTCATATTTAAAAACCTCCTTGTACACATTTAAAATCCTTCTGTATTTTCCACTGAAAAAAATAATATGCATCTATTTTAACATTCATAAAAACCCAAACTTCAGGTAAACTTAAGATAAATTCTTATAATAGACAAACCCTTAAAACCTAATCCAAGGCACGTTAATTTTATGAGTAAAGGTAAGAAACTTCAAATCCTACATCTGGTTGAGAAAGGAACATCTTAAAGTTCCAGAAAAGAAACAGTTTTCACCAGAAACACTCTAATTTTTTACTGTAAGTGTGCTACCAAACAAACAATATTGAACTAACCTCGACGGTTAGGGGCCCTTTTTCATCAGACAGACCTTTCTTCAAGACAGAAAGAAATACATTTAGTTCCCCATTGCCACCATCAAAGCAGGATGGTCTTAAAATATCAAGACATTATATATAATTTTAAAATAAGTCTTCCTTGGGTCTTTATAAAAGATTACTTTTCCACAGATGGTAAATTAAGACCAGTATAGTTTTATTTTGTTCTTAAGACCAGCGGTGCACCTTTGACAGGAGAGGATACGCCAGTGGTAATTAGCTTCAGATTTTCACGTAAAAAGTTGCGCTGTCGAACTGTGGCTGACCTCATGTAACCACTAGTAGAAACTACTTTTGCTGATGCAGTAGGTGGTGTGGTCTGTGGAATCAGCCCATTGATCTCGTATGTCCATTGCATTGACGCTGTCTGAAAACAAAGAGGAGAGATCTGATATAAAGCAGTCATGGCCTAATACTTTGAAATATGTAATAGCTATTTAACACAATGCTTTTAATTAGAAAGCCATTTGTTGTTCTCCATGTAGGGTGCCTGAAAGTCACAAAACCAGAACTGCACCCACAGAGGAAAAAAACCATCATCATGTAAAACTAGGAAGAGCAATTGATTTTATGAGCTAAGGGTAGTGCACTAAAAAAGACACACAGCCTACCCCTCTAGGTGATCTACACGTTTCTTTTTATAGTGAATAACAGTCATGTATGTTCTTTTGAAAGAGCTATTTCACAGCATGATGTGAATGAAAGGAATGAATGGGTCGCTAGTTTTATTTATACACTAGAATTTAATTGTGGCTCTTGTAATAAATGATATTCTAAGTTTTGATGACTAGTTGGGTCAAGATAGTTAATACATTGAGTCCTACTTTTGTAGTTATGTTATGGAAAGTGGAACTATGGACTCATATTGCAAACTCTAGTTTAGGACTCTTTACATGAATTGAACATGACATTCTTTACTTCCTTAATGTATATTTCTATGTAGGCAGCAGTGACCCAGCCAGGCATCATCTAGTTGTGTAGTATATATTTCTGTGTCCAATCGGCAGTCATCTCCTGTAGTGCTTGTGTTTATTAAGTCAGCATGGTTCTTGCTGTCATCCCATATATGTATGCTCAAACAGCATTGATCATGTGGTTAATTGCCTCTTATAGGCATTGATCATGTAGTTAGTTTATTCTTATGTGCATGTCAAAGCTTAAGTGCTCTCTTATCTCCTATACCTATCTGTGACTATCAAGGCAGAATTATGATTGCAGTCATTTCCTGTATGTATTTGTCTGGCTAGGCAGGATCTTGCAGTCATTTCTTCAATATCTGTGCCTAAACTGCCTTAATTTTTAGAGGCATTCCCTCCCTCTGAGTCATTTTAGTACTATCCTTCCTGTCATTACATGTGTGTGTGCACGCATACAGTAAGCATCTTTCAATTATTTCCCCTGCAACTAATTGCCCTTAAACTCAAGCCTGGATTACTACAAAATGTCTTAATTGTGAGTTCTTCTAATAGGGTTGGAATAGTGTGACCAGGCTCTGCACCAGGCTAAAAGAATGGCCTGGTGCAGAGCCTGGTGTAGATGATAGTCCCCCTTTCTCTCTGCTTTGTGATCTATGGCTGCAGTAACACCTACATAGCTGCTTTGGGGGAAAGGAGGGCAGTAACCAGGGATTGTAACATGTCTCCCTCTCCCCTACTCCCCCAAAAAAGAGAAAATAAGATGATATAGAATCTTCTCCTCTCTCCCACTTCCAGTAACAAGGGTTTTATTACTAAAGATAATTAACATTTATATAGTACTTTATGCATTTACTGTGCTGAACAAGCATTAAATGATCCTCACCACACCATTTAGATGATATAAATAGGCTTGGAAGGATTAGATTTTTATCTGTAAATGTTGATTTCACCCAACAAACACAAACCACCAAAAAAAGAAATTTCCATTGATAACAAAGGAAATTTACAGAGTGGCAAAGTAACAAAAATGCTGCTTGAGAATTTACTAGCCTTTGATTTAAGGATAACATGGGGGAGGTAATATATTTTATTTTTTATGATCGTTTGATTTAAGAATATTTATTTTGTATAGTTAGATGTGATCCTGGCAATTTGTGTTTTTAAAGTTTTAACTTTTTTTGAATCTGTCTGTCTGCTGTCATTAAATAATTGTCTGACACCTCCCATAATTTCCAAAACCGAGAATTGGGTAGATTGCATTCCCTAAGGAACTCAGAAGATCAATGTCAGAATCAGACTTAGAACTCAAGTGTTACTCCCAATTTTATGCTGATTCCACTAGACTATGCTGCTTGTAGGACAGCCTGCTTCATTAGCTGTGTAGCCTATGCAGTCTTCCTACCATGGGCATTGTTGGAGGACTTTTGACAGCTGTATAGTGTCTGTGCTCCAGGATTGGGCATGCTTTCTTTCCTTAGATCTGAGTAGGATTCCCCAGCCTCAATTTGACCCAAAATATAAAATAAATAAAACCCTCATACCAAACATGGATCATCCAATACATATGTGATCAAACGTTCCCAGAGTATGCAATGTTAATTTCTATAATTATTTAATGAATATGGCCTGGATAAACCACTACAAAATAAACTAAGAGGAATATTAGGTCTTCTCCATCTCTCATTTCCACTACAAGCATCCCATGTTTGCAACGATACACATGAAGACAATTAGAGGGATGTGAGAAGTGGGGCACACAAAAAGATATTTATCTGTTTCTAGTTTGTCATCAGTCTTATGGTTTGCTGTTCATAACAGATTTCAGATATCAATAATTTTTAGCTCTAGAGTCAATGCAATAATACTTCCCCATGACATTAACTGCCATCCTGCTACTGCTGAAGTATATATTAGATGTGACTTGCAATTATTTGCTTGTGTTCCTATCACAGATAACTAGTGTACACAGGTTCCAGGGCATTCGAATGTATGTTTTTTGGGGCAGGAGCTGTCATTTATAATATGGTTGTACAGCTCAACCCAGTTGTGACTTCTAGATGCTACTACAATATAAAATATTTAATGTTAATCCTCCTTTTTATGAAAATAATCTCCAAAATTAAACAAGAAGCTTAACTGCAAATGTGTTTTATCTATGCTCAAAAACTTGTCTCTCTCACCAACAGAAGTTGTTCCAAACAAAGATATTACCTCACCCACCTTGTCTCACTAAGAGAGGAAGCAGCCTCTCCTGCTGAGTCTTTAATATCAGAACACCTTTCCATTTATAGGGAATGGTTTTTTGAAAATGGTTGGCTTTAAAATTAGCACTCTTGACTTTACATGAGGTGTTAAATTAATGCTAAACAGAATTACTCTGCAAAAGTCACGATATTTCTGGGATATACAAACACCAAAATAAAGCGTAAGATCATTAGATCTTTCATCATGCATGTATAATATTTTTTTAAATAACCCCTCATTATCATTCTACTAAAATCTGAATCAAAACCTAATTTTATATTGTGTTATTATATATAACAAACTGATTAGTTAATCCTTATTCTAAACCCTATTTAATACTATACATTGATGGACCTGCCTTCATTTTCTGAGAAGATAAATGCAGTCAAGAGCAGGTGCTGACAAAGCCAGCACCAGGACCTTATATCCAAAGATAACTGTCATTTTTAAACAGAAATTTTCCTCTGTGGTTAGCTAATTGCCTTATTAATTCCAGCAGAAGGTGAAATGGTTTCTCTTTCTTCATTATGTCAGATTAACAATTTAGTTTGAAGAAAATTTAACCTCAGGATCATACTCTGTGTGCATGATTCATTAAACATTTCAAGGCTGGAGAAAAGATCTGATAGGCTGGAGCAACTAAAATTTACACTGAGGTACAGAGTTGCTAAGAAATCATTCCTGCTCATAAAATCCATATGTGATGTAATTTTACAGTCTGTAGTATTCCTATATTGTTTTGGGCAGGGATTTAAGTCAAACTGGCAGGTTCTATCAGCAATCAGTTTTATTACCCAGCAGTTTTTAAACATAAACTCTATTGCCTTGTGTTTTTTTTATATTTGATCATTACATATGCATGTTTATGTTCATTTCTGCTGTATTTGTAATGAAGTATATCATCCATTGTGCTGCCTTTTCACCAGTGCTCTCTACTAATGTGCATTGTTAACGAAATGGCAGTTACATACCCATAGTAGATTTGAAATCAATAAAATACCATTGAATCATGTTCCTTCTGAGTTTCCTCCTCTTATTTAAGATGGAAAGAAATTTATAATTTGAAGAGAGATTTGGAATGGCTCTACTGTAATGTACTGAGACTACGTATTCTTTAAAGATTGTTGTAGTCCATCATGAATTAAAAAAATAATGATTTAGGATTAAAAATTATAAGATGACCAAAACCAATTCCTTTCTTAATGGACTGTCATGATGAACTGTCCCTTTAGTTGTAGCTAATTTATAATCTGCAACAATGGTAGTTCACCTCGTGTAAAAATCCTGCCGTTAATCAAGGATTGAAGTAAATATTTCTTACTGTGAAATGTGTTTAAAAGGGGAGCCCCCTTTCTTGGATGCAGAGTTTGCTGAAGGGGCAACTGCAATTATTTCTAAGACTGCAAATTATATAGTACAGCTACCAACATCATTTGTTTAATATTGTACGTCAAATAACCCACCATTTACTACAGTTTTACCCATTATGAATATTCTGATAATCACAACACCTGCAGATTGGCCCAGTGAGAGAGACTTGAGCATGGAATGTTTGGGGAGTGAGGTTCAGACAAAGCATTTTTTTTCTTAAGTCTCAGTTTATCTTACAGCATTAAATGTATTCTTCATTAGTGAAGGAATAGCTGAAATTTGGTAGGTTCTTCAACCAGGATAATATGTGAAGGCGTTGATGTTGTGGTGGGGAAGACACACACTGCTTCTTTGACCTGGAAAGGTTTGCACCGTATAATCCTACATCCCTTACTTGCACACGTAATCCCACTGACTCATGTGTAAAAGTTACTGGGTCAGGTCCATATTTCCAAACACAGAAACTTGCACCTTTTCAATTTACTTAGTATTATGATGATGAGTTACAATAGGTACAACTGTATAGAGAATAGAATACAGACGAGGCTCATCTTACGCGGGGGTTCTGTTCTGCGGTTAGCGCGTAAAGCGATAACAGCGTATAGTCAAAATTACATTGAGTTGAATGGCGGGCGAATCGCCCGCACTGCAGTTACAGTATTAAAATTGTTATTTTTCTCTCTTTTTTTGTTTTTTGCCGACTGCGTAAAGCTGAAATCGCGCATGTTAAATGCGCGTAAGATGCGACGGACTTGTACTGACATTGAGCTTCACTAATGGAATTCTAAAGAAAGCACATTGATTAGACTAGGGTATTGTATTATAGATACAAAGGAATGTGTTCCTGAAAATAGTAATTGTCTAGTAATGAAAAAGGTATCTTTTTAAAAAGCCTGTGGTCAGTGCAATGTTTGTATCATCTGCTCCATATTATCTTTGTTATTTTTGATTACATGGTTTGAAGCACTATGACCTCTTACTACTTCCAGTTTTCATGGGACACCATGCATATCCATGTGTCAGTTTTGACTACAGCACCTATTGAAGTTTGGAATGGTTTACTGGAGTAGCTTAACTATTTTGATTGGCTAAGTGTTTTTCTGTTATGATACACTAAGCCTTTTGTGGGGGCGTGATGGATATTGATAGTGGGAACTCTTCAGGTAGCAATGAGGAGAAAGGTCAGCAAGAAAGAAGGAGTGGAGGAGAGATGTATTTTATTTTTAAATACACAAGAAAAAGAAAGTATAGAATCACCGCACACAAGCCTAATGTCACTTTGCTCATATATTGCTGCCCTTTTCCCCAATTTTTTTCTTTGACTGCTGAAATCATACGTTCATCATGGCTGAGAACGTTTCTTGTGTTCTGTGAGGTTATTAGCAGACTTTGGGTTTATTAAATAACAGGCCTATAAGTAGACATTCCATACTGTAGATCCATACAGCTACTAAGCTATCAAATAGACAACAGATTTTTATGAGCTTTGCAAATTTATGATAGGAGTTGAAAGATGGCACATTTCTAATCAATGAACACTTATAAGGCAATAAGTTGCTCCTGCCAAGAGCAATTTGATGATGCAGCTTTCCTGTACTTTTCCCACAATTATTTTTAGCCCCATTCATAGATTAGAAAGCAACTGGGCTTAAGTAAACTCTCACACCTGGGGATCCTGTAGCATGATGTCTACTTTGGATGTTCATGCTGTGCTATGATGTGGGTCAAATGCAGCAAGTCAGAATCCAGCAGTAGATTTTTGAAGATCTGTGACAGCACAAGCCACAAATCTGAGAACAGGAATAAGCTCAAATATACTTAGTACCTTGCAATGAGACTCAACATCTGGCGAATTAAAAACTTGCTGTTTTTTATTTTGATCTTACCAGGACCAAGGGCAAGTCAGCATTTCCACCCAATATTGACATTACTGAAAGGTAAAACTTCAAACAAACTGGATAAGTAGGACAAGCAGTTATAGCCTGAAATCAAGGCGGGAAAAGTTCAGTTTAGAAATTTGGAAGAATACTAATTACTTAATGATAAAAATCAGCCAGGCAGCTAAAAGTGCTGCAAAGATGGTCACACTGCAATTTAAGTATTTCTCCCTCCCCTCAGATTCTGTGAAAAGCACGAGGAAAAGTGCCAGTTTTAAAAATAGGCAGACAATGGAAATGACAAATTTACAAATCCTAGTAATGACGCCAATTTTCTTTTTATAAAAAGCTAACATCTGAACTCTATCACCTCCCCACAACAGCACATAACCTGTCACATTCTGCTTTTTTAATTTGAGGGTATATATGTGAGGTGGGGATGAGGACTTTTGAGGAGGAGGACACACCCACACCCACACACACTTAAAATCTGGTGTTACTAGGAAGTACGGAAATTAGATTAATGAAAATGGATCAGATTCTGATCCTTACTGTGACATGGAGATTACTCTGATACAGGTAGAAATCTCTATGTGGTAGAATTGGCAGAGTGACTCCATTAAAAGTCAGAGAAATTACTCTGGATTTACACCATTGCAATAGAGAGCATACAAACATCACAGCAGGTGTGCACAAAGGGAGGAAGAAAGGTCTTGGGATAAGACACTGATCAAAATAGGCACTAATTTTGTTTTTATACTACTCTAAATTAATATGAATTCAGCTAAATTATGGTAACTGACCAGTGTGGAAGGAAAAGCACCTAGGTACTGAGAACAATGCATATACACATGTTTTTGAGCAGCTAGCTAACATGAAAGTGTCATTTTCTCTTTCAAAATGCACGTCTGTGCACACAAGCTTATTAGAGCCCCACCTGGTCACCGTGACTTCCACGTTGCATCATCCATTTCCAGCATGGCATGATTAATGGCTTTGATGTGCTATCTTTCACAGGCTAAGCTAGTGATTATGCAGGAATAACAGTACAGAAGCCTGAATTCTTGAGAGCTTGATAACAGTAAATGCAATCCGGTTGACTCTGACATACATTTTATCATCCAAGGTTTATTTAGTTTGGCCTCTATTTTAGAATATCTCTGATGTACTCATCCATGAATTCCAAAACAAGCTTTTGGATCTCTAGCTGAGCTTGGCACAGAGCAGGGCGTGGCTGAGAGAGAAGAGAGCAAAAGTAGCGGTATGCCAGCTTTACACACCTCATGGCTGCCTTAACTTGTGCTAGGCAGCAACTGCCCTCTGTGGGTATGTCTGCACTGCACACTAAGCCCAGGATCTGACTCAGGCTTAAGTCCAAGCCCCGCTTCTGTGCACACACAAATCAACCTGACTTGTGGCAGCAAGCACTCAGCACCTGGGCTTAAGACCATGCTAGAGGGGATGGGTCAGAGCCCGAGTTCTGCTGTGAGTTGGGTCCAAGCCCTGTCACTTTACAATGTGCACACAGCTCAAGCTGCAGACCTGAGTCAGAAGGTCTGAGTAGTACAGTATGGATGCGCTCGCATGGCTGTGCGACCTGGGTCCAGCAATTCTAAACCCAGGTGTACAATGCAGTTTGGTCCCTCAAGCACAGACTTGGGTCCCACAGACCTGGGTTTACAGTGCAATGCAGACATACCTCACAAAGCCATTCTGGCAGCCAAGGACTGCCAATGTACAAGGACGCTCCAGCCATGTGCCTACACGAGCTATGATTTCCCTACGCTGAGAGCATCCGGTTGGTACAATGCTAAAATGGCTTTGTGGTTGACACAAAGCAGCCCCAGTGTGTCCAGAATCTGGCTCTGAACTGTTTAAACCTAACAAATAGAGGAACTGTCAAATTCTCTGACATTTCTGCTCATGTAAAAAACCCAATTCTCTTTGGTAAATTTCCATTAGGGCAGCTCCACCAAGGGTTCTTATAAGAACTATCTTGTTTATAAAAGTTCCTAGATGTATTGAAGGTTCACAGTGGAGCAATTATTTAAAATATTCTTTATGGATTATGTCAGTGTATTTCTCATTTCTAGCTGAATTTACTTAAGAAGTTTTCTTTCAGGGCAACTGAAGCAACCATGATTAGTTTCTTCACTGGGCATTTTATCTCTGTCTTTTTTTTTTTTTTTCATTCTTTGATCTACAGAACTCAATAAAAGCCCAAATTTTCCATATCAGTTTTACTGATTTAAAAAATTTCCTAGTCACTCTTAAAGCAATCCTCTAATATGAATTGTTTTAATATATTTTACTCCAAACAGCACTTCAGATTAACAATGTGGAAATGAAAGTTAAAGACTTTTTCAGTGCTTCAGCAAAGCAGTTAGTTTCTTGCTACAAGTAAATGAAACAAACAACCAGTAATTTTCTTTAGATTTTTTTTGCATCCTTTAAGCCTAAGGACCAGATTTGCACAAAAAGTCAATGAAGTTTCATTATTTCAGTATATTGTTGTTAATACAATGTACATGCTAAACTCTAGTAAAGACAAGCCTGAATCTTTTACACTAATAACTTGCTCTGGATTGAGTTTCTCAGCAGGGCAGCTAAAACAACAAATTTGGTGTACAAAGCATGGCTTTAATGTCTTCAGCAAATGAGAAAAAGATGACTGTAGGATTTCTCTCTCTCCCGTCCAACCTTCCATTTCATTTTGCAATACAATTGTAATGGCCACCATAAAACAAAGCATGAGTTTATACTGTCATCTCTGCTGCTTTACAGCCTAATTATCACAGCTCATTGAAGCGCATAAAAATAGCAGTTTTGCTAGTCAACTATTTATAGAAATTAATAAAAAAAGTTAGTGTTAAGAGTCTGACTATACACCCACAAAAACAGGGGAGTTTTACAGTGAAGATGCAGTAATCCTCGACTACAGTAGCATCAGAATAGAGGTGATACTGAAAAAGAATGAAAGTAGAAGGCATTTCCTCACTGTTTCTAAAAATAGTCTAAAACCACACCTAAAGTCAATATACCAGACTAGAAAAAAATCTATGCAAGAGAGGTTATGTAACTAGACATAACACAAATTGTATTTCACTACACTCATAGCTATTTCCCCAAAGGGCGGGGTGTGTGTGTGTGTGCGCGCGCGTGCGCACAGGCTCTATCAGTCTGGCTAAACTACACTTGGGAAGTGCACTGCAGTCGTGTAGCCAGGCTAGCTGCTCGAGTCCATACCTGCAGTCCTGAGAGAAACAATGCTGGAGACACTGGAGTGGCTAGCCTGTGTTACTGTTGCAAAAACGGCTACTTTTAGCAAGCTTGATCAAAGCTAGCTGGGGTATGTCTACACATGCTGCCGTCGCACCTCCTGATTACAATATTGACATACCCATTGCTGCTTAACCCTGTCCAGAGTACACGGAAGTAACACAGGTATATACATCTAACGCTGCAATTAGACACTGGTGGCTGGCCTTTTTCCAGCTGACTCGGGCTCACGGGAATGCAGGCTGTTTAACTGCAGTTTTAGACTTCTGGGCTGAGGCTGGAGCCTGGACTCTAGGACCTTGCTTGCCACCCGAGCCTGAAAGTCTATGCTGCAGTTAAACAGTCCTGCAGCCTGAGCCCTGCGAGCTCAAGGCAGCTGGCATGTGCCAGCTGCAGGTTTTTAATTGCTCTGTAGACATACCCAAAGTGGCAAAAACAGCCAGAGAACTGATGCCTTGAGCTTTTTAGGAATTTTTCAAAAAAACTTTTTTTTTAAAATGTGAATGCATCAAAACCAAAACTTTGTTTGCAGGAAAATTTCTCAAGTCCTGTGGGTGTCCTTGAATAGCCAATAAACCAGTAGTTAGGGCACTCACCAGAGATGCCAGAGGCTCAGCTTCAAGTCTCCTATCGGCCTCATTCAGTCCAGGGACTTGAATCTGGGTCGCCTACATCCCAGATGAGAGCCAAACCTGTTGGGCTATAGAGTCAGTTCAGTTCTCTCTCAATCTCTCTCTCTCTGTGTCCCAGTGAATATTTAATTATTTATACACAGTGCAACAGCTCCAACCAAGGAGATTGAGAGAGACACCGACCTCAGAATAGCTAGTTGCCTGGGGGTTAGAGTTGTTTGTTTACAGCCAGGCTGAAGAGGATTTACATAATACCAGAATAACCATAACCCATTAACAACCTCCCTGACTCTTAATGTAGCAGATACATCCAGCTAAAATTAATGGCAACTCCAGCAAATATGATTTGTCTATGCTAGTGTTTCATCAATTTGAAGATCATAGTTTGTTTTAAGTGACTACGTGGTCTGGACCATTTTTGTCTAGGAGTGAAGAGTTCAAGGTCAGGTTCAGTATAAAGGAAATATTTTTTGAGAAATGACGTGGGACAATGTTGAAGGAGTTACTGCTCAAATTCTTGAAATTCTGTGAGTATATTGAGGTAAAAAGTTTGATACTACATTGTTGAGGTGCAAGCTTGATTAATAGTGGGAAATAGGGATCACAAAAATATACTTTATTTTGGGATTATTTTCAATGGCAAAGGAACTGGTCATGTAGATGATGAACTTGGTCCCGTTGAAGTCAGTGTCAAAGATTTCACTATTATTAATTAATCCCAGACCAAAAAAAAGTTACCATGGATTTAAGTCTGAAAGTACATATTTAAATAAATAAATAAAAATACAAGGATGTTGTAATTATCCCAAAACCAAGTATTATAAATAAAAGAAATTCAGAGTTAAGGGTACACTTGAAAAAATAAAACATTTTAAGTAAAAAATAAATAAATAAATAAAGAAGAAATTCAGGCATGCAAACCACCTTAACGCTGCTCTGCTGTGATGCCATGCAATAACCATGAGCGCTAATTCTAAACACCCCCACCAAAAAAAGAATGCTATCATGTAATATTTTGAATTTTGTTAAGATATGTGGTGTCAATCTGAAGTAACTTTCTTCTATTTTTATTTTTAAAGGCATATTCTTTGGTGGACCAAAGTAGCCTGAGCAAACAGGCCATTTAACCAGGATTCACAACTGCTTTGTCTCATCACAGCAGTACAAAGCAGCTGAAATGTACTGGTGAGTCTGGCCCTTAATTTACAATTGACTTACTGGTTTCAAGGGCTGTTTTAGTGAAGAGGGCACTATGTGGTGAGAGGGCAGGCAAAGCCCAGCACCTGAGTCCCAGCATCTGAGTTTTAAAGGGATCCCCTGAGTTCCTTTCTCAGTTCTCCTGGCAATGCTACTTCAGTATGCATGAGGCACCTTTCAGTTGCCAGTGCCCAGACTACCATGCAGCCATGAAACCTTCACAGTGCATTGACAGTCAGGCCAGTTACTCTACCAATGGGGACTCCTGATACATGTTCAGTCTCCCTCATAACACTGGGTCCTTACAACCAATAGAACTGTTGTGTGCAAATTAGCTCAATAAGAAGGATGGTGATTGGTAGAGAATTACCTCTGAAGTCCCCATGGCCCCCACTTCATTTACACAAGCCTGTCTGTAATTTATATAGTCATAGCAATTACACACAACAATCATTAATAACCTAGCTGAATTACAACCAAATGTCTGCAACTGTATCTGATGTGTAAGATTTCTGTTAACTTTAACTAAGGCTACATTTTAGTCATGGGTATTTTTAGTAAAAGTCATGGACAAGTCACGGGCCGTTTATTTTTGTTTTCTGCCTGTGACCTGTCCATGACTTTTACTATATACCCCTGACTAAAACTTGAGGGGGCGTGGTCCAGGGGCACCGCGGGTGCTGGGGGGTGGGTTTCGCAGGGGCTCCCTACCTGGCTCTGCATGTCCCAGCAGCTGCTAGGTGACAGAGGTACCAGGGGGCTCTGCACGTTGCTCCTGCTACAAGTGCTGGCTGCGCAGCTCCCATTGGCCAGGAACCGCAGCCAATGGGAGCTGTGGGGGCAGGGCCTGCAGGTGCAGGCAGTGCGCAGAGGAGCTGCAGGGCCATGCCAGTGAGAGCTGGGGAGTCCCCCACCCCGAGGTAAGCCTTCCCTGCACGCTCAGCCCCCTGCCCCTAGCCCTGAGCCCCCTTCTAAGCACCCAAACTGCTACTGGCCAAGGGGCTACGTGGCGTGGGCAGCCCCTGAGCCAGCACCAGCCGCTGCAGAAGTCACGCAGGTCATGGAAAGTCACGGTAACTCCGTGACAGACTCACTGCCTTAACTTTAACTATATGGAAAATTTGAGTCTGTGTTATTTCATAGTTAAGATGGTTTGGGACAAAGAAGAGCCTGAGCCAGATGATAAATTTTGTGAAGGACCAAGTTGTTAATTAATTTTAACTTCATGAACTAATTCCCAGATTTACTTGTAAATTCTCCAAAAATTAATTCTGTACTCAGAGTATGTGCTATAGGTTTGAGAATACACTGTATTTTTTCCTATATATCAAAATGATTGAATCCAATCTTCAATTGCAAAATGGAATTCAACCTTCACTACAGAGTTGCTGCAAGCCCCTCCATATTTTAACATCTATATCCTGATGCCTAAAGGCCAAATTAGGCAGGAGTCCATTGTATTAGACGCTGTACAGACATATCATAAAGGTCAGGGAGCTCATTGATTTCAGTGGTGCAAAACTGGGCCTGAAAATGCTTGACCCTGTAAGCATTAATAGCTCTCAACGCACTCGTTGAGCTCACCAAGCTGGGTGGGACCTTAGGTCCTGATCCTGTAACTTGATCTGCGTGAGCAGACCTCTACACCTGGCTCCACTCAGTTCAAGGGTTACAGTCCACCTGTGTGGGATCATAGTACAAAAGAGTGGGACCTTAATGAGCTATGTAAAGATGTTAGAGGGTTTGCTTTGGTAATTTAGGGGCTATTCAAATTGTGAGTGGATCACTGAGGAATTTTGTTTAAAGTAGTCATCACTCATATTTTAAGTAAAATAAGATGCATTTTTAACTCTCTTTAATGCACTTTAAAAAAAATAATTAGCCAAAGAATAATAATAATAAGTAGCCATTTGTGCATGCCCTCCACAGCTGGTTACAAAGTAGACTGATCATGTGGAGATCACGTATAAAATCAGGGTTCCAAATAAGGAACTTTTGGAAAGGAGACTGGTGGGTTAGGAAGCTAATATTAAGAGCCAAATTCATCCCTGGTACAGCTCCATTGCAGTGAAAGAAGTTAAACCAAAGATGGATTTGGCCTGGCACTTTTAAATGCAAAAATGACTACAAATGTGAATTAAGCATTGAGTTCTGACATTTATGTTTGAATTTTCTGACCTCTGTCAATTTGTGTCACATAACATTAACATTATTTAAACCTTATTAAATATAAAAGAATCTAGAGAACTAATTCAGTCAAAATTCCTTTCTCTTTACAGAAGAACAAGAGAGAGAAAACTCAGCACTCTGTTTACGTGAAAGGAATAAATCAAACCTCTAATCAGGTAAAACTAGGATAACGGATCAAGGACCTTTACATTTTCCTGGATTTCATATTTTTATTCAACGTTTTCCAAGTTGTCTCAGAAAGATCAAATTAAGGTGAACTGTAGTAATTATCTTAGCCAATATATCTTATCATTTTATCCAGTAATTTGCCTTTCAGTTTGTTTGGTTTTAAGCATCTTATTTTCTAGCTATAGAACTGTTTAATTAGTTTGTGATTTAGTAGCCTAATAGTGTCAGAATTTGGTAAAGAGTTTCTAAACACCATTCCTGGGAAGATGAGAAACTTTCAGACGCTTGCTCCTATATATGAATACATAAACTTAGGCCCTTTTTATCCCTTGCTCACAAACCCTCTATCTATATAATAAAATACCAAGATTGTCACTTCTGTCTGAGTCATTGTGAAGTAATGGAAACAGCGAGAAGCATGGTTGTGAGCTCTTTTTTGTTTAGAATATCTCCAGGTTCAATCATCCAATTTTCAAATTCTCAACCATTTTCAGTTTTTTTAAATTTACATATTACACCTGTATGACAGCACATGCTTTTTTCACCTAGTTAAAAATTAACTTGATTATTTGCTTTCCTTCTGATGAAACTTTTGATGTACTGTTAAATTCCTTTGCTCATGCAGTCCCTCACCTGGGTAAGGTTGGGGTAGATCAGGGATCAGCAACCTTTGGCATGTGGCCCATCAGGGAAATCCACTGGTTGGCCGGGCTGTTTTGTTTACCTGCCGCATCTGCAGGTTTGGCTGATCGCAGCTCCCACTGGCCATGGGAAGCGGTGCGGCCCGAGAGATGTGCTGGTTGCCCTTCCCGCGGCCCCCATTGGCCGGGGACGGTGAACCACAGCCAGTGGGTGCTGCGATCGGCCAAACCTGCGGATGCGGCAGGTAAACACCCGGCCCGGCCCGCCAGGGGCTTTCCCTGGTGGACTGCGGGCCAAAGGTTTCCAATCCCTGGGGTAGATGGATCTAGATAGGAATGTACTTCTAGGAATGTTACTACGAAGATAGTACAAATGCATGGCAGCTAAAATTGAAACCCCTTTATAAAGATTCCACGAGTTAATTTTCTAGATTTATGTTTGTCATTTCTTTAACAGTGGTAACTATAGGGTTGCCAGGTATCCAGTTTTTGGCCAGAACGCCCAGTCAAAAAGGGACCCTGGCGACTTCAGTTAGCACCATTGACTGGGCCATTAAAAGTCCAGTCGGCAGCGCAGTGCAGTAAGGCAGACTCTCTGCCTGCCCTGGTTCTGTGTTGCTCCTGGAAGATCCCTCACCTCTCCCCCATACCTCAACCCCCTGCCCCAGCCCTGAGCCCCCTTCTCACACTCTGAACCTCTCATTTCTGGCCTCACCCCAGAGCCTGCACCCCCAGCCAGAGCTGTCACCCCTGCCCCAGCCTAAAGCCCCCTCCCACACTCTGAACCCTTCAGCTCCAGCCTGGAGCCCCCTCCTGCACCCTACACCTTCATTCCCGGCCCCACCCCAAAGTCTGCACCCCCAGCTGGAGCCCTCATCTCCTTCTGCACTCCAACACCTTGCCCCAGCCTGGTGAAAGTGAGCAAGGGAGGATGGAATGGGCGGGGGCAGGGCCTTGGAGAAGGGGCAGGGCAAGGGTGTTTGGTTTTCTGCAATCAGAAATTTGGCGACCCTAGTGGTAACTTTAGTAACAGAGCCGGGCTTGTTTTAAAACAACTTCTTCATAAAGAAACTTCTTTGGTCCATTAATATAATACAGCAAGCCCACTCACTCTTAGAGGACTCACCTGAATTACTAAAGTTGCTTTATGCTTCTTGCTGTACATACTTGGCTTGAATCCAACGGTTATATGGGTTCCAACAGTGTCAAGTGGAAGAAGTTCTCCAGCTTGTGGCAATACAACAAACTCTGGGTCACTGCCTGGCAGGAAGTATGCAGTGAATGGTTCTGGATACCTAAAGAAGAGTGTAAAAGTATATTGTGCCTATTACATATGATCATTATGCAATTCTGTTTAAAAATAGCAGGTATCCTGTTGCAGTAGACATGCAAATAAACATGAATGCTACCATGCAGCTGTGAGTCATGATACTTGATAGCTTATGGATGCATACTGAATAATAATAGGATTGTTGCCCCTTTAATGAAAAAGGAAACACAACTGATCTGTAAGGACAGCTCAACTTAGTAATATGAAAATAACCCATTTTACCAGGTACCAGTAACAATAGGTTACCACGTTGGAGCAAAAGCTGCTTGGCTGACTTATGTAAAACCCCCACTGATTTCAGCTGGAGTTGCATGTATGGTAAGTAGGATTTTAATCAACCCATTTTAGCAAAAGCAATGCCCTATGGAGACCACAAGGTAACCTTGTTTAATAAAATTTAGTCTGTAAACTGGGGGTAGGGATCAAGTCTTTCTGTGAAGCAACTACCCACCTGTTCAGATGTTGTTATATAGGGAAGGGATCCCAAGTGCCTTGAAAGGAAGACAGAGAAAAATCGCTCCTTCCTATCTCCTCTTCCCAAATTACTTCCATACTTTTGTACACAAACGTTTTATATGTTAAATGCAGCATTTTAAAAACTGGGTTAAATAAATGATGCCTGGATAGAGTGACTTTTATTCCACTATCAGAGGGGTAGCCGTGTTAGTCTGGTTCTGTAAAAGCAGCAAAGAATCCTGTGGCACCTTATAGACTAACAGATGTTTTGCAGCATGAGCTTTCGTGGGTGAATACCCACTTTGTCGGATGCAAGAAGATGCATCGGATCTTCTTCGGATGTCAGTTATTCCACTGACACTATGGCGATGGGGCTTGATATGAGAGGTTTTTTTTCTATTACAGCTATTGTAGGATTTGCTGTCTAACAAGTTTCAGGATAGTACAGAGGCTCATAAGGAAATCTTGTCTAATTTTCAACAAGGATAATGGTTGGGCAGTACAAAAAAATAAGTAATAGTTTCTCTCTCTCTCTCTCTCCAGTTCCAAATTGCAGCCTCTCTCTCACCTCTCGTTAGGGACATCTCATCATTAACTTGGTGTTAACATAGTAGAAATTTGATTCCTTTTTCCCACCCAAAAATTCTCCTTCCTTCCTTTTTTGTTATTGATGACAACTCCACTATCCTGTCTGTCATCTAGGCTTATAACCTGGGGGTCAGCATCTGCTCCTCATTCTCTTCTTACATCCTGTTTGTGTCCAAATCTTGAGTTTCTTCTTCCACAATGCTTAAAAGATCTGACCTTTCCTCTGTCATGACAGCCACAACTTTCTTCTGTACCTTGATTACTGCATCCTCCTCCTTCTCCTCCTCCAGATATAGGCTTTGATTACAACCTCATTGCCTCCTCTAGACCATCCCAAACGTGACTGCAAACATTTTGGTGTGCTTCAGTCTCATGGCATCTTCCACCTTTGCTGGCTCCCTCTTGATGATTGTTTGTTCTGTTCATTCCCTCTGAAGCATCTGGCATTGGCCACTGTTAGAAGACAGGATTCTGGCTAGATGGACCATTGGTCTGACCCAATGTGGCTGTTCTTATGTTCTTTTCCATCAGGAAATTTAAATTCGTTTCCTGGCCTTTAATGCGCTGCATAAACATTCCCCACCCTACTTACCTGAACTGGTCTCTTATCACACTGGCTGACCTTGCCCTGTCCATTCTTCCAAATATGCCAGTCTCGATGTCCCATATTCCAGTTCTCCCACAACTATCTCTGAGACAGTGAGAGCATTAAGAATGGATTTAAATGAGGAGAAGGTGGTGTCTGGCAGACCACAAAGGGAATGCCATTCTATGCCGAGGGGCAAACGTGAATGTAAGACGTGAAGAGAGAGAGAAAAAGGGATAAAACATGAAATAGTGTTTGGCTTTTTTCTAAATAAAAAATAGCTTACCTATAAATAGCTAAAGAAGGAAGAGAAAACAATTAAACAACTGGAGAATGGGAACAGGGATGGCTCTAGTCACCAGCAAAGCAAGCAGGTGCGTAGGGCGGCACATTTGCAGGGGTGGCAGAGATCCAGTGTGGGAGCTGAGAACCAACAGGGGGCCCTGGAAGCTGTAGTTCCTTGGTTAGCTCCCTGCCTATAGAGCCAGTCTTGGAGCAGGGAAAAAAAACTACATTTCCCAGCATTCCCTTGGTGGCTATCAACAGGAAAGGGAGAGAGACGGAGGGAGGGAGGGAGGTACCTGAGACCTCATGCTGCAGCTTGCTGTGAATGGAGAGTCACTGGTAGAACGGGGTGGCACTGGGAATGGTAGGGATACCATATTTTAACATTTTTTTAAAAAGGACACTCCACAGGGGGGGGAGGAGGGAATAGCCCCACCCCAGCCACTCCCCGCCCCTTGACTGCCCCCCACAGAACCCCCAACCCATCCAACCCCCCTGCTCCTTGTCCCCTGATCACCCCTTCCTGGGACCCCTGCCCTTAACAGCCCCCCGGAACCCCACCCCCTATCTAACCCTCCCTTCTCCTTGTCCCCGACGGCCCCCTCCTGAGACCCCGCCCAACTGCCCCCCTAGGATCCCACCCTGTACCTGTCCCCTGACTGCCCTGACCCCTATGTACACCTCCGCCCCCTGACAGACCCCCGGGACTCCCACGCCTATCCAACCGCTGCCTGTCCCCCGACAGCCCCCCCCGAACCACTGACCCATCCAACCCCCCCACTCCCTGTCCCTTGACTGCCCCCTGGGATCCCATGCCCCTTCTCCAATCCCCTGTCCCCCTTACCATGCAGCTCAGACCAGCGTGTCTGGCTCCACGCGGAGCCAGACATGCTGCTGCACTCCCCCAAGGAGCATGCAGCCCCATCCCCCCTGAGTGCTGCTGGCACGGTGCGCTGAGGCTGCAGGGGGGGAGCTCTGGCTGGCTAGAGTCCCCGATGCGAGTGGCTCAATCGGGCTGGGCTGCCCTCTGAGCCGCCCTGCGCTCTGCATTGGGAGGGAAATCCCGGACCTTTGAGAGTTTTACAAATTCCTCCCGGACGGCTATTTAAAACCCCAAAAGCCGGACATGTCCGTGAAAATACAGATGTATGGTAGATAACCCTAGAACAGGGAACAAGTATGCCCAAGGAGTAGAAGGCTTTGGCCCAGATATCCCCTTCAGAAGACTTCCCCAGACTTCATTAGGGATACTGGTGTGACCTCACCTTGCAGACCCCAAAGAAGGAATTGGGTGGACTAAATGGACAGTGCACCTCTCTATCTGAAGCCTAGCAAGGGAGGTACGTGGATCCCACTGGAATTTAAAATGAAAAGTAAGGGAGGGGAGGCTCTACTAGAGGAAGTGGGCAGCTTTAGATACAGTACCAGGCACGTAGGAGGTTTTCCACTTCTGAGCCATAGAAGCAGAAATTGACTTTTCCTTTCCAGATTTAGCTAATATTCAGAAAGGGAATCTAGCACCTGCCTTCCAGATTTGAACACCCTCAAAATTCAGGAGTGCTCAAGCTCAAGTTGGGCAGCTGTTACTTTTTTCTCCCAAATCAAATATACTGATCCACTGTAACTTGCTGTAGAAAAAGTGGGATAAAATTGAGCAAGAAATGCTTCCCAGTGGTTATTAGGACTGGAATTGCTATTTTCAACAGCTATTGCCATTTGTTTGTTTGGTTTGTTTGTTTGTTTGTTTAAAAGGAAGACAGTGATATTGCATTGGCAAATTCCCCATGGAAACAAAGAGTGGAATAAAAGAATAATGAAGGCACCTCAACTTCTCCTCATGTATGTAGGACAGTTTTATAATATGCATCTAGATATCCTCCAATCACACAAGCTGAAAATTGTTCCACTTAACTGCAGCTCTGTAACCATATGGGAACCAATCCTGTCTGTGTTCTGTGCACATCCAAAATTCCTGCTGAATGACCCGCTTTGGGAGCGAGTTACCAGTGACCCAGGGCTGGGTGGCAGGAGAGTGCGGGTTGAAGGGGGGGAAGAGCCCAGGGCTGGGTGGCGCGGTGTGGGGAGCCCAAGGCTGAGGTGGCAGGGGATGTGGGGAGCCCAGGGCTGGGGTGGGGGGGCAGCCAAAATTTTTTTTGCTTGGGGTGGCAAAAAACCTAGAGCCGGCCCTGAATGGGAATATCATTATTGTCTCCTCTTCCTTCTATCCCCCTGCCCAACCTCGCCCAAAAAAGCAAACAAACCTGGAACACAATCACATAGTACAGTACTATAAGTGCCATGATTAAGGAGACTACATCTTAGTTTGTGAAACTGAAGAAACAGTCAAACAATTCTTCTTCGAGATGTTGTCAACATGGATGTATTCATGGGTTCTCATTCCCAGAAACAACTTTGACTTGCACAACTAGCTTTTAAAAAGAAAATCTCTCATTCATAATTCAGCTACTTAATATTTGATAGTGGATCCTTCCTCCATGGAAATGTCCCACATTTCCTGGCTAAATGGTATGTTCCATGTTAAGGAATCCATGTAGAATTTATGTGGGGCTATATTATGCTGCTGTTGAAGAATAGGTCTCCTTTCATGAGAAGGTTTGTGAATGATTTTGTTGGTAATGAACATAGTGTTTTTCTTCTAATAAGTTCTAAAGAAGCAAATAGTTCTTGGTTTTTATAGTAGCAAAACTGTGCCAAGCAACTAACATAGGACATGAAAAGACACAATCCTTTCCCTCAAAAGCCTACAATATAATTAATAATCAACTTTAACATAGCTGCTTTGTTACATATTTTAAGATGGGACTTGCCCAGCAGCTCTGTTATTATGAAACGTACCTATTTCCTAGGCCAGCAGAGACTAAGGGCTGGTCTACACTACACAGTTAGGTTGACATAAGGTAGCTTGTCTCAACCTAATTATGTCAGTGTCTACACTACAGCCTTCCTCCTGCTGATGTAAGTGCCCTGCTACACCGACATTACTCCACCTCCAAGAGAGGTTTAAGGCTTATGTCGGTGTAGTTGGGGCAATGCAGTGTCTGTGTAGACACTGCATTCCTTACATTGGCCGTAAAATTGACAGGAAAGCCCAGCTGCCCCTTGCTCCTTTGGAGATCTGGGCAGCTGGAACCCGCTTTCGGCTGAGAGCTGGGGCAAGAAGCCCGGGTGGCCTCCCCTCCACTCCCAGTGTGAAACTGATAAGCCTGCCCCCACTCCCAGTGGAGTTCAGGCAGGAGGAGGGTGAGAAGCCCCTGGTGACTTCCCCCACTCCCGGTGGTGAACAGGGAGTGGAGGGGAGGCAGCCCCCTGCTGGGAGCCTGTGGGGCAGCTGGGCTCCTGGCAGGGAGCTACCAGTGGAGCTAAGAGATCAGGCCCTCAACTCCCCACACTGCCCCTAACCACCGACCCAGCGAGGGTAGTGTGGACATGCAGCACTGCAATGATTACCGCAGTGGCTGTAAGTTGACCTAATATAGGTTCACTTACATTTCTAGAGTAGACATACCCTAAGAGGCAGTACGTTTATATCTCCAAGAGCCTCTGTGCCTAAGCCAAGGGTGGCACACACAGACTTGGTCAGATAAGGTACTTACTATATGGTGTTTTTAGGAGAGGCACATGCATGAAATAAATCTTAATGTAGATTTCTATGCCGGGTCAGAGCCCATTATGAACTAAGAGATGTAAATGTATCTTCTAAACTTTGACTTTTATAATTACTGTCACAGGCTACAGTAATCAAGGTTAGATATTAATGACCAAGCCACTGTTAACATCCTTCTTAATGAATATGGAATAACAACTAGAAAATAAATCCATAGTACCAGCAAGAGCGAGATGCAGTTTTTATTGTGTATTTCCACCTTTTGGTTTAATCCTTAGATTATTCTGTAAGTAGCAGTTTATGCTAATTTGTATTAAAATCATTCTTGATGTTGGCTATTGCTAAACATAGATGTTTAATGAATTCTAGAAATCTGTGTTCTCAATACAAAGAAACAAGAGATCCTTCTGCAATGTCTATACAAATCCTTTTTAGGCCCACCATACCTGTTTTGCAGCCCTGAATGTATAACATAGTCTTCATTATATTATGGCCTTTGCAAAATATCCATGAAATTTAGACTAGTCTTCCTTAAACCTGTCAGTAAGGTAACTCTTTGTCACTTCAGTTTAGGAGAAGCATTCCATATTGATTGCTGCCCTTTGATATACAGCAGGTTTCTCCTCATAATTTACAGGGGCTGAAAGCTGTATTTGAAAACCCAAGTCTTTAGGAAAAGTCATAGGAGCTTTGATCCAAATATACTTTTTTTTCCCTAGTAAGTGAAGAGTAACCTATGTTACTTATTTAAAGACATTTAATGCCACAGGAAAATAATGCTTGCAATTTGTGAATGCTAAGGTGTAGTTTTAACAATAGTTGAAATACTGGAATTAAAGCTCATAAAGACATCGTTGCTGATGGGCACTCGGAACAGAGGTCTAATACACTACCAAATTCACATTTTTAAGCAGCCTTATTAGCTATTATAAAATTCTACAAAGCAAAGTTTTATTTGAAAAGCACAAGTTAGATGATGGGCACTTTTCAACAAAATGATGACATATAGAGAATAATAGGGTCTCCATCATTTATCATAATTGATTACATTTTGTACCTGTCTGAAAGCAACTTAGGTTTAATCAATCACTCTAAGGCATGTGCCTTAGACACCAAAAGAGATTTTAACTTCACTGATGACCCTGCACCCTTGGAAATATAGAATCTTTAAAATTCCCAAAGCAGAATGACAAAAGCCTGGTTACATGGTGAAATACCTGAGTCAGGGAAGGAAAGGACTTTGGTGCCTCCATGTTATGAAAACAAAAGCAGATCTGGGATTTTTCACACCTTTTTTAAGGTAAGATTTCCTTTTTATTTTTCATTGTAAGGATAGCTAGATATGCAAACTGGTGAGTTACTTCCCCCTATTCCAACTCCTTTATGAACTTACATCTTAAATATGTTAAACACTAAACACCACATTACTAAAAAGTATGATTATAAACTTTTTTTGGTGACCCTGCTTTAAATGTTCCAATATCAATATTTACATTATGTCAACTACAGCCTCAAGAAAAATTAAGAGCTCAGTCACTATTTGTACTTTATAACTGCACTAGATGAAAAATACCAAGTTAAAATATTCTAATTACATCTCTGGATTGTTAGGAGAATTTAATAGAATTGTCATGAAGTAGATTGAATGACATCAAAATCCAGAACTCATTTGTGTGTGTGTGTGTGTGTGTGTACACAGATATAGATATAGATATACACATACACACACACATCATTTAATAAATGAATTTGCTTGCAGCATACATAATTAAATCATTCTGGCATGCTGCTAATTCTAGTGAAATACAGCAGTAAAGTCAGAAATATTTTTTCAAAACTGACAGTGTAAAACAGGCTTCATTTTTCTCTTCAGAGGTCTGAAAAGCATAGAAAAATGTATAGTTTTTAAAATTAGAAACAAATGTCAGACTCAAACATAGAGCCAAAATGTCCTGTGTACCATTCTTTAGGCAGCATTGAAATTAACCTTGGATAGCCCTTTGTGACCAAGAAACTCCTTTATAACACATTAACTCTGCATAACAGGGGTGGGTGAACTGATAGGTGAAGTAAGAACCAGCTTGAACTCATAATCACGCAAAGCTCTGAGAATTAGATTGATATAGCTAACTCTACCACATCCAGTCCTGGCCTACTTTCCTACTCATTAAGGGATCCTTTCCCAGTAGAGCTGGTAGAACATTTTTTTCCTGGAATGATTTTATGTCAAAAAATGTCCTTTTGGTAAAACCAAGATTTCCTGTGAAAAAATTTCAGTATTGCTGAAAAATTTGGATTTTCCATCAGGAAAATTGGAATGTTGGTTCCCGGGCTGTCTGAAAGTGACAGAAGCTTTCCTGAAGTGCTGCTGAAGCAGAAAGCCCTGGCGTTCAGCCTCTCCACCTTGCCTGCAGCTCCAGGAGCCACAGAGGCAGAGTGTAATGCCATTTGGATTGCCCTGGAGGATGGGGACCCACATCTTCCAGGATCTACAACAGCAGGGCAAAGCCGCAATGTCAGGAGTCCTAGTTTCCTTACTGTGGAACCGGGGTCTCTTGTTCCAGGGCAGCCCTACTATGTGGACTGCCCCAGGCTGGGATCTGACGGTTTCCAGACTCCCAGGCCAGCTGAAATCTAGGGCTGCCCACTCAGCAGTCGACATTTTGAAAAAACTCATCATGTTGTGATTCAGAACAAAATGAACCAGAAATCTGACATTTCAGCCAGCTCAATCTCCCAGTTTTACCCTAAATTCAACTCTACCTCTTTTCCACAGTTGGAAAATCACTTATATACTTCAATACTAACTGAACATACATACACTTATCTTTGGGAGATATTGAGTGGGATTTTCTTCTTCTAAGAAGTTTATATATTTGAGCCCAAACAAATTGAACAGATCCACTTAAATTCTGAATTTATTGCCTTGTGGTAGTCAGATTTATCTTCCCTTCCGCATACTAAGTAGTGCCTTATTCCGTCAGTAGCCCTATTTTCTTCGCTGTACAATGTGATTCCCTTACTCATGATGAGTAGTATCTTACTACATGAGTAATTCCACTGAACACTGTGGTACTACTTATGTAGTAAGATACTAGTCAGTGTTAGTAAGGGTGGCGAAATCTGGTCCTGTGAGAAGCTTTTTGATTTAAAAAAGATACCAGAAATATTTACTGTATGGGCTGGGGCTAGCAAATCCTAATCCAGGCAAAAAAAACTCTAAGTCACTGAGTGATTTCCTCTGTTAAGGTCTGAAAGATTCTCAAACAAAACTTTTAATTCCTTTTTTTATATTTGAGTTATACAAGCATTAAATTACATCTGATATTGAATAAGAAAGTTGCTATATTCTACATTTTAGTTGGACACTTTTTTTATTCCTAAATTATAATTATAAACTCCTTTTTTTTCTCCCAACACCTACCCACAAAAGAAAAAAACTAAACAAAACCAACCCCCCTCCCGCAAGCTGGAGGTTTTCAAAGCAATTTTTGACATAGCTTGCAGTACAGTACTGGGAACATTCACTGAACATGGGTGAGTGGGGGCGGGTATCCTTTTCCATTTTAAACAAGGTTATAGTTTCTCTGACAGGGAAAGAGTCTGTATTGCATCATGGCACCTTCATTTATATAACTGTAATGATTCAGACTTTATTATACCTTTTTCAAGAACATTAGGTCTCTTCACTAGTATCATACACCTACCAGCAGATTATAACATTGCCAGAGTAATTGCTTCACTTTTGTTCCCAAAACACCCTATTCCACTGTAGCTGATAACTTGAGCATTGTGATAGGAGGCTTTTCCAGTGTCTTGAGGAATCATCACCATTGACAGCCATCTAAAAAGTGGAACAACTGTCCATCACAGATGTACTGCTCTTGGAAGTAAGCTCTTTTTAAAAAAAAAAATCAATAAGGGCCAAGGACATCTTTTTATTTTGGGGATCTTACAATGACAAATTTGTTATGGATGTTAACTATCCACTTATCTGCCAGTGTTCTGAGTACACTTACTAGACATGCAATAAAAAAGCATATTAAAAAGGGGAAAATAGATTTAAATGGTAAGCCTCATACTTTTGCTTCAAGCTCATCTTTTCCCAATAGTTTTAAATTATTCATAGGGGAGCCATATAGTTGAACATCACCTTCTTGCACTGTATTACGGACTAATATGTGTTTTAATATTACAATTGCATAACAGTATAGTAAACACAGAAATTAATTACTTTAAAATCAGATTACTACTGATAATTTTCTGCCGGACTTATAAGGCGACATTATTATATGCGTACCATTATGAAAAATGTTGCTGTAGATGGAAAAAAATCATTGTCAAACTTCATTTCCTTTATCAGATTAGAAAGTATATTAGAAGCAGGCTATTGACAGTTTACATAACAAAACCAAAAGGAACACAAACAGTGCAACTTGAGGGAAATAATACAGCGTTTTAAAACAGCTTCATCTTAGTAAAAATATTTGGTCACAGTTCCATCATTATTCTGTAATGTAAGTGCCTTAGTGGTGTATCGTGCACATTCCCCCCCCCCCACCCCCATGCATTCTAATGCACACAAGCATTTTAGGGCCAAACCCTGGAGAAATCCTAACTCATGGAACAAGCCCACACATGCTTATCCTTCACGGTCAGCAGCCTACCCCAGGGTTGTAGAATGTGTCTACTTCCACTGTCACACCTTCAGGACAGCGCTTGTGTACTGCATCTCTTGCATACAGGGGAACTGGAGGTAATGAATGGTGACTTATGTCACAAGATCCACCCGCTTCACCCTGCTCCTCTTGCCCAAACCCGTCCTGTCTAATGTATTTCTCTTCTGAGCATGAATCCAATCCTCAAAACGTGGATATATGCTTTATCTTTGAGAGCATTACCTTGTCTGACTTGTAAGCCTAAAGCCAATCACTGATTCTTTGTTTAAGCCGGCTGCTTCAATATTGATGACATCGTCTACTTCTGGCTCAGTGGCAAGTAACAGTATTGGAAACTTCCAGACACCACCTGTAGTGCACCGTACCACCAATGTTGCTGAATTCCTTCAAAATTAAGTTAAAAATATCATTACAAGGAAGGCATAATGAAAGATAACGTCAATAAATCCTTGTCCAAAGTGCAAAGTAAGCCTGTGTTTCTGCAAAATTGCAGTGCATCATAATGAAAATACAGTTGGCTCTAAATTGGAATGTAAAATTTTTACACTGTATACCATATTATCAGTCTGTCTTTGGAATGGAATGTCAGCTAAACAGCTCATCTTGTTTGCTGTACGTTAGTTTTACTAAGAAATGACCTAATGCAGAGGCAAAACAATTGGTGCGGCTGTGAGGCCTGATTCTTTTATTTACACGGTGTGACTCTACATATTGCAATGGAGTTACTCCAGATTTACACTGGTGTGGAAAGAATGTGGGCCCCAATCCACAGAGGGACTATAAATGCAGAGTCACAACATTGAGTGTTACAATGCTTAACTTTTGGGTGCTTAGCCAGCCAGTGGAATCCACAAACCCTGAGCTAGGCACCTAGGCTCCCTACAGTGGCTAGCTATAACAGTGAAATTGGTGCAGTCCCATCAGGGCCTACAAGATGATGGGGACCCAACCAGATGGAGCACGGCATTTCACCTGGAACACAGGTTCACAATGGCATTCACATTTGGCGTTTGTGCCCCTCCGTCAGATGGAAGTGTGACTGGGCTAAATTTGAGTGAGTGACATTGCAAGTTGGCACATGAGGTTGCAGCATGACTCAGGTTTGGCCCGGCCTCCCTGCCTTCATGATAGGCACCAGGTTGCAATGCCACTCATTGCTCTAATTTGGTCTGGGCCGTGTGAATATGGGAAAAGGTGATGGAGCAAATGGAGCTGCTGAACGGCTGAGATTGAGAGGAACCGCCCTAATCCAGGAGCAGGACGCTGAGCTGGGGGAATGGGGGTGTTTGATAAGTGGCCAGGAAGGTCCTGGGGCAGGGGGTGAGGGGCTGGGTGTGAGCTGTTGGTGGGCTATGAGGTGAGCAGGGAATGTTGAGGTCTATGGACTCTGAGGGGTTGGGGCAAGTGGGGAATGTTGAGGAGTGGAGGGGTGAGTTGTGGGGACTGTGGGTGGAATAGGGTATGTTAGTGAGTGTTGGGTCAGGATTCTGGGGTGAGTGGGGGATGTTTGGGGCTGTGGCCAGTGAGGCTGAGCTGTCGGGAGCTGTGATGAGTGGGATGTATGTCAGGGCTGCTGGTGTGCATGTGGGGGTTGTAAGGATAAGAGGGGCTGGTGGAAGGTGGTTGGGGTATATGTGGGAAGGGAGGGGCATTCCAGGGGTATGTGTGGGGTGGGGCATGTATGGGGTGGTGCTTTCCTGAGCAGCCTCTGATCAGAATTAATCTCTTTTCTCTGTTAGAATGTGTTTCTCCCATGTACTGGTGCACTTTAGCTCCTAAGCAACATTTTGACAATATAGAACCATTATCAACCTTGTCTGATCAGCCAGTAAAACTGGGTTTATAGAGTTGCCCAAAAGTAGCTGGAGCATACCAGTAAATCTTTCCTCATATGTGGAAGGATCGAACCCTATCCAAATAGAATTAGAGAGAGAGAATGTGTGTGTGTTAGCAGTACTTAGGGGATGTTACAGATATTAGTGAGGGCTGGCTTTTTTCTAGGACAGGTAACATTCCTATGATATGAAAGCAGACATACCATAACTGTCTGACTTTGATAGTTGTGTAACATGAACTAGATACCATGATCTATGAAAAGTGCTGAGGATGTATTTGTTTCAATAGTATTGGGGGGGGAGGGGCTTGTTTGTTTTAAATTGCATGGCTGTATGGATCCTTGTGTTTGGTGTCTGTGACACAGAGCCCACGTTTCATACATTCGTAGAGTCTAAGGCCAGAAGGGGCCACTGTGATCAGCCAGTCTGCCCTCTTGTGTAACACAGGGCACAGAACTTCCCCAAAATAAATCCTAGATCATATCTCTTAGAAAAAAATCCTATCTGATTTTCCAAAGTGGCCTGTATATTTCTGACAACACTTGTTTGCATTTGGTGCCCAGCCTTGTGATTTGTGAATGTAAAGCAAATGCTGTTTGTGCTCAAATTGCAAGTTTTCCCAAGGGCAAAATTGTGGGCTGAGATATAAAGATTTGGGGCTTGATTCCCAATTGCATTACTCCTCTTTTACAGCAGTGTAACTCCATTAATTTAGTTCCAGTAGAGTTGCACCAGCTTCAAACTGGAGTGATGACTCAAGCCCTTGGGCTTTTTGACTAACTACACATGTGCTTTGATGTACCTTGCTACTTAGTTTAAAGTTTGACATATAAAAGAGGTTGCCCATGTTTTATGTTGATATAATGTTTGTATTTATTACTAATTTGTGCAGTCTCATAATTGCTGTTGAACAAATTTTCATTTAACAGTTACTGGTAAAATGTTAGGGTTTAAATATTGGGGCTCTATCTTATGGTGACATCACACACAAGATTGATTTTTGGAGACTAGACTAGCAGTTCTTTCAGCAGAAATTGAATGAGCAAGAAAAGTTGATACATCAAAAATAGCTGATATATTTGCAGGCCAAAGGATGGGAAAACAATGATTTTGGTTAAATTTTTTTATAAATCCATAAATGCATTTTTTATTTTTTTGGTGTGTAGATAGCCTGCATATTGTGTGCCTGTATTTATGGATAAGATGGATATGTTCTGTTTTTCCAAGATGGTAAATGTAAGCAACATTTTAGATTTTGCTGCAAAAATAGGCTAGGGACCCCCTTCCTGATTCCAGAGTCCTCTGGGGCCTGGTTACGTCATTGTCTCCGATACAGTGCATGGGCACAGAGATAGGTGCCTAAGAATGGGATCCACAAAAGGCAGCACACCAATTGGGGAGCAACATAAGCTAGCCAATAGCAGATGCTGGGGAGAGGGATGTGTCCTTTGCCCTGTCCCTCTCAGGGACTTAGATGCCTAAGTCTGGGCTAGAGGAAGCGACCTATTTCCACTTAGTTTCCACAGCCGGGAACCCTCTCCCTGGAATCAGGTACCTAAGCTTTCTTGCCAGGGCGACAACATTGCACCCCTAACTCCACACAAAATGACTGACCAGTGCGGGGAGCTGGAGGGAAAGAAGAAATCTCCCTTATTATTGGTAGTGCAGCAGTTAGGGTATTTGCCCAGGATATGGGAGACCCCCCTTTGAATTCCTCCCTCTGCCTGATGAGATGCAATCTGAACCTGGGTTTCTCACGCCTCAGGTAAATGCCTGAACTACTGGATTATGGGAAATTCTGATGTGATTCTCCTATTGAAGCTGTTCCACTATTTATAAATAAGTACATATGCTTTGATCCGGAGAGTGGCTCCCTAGTCCAGTACTTAGGGCACTCACCTGAGAGGTGGGAAACCCATATTCAAAATCCCTTCGCCTCAAGCAGAGTGGGGAATTGAACTTGAGTCTCCCACATCCCAAGTGAATTCCCTAACTTCTAGGCTAAAGGTTACAAGGGAGGCTGTCCCCCCTCTCCCCCACTTAACTGTTTTGTATGGCATTAGGCATGCTTTAAGAATGCCTAGCAGATTGGGCCCCACAAGCAAGGTAGGTGAAGGAGTACATATCTTCACCTGGTTAGAGGATTGTGACGGGACTTAGACATGAGATATGCACCCATGCTGAAACATTATGGTCATGGCCAGAGGCAGAAACAGGTGCTATGGAGACTTTTACAGCAAAAATGTAGGCCCCTACAGGGTTAGATGGCAGCTTAGCAGGGGTTTTGAGGCTCTCATGGCACCTACAATTTTGAATTTAGGCCCATAACTCCCACTTTAGCATCCCAAATTCTTTTGTAGATCTGGGCCATGGTTCATAGTGTGTTAAACTAATCTGTTAGAACCAAATATTTGAGATTTGACTTGTGCTTCTGAAGAAACGAAGGATGTAATAGGTTTAACAGTCTGAGGTGGGTATTTTGTGCCTTGCTTTGCCGTACCTTGTCAGATGATGCAATAAATGCTATGGACACTGAGCTGATACAGAAACTACTATTTACCCCAACCTTTCTACACACTGTTTTATGGGTCCCAGGTACATACAGATGCTAGAGATAGAGGAACTTCTCAAATCTAAATGATATCAATGAGAAGGTTAAGTGTATTTTATATAATAAATGAAAAGTGGTTGCTCCTCTGTTAAATTTCCTTGATCTCTGCTATATTTTGTTTATGGCTAGCCTAGCATGTGTCCTGAACTTATCAAACCATCTCTCCTGTTGACAAATAGGTTCTGATCAAATCATATTTTAAAATGAGATATGTATGAAAAGATACTGTTAGTGACCTCAATCACTTACAGTTAAATTCAGTGGATGCATCATTTGTGTATTCAAGGGTAATTGAAGGTCATTTCTATTCATAAAGCCAAGGATAGGATTCTTATACCAACTATCCAGTCCAAAGGCTTTTCCAGAGTACTGCACCCTACATTAGGTATGGCCACCAAAGAACAGGTAGATATCCATTGTTTTCTTGGAATTCCCTTTATCATAGCGCTTCAGATTCACCCAGATTAAAACAAATTAGGACTGTCAATTAATCACAGTTAACTAACGTGATTAACTCAAAAAATTAATTGCAATTAAAAATTAATTGTGATTAATAGCAGTTTTAATCACACTGTTAAACAATAATAGAATACCAACTGAAATTTATTAAATATTTTGGATGTTTTTCTTCATTTTCATATATATTGATTTCAATTACAACACAGAATACAAAGTGCATAATGTCACTTTCAGGTGACATTGTAAATAAGAAGTGGGCAGCATTATCTCCCACAAATGTAAACAAACTTGTTTGTCTGAGCGATTGGCTTAATAAGAAGTAGGACTGAATGGATGTGTAGGCTCTAAAGTTTTACATTGTTTTATTTTTGAATGCAGTTATTTTTGTACAGAATTCTACCTGTGTAAATTCAACTTTCATGATAAAGACATTGCACTATGGTACTTGTATTAGATGAATTGAAATACTATTTCTTTTGTTTCTTTTTTACAGTGCAAATACTTGTAATAAAAAATAAATATAAAGTGAGCACTGTATCATTTGTATTCTGTGTGGTAATTGAAATCAATATATTTGAAAATATGGAAAACATCAAATATTTAAATAAATGGTATTCTATTATTAACAGTGTGATTAATTGTGATTAATTTTTTTAATCACTTGGCAGACCTAAAACAAATGTTAAAAAATAAATACACAAACATATAGGGACACTTTTCCAAGAGAGGTAGTCTCTCCTGGCTCCTCTGGATGCCATGAGACTTGGATTTTGATACTGCTATAAGTTATTAGCTGATGTTGCTAGGGCTGTACCATTGCCAGTGCTCCACTCTACTTAGTACAGTGATACACACATAACCAGAGTAACAACTTCACAGAACCTTCCCAACCCACATCTAAGATGAACCACTGGCAGCTTTTAAATATCAAAGCATCACAATGGAAAAGGGCAAGTAAGCACACCCCAAATTTTTGTTGTTAGAGGAAAAACAGAGAGAGGCAGAGCAGAGAGAGGGACATATGGGAAAGAGTGGAAAGACAAAGGAATATATTGCGCCCACTACTGCCAATAAGTCTCAAAGCAGATAGATATGGATGCTTTAGAGGTTCAGTGCCAGAGACTTACCTCATTGGTTTGTTAGGTGCAAATACTATATTGAAAGTCAGTGTTATAATCCCAGACTCTGCATCCCGGTCTTTTTGCACCAGATTTATAGCCACTGAAGACTCTAGCTGAGATTTAACTTTATTAGATTCATATTGAATTTCATACAGAAATTCATCGGTTGTAGAAAAACCTAAATGAAATAAGCACAGAAGATCAATTTGTGAATGTTCTAAATGCAAGCATTCTTCTTTCTAACAGGATTATAATTGTAAAGATGTGTTTTGGTACTGGGTATGACATATATCAATTAATAAACAGGTAGGTATCTAAAAGTGGAGACCTTCTGGTTGAACAGGGAATTTCACTACTTTCCATTGGTGGAGGGGAGAATCTCAGACAAAAAGAGAGAAGAAAAAAAAGGAAAAATCAGTCAGGAGAAGCTTAATGCTTATACTTCTGCTCTGATGATCAATGCTCTGGTTACCACTTTCACAGGCAAGAGAGGTATTTCTAATTAATGAGACAAAAGTAAGTTAGAAGAGCATGATGCTTTTTGCTGCTAATGCCACTAGGGTACTATCCAAAAATCCCTCATTTAGAACATCATTGTCAGTGCTGGTTGCCAACCAGAGACACAGTTGCTGTACTGAAAATAGCAAAGGTGTCACTCGCTGTCTTCTCTCAACCACTGTAGAATCTATTAAAAGGCCACGAAGCAATGTTGTAAGATTAACCATCTGAACATCTTAAAGCAAGTATTGCAGCTGGTAAAAACAGCAGCCTGTCCTTATGAGAATCTACTGTGTACCCTGGGCTCTATTAAGGGGGAAAATAATTGAATAATGGGGAAGTATGTTGCTGATCCACTTAAATTAGAAGTATTAAAGGCCATGTTTCTGGGCTGTCCTAGCAAAAAAGATGTGAATTATATTGGGAGTGGATTTTTATTTGGCTTTCAGATCCCATATGAAGGACAAAGAGACATGTGCAGGCAAAGAATTTAAGATCCATATAGTTCAAAGAAAAATTCAGGAGGCAGTAGCAGCCAAAAAGGCGCCTGGTCCCTTTGGGAGTTCACCAATGCTGGACCTGTGCCTTTTGCCTCTGGCTTTGATTAAAAAAAAAAAAATAAGAGTGAGTACAGAGAGTAGTACACCATGTGCCTTACCCCTGCGGCCCCTCTATTAATAACAATATTGATCTTAATCTGTGTTCAGTTTGATATTCCTATCTGATACAGCAGTAGCCATGATAAAGAGATATGGCCAAGGTGCACAGTTAGCAAAGTGTGACATTAAATCTACATTTCAGTCCATCCCAAGGATTTTAACTTGTTTCCAGTTGAAGGTTACTACTGTTTGGATTGATATTTGCCAACGGACTGTTCCATCTCTTGTTCAGCTTTTGAGAAGTTTAGTACAATACTAGAATATTGGGCTGTGAGGAAAACAGGCTTACATAGGTGGTTCATTCTCTTGATGACTTTCTCTTTGCAGGAAAGTTGGGAACAGGCAAATGTGCCCACCTATTGAGTGCTTTTCAGAAGATGGGTGCCCACTTGGGTGTCCCACTGGCCTCTGAAATGACAGAAGGGCCAACACACAAGTTGACATATTTGGGAACTGAGTTAGTCCAAATGCAAGGTGTATCACAGCTACCCAAGGAGAAGCTGGATAATGTAAGGGTGTTAATATGGGCAACATGGAGTGCTGGAAAGATTACACTCAGGCTAGTGGGCATTCCTGGACTTGGCCATCACTAGGCATGCCAGGGTTTGCACAGACCTTGTTATTTACAATTGTAGGAGACATTGGGAAGAAGGTTGGGGTCTGGATCCACGTACATTCTATTATGCATTGGGACTACATGTGGGCAGCCAGGTCAGTAAGTGGATCATATCCGAGCTTCAAGGCTGAAGCCATTTGCCTTTGGTGGTATGGCAGATGGGGTATGAGTTGGAATCAGCACACGTCCCTGCTGCACTCTTTGAGGGCTGAGCAATAGCCACATGTCCTGATTACTTGCCTGGACAAAAATGGTCTTGCAAGTTGCACTGGTTTAAATTTAAGGATTAGAGGGATGTGAGCTGATTATGCATTTATGGCCTCACACTCGATTGGTTTGGTCATAGATGCTTGAAAGACGAGTTTGGTGGGTGGCCATTGAGCCAGCCTGCATTCACAGGGCATGGAAAAATATGAACCATGAGGTAGCCAGGATAATTTTGGGAGGAGTAGGAGCGGTGATAACACACAGGGATATCAGATACAATGGCCCTGAACTAGTGACCAGTGTGAGTAAAAGCTAAAAGGGCCAGCTTCCAGAGCTAAATGAGACCCAGGATTGTGCAGTTGGACCTTGCGCTCATGAGAGGGAAGAGCTTTGAGGACTGAGGTTCCCCCTATTCATCCTTGTGGCCTCTGTCACTCCACCTCCCTTATGCAGGTGCCAAACAAGTTTCACAACTGAATTGAGTCCATGTGGAAGACTGGGAAGGGTCTGCCCTAAGTTGTTCTTTGGTTGGTGGTAAAAGCCCTGTAACCCACCCTGTAACCAATTATATGCTTGGTTCATGAGAGCTGGGATGGACCAAGTGCCTCTTTAAGTAAGCATTTTTAATTCCACAATTCCCCTATGCCTGCAAAATAAATCAGTTTGTTATCTGATTATCATATATATGCTTAACTGATTTTATGTTGCTAAGCAGTGCATCCATTACCAGCAACTTTCATATGCTGAGTACAGAATACTTGTATTATAATCCTGTACAGTAGTTCCAAACTCTGTACTTCAATTATAAATGTGCTGTCATATAAATATATGGGCTCCCAAGTAACACATATATAGATTTTGCTATCGATGAGAAAATTCTTGGAATCATTTTTTCCTTCTCCCCCTGTAATTCACACTTGGACATTAAAGTATGAATATAATTTCCTGTTCCTTTTCAAACAGATCTCGTAATAAGTATGGTGTTGAGGTGATGCATTCAAATTGAGAGATAGTGCAAGGCTTGTTGTCATTCCTCTACACAAATGCCAAAACATGGAGATTCAGACATAAAAATTTAACTTAGGAGGGGAGAGAAACCAGGACATCATTTGAAGCCTACCGCAGAGGCAAAACTGCGACTGCTGAACAGATGTTTCTTTCGGCAGTCAAATCACACAATACTGCACAAAGGCTGCCTGTTTTATAGTTCAAACAGTTCAGATGCTAGGAAGAAAATGCTGTGGCTGGTAAATTGATTATTACATTCTGCTTTCAGTTTCTGAAAAAAATGTTGTTTGTTTTCCTTTCCACATTTGTATATGATGTTTGTCTTTTTAGTCACAAGTGATAAATATTTATTTTTCTGCTCAGGGCTAACTGTTTTATAACCTGTTCTATGTTCATATTAGGTATTCTGTTAAAATATTTTAATATTTACAACACTTGAGGAAAAACAATGTATTTATATGTGCCAAATGAAAGTATTTGAAAGCATCTTTATGCCAGTCCCCTAGCTGGTTGTGAATCTGCACTGCAAATCTAATTTATGGCTGTTCAAAACAGAAAAATGTAATTAGATTTTCATCAGAGCTGCAAACCCTAAAGACTACCATAATATCATATTATGGAAACCCTCCGTGAATATGTTAATATTTGTTTCTAGACAGTTCCATGACACACATGCTACCTAAATGAAGTGGCAGCTGCTAGAGGCAAAAAAGGTTGTATATCATCACCAGAAAATTGTCCACGTTGTGTGACTAAATCAAATGATCCAAGTTCTTTGAGCTCTTAAAGATTCTAATTTTGATTGAAATGGTAAAATAATAAAGCAGCAGGAGAGAAAAGTGCCTTGGTTTTTAAAGTACTGCCATGTCAAACACACGTGGGCAATTTCACAGTTTTTACAAATCAAAATTTTACACCTCGTGTAGAAAGATCATATTAACTATAATCATTCACAATTATTTTTCTTTTTAAAACCACTATTCTCTATTTACTGCCTAATACAACAGCCACTTTAGCTAGTTCAAGTTGTAACACAGTGCAGCCAACATGAAAATGCAGCTTAAGTAATCCATCCCTGTTTTGAAAGGCAGCATGGTGGACAGAGCCTTGGCCTGTTTTCTATCCTTAGCTCGGCCACTGGTCTGCTGTATCACCTTGGACATGCCACTTCACTTCTCTGTGCCTCAGTTTCTTCCTCTAAAAAACAGAGGTCTTGCAAGGTGCTCAGCTCTCCATATGGCCGTGCTACTGTTGCTTCTTCCTTGGCTCTGAGTAAGAAGCATGGTATTGGACAAAGTTCTTTGAATATGTAATAGGAATTTAAATATTAGAATGAAGTGGTCTCTTTCCCTTTATTTTGTTACTTTTGACTTATTAATAAAGTACCTGCCTGTAATCTTCTCTCTTATTTGATAAATACAAATTACTGCCCGAAGTACTGCTTTTGTATTGAATAGACAAGGATTTTAAGGCTTCTGAGTTGTGACAATTTAGAAAAAAATATAATTGCTGTTGAAACATTATTCATAAATATAGTTTACTGTTCATCTTAACTGATTTTGTTCTATGTAGTTTTTTAAATCTTTATTTTTTTAAAGAAATGTTCCTTTCTTATGCCGAGTTTACTTGCAGTCCTGCACGCATCATTATTTGTGATGTTAAAAAGTTATATTTTCTGAAAAGGATCATAAAACCTGGATTCTGAAGAGATGAAAGTTACATCATGCATTGCTCATTCCACTTACTATCTTGAGTTTGTTCTGATTAGAATGTCATTTTAAAAAGGATAAAGATGAATTCTCTTGGATCTGTCAGAAGCTACTTCACCTATTAATATTTCAGCAAAAACTGGGAGCTGAAGAGATGCCAAATGGATGAGTTCTGTATGGGAGTGACTTCTCAAACCTTACAAGCTTTGTGAGAATGTTTGATTGAAAATTGCACTTTTGTAACTGTTAAATCTATCAATATTAGACACTCTCTTGAACTAACAACTCAAATGAGTAAAAGGCCAGATCTGGCCCAAGATATCTGAACCAATACATTTTATTTAATTTATCAGAGCCGTAGATCAATACAGGGTAAAGGAACTCTCCTCTATTTAGAATTCTCAGAGTATACTCCCTCTTATAGAGCCACACTCTTAAGAGTACATATTGTCATCAGACATTCTGAGATCTCTGGCAGAAAAGTAATTGTTGGTCCTTTCCATCAATTCAGAATGTCTTTGGAGGACTCGGACAAAACAGAAGAGGAGGCGGGAGAAGCAGTGTACTCAAGCAACTTTCTTTCCTTTTGGAATTATCTTAGTAGATCCTCACTCTTGGTAGAGTGACCCACAGGGTACAAGTCCCAGGAAAAAGGCTGAGCAGTACTTCATAAATTAGAGAATTGCTCTCCCACAACAAGCCTCTGATTTCTCTCCTAAGGTAAGAAATGGCCATTGGTTAGAAGTGTGAATGGAACTCCATGCAGCAGTTTTACAGATTTCAGAGTTAGACACATTCCTCCAGTATGCTAGAGATGTTACCTTAGCCCTAATTTATTGAGTCCACAGGACATCTGGTACTGCTTAGTCATAATATTGCAGGGTCTGATTTATTTATAACATCTCTAAAAAGATGGTGATTTCCAGTTGGACTAGCTCCCAAATACCACAAATAACCCTGGAGCCTTGCAACAGCTTTTCTTCTAGTAATAACTCAGTGCCTTCTTACACAGTTCAGCTTTCCTGAACAGTTTGTGGGATCTGGAGCAAAAGAATGGGAGACTGTTGTGCTGATCATGATGGAATTCAGAAACCATCTTGGGGAGAAGTTTCAAGTGTGGATTCAGTACCACTTTATGAAGCATTGTGAAATCACCCTGGCTCTTTGTGCTCAGGAGAGTATAAAGGGCGGTGTAGTTCTGCCCCTTCTTCAGTTCCTTTGTGCCAGAATGCTGATGGTAGACTCCAATGCAGTAGGAAGGAGGGCAGGTCATCATGGACATATGCAACAGATCTCAAAGAAAAGACGGTTACTCACCGTAGTAACTGTTGTTCTTCGAGATGTGTTGCTCCTATGCATTCCAGTTAGGTGTGCGCACCGCGCGTGCACGGCATCTCGGAACTTTTTTACCCTAGCAACTCCGGCGGGCCGGCTGGGCGCCCCCTGGAGTGGCGCCGCTATGGCGCTGAATATATACCCCAGCCGGCCCATCCGCTCCTCAGTTCCTTCTTGCCGGCTACTCCGACAGTGGGGAAGGAGGGCGGGTCTGGAATGGATAGGAGCAACACATCTCGAAGAACAACAGTTACTACGGTGAGTAACCGTCTTTTCTTCTTCGAGTGATTGCTCCTATGCATTCCAGTTAGGTGATTCCCAAGCCTTACCTAGGCGGTGGGGTCGGAGTGAGACGTGGCGGAGTGTAATACCGTGGAGCCGAAGGCTGCGTCGTCTCGAGACTGTTGCACCAACGCGTAGTGGGAGGCGAAGGTGTGGACCGAAGACCAGGTGGCCGCTCGACAGATGTCCTGGATCGGAACGTGGGCCAGGAAGGCAGCCGACGAGGCGTGCGCCCTCGTCGAGTGGGCGGTGAGGCGGCATGGCGGTACGCGAGCAAGCTCGTAGCAGGTCCGGATACACACGGTGACCCAAGAGGAAATCCGCTGGGAGGATATCGGGTCGCCCTTCATGCGGTCAGCAACCGCTACGAACAGCTGGGGCGAACGCCGGAACGGTTTAGTTCGCTCGATGTAGAAAGCGAGCGCCCTGCGGACGTCGAGGGTGTGCAGCTGTTGTTCCCGAGGCGAGGCATGCGGCTTTGGGAAGAACACCGTGAGGAAGATCTCCTGGTTGAGGTGGAAGACTGACACCACCTTTGGGAGGAAGGCCGGATGAGGTCGAAGCTGCACCTTGTCCCCGTGGAAGACGGTGTATGGCGGACCAACCGTCAGAGCGCGGAGCTCAGAAACTCGTCTCGCTGATGTAATGGCGACAAGGAAGGCCGTCTTCCAGGAGAGGTAGAGCAGGGAGCATGTGGCCAAGGGCTCGAAGGGGGGACCCATCAGCTTGGCCAGCACGAGGTTCAAATCCCAGGTCGGAGCAGGACGCCGGACCGGCGGGTATAAGTGGTCCAGGCCTTTAAGGAAGCGGGAAACCATCTGGTTGGACCGACCTTCCACAGATGGACGAAAGGCGGACACTGCTGCCAGGTGAACCCTCAAGGAGGAGACCGCAAGGCCTTGCCCCTTAAGGTACCAGAGGTAGTCCAGGATAGTAGGAACCGGGACTACAAAGGGATTGAGGCCTCGTTGGTCACACCAGATCGCGAACCGCTTCCATTTCGCCAGATATGTGGAGCAAGTGGAAGGCTTTCTGCTCTCAAGCAGGACTTGCTGTACTGCCGCGGAGCAGCCCCTCTCTGCGTGGGTCAACCATTCAGGTACCAAGCTGTAAGATGGAGGGACTGCAAGCTCGGATGGCGTAGCCTGCCGAAGTCCTGGGTGATGAGGTCCGGCCACAACGGAAGGGGGATGGGATCCCGAACGGAGAGCTCGAGCAGCAGGGAGTACCAATGCTGCCTCGGCCAGGCCGGAGCTACGAGAATGACGGTGGCTCTGTCCCTCCGCAGCTTCTGAAGCACTCGGTGAACGAGAGGGAACGGAGGGAAGGCGTAGAGTAGGCGATCCTTCCAGGAATACAGGAAGGCGTCCGACAGGGAGCCCGGCGAGCGACCCCGGAACGAGCAAAACAGGTGACACTTCCTGTTTTCCTTGGACGCGAATAGGTCTACTTGGGGAAACCCCCACCTCTGGAAGATCGTGTGTACGACATCTGGACGGAGGGACCACTCGTGGGAGAGGAATGACCTGCTGAGATGGTCGGCCAGCGTGTTCTGCACTCCCGGAAGAAAGGACGCTTCCAGGTGAATGGAGTGGGTCACGCAGAAGTCCCACAGGAGCATCGCTTCCTTGCAGAGGAGGGAGGAGCGGGCTCCGCCCTGCTTGTTCACGTAGAACATTGCTGTTGTATTGTCTGTGAACACTGTCACACAGTGGCCTTGCAGGTGGGTGCAGAAGGTGCGACAGGCCAGACGGATCGCTCGCAGCTCGCGTACATTGATGTGGAGAGCGAGCTCCTGCGGCGACCACAGACCTTGGGTGTGAAGGTTGCCCAGGTGAGCCCCCCAACCGAGCGCTGAGGCATCCGTGGTCAGCGTGGTGGACGGGCGAGGCGGATGGAACGGGACTCCCGCACAGACGACCTGCGGGTCTAGCCACCAGTTGAGGGAGTCGAGGGCCGGCCTGGAGACTGTGACCACCATATCGATGGGATCGCGAATCGGTCGGTACACCGACGCGAGCCAAGACTGGAACGGGCGGAGGTGGAGCCGCGCGTACGCGGTGACATACGTGCATGATGCCATGTGGCCTAGGAGGCGGAGGCAGGAGCGCACCGTCGTGGTCGGGAAGGAGACGAGGTCCTGGATGATGGAGACCATGGTCTGATGTCGAGATTGTGGCAGGCAGGCTCGGGCTATCACGGAGTCGAGGACCGCTCCAATGAACTCCACCCGCTGTGACGGAACCAAAGTGGACTTCTCGGCGTTGATGAGAAGCCCGAGCCGTCGGAAGAGGGACAGAATGTCTGCCAACTAGCCCATCACCAGCTGTCGAGACTGACCGCGAACCAGCCAGTCGTCGAGATACGGGTAGACATGTATCCGACGACGGCGGAGGGCTGCGGCAACCACCGCCATGCATTTGGTGAACACCCTCGGTGCGGTGGAGAGCCCAAACGGCAACACGGCGAACTGGTAGTGGGCGTTGTTGACCACAAACCGGAGGTAACGTCGGTGAGGAGGATAAATCGCGACATGGAAGTAGGCGTCCTTCATGTCGAGGGCGGCAAACCAGTCTCCCGGATCCAGAGAGGGAATGATGGTCCCCAAGGTAACCATGAGAAACTTGGGCTTGAGCAGGAACTTGTTCAGCTCGCGAAGGTCCAGGATAGGACGTAGCCCCCCTTTCGCTTTGGGGATGAGAAAATAACGGGAGTAGAATCCCCTGCCCCGCCTGTCTTGAGGCACTGCCTCTATGGCACCCACACTCAACAGAGTCTGGACCTCCTGTAAGAGGAATTGCTCGTGAGAGGGGTCCCTGAAGAGGGACAGGGAGGGTGGGTGGGAAGGCGGGGGTGAAACAAATTGAAGGCGGTATCCCGACTGGACTGTCTGAAGCACCCAGCTGTCTGTTGTTAATTGGGACCACGCCGAAAAGAAATGGGAAAGGCGGTTGTAAAATAAAGGGGAAGGATCCGGTAGGGAGAGTGATGGGCCGTCCTCGAGCGTCCCATCAAAAGGCCTGCTTGGCCCCCTGAGGGGCCTTGGAAGAGGCCTGGCCCTGGCTACGCCGATTGCCGGAAGGACGACGGCGATTTTGAGCCGGTCGCCGGCTATTGTACGGCCGATAGCGTTGCTGGTAGAAGGGCCGGGAGGGTTGCTGCCGGAAGGACCTGCGTTGTGTCGCCGGCGTGTGCATCCCTAGGGTGCGGATGGCAACGCGACCATCCTTTAGGGTCTGGATCCGGGAGTCTGTCTTTTCGGAAAAAAGACCCTGCGTGTCGAAGGGCAGGTCCTGCAGTGTATACTGCACCTCCGGTGGCAGGGTGGAGGACTGCAGCCAGGCGATGCACTGCATCGACACGCCGGAGGCTAAGGTCCGAGCTCCGGAGTCCACAGCGTCGAGGGCGGCCGTGATGGAGGACCTAGATGATCTCCTTCCCTCCTCTAACATCGCCGTGAACTCCTGGCGGGAGGCTGACGGCGGAGCTCCGTAAACTTCGCCAGGGACGTTAGGATATCAAAAACGTATCTGGCTAGGAGGACCATCTGGTTAGCAATACGCATCTGTAGGCCACCCGCCGAGTAGACCTTGCGGCCTAGCAGGTCCATGCGCCGGGCGACCTTGGACTTCGGCGCAGGGGCAGGTTGACCGTGCCTCTCGCGGTCGTTAACCGATTGCACCACCAAGGAGTCCGGGGTCGGGTGGGTATAAAGGTACTCATAGCCCGTAGGGGGAACTGAGTATTTACGCTCGACCCCGCGGGCCGTGGGAGGGATGGAAGCGGGTGTTTGCCAAAGCGTGGTAGCGTTCTTCTGGATTGTTTTTACAAAGGGCAACGCCACCCGCACGGGAGCGTCCGCACCAACCACGTTGGTAATAGGGTCCTCGTCCTCTTGGACCTCCGCTACTGGGAGATCCATGGCCGTCGCCACCCGGCGAAGCAGGTCCTGGTGGGCCTTCAGGTCAATGGGCGGCGGCTCTTTGGTTGAAGCACCGGCCACCGCCTCGTCCGGGGAGGATGATGAGGACAAGCCCTGCACGACGGCCTCCTCCGCAGGGGCTGCTGACTGCGCCTCGGCTGGGTCGTGCTGCACGGAGGACCAGCGGTCCGGCGGAACGGAGGGCTCACGTTGAGGCGAAGGGGCCGCCTAGCTAACAGTTGCCTCGGGGGCCCTACGCTCGGAGGCCGAGTCTCTCGGGGGAAACGGTACCCCCTGCGCCTCATACTGGGCCCAGGGAACCCAGAAGCCCCACTTTTGAGCCCCTTGAGGATCACCGTGAGGGGTCGGTGGCAAGTGTGCGTTGCTGTCCGCACCGGAGGCCACCGATGCCGGGTGAGATGGCCAAGGAGGTGCTGAGGCGCTGACGGATTGTACTGCCGAAGGCGGTAGTCTGTCCGCAGACGGTGCCGAAAAACAGTGTCTGTCCATTCGGTACCGGGACGGTGACCGAGACCGTCGGCCACCGCGGAGCCGGGAGCTTGACCGGTGCCGGGAGCTCGACCGGGAGCGGGATCTGCGGTGCCGGGAGTGGCTGCGAGAGTCGCGGTGCCGGGAGCGGTGCCGGGACTGAGACCTCCGACGGTGCCGACGCGACGGCGATCGGGACCTGGATCAGTGCCGAGAGTGCGACCGGTACCGGGATGATGAACGGTACCGGGACTCCGACCGGCGTCAGGATGGCGACCGGTACCGGGACGGCGAGCGGTGCCGAGAGCGAGATCGGCGGGATGGCGACCTTCGTCAGGACCGGGAGCGTGACCGGGACCGGGAGTGTCGTCTGTGCCGGCGGTCCGCAGAGGGCGGCCGGATCATCATTGCCGGTTTGCCTGCAGACGCGACAGCCCGCACCGGTGGTGCCGGGGGCCGGAGGCTCGGTGCCTCTATGAGCTGTATCAGCTCACGCGCCGCGGAGAAAGTCTCCGGCGTCGACGGCAGTCGTGGGTCAACCGCGGACGGTGCCGGGGAGCGTGGCGGTGCCGGACTCGACGGCCCTTGCGGCGCCGGAGTCAACGGCTCGGTGCCTGCCTGGTGCACGGCCACTGCAGGAATGGCAGGTGGCGCAACAGCCTTGGCTGAGTCCTCAGCACGGGACTTAGCGATCGCCTTCGCCAGCCTGCGCTTCCTAGCAGGCGAAAGGGAGCGGTGCCCGGTCTTCGCGGTCGCCGGCTGAGGTTGCGGCGCCACGGTGCCGGAACGGCTCGGCGCAGCTGGTGCGCTCTGCACCGATGAGGCTCTCGGTGCCGGCGCGGCCGGTGCCGGGGGCTGTAACGACGCCTCCATGAGGAGCTGCTTAAGTCTATAGTCCTGCTCCTTACGTGTTCTCGGCTTGAAGGCAGAACAGATCTGGCTCTTGTCTGTCCGATGGCCCTTGCCGAGGCAACGAAGACAGGCGTCGTGCGGGTCCCTGATGGGCATAGGCCTCTGGCAGATTGCGCAGGGCTTAAAGCCCGGTGCCTTGGGCATGAGCCCGCACCGGGAGAGGAAAGGGAGGGGAAACCCCCCTAACCTTAACACTAAACCTAACTAACTAACTATAACAACTATCTACACGAACTATGAACTAACTATATACAAAAAACCTTTAGCGAGAGCTAGGGTAGTGGAGGACAGAGAGCACTCCACAGTTCCAACTGGCTGTCACGGGCAGTAAGAAGGAACTGAGGAGCGGACGGGCTGGCTGGGGTATATATTCAGCGCCATAGCGGCGCCGCTCCAGGGGGCGCCCAGCCGGCCCCCCGGAGTTGCTAGGGTAAAAAAGTTCCGAGATGCCGTGCACGCACGGCGCGCACACCTAACTGGAATGCATAGGAGCAATCACTCGAAGAAGAACACCAGTTACAAGAAGGTGAATGACCATTTTCCTTCATTGAGTGCTTGCATACGTCCCTTACACTGTATGTTAGCCAAGGCAGTGGGACTTGGCGTCTCATTGGAAGAAGAAACTTCAGGATTGCTTTTCCCATGATCACATCTCCCCTTGATGCAGAGATAAGTACACAGTGTCTTGTAAATGTGTGAACAGAAAACGATGTCACTGCCCTGCAGATGTCCCCGAACGGATATGTGCCACAAATGCTGCAGAGGCTGAATGTGCTCTACTGTCTGTAGTGTTCTGTTAGTCTTCTAGGAGGTGTTATATCTTTGGCAGTGTAGCACGTGTGATATTCCATTTTGAGAATCTCTGTCCTGTAATTGGTTATCCTCTCAGATGTTCTAAATAGGAAACAAAGAGTTGAGTAGAAACCCAACGGGGCTTTGTCCCCATCCAGATAAAAGGCCAAAGTTCAGTGCACATCCAGAATATGCATGATTTGTTCCCTTGTGTGAGCTTGTGGCTTTGGGAAGAAAAGTAAATACAGACCAATTCAGGTGAAAATCAGGCTCCATCTATGAGAGGAAATTAAGGTGTAGCCTAAACAAGATGTTGCCTTTGTAGAAAATGATGTGTGATGGGTCAGTGACAAGTGCATTTAACACTCCCACTCAGCCACCAAGAAAGCTTCCTTTACCATATTATCTTAAAGTTTCAGCTAAAACAGTTCAAGCCATTTCAAAGGATGAGATTAGGAAAAACAATGTTATTCCAATGTTATGCCAACCACTGCTTCTTTAGAGCAAAGACTTTTAAATTTGGTAGGGGAGTGAATTTAAATTTGGTTGAAGTGAGCAGGAGGCTAAAGACTTGAGTGAAAGGTCTATAAGGGAGGACAACACTAAATTCAAATTTCAAGGCAGTGCTGGATCCTGAATAGGTGGGAACAGTCTATCTAGACCTTTGAGGACACTGACAGATTTCCAAAATAGTTCTACTATAGATTTGACGGTAAAACACTGTGATAGCAAACCCAGAGGCACACTAATGGAGCTGAGGTCTAGACCAGACTCCTAAAGATGTAAAGGATAGTCCAGAATTGTTTGAAACTTTGTCTGAATCAGCAACACATTATGGAACACCCTCCAGATGGAGAAGCACTTCCACTTACTCGGGTAAGCAGCTCTTGTGGAATGCTATCTGCTATTGAGGACGACATTCTGGAGTGCCACAGAAAAGTGAGCAGCCTTTGCATTTAACCACTGATGACCCATGGTGTGAGGTGCAGAATTTGGGTGCAGAACCCACACATGGTTCTAAGTTACAAGACTTCTGGCTGGCATCAAGAGCAAGGGTTCTCCAGTAGATAGCTTGTGTAGGTTGGAATACCACAGCTGCATTGGCCAAGCTGGAGCTATAAGGAATATTCTGCCTCAATCCTGTTTCAGCTTGAGAATAACCCTGGGAATCAGGGTTACTGGTGGATAGGTGCACAGAAGATCCTTGTCCCATGGAAACAGAGCTGTGATGTTGCCTTTGAACAGAACTGGGGCACTTTCTGTTTTGCCAAGTTGCAAGCAGATACACCATCCCACCCCCTCCCTATATGAAATACCAAAGCTAGAATGGCTGTGTTGTGAAACCGTTCATGGTCTAAGTTGAAGGATCTGCTCAGCAATCTACCAGTACATTTTGAACATCCAGTGAGTGAGATGTCCAGAAAGTAACTTAGCTCCATATGCATAGATTCCACAGCTTGACTGCCTCCTGGCAGAGGCTGCCTGACCCTCCCCTTTTGTTCACATAAAGTGCCACTGTGGTATTGTCAGTGAGCACTTGAACAGTTTTGACCTGAATATCAGGCATGAACTGTTGACATTCACAGGATATTGTGCACAACTCAAGGACACTGATGTGTAACTTGGCCTTGCAGGTAGTCCACAAACCCTGAACCTGAAGATTACCCAGATGTTCTCCCCAAGCCATAGTTGAAGTGTCTGTTACTGAAATCACAGAAAGGATAAGGAGAGAGAAGGGAACACCTCTGCATACATACCAGCTCCGAGATGACAACACCCTGTCGAGGATGCATACCAGCCTATCCAGGTGGTGACTGAGGGAAACATGCTGACTTGAGACATGCTTGCAGTGCTTTGAGAAAAAACCTGGAATGAGGGGTCACGTGTGTACATGCAGCCATGTGAACTAGGAACCTAACACAATTCCTTATTTTGGTTCATGGGTGATCCTGGAGTGACACACACAAGTCCTATATTGTCTGGAAAGAGGCAGAAACGACCTGTCAGAGGTAGATTCCAGGAGTGCTCCAGTAAACTCTATTCTTTGTTAGAGGCAATAATGATGATTTTTCTTTGTTTATTTTCAGGCTCAGAATGCTGAACAGATGGAGCATGTGATTGATAGCCATCTCTAATAGGTGTCTGGAGTGACCCTGAAACAACCGATCATCCAGGTAATGAGACATGTGGACATCTCTCTGTCAGAGGCAGGCCACTAGGAATCCCCACGGGCTGCAACCAGGAAGAACAGCGCGTAGTTATTACCCTACCCATGGCCCTGACAGCAGCAATGCCATGTCCAAGGAAGCATGAAGAGTTGATTGAGAGACCAAATGACATTTTGCAACAAGAGACTGAAACTGCTCCCTAGAACTTTCTGGCAGTTTATTCATGAACTGAGAGATTGCCTCCCAATTAAAATAGTCATATCTGGGAATTAAGACTGGTTATTGGCCATGTGGAGCTATAAACTCAAAATACATCTTTCTCCCAAAGAGATCAAGCTTTTTTGCATCTTTTCCTTAGGGTTAGCTTTAGCCCAGCATTGATGACTCCTCTCCTTCACCACATCCACTACTAATGAGCCTGGCATAGGGTGTAACAGAACTGCTCAAATCCTGGGATGAAACATGGTATTCACTTTCTGTTCATTGGGCCACAGGTGGAAAGGAAGAAGTGGTTTATCACAGAGTCTTGGTAGGCTGCATGATGGCCTTGGGTATTCTTCTCCACTAGCTTCACTTGTGTACCAAGAGAAGTAGCCATTCTTTTGAGGAACTCCTGGTATACCTTAAAGTCATTCAATGCCAAGGAGGATGCCAACAATACCAGAGCATCATCCATTAATAAGGATGATACATTAAGGGGAGGCGAGGAAGAAACCTCCTGATGTTTGGAGCCATGATACTGGCAAAGGCTGCTGCTCCAAAGGGAGTTGAGGTAAGTCCAGTATACTGATATCATAGGTTGATCAGTACCGACCATCACAGGTCTCTTGGTACTGGTGGTGAAGACTCTGTCCCCAGTATGACTAATGAGGAGACTAACAATACCGGGCCCCAGTCATGCTGCCCACATGTTCCAACCCCAGGCTCTACTCTTCACAGATCTCCAACCATGTCTATGAGAATGTGACCTGGAGGAAGCCCTGGACTCTTGGTAGCATGAGACTTGAGAAGCCACCTCAGATTCCAACAAAGAATAGGAATATTCTGAGAGCCAAGGTGGTGTATTAACAGGGCTTGTGTCTGTTTGTTCCTCAGAGACTGTGACCAGAATCTATTCCAGGAACACAGCACTGGCAGAAGCACGGATGCCTTTCTAGCTGCTGGTACCATGCAACAAGGTGGCGTCAACACCAAAGTGGAGGATGGCACAGTGGTACCAGACCCCTATGGTTGATGGGCTCACAGCACAGTATACCAGAGCCGAGGAGTGTGGTACCTGCACTCATGCCAACCAAGGGTCTTCACCCTGGATCAGCGGCGCACTGAAAAGCATAATAAGTCTCTGTCTGCTGCATCAGCCTCTGGCGTTATTGGTACCTGTATTAGTGGCTGTCCTACTGTGATCAGAGATGTCTTATCTGTCACAGATGGTGAAGTAGTAGTTGTGATGGCCCCTGGGAGAGTACCAGAGTCAACGACTCAGGTCTATCAGTATGAGTCACATCCAGGCAGTGGTGAGCTGAACGGCATGCTCTATCATGGGTACCAGCATGACTATCTGTGGAGGAAACCTATATTCTGGTCTTCCATGAGTCTGACACCGACTTATGTTTGTGAGAACATGATTACTCCAAAGTCTTTGCCCTTGAAGACAGTCCCGGTGACAAGAATCTCTTGCAACCCCATCCGCCAGTAAAGCTGGCTCTGGGAAGGAGTCATTGAAGAGCTTCCCTTGGACAACTGAGCAGGTCAGATGCTAGTATAAGGGCCTTTATAAGAATGTGTTTGAAGGTGTTCTTCCCACAGCTTTTTTGTTCTGAATTGAAGCCTGGCAGATTGAGCTTGTGTACCAAGCTGTCTCTTATGTGGCATAGGCTCCCCTGGTACTCGGCAAAGCAGGCAGGCCTGCCTGAGTGGAAATAAACCAGAAAAATTTTAATAAAAATAAGAAAATCAAAAAGAAAATATCAAAATAACAAAAGAAAAAGCAATACCACTAGGCAAAATAAGTAGCAAGAACTCTGTTCTCAAGGAACACGGAATACTTTAGTTCCTTCTTAGCATTGGTGGTTGAAGGAGGGGCAGAGTGGGGCATCTCTGCCCTTTATATGCTGCATTTGAGCACAAGGAGCCAAGATGTGGTTGGGGCTACTTCTGTGGGTACTGTTAGGAAAACTCTCTGGCACTGATCCACTAGATGCTCACACACACCTCTCGTGTAATGGACATATGCGAGCACTTGAAGAAAATTAAAGAGACATTAAAACCTTAAATTTAAAACAGATCTGTCAGAATTTGTCATATAAATGTTAAAATATTAAAAAGACATTGTTAAGGTTGATAGGCATAAATTGAAACATCCTTTAAAAAGAAGAAGCAGATTCCTGAGTTTGAAAATTCAATCAGCCTCCCAAAAATCAGGCTTGAAATTCTATTAAATTTTATCTTCTCTGCCCTGTGAGCCATTGGTGAGAGAACCAGGGTGCCAGCTTTCTTCATGTTGGCTTATGTGTACACCTTGCATGACTACTTAAATACTAAGGTGATGGGATACATCAGAAGATAGAAGGTAAAATCCTGGCCCCACTGAATTTAGTGGCAAAACTCCCATTGATTTCAACAGGCCCAGGCTTTCACTCAAAGGGTGCAGGATATACATATTGTGGTGTTCTTCCACTCTGCCTGTCTGCTCTGTTGTCATCTAACAGCTTGGTAAAACTCCCAGGAACACAGTCAGAATCAATGAATCATCCAATATGTATACACATGCTTGAAAATTACAACAAAGGTGATGGAGATTGATTTTCATAGACTCATAGAATCATAGAACTGGAAGGGACATCGAGAGGTCATCTAGTCCAGTCCCCTGCACAAGTATCATCTAGACCATTCCTGACAGGTATTTGTCTAACCTGCTTTTAAAAATCTCCAGTGATGGAGATTCCACAACCTCCCCAGGCAATTTATTCCATTGCTTTTAGGATCAAGACTTGAGTGTATTTCTTTAGTGCCACATATGTTTTTAAAACAGAAACACAGACTAGAAAACACCTTCAAACTTCAAAGTGCAGTTTAACTCTAAAAATGGTATTGTGCAGTTTCAGATTAGTCTCTCAAATCTTCTCCATTTCGAAGGAAATGTACAAGTGTCAGGACTATAAACTCACCTTGGCATCTGAAAATCAACCTGTTTCGTTCCCAGCTTACATATCACCTTGTGATTGGAACTCAGTAACAAATCTGTTGATGATGTGAGAGTCAGAAAATAATCCAACTCACTCGCCCATAATGGTATTGGCTCTGGTCAAGAAGAGGTAAAATGACTCTGAATACACACAGGAAGCAGATCTTTCAAGTAAGGTGAGCCATTTTTACATAAAATCTTTTCAGAGTTGAGCTGCACTTTAAGGGTTGTTGTTTTATTTTTTTTTGTGATGCATTCTTGATTTGGGTATTGCCAATAATTGGAAAATAATTCCCTGTGCTAAGCTGGTAATTGACAAGTTTACAAAGAGGGCCAAAGCTAGAAACTGATAAAAGCCTGATTAATCTTTTAAGTGTGTAGTTCCTTCTTGTGGGAAAACAATGATACTTTTAAGAACAAAAAGGGCAATTCACTTGTGTTATTTTTGACACAGATAAAGCTCTTAATATAAATGATTTGGATTAATAGAATTTTGCTATGTACAAGACTGTTTTTTCCCCCAAACTAGCTTAAGCAAGAGCAATGCTGCAGCGTAGCAATTTCATCCAATGCCTTGTGGTGATTCTATTAAACTATTATACTCAGCTGCTTATCTGAAACATTGTAATTATTAGCCACATGTGCAAAGCTTCAAATCAGCTTATGTTTGCACAATGCAACGTTATTTGCATTTTTTTGTTTTGCCATTTTTACTCATATTGGAATTGTGGAACTGGGATAAATTAATTAGAGGTAGGCAACTTCATTTTATCTAACTGCAAAACCAGCTGAACAATGCAGGTTCAAAAGTTTAACATGGCTGTTACTGGGCGCATATTTTGCTAGCGAGAAATGGAGGGGGGGAAAAAGGGCACAGAATTAAAATTGTAAATGAAAGAAGGGAGTATAGATCCAATGAGTCTGTCTTCAAGCACAGCTGCAGAAAAGATGACAGGGTGCACTGACCTGAAGATATGGCAGATATTAGGAAAATGTACTTAACTTCAAGAGCAATTGGAGTGTGTAATAAACTGTCAGGGGAGGTGGTTTAGGCACTATCAGTGGATATTCAAGAACCAGATATGATAAAAGAAAGGGTGATAGGAATAGTTCTGCAAAATAAAATGCAAAGGGATTGTGGTCTTGCTGGTTCTAGGTATATATTTATGTTTATTAACAGTATCAGTGTGAGGTGGCTCTTCCAAAATCTAGGCAGATCTCTGAAGAAATATGGATTATTATTATTTTTTGGCAGGGTAGGGGGAGATGTTTAATCTCTTACTACTTCCATGGGGATGAAAAACCGCATTCTCCTGAGCAAAAGAAATTGGAGGAAACTCTACCAGTGAGGACTTGGGAGTTTCCCAAACCCTATTTGGCAATGGTATTAAGCTGTAGGAGAATAATTTACCTCCCCCCCAGTAAATTATATCTACTAGTTCTTCTTTATCCATTAGTTTTATTTTCAGAGTTAACAGTTTAGAGTGACATTAGCGTATTTTATAGATGCCATGAATATTTGCTGTGTATTTCTCTAGCTAGTTTATTACTTGGTCCTTTTTTTATATTCTTGACTACTTTCCCTACCTGATGCTCATTAGTTTATCATTTCTAGCACTAGCTGTATCCTTTTTAAAAAAGATTTGAACCACATTGGAAGATCACTCAGAAAGAGTTCCTGGCTACAGAGATAAATGATATGTTTGTGTTAGTTACTCAGCTACTTTATATTTTAGTTTCTAAAAAGTAATTGCAAGAAGGATTGATATAATTTCTGATTGTGTACCTCAGTTGGCTTCTTATACTTATGTGAAGTTGAATCAATCACTTCAGATGAATTTAGAAGAGTAATTGGTTTCCTGAAAGTTTAAAATATATTATCTGAGTATGAATTCACTTGGGTGCTAGAAAGTAGTTCTAATTTGCATAACTGTGACTGATTTTTAAGTATTACAAAAGTCTGATTCTTCTAGGTGACCAGATGTCCCGATTTTATAGGAAGAGTCTCAATTGTTGGGTCTTTTTCTTATATAGGTTCCTATTGCCCCCCACCACCCCTTGTCTTGATTTTTCACACTTGCTGTCTGGTACCCTAGATTCTTCATAAGGGTAAGAAAACAGCAGAAACACAGAGTGATGTGTAAAATCAGATGGAAGCATGCTTGTTATTTACAATCCCCATCTCCCCAAAATTCATCAGTTCCCTCCTGGGATTTGCCATTGTTTTGAAAAAGAAAAGTAGCAGTTTCTTTTTCAAGTAGTACCCTTGGTTTTGCTTTAGGTATCCAAGATACAGCATTGCTATCCAGGTACAAACTACCAATATTGATTATCTTGGTCACGTCTGAAGCTTTTTTTCCCCACAGTTCAACCACATATTCCAGTTCAAAAAATTTTATGTTATCCCAGTCTTCCATAAACTGTGTTGCTAACAGAAAACAATATTTGCCCTTCAAAAATGAAACATTTTTGTAAAGAACAAATTAAAGTTCTCCAATTTTAAACTCTGTCAGTTTAACATGCTGAAATTTAATTAACCATTAAGGCTAATTAAAGGTACAGTTTGGTCAGCACGAAATTATCAAACCCAATTAGGATTCTGATGCAATTATCTACTGTTGGTTGCTTATTGTAAAAGTTATTTCAGTTTTATTCACGAAATTCTTAAAGCATAATTTTTAGCACTGAAAATTGGCATTAACGTGTAGAATTCTGAACTGGCAGCTGCTTCCCACAGCTCCCATTGGCCGGGAATGGTGAACTGCAGACAGTGGGAGGTGTGGGCGGCCGTGCAAATGTAAATAAATTGTCTGGTGGCCTGCCAGCGGATTACCCTGATGGACCACAGGTTGCCCTCGACTGATATAGATACTCTGGAATCATCCCACTAGGATATCAAATAATATATGATTCTCCACAATTTAAAAGGGCATTAATGCTGGGATTTGAGCCAACAATTAGAATGGCAATGGTTTCTGATGTTCCTGCTCAGACTCCTTTACATCATACAGAAGAAAAGGCAAAAAGATTGTATGAAATACAAAGGGAAACGATGCCACCCCCAAAAGGGTGTCAGTAATCACTTTTTTCAAATAATGGTCCAATGGGACAGGGAAACCAGCAAAATAGACAGAAAAAAAGAGAATTAAATAGAGGAGAAAATAAAAATAGGAGAACGGTTCTGTATGAATAAAGGGCAGGTGATCCAGGAAGGAATTGGCTATGGAAAAAAATATTACAGTATTAACCTAGAGACAGAATTGATGGTTTGACTACTGATGGATTGCTCCAGAGATTAGCTAATCATGAGAGGAATATGCCTACAGTTCCATCTAGTCCCAAAATTCAGGTCTAGGGAGGCCAAGCGCCTCCTACCTCCTTGATATCAGTAGAAGAGCATGCTGATTTAGTGGCACATTTACCAACAGATGATTGGGGAAGACCCACTGTATATGTGAAATTTAACAAAGGAGCATTCAGGGAAAATATGTTGGTAGATACAGGTGCCACATTTTCTTTAATAAGCACAAAGACTAAGAATTTATTTGGACCCCCTGTAACTAGAAGAAAATTGTAAGGATTTAATGAAACAGAGTAGAGTGCCATTTATTTCTCCATTTAACTTTACATTAGGTATAAAGCAAGGAAAAGAACAGTTTGGTTTAATGGATCTTGATTGTGAAGGAATAAGATGAATTGATATATTGAAAAATCTTAGGTTAATAATCGGTCTAGTAAATAAGGTATTGTGGGAAATGCCTTCTAATAAAGTAAAGGATTAATTGCAGCCTATTGATATTGAAGCAGGGTAAAGGCTAGCTACTATTAAGGCTGTTGAGGAAATAAAATGGCCTGATTGGCCAGCACTATTGGAGATTGCACAAAAGTATAAAGAGGTCTGGACTACTAATAATGTAGTATGGAATAATAATGCAGAATGTGGAAAAATTGAAGCAGAAGTATTAATTATTGGACTGGATCCCCCACCTCAAAAACAATATAAATATCCTAAGGAGGCAGAACCTAGGTTAATGAAAACTATCCAAGGTCTTTTAGAGCAAGGAGTTTTAGTCGAACAACAGAGTGCAAATAATGCAGCCATATGGCTAGTTTTAAAGGCAGATGGTAAAACTTGGAGATTAACACCATCGATCTTAGGCCACTGAATAAAGTAACTCCAATGACTGCTCCAGTGGTAGCAAAATATCCAGAGGTGATTGCTTTCATTATAAGAGGAGCATGGTGGTTTACAGTCCTAGATTTAGCAAATGCATTCTCTGTTATACTTTTACATCCAGATTCTTGGTATAAATTTGCCTTTACATTCCAAGGATGACAGTTCTGTTTTACTCAACCCCCCCATGGATTTCATAATAGCCCTGCCATATGCCATATGCATGTAAATAAGATGTGGAATAAAAGGCCTAATAAGGATAGTTCAAATATGCCAACAGCAAGTGAACAACCCAGGAGTAATGTTGGGACAGGAAGGATGATCACCAGATAAACAAAGGGTACAATTATTGCAAAAATTGCCAGCCCTTACAGATATATCTGCTTTAAGGTTGTTTTTAGGGATGACAAATTTCTCAAGATTTTATAGAAAATTATGCAGAAAAAGGCCAGCCCACTGTATAAGTTATTAAAGAAGGGAATAACTGAGAATGGGGATTAGAGCAGCAGAAAGCTTTTACACAACTTAAAAAAGCATTAGCACAAGCCCCAGCTTTAGCATACCCAAAGGTAGGACAACCTTTTGTGCTCCAATTGGCTACTACCAGCACTGGAATGAGTACTGTATTGAGTCAAGTCTATGGTACAGGTCTTCGACCAGTGGCATATGCTTCTAAGATTCTGAATGGAGTAGAACAGGGATTCACCCCTTCTGAGAAAGGTATTAGCCTTAGTTTGGGCTTTGCAACATTGGGAATATTTAGTAGGATTATCTCCTGGGCTTCTGAAAACATCCCACTCACCCATGAAATATGCATTAACAGGGAAAATTAATGATGGACACGTTTCTAGTCCTAAATTAGCAAAATGGATGTTAGCCTTGCTGAATAAAAATGTAACAATGGACAGGGTCCTAAGTTTATCACCAGTTCCTTATGGTCTTGTAAGTGAAGGGAACAGCATGAATGTCCCCTACCAGAAATTCCTCCTGAAGGACCTATATTATTCCAAGGTGGAGCAATCTTAAGCAAGATTATAGACACAATAGACATAATTTGGTTTGTGGATGGTTCTAGCTTTTATGAGCCTTAGCTGTGGCACAAACAGGGTATGCAGCAGTAAGAATATCCAATGAAAATGTTTTTAAGGGACAGTGCATACCTCATTAGGCACAAGCTGCTGAAATTGTAGGTGTAGCAGCAGCATTGGAAAATATGTGAATGGATAAAACTGTGGCTACTTTCACAGATTCTGAGTGGGTGCTGAGAGCTACAGTGGATTGGATGCCACTGTGGCAAAAGAGGGTCATGAAATCAGCAGATGGTAAATACATTGCTCATGCTGAAAAGTTAATGTATTTGTGGGAGTTAGCACAACAAAGAACACAACCAGTATTAATGGGAAAAGTAAAAGCCCATAAGAAAAATGTTGAAGGAGCTCAGTGGAATAAGGCAGATGAACAAGCTAAAGTAGAAGCCAAGGTGGAGACAGTATGGCAGCCACAATTCCAATTGATCCCAATAGCTAAACAAGAAAAAGAAAGAATAGAACAGATTGATTTAGTAGCTTTTCAAAAAAAATTGCTGAAATAAAAAAATTGATATAGAAAGAAAAAGGGATGGAAAATTTGGCAGCATGAAAAAAAATTGGTATTAACTACTAAAACAGTGGATAATATCTCTGTGTGTGGTTCCAATGGAAATTAGATCTGAAATGATCTCTCTAGTTCATGATAATGGGCATTTAGGAATAGATAAGACTCTCAGTAGATTACAAATCGTAAGATGGTAGCCAAACACGAGGGCAGATATAGAGCAATATGTGAACAATTGTTTACCCTGTGCAGCAAATAATGCAGATATTAAAATAATAAAAGGACCATTAGGACACCAGAGAATAGAAGGTCCATGGGCTAGGTTGCAAATCGGTTTTATTGGCCCATTGGCAAAAACTGCAAAAGGAAATCAATATTGTTTGGTGATAGTGGTGTGGCAGAGTTCCAACCTTGTCCCTGGGGGTCCCATGCTTCCAGGCAGTTTATGCTAGCCTCAGAGGCTCCACATAGCCCTTCTCTCTCTAGGGCCAGGGTTACAGTCTACAGAGCCCTTTTCATCATAAGCCAGCAAGGAGGTTGGTGAGAGAACGCCCACAGTCTCTGTTGTCTCTATGGGCTTATTTCAGAACAGTTTAGCCTCCTGTCCTGACAGGGGCCAGACTTCCCCTCCCAGGAGGTGTTTCCTGTAGTGGCAGGTTGGGGGGAACCTAGGCCTGCCCTCTGTTCTGGGTTCTGGCCCAGGGACCCTAATGGCAGCAGCTGTTGGCAGTCAACCTTTCACTGCCAGAGTTGCTACATTTGCCTGGGCCACTTCCCCACAGCTCTCCCACTTCTCTCTCTTAACACCTTCTTTACCCTTACCTTAGGGCTCCCTTCCAGTGGCTTAAGGGCATCTTCATTACTCAGCCCTTCAGCCACACTGCCTCTCCCCTGGCTCCCTCTGGCATGACCAGAGTGAGCCCTTTTATAGTATCAGAGGGGCCTTAATTAGAGTAATTAAGATTACCATGCACCATTCTACTAAGGGCATGTCTCCATTACGTGCTGGATCGACGGGCAGCAATTGATCCTGTGGGGGTCGATTTATCGTATCTAGATGTGATAAACTGACCACCAAGCGCTCTCCCGTCGACTCCGGTACTCCACCAGGGCGAGAGACACCATGGTAAGTAGATCTAAGTACGTCGACTTTAGCTATGTCATTCACGTAGCTGAAATTGCGTAACGTAGATTGATTCCCCCCTCACCCGCCCAGTGTAGACCAGGCCTAAGAAAATTGAACCAGTAATTGAACATATAAAAAGTGATACTAAACACAGACGGTGGGAAGTGTTTTTGGGATGGTCTCCCACAGCAGTGGGATTCTTTAATGTAATTTTGCAACCGAGGGGTAGTCTTGGTGTTTCAAATTGTAATGGCAATTATGCTTATTATTTTGGTGTACTGGATCAAACGAAAATTCAGTCAGCTGAAGTATATACAATTCCTAAGCTTTAAACAAAACTACTACGGCACACAGGCAAGTGTGACCACGGTGGGAATCAAGAGTGGTGAGGAATTGTACTAGTATGAAGACATGTCTGCTCCATCTCATGACTATGAGAGCCTTGAATCAACAATGGACAAGACCACACACCCATTGAACTCAGAAAACAATTAAGTGCATTTATCTATCATACCAGCAGGGAAGGGAATTGATACAAGAGGTTTTTTTTGTTTGTTTTTTTAACTGTTCTAATCCTTTGTCACAACTGGCAACACCCAGGACTGAGGCTTATGACTGCATCTCCCTGCAAAGAAAAGCCTCAGGATGGGGTTTAAATGGCCATAAAATTCACTTCCCTTGATCAAAAATGGTGACGGTATCATGATACTTTGGCTTGCATAATTTAGTAGTTAGTTTTAGGCTAGATGCTTTAGATAAACTATAAATAATGATAGTTTGGAGCTATAAATACAAAATGGTGGAGAGAGGAGAAGAACAATAAGAGAAGATCAAGAACAGCAGAGAAGGCAACCAGGCAGCAGTTACAGAAGGGAAAGATCAGAGCAGAGAAAGAGCAGAAGGACCTGAGATGAAACAGAGGAACTGATGAAGAAGTGTAGGTCTGATTTCTTGTGTGTTTTAAAGGACTGTTTGTGTGTGTCTGTCCATAAAGCTGGATGCCTGCTTCCGAGTGTGATCTAACCCACCCCATCCTGTGAGTGCCCAGCCACCTCTCACAGAATGGTAATTTTGAATTGTTCAATGTTTCTTTAATGCTGTATTGTAGTGTTGTTTTATACATACACATTGGGTATTTGTATGTTACATTGTAATAAGTCTAATGCTATATTGGAGGCCTTATGCATATGTATAAAAAGGTCAGTGTGTACTAATACTGCAACATTGTTTTGTCTTATAGTTTGTGTAGTCTTCTGTGTCAATTGAATGTATAATCTCTAAATATAATGTAATTGTGCCTTACTGCCTGTTATATTCTGTACTGCTTTCTTTCTTGCTTTACTAAATATATGGCAATCACAGAATTTTCTCTCAATAAATAAGACTTTGTTTTTGAAGAACTACTACTTGTATGACAATCCTTTGAGAGGAGGGCTGTATCCGTGTCCTTTTCAAGAGTTAGTAAGATTAGCCTGCTCTGGAGACTCTTTTGCGGGTTGGCGTCAAACCTCCTGGTAATACCCTGGCAATTCCTTTAGGGCAGGTCACCACCTTTTTCCCCATTTGGGCAGAATAAATTAACAATCAATTTATAATTATAGGTAGGCCAGTATTGGAGTGCCTTGGGTCCACATTTTGGGGTAACACCGAGACATATTTTTTACTCCCCATGGTAACTGTCTCTTCTATACCATGATAAGACCAACAAGGTGATTTGTTAGGATACACACAGTCTTAGTGAACTAATTTTATTTTTTAATGGTGTGTGTGTGGGTGGGTGGGGAAGGAGGGGATCTTCATGATCCCACCAGTCTCCTGTGTGAGAAGCAAAGCACCCAGTTGCTTTTGGTAGAGTCAGTGCATAGTTGCCAACATGTAAGTTCCTTGGGGCAAGGACTGTCCTTTATCGTATGTTTCAGCGTGCCCAGCACATGTGAGTCCTTGATGCTCATTTGTACATGTACTTTATTACTATTATTTTTATTAATGGCATTAACAAGTGTCTAAAATGGTGGACTGATGACTATCATGCTCCCCCAGTCACCGAAGCATCCTGGTGAATATTAGTACTTAGTTCTTTTCAAACATTAACTAATTGCCATAATACCTCTGTACAAAATGTAAGTACCTGTATGCCTGTTTTATAAATAGAGAAACACAAATTAGGTGCCTTGATGAAGGCCACAGAATGAGTCAGCATTATAACCTGGATTAGGATGACCAGAAAATCATACTTAATTAACTAGATGCTATTAGTGTTTCTCCATTTACCCAGAGGTCATCAGGTTGCTCCGCAAAGTAGGCAGCTCTGATGCAGTGAACAGGGGAGCTTGTTGATATCTGTGCCATCAGCAGCAATCTGAACAGCACTGCTCCCCATGGCTATGGAAGTCACCTGAGGGCCTTCCCAAAATTGAGGGGCTCATGGCCCTGGCTTGCAAGGGACACAAAGGCCAGTTCTTGGCCGTTATAGGGGGAGTTACGAATAACCCATGATGTTTAGGAAAGTCCATTACAAACTTTCAACCCCTGTGACAAATTATCCTGTAATTCCAAGGCTGTGTTTGCAAGCAGATGGAGGCACAAGAAGTTTTCCAGGCAACTAGTTGATTACCAGTTGCTGCTATATTGGACTCTGCTTTTGCCTGCATTCTGTACCCTGCACCCAACTCCTGCTCCTTTTTTCTGCTCCATTCCTGGCTCCTTCCTCAATCTTGTCTATGTTCCTGATCTCCACTGTGCTCCTACTCTGTGCCTCACCTCCAACCATCAGTTACCAGTGCTGGCTCTGAACCCTGGCTTCAACTTCTGACTGATTCTGGCTTGACCCTCGGCTCTGGCATTTGGTATCTGACCCTGGCTCCAACTATGGCTCGACCCCAGACTTATTTTCCCAAGCTAGACACCTGCTGTACCCACTAGACCTGACTCCTGCTCTGACCACTAGGCAAGACCACCTATGGCTGGGTCCCTAACAATACCTAGTGGAGAAGTGTGTGTTTCACAGAAAATAATACCCGAAGTTGACAGACTTAATAGAAAGGTCAAGGACTGATCACTGTAAAACTTGCATTGACATTGTTTGTGCTTTTTTTTCTTTTTTTTCCCCTGAGGATTAACAGTAGTCTGCAACTCCTTCCACCAGTACTAGCAGTCCAAGATCTGTCAGATGCAACAAATTTGTTTTTGAGGGGGGGGGGGGAAATGAGGAGCACAAGAACTAAGCAAAGAATCGTGCTGATTTAATTTTATAGTTGTCATGAAGACAATTATGAAGCATACAGGAAAAATGAAAGGGCATGCCAAATTACAACCAATATTTCTGATTTGTTCCCAGATCCTGCACCTCAGCACCTCAATTGAAAATATTGTGAACTGAAACATCTTTGTGGGTGTTTGAGTGCCAATGACCACACCAAGCACACTGCTTTGCTTCAAAGTTCCCACATCTGATATTCCACAACCCATGACTTCCTAAACTGGAGCAGGGTTAGCTAAGATGATACTGATAAGGAACTTTAGAAGATCTTATAGGATACTTAGCTTCAGTAGCAGGTTTTTGTTTTTTGGTTTTTTGGTTTTTTTTAGTATAACACAATATTATGGGAAGTCTATATACTGTAGGAGTTAGGCTGTTAATAATCACATCCAATCACTGATCTGTCATGGGTCTCACATTCATTGCAACAATTACACTATTAACATTCATTTAATAGGCAAAAAACACTGAAGAGAAGTAGCAACTGGGCACATACCACCTCTGCTTTTCAGAATTAAGCATTTTGATGGTTACTTATTAAAATAACAAAGCATATTACATAATCCCCATAAAGGACTAAGAGCCAAGCTTTTAAAGGCATCTATATTTCTTTAAAAATCTGGCCCTAAGGGCCTATCTAATAGTGGTTCCTTTAGCTGTATTTTACTTACAGTGGATTTAAAAACATCAGACAACACCAACTATCTGTATTTTAGTTGTCAATATATTAAGCAGGGCTTATCTGACTGAAATCCTATCTTTGGTACTGTACTATAAATTGTAACCTTTTAACTGTAGGATCATTATGGCATTGAATCTGTGGGACTTTTGAATGCCGTGTAATGTCATTACAACTGTACAGTGTTAAGATATCCCCTCTTTTTTAAATGAATTACAATAATTTTCTATTTAAATCAAAATCATGCTGAATGGGCTAGACTTATAATTCTTTGAAGGTCTGCGAGCTGCTTGAAAATTTTCACATCTCAAGGGTTTATTCTTGTCCAAATTATTTAAATACTGAAACACAGTAGTAGCTGTTTAAATCTGCTCTGCCTGTAATTATCATCATCTATCTTTGGATATAAAAATTGCTTACTACACATCACATACATACTCTGATGGATCACTGTTTCAAAAGGGAAAAAAATGAAAAACAGCTTGGCAAGCTGTTATCTTAGAGCTTTACACTTTTATTTATGCTATTACTGGTAGTCTGCAGAACATATAATAGTACTATTAAATTTGATTCCTCGATAGGTATCAAATTCATCTAGGAATAATGACATTATAATGTCATTGACAGCATTCTGAAAACTGCCAGAGCCATAAATGATCCTCGTACCTTTGTTGTCAAAGCATTTCATTACCATACTCCTTGTCTGAAAAGATGTAATGTCCCAAATCAATGTCTTGCAATACATGCAGAAGCTAGTGTTAATAAACATGAAATATTATGGCTGTCACAAAACCATGCACATCAGGTATCTGCAAGTGTTTCAGAATGTTGTCTCTTATTTGCTGAAGGCACATTATTCATTTCAATTTAAATGCCATAGTATTGGGGAATTAGATGTAATGTTTAAAATGACTACTGTTCATATATGATACAATTATAAACACTACGGACATGTTATTCTATTATTTAAAAATATATCTTTATACTTTGATACACAACCACTCTTTCAGGGTCAAATAAGGTCATGTGATAATATATACAACTCTGAAGAGAGACAAGATTATATGCTGGGAATTACAGAGCATATTTTTCTTGATTTAATTCTATTGTTTTGTAAAATGTGAACACAAGGAAGCTAATCTGCAGAGCCTACTGTCCACACGACAGTGTTGGTCATCCTTAACTGTGTAGTACTAGATTAAGTATGTATTATTCACCCTCCACTCCCCACCTGGTTTCATAGACATTACACAAAAGACAGACTATTAAAAAATCTGGAGTCAGTGACCTCAGATATTCAGTTCTGCTGTCCAATATTCGCACAATAAAGCAACCCAGAAGGAAGGAAATTAGACATTTTTAGGGCAAACTCTTGCAGATTTTACAATGAATTGCAATAGTTACCTAGCACAGGTCTTTCTGTAAAACAGTGTTAATGTACAACAGAAAAATTCACAGGACAAGGTCTGGGCCCGGCTTCAGTGGTACAAATCAACCAAAAAGCCAACTTTATTGGCCCTTGGAGTGGATCCTGGGGTGGATCCATCTTGGCTTCCCCAGTGCAGGGGCTGTGGGTGTGGGGTTGTGTGTGGTGGGGGGGTTGTCCTTTCTCCCAGTGTAAAGGTAGGTTAAAGCCACTTTACAACCCCACTCCTCTCCTGAGCAAACCTTGTTTACTTATTCATCGAACATTTTTAGGATGAATTTTTCATAAAAGGCCTCTATAGTTTTATATCCACAATCAAGTCTAGGTGCAATTTTCAGGGCACAATCATTTGTGGATTCAAAGATAACACCTCCTGATTTGTGGTCATACATGCTTTTATATCTGTAAAGTTGGGGACATGTCTAAATGCTAATATTTGCATCTTCAACCAATTGCAAATATAACACTTCTGGTGCAAACCGAGAAGTCAAATTGAGCTCCCATAGAAAATTCAGCTTCTTAAGATCAAATTGCTCTCCCAAGCTCACACGCTGTAACTTTCATGGGAGTTTATCTAAAAGCAAAATTTCTGTCTGATGTGTAAGGAATATAATACTATCATAAAAAGATAAATAATTGGGTAAAAACTTACAATTTCATCCATTGTGACTACAATTTGGGAATTGCTAAAGGTGATATTTGAAGAGTTGAGCATCAACACAGTGAATCAAATTCAGACCCTGGTACAAGCAAGCACAACTCCCCTTGACTTCAGTTGAAGTTGCATCCACTTACACAGAGGTTAGATTTGGCCCTGTTTGTCAGGCTATTCATGCAGAGCTTAAGGATTTAGTGAATACTGTTAAGTGTAAGGGAAATTTGCTCTGACGCAGGTGCCCAATAGGTGCAGAAAACAAGTACTGTAGCCTATGCAGACTCTCTCTCTCTCTCTCTCTCTCTCTCCAGGTATTTACAACATCCTCCCCCTCCCCTTCTCTCTCTGAAATTGTTACTATGCGAGTAGTATGACAAGATGGCATGTCCCAGAGGAAATTAACTTGTATCATATCCTGGGCTGATAAAACAAGTGAGCAGCAGTCCTCTTTTGTTAAATCTTATTGCCCCTACTCAGCTCACATTATTGCAGATAATGGTCCCAGTGGTGGGGAATGTGGCATATAAACAGGACAACCCACACAGAGCTGTCTCCCTCCACATTCAGCATACACACACTACTCATCTCAGGGTTTATGTGAGCCACGCCTTTTAAATCAGTTAATGCTGCACTGCACATGAATACAAAAGACGCTTAAGTTAGCTAATTATTCACTGGATAGTAAATGGGAAGCCAGCCTCAGATCTGAGGTTGGTGATTAGTGCAAAAAGAATAAGCATCTCTGCCTGGTTTACAAATCCATCTATATGCACCCCCAGACATATGCTTACTGTTATGACTATTGGGATATTTGTTAGGTCCAGTATGTAGTAGGGATTTTCTTGCTTTTGGCGACAAGTCCCCATCTCTTTTCAAAGACAGGACTAGGCTCTAGATAGTGCACTCTGCAAATAATGCACTACAACTGAAGTAACTGCTGTACTGTTCTTTCTTACCGGCAGTAACTTGAACTTCATCCTGGACACTAGGTGTCTTATTTTTAGTGGTGATCACATTTTTTGCTGCTGGCATAGCGGTTGTCCCAGGAACCACACCAGTTAACAGAACTTCCACTCGCTCCTCCACTCTGTTTCTGGCTCGACAGCATACAACAGCTACAGGAAAGAAGGGATCAATTTTTGTAAAATGTTGCTTTCCTGAAAAATTAATTTATTGATTTTAACAGAATAACTAAAAATATAAGGGTGAGATATCTTTAGAAAGATGCTAATATCAGGTATTCAATTACCCCAATGGGGACTGAGACAGTGAAGAGGAGCCAGTTTCACTGTTCCCTTCATATTCTGTCTGACAAAAACACATGGTAAGATGTTGCTCAATTTATTGAAAAAACATTCTGGACTAAGCAATTCATTTCCACAGCTGCTTCTCAAATAACACTTGAAAAGAAATCTCTGCAATTTCTTTGCAATTATGAAATTTAATTTAAATTCATTTAAAAATAAAAAAAGGTATATCATTTAAAATATTTTAATTGGAAATAAAAATAGGAGCTAAAAAGAAATTCAAAAGAAAGTTAATGGTTGTGGAAACTGAAAATGATTTTTTTTATATATCTTAATTTAAGACCACATGCAGTTGCTCAGAGTTGAAGTTTTAGAGAACATTTAACACAATTTTAGAGAACCATACTAAGATTTAAAATTTTGCAACTTGAGTTTCCCTTAAGTATCTGAAGCAAAGGAATTTTAATATAGAATGTGACTTTTGTGAATTCTGTGATTTTAATCCTCCCCTTATAAAATATTTCAATTTTCAATACAAGGGTGTTTTATCCGGTGTATTATAGTCTGTAAACCCTTTTTGATTACAATTCTTTCAACACCATGAAAGATTAGTAAATTAGATCTAGAAATTGAAGGGCACTATTATGTTCCCAGATAAAATTATTCAGAAATGTCCAGATGTCTCAAACTCTACATAGACTTGGACAAGGAGCTGGTTATCTGTTTCTCAGTTTTAAAATGTCAATGTTCTTTCCATCAAAATTATGCCCAAGTGAATATGAAAATAATTATTTATTCTATGATTATGAAAAAGCCAAAGATTTTTTTTTATCCACACAGATGATTAGCAGTGACTTATAGTCACAATTTTTTAGGTTAGAAGGAACAATAATCTAGTTTAACTTCCAGCATTATACAGTGCATAGAATTTTACCTAGTACTGCCTGCACCAAGCCCATAACTTCTGTTTGGGCTACAGCAGGTCTTTTAAAAAGACATCCAAACTGGATTTAAAGTCTTCAAGTGATGGAGAACCCACCACATTCCTTGATAAGTTATTTCAATGGCTAATTACCTTCACTGTTTAAAATGTGGACCTTATTTCTAGCCTGAATTTACTTAGCTTCAGCTTCCACCCATTGGATCTTGTTATTCCTTTGTTTGATAGATTAAAGAGCCCTCTACTGTATTCTTCCCGTGTAGGTACCTATAGAGCATGATCAAGTCACCTCTTAACCTTCTCTTTGATAAGCTAAATAGATGTAGATTCCCACATTTCTCACTATAAGGCAGGACTTCCAGAACTTGTATCATTCTTGTAGCTCCTTTCTGATCCCTTTCAAATTTTTCAACATACAGTACTTTTTGAAGTCTGGATACCAGAATGGGACAGTGTTCCCATAATGGTCTCACCACTACCGTAGACACGGGTAATATCACTTCCCTATTCCTACTTTGTATTTCCCTGTTTACATATTCAAGAATCACACCAGTCCTCTTTGCCACAGCATTGTACTAGAAGCTTCTGATGAGTTGGTTATTTACCAGAACTCTAAATCCTTTTCAGAGTCACTGGTTTCCAAGATACAGTCCCTGTATATGGTTCAATCACTGCTTAAGTGCCTCTTGGTGTCAGGTCAGGGAGTTTCAGGGGATTTTTACTCTAGCACACCCTCTAGTCAGTTGATCTGTTTCTGCGATGATCTTTTCTTGGTGAATTGCCCCTCTGGCCAGGGAACACTTAAATTCAATCTCCTTCCAGGGTTACAAAAGTCCAACTGAAAATTCAAAGATCCCAGTGATAATCCTGCCCCTGTTCAGCTTATCCACAGCCTGTCCCTTGGACTCAGTCTCTGGACACTGCTTTGGATAATGATTCCCCATTTACAGTTACCATTGGAGATCTAGCCGTTAGCTACTTTTTAATCTAATATGCACTACATTAATTGTATACAATGCTACCTTTTATAATCATGTAGCGTGGTACTAAGTCAAACACTTTACAGAAGTCTATTGTGATGCAAATAAGGATGAGGCACTATCTAATCAACTAGAGCAACAGTTTGAAGTTTTGATATCACAGCCTGTAGTTTGTAGGCAATTTTAATATTACTATTTCCAAAGAAAAACAATATAATCCTTATATTTAGGATAACAATTTAATGAGAAAAATAGATCTCTAGAAGATTACTTGCTATGGGCCCTGATCCTACAATTGGTCAATGGGACATATATAATGGGACATAAGTACATATGTATAGTGCTTAAGTGCTTTGCTGAGTTGAGGCTTATATTTAGAAGGATAAAGTACAGTCCATTTATAACTCTGGATTGTGCGATGGAAATAGAACTCACAGTATATATATAATTGTTACAAATTGTCATTAAATGCTATTGATATTCAGAATTAATGCAAAGATGTTGGCGTGAACTACAAATATGTATAGTGCATAATTTACATGGCAACAGAACCAGTTATAAATATTCTGAGTTTTCATAACAGCTTTTAGAAAATTAAAATTTAAGATGTGACAGCTTCCGCTTACATAGAGTAGTATGTCACTTACGCAATGTATTAATGCTAACATTTTAAATGTATAGTTACCATACCTAGTGAAAACAATGGCCTAAAGAAGAGAGATATTTATCTCAAACTGCTGGTTTCATAGTACACTAAAGATTTAAAATAAGAACACAAGCATTCACCTTTGTACACATACTTTTCATGCTAATGAGAAAAGTTATAATGGTGTCATACTGGGCACAAGTGGAATATTTGAGAATATTCTGCTTCACTCCTTTAATGAATAAAGAGGAAATTAGTGAGATGAAAGCTCTAATTAATATCACATTGGCATCTGACTGCAAGTTAAAGGTCCTTAAACAAATTAGAACAATGACAGTACAAATAATATCTATTCCTATTAAGTTCAATAATTTTAATCCTCAAGACGTTTCTCATTATCTTCCCACACTAATACAGGTTGTTTTTATTTGCCAAAAGGAGATTCAGTATAAAACTGACTAGCAAATTTTCAAGTACCTTTATCTACTCACAGGCAGTGCTTTTATGAAGGCTATTAGTGTCTGAACCAGTTCACAATGTCCATGTTATTTAACAGAATTTAAAGTAAACCAATTCTAAAGTTATACTGTGATTAAGAAATAGATGTATTTAATTTAGTAGCAAATGAAGCGCTATTTACTTCCAAAGTGAGCTAAAACAAAAATCCCATAAATATTAGTCTATATCAGTTAGTGCAAATTAATTTTCCCAGGAGTGTTATGGAAAAGTTAAAGTAATTTGCAATCTTCCTTCAGAGTTTGCTTTAGGATAAGTATCAAAATTCTTCTGTCAGATTTACTCAGTGGACGCTGATTCAATATTCTGCTCTCTTCACATATTTGCAAAAGTGTTCTGGAAAAACAGGCTGACAGGAACCTGTGTCAGCCTTTTGCATGATGCAAGTTCCAAGTGTTAGATGTCAAAAGGCAAGCAACTGTTCTGATTTTATTACAGTTCTTATGTTAGTGGCTTTTCAGCTATTACATACCTGGTGCTGATTTATATGGTTGTGCTTCAGGAATTCCATGAATTGGGTAGATCCAGCATATTCCATGGATTTCCCCATTCTCTGACATGGTGATGCTGTTTGGAAATTCAAGTAAAATATATAATTAACTTCGACTAGCTGAGAAACTGGTGTTATTGATGTTAACTTAAAACTGTGGCCAAGACTTTGGGTGCCCAACTTGAGACACTGTGAAAGGCTTATTTAGTCTAAAGGGAAAAAATATGGAAATAATCCTTTCGGATATGTTTGTTATTTTGATTTGTGGTCATATTTCTTGAGTTCTTTCATAGGGCTCACTCCCTTTTCTACTTTTATACTCAAATTATCCTGGACTCCAAAGTTCTCAATGTGCCTGATTATTTTCCATTCCCTTGCATCTTGTGCAATCATTAACAGCTATGCACAGCAGCTTCAAAGTGGATGTAAAATGGAACCAAATCAGAATGGTAGTGTTTTACACCCACTTTGCAAAGAGGTGAATTTATCACACAAGAGAATTAAGAATTGAGCTGTGTATTCAGGATATGAGAACACTTGGTCTGATCTGTTCTCACTTATATCAGTGAAAATTTGGAGCAAGTTTATTGAATTTGGTAGTAATATTAGTGGAAAATCAACAAAAATGGAATCAGAATAAGGCCAAATATATCTCTGATAATTGCTTTCACAAATATATCAAAAGGATATTTACTGATTCAAATTTAGAACTAATTCAAATTAGTTAAAAAAAATGGAAGAATCCAACTGTTGTTCATTTATCTACTATACCTAAAAGCAGTGGCAAGTAATTCTCTTGAGTTTCCAAATTTAAGAAAATGAAAGGCAGGTGTTCAAACTGACTGAGTGCTAGCTACCATTGCAGTTCTTCGTTCAGATGTCTAAACACTTACATAGAAATGTCTCTCAGAATGGACAGATTTCTGCCATCAAAAACACACATACAATTCCATCTGAAGGCAATAGGACAGGGGTCGGCAACCTTTCAGAAGTGGTGTGCTGAGTCTTCATTTATTCACTCTAATTTAAGGTTTTGTGTGCCAGTCATACATTTTAACATTTTTAGAAGGTCTTTTTCTATAAGTCTATAATATATAACTAAACTATTGTTGTATGTAAAGTGAATAAGGTTTTTAAAATGTTTAAGAAGCTTCATTTAAAATTAAATTAAAATGCAGAGCCCCCCGCACCGGTGGCCAGGACCCGGGCAGTGCGAGTGCCACTGAAAATTAACTTGAGTGCCGCCTTTGGCACACGTGCTATAGGTTGCCTACCCCTGCAATAGGAGTTGCATTCATATATCTGAGGAAAAAATATGACCATTGGCTGAAAATGTTCAACAGTGATTTTTTCCTATCACAATAATTACCTTTTCAGTTCTTTGTTTAAATCAGCAGGATCATCATAGGGCCAGTTTTCACCATTCTCCTTCACTACATGAACAATCACCACAGCTTCATACAATTTCATTGTGTCAGGCACAAACAACACCGGGATGTCCAGTTTACCTTTTGGAGGTAGTGGGATTGCTGTAAAATAATACAACAGTTTGTCACTAAGGTGGAAAAAGCTTTGAGTCATTTAGTCACTTTCTATTTATGCATTTCTCTTTGTCTAGTCCACAGAATATTTAATTTGGCCTTTATCATAAAGGACTATTTTCTCAATTAGAACAAAATTATTTTAACCTTTTATTGCAAGAAGTCAAATAATATATTGTTGCTCACAATGAAATGGACAAATGCATGCTTTATTTAAAACCCCAGCTCCTGGAGACAAGTGCTTACATGAAAATCCCAGCTCTCACTTTAAAAAAAAAAAACAACAAAAAAAAACAACCCAAAGTTTTAACCTTAATAGTCATGGAGAAAAGCTTGCAAATGTGACCAGAAGGCACCTTGCAGGCTCAAAAACCTGGAGGTGAATTAAAAACCCCAAATATGTATTTAAGTAATAATTTTAAGGTGATCTCATGATCTTTTGGGATCTGACTCATGAATTTTGAAAAGTTAAATGAGTCTAACACTATGTATAAAGATCCAATCAAAACCAATCCTTTATAAGTGTCATGTCTACACATGGCTAAATTGTTTTTTTTTCCTGGTTCGCCTTTATTTAATGATAAATATTTTGTATGAGAGGAAATAATTAGTACATTTGGACAGGTGACTGAACAATATAAAATACATAATGTAACTTTAAAAACATGCTACTAAAACTAGGTTGATATTTTAGATTTTATCCATGAACATCACACTTTAAATTATTTCATGCTCTATGTTTAAGTTGCATATCACTTACTTTGACAACTATTTCCTTTAAATATATTTTAATATGATTTAGTTCCATGTTTGCAATTGATTTTGCTCATTGTATATTTCATCCCATGTTGCAGGTTGCATTTCTCCCAGAGCCCTTGTTTGTACCTCCCCTTTTTAATTCTTGACCTTCTCAGCATACTTAAAAGCCTACAATGACAATCATTTATAGAAATGGACAGTGCTTAATTTGTAATGAAAGAAGTGCCGGGGCTAACGCAATTTTTTTTACATTCATAACTGATGCAATAAGCCTAGAGGTGCCAGGGCTCAGCCCAGCACAAGCCCTGGAAGTGTCCCATCTTATAGTGAAACCTGACCCTAAACACTCTACTTAGTATGCCATTTTGGAAAGACAGCTTTACATAGATTCACAGATTTTAAGGTTAAAAGACACCATTGTCGTCATCTAGTCTGAGTTCCTGCACAGCACAGACCATATGACTTCCCTGAGTTTTTTGTTTGTTTGTTTCTTTGTATTTGTACTATAACATACAGCATTTTCTCTCATGTTGTTGGAACCCTTCTTCACTGTCAGAAATTCTTTGAAAATAAAGAACACATCACTAGAATAAAAGTTAACAGACGGACAAATTAGTTTTGAGGTTTTAACTATTGAAACTTCAAGTGGAATATTCAAATTCTGTACTGGGCGCTTTAAATCACTATTTTGAACAATCTTTTGATTACACAGAAATGTTTACCTACCAAACTTTTATTTGAAATTTATAAATTGTAAAAACAGGCATAATTTTTCCAGCCTTCCCAGAAGAAAATCTTCTAAAGAGGGTCATCTGAGTATGACCTTCATTTTAGTAATGGTATTATTTTATCCTGGGAGATTCATGTTCAATCACTTGGATGGTAGTACATTTCTTCTCCATGCAGCTTGATTTTTGGTCTGTAGCAAAGCTGGTAGAAATGGCCTGAATCTAGCAGTGAAATAAGTTCTTGGAAACAAAGTAGCAGTATACATTCTCTTTCCTAGTACTCAAATACTAGGTTTGAATCTCTACTAACTCATTTGCTAAATACTGTATTTTGTGTCAGAGTTTGTGTTTTTTTTTAAAGATTAAGTCATCAAGATCTTAATTTCTGTTAAACAAGTTAAAATATAAATTTGTACAATGCTAAGAGTATTCCTGCAGAAATGAATGGATATACTATGAGCTAGATTCTGGAGGGTAACCAGATTTCACAGAGTGAAGTCATGGAGTGTGTGTGTACATGCACACACACATATTGCTCACCTTTACTCTCTCCTGCCCCTGCTCCAGCTCTGTGCATGCTGGTACCCCTGGCACTATGTTAAAAGAGGAGTAAGACCTGCTCTAACTTGTTCAGTCTGCAGTAGTCACTGCGTTTTAACACAAAGCACTAAACACTACTGTACAGCTAAACTTACTGACCCTTGCCACATACAACAATCTACAGAAATTCGAGAGATGGAATGTGCCTGCCAGGATTCAGGGCTTCTGCCCCTCTCCTGCTGAAGCCCCGAGCACTGGCAGGTGGGCCCCACAGGGCTGAAGCCCTGAAACCCCCATCCCCGCAGGGCAGAAGTCCCTAGCCCCACCAACCTGCCACAGGACAGAAGCCCCAAGCTCCCCCCTCCCCCAGTCTGGTAGGTGGAGAATGAGGGGACGTGGAGGGCTCCATGAGCTACATTTTAACTGTAAAAGAGCCGCATGTGGCTTGCAAGCCACATTTTGGGCATCCCTGCTCAGAATATGGTCAGCCCCTAAGGCACTCAAATGCTGTATGCTATATGAAGTGTTGTTTTGGTTGACCTTGTCTGTGAAGACCGAGGCGCAAAAAGCATTGAGTACGTCAGCGTTTTCCACATCATCTGTCACTATGTTGCCTCCTCCATTCAGTAAGGGTCCCACACTTTCCCTGACCTTCTTGACATCATAGACAAAAGTCTACATTACAGAAATTGTCATCACAAATGACACCCTAGCCAGCAGTTTCAGCAGAGACTAAATGGGCCTGGAGAATGAACTATTTTAAAGTGCACCAGGGTTGAAACACATTGGTAGGGCAATTTGGGAAAGCTTGTATTGGCACTACCCAAGCTGTGACCATCTGTACCATATTTCTGTCACCTTTCAATTGCACTTAGCATTTTTTTAAAATTGAGACTTTTTTTTAATCTGTAATAGCTAAGCTTGGAAAGATTAGTTTTTTGTTGGTAAATGTCTAGATTTCATTGTACATGCTGAAACTGATGAGAAAATATTTCCATTGATAACTGAAATTTGTAGATGGACAAAGTAAGAAAAATGCTGCTTGCAATGTTATTAGTTTGATTTAAGGATATCTACTTTGTATATTTTGACATATGATGTGTTTTAAAGATCATAAAGCTTTAACTTTTGAATCTCAGTATCTGCTGTCATTAAATAATTATTGTCTGACACCTCCCCCCAATTATTTTGTACAACTGTGGAAATTTAAAGAGATATAAATTGGGAAAAAAGAGTCAGAATAAACAGATATTAGACATTTTTGGTAGACATTTTTCTGCTGTTTAATACTACATGTTGCACCTTTTTTGAACAGAAAGTCTCTATTCCTGAGAACCACCTAGGAGTCATGACTTGAATAGCAGAACTTCCAGTGTGGGGTGAAGCATCTGACAAGCATGCTGAGACACCAGATGGCAACTGGTTGGAAGTTTCATCGGTGGAAGAGGAGCAAGTTAAATGAGCTAAGGACACCAAATTTGTCTCAGCCAGATTGGTGCAACTAAAATGACCCTGGCCTTGTCTTGTTTGATATTTTTCAGTACTTTCAAAAGTAATGGTGTTGATGGATATGCATAAATAAGGGGTCTCGCTCTCCCTCCCTCAAGCAAACTTTCATGCACTGTGTGTTGGCGGTGATTGCATACAAGTCTACCTTAGGAAACTCCCAAGTTAAGGGTTTGTTGTTGAGGACTCATGAGTCTAGCTCCCATTTAATTTTCGGAGAAGTGTCTGCTGAGCTCATTGGCGATGCTGTTTTGAATACCTGGAAGGTAAGAAGCTGAGATGACTATCTGGTTGGCTATGCACCAAATCCAGAGTTTATTGCTTTGCACAGAATGTGGGGGAACATGCCCCTGCCTATTGATATAAAACATCCAGGCCACACTGTTTGTTATGATCGTGACTGATTTGACTCTTATCAGAGGAAGGAAGTAAAGGTAAACAGTTCTGACTTCTCTCAACTCTAGAAGTTTGATGCGGAGAAGCTGCTCTTGGGATGATGATTTGCCCTGTATTGTGAGAGGCACCAGATGTTGGCCCCCACTGCAAGAGGGAAGCATCTCATATTGCCATAATGCAAAGGGAATCATGAATATGTGGGACTCCTGCACAGACCTGAGGACGGTCTTTCCACCAGCTGAGTGACAGCAGAATACAGACACTTGCTTGTCCAGTCTGTGCTTGTTCAGTATATAGACTGTCCTGAGCCATCCCTGAAAGCATCAAAGATGTACCTTGATGCTTAGGGTTACAAAAACACAAGCTTCCATATTTCTCAATAATTGAAGACAATTCCTTACTGAGGTTTGAGGGCTGAGATGAATCTTTGAGATAAGATTCTTTAGGATGAAAAATCTGTCTGTAGGTAAGTGAGCCCAGCCTGCCACCAAATCCAGAGAATCTCCTGTGAAATCTATATTCTATACTGGTGTCAGAGCAGACTTCTCAAGATTTAGTTGGGGGCCTAGTCAGTGGAATAATAAGCTTGTCATTTGTACTGCTGACCACACCTCTTGATAAGTTTGGCTCCTGAGCAATCAATCATCGAGGTAAGGGAAAACAATTATCTTTAAACAACGAAATTGGGTGGCTACAAAGACCATGATCTGTGAAAATACCTTTAGGCCGAGGAGAGGCTGAAAGGGAGAATGCAACACTAGTAGTGGTTGACTACAAAGTGAAGAAACCTCTTGTGAGAGGGATGAATTGTGACATGAAATTAGGCATCTTGAAGGTGTGATGGGGCAAGGCGAGATGCCTACAGTAAAGTAGTGAGAAACAGGTATGTTAGCCCCAGGCTAAACAAATCTCTGGTATCATGGTAAGCAAATGGCAGTTGCTCCAGGTTAATCAAGACACCTGGGGCCGATTAAGATCCTTCTAGAAGGCAATGGAGATAGCTACATTGATTGGGACACCTGAAGCCAATCAAGGGCTGGCTGGAACTAGTTAAAAGCCTCCCAGTTAGTCAGTGAGGTGCGTGTGTGAGGGGTTGGGAGCAAGAGGCGCAAGGAGCTGAGAGTGAGAGGGTGTGCTGCTGGAGGACTGAGGAGTACAAGCATTATCAGACACCAAGAGGAAGGTCCTGTGGTGAGGATAAAAAAGGTGTTTGGAGGAGGCCATGGGGAAGTAGCCCAGGAAGTTGTAGCTGTTATGCAGCTGTTACAAGAGGCACTATAGACAGCTGTGATCCACAGGGCCCTGGGCTGGAACCCGGAGTAGAGAGCAGGCCCGGGTTCCCCCCAAACCTCCCAACTCCTGATCAGACACAGGAGGAGTTGACCCAGACTGTGGGTTCCACCAGAGGGGAAGATCACTGAGGTGAGCAAATCCGCCAATAAGTGCAGGACCCATTAAGGTAGAGGAGGCACTCTGTCACAAAGGTCAAGAATCACAAACTAATCCCTGGAATCTATGGAGGGAATTATAGGTGAAAGGGTCACCGTCCTGAATCTATGTTTTACACAGTTGTTCAGACATCTAATATCGGTCTCTCTCACCATGGTTCTTTTTTGGAACCAGAAAGTGCTTGGAATAAAACCCCTTTCCCCTGTATTGCACAGGAATGGGACCTATAGATCCTAAGTGTAGAAGAGAATTGACCTCCTGCCTCAGCAACTGATTGTGAGAGGGGTCCCTGAAAAGGGACAGGGAAGAGGTGTGGGCGGGGGAGGGTGGAAGTGAAATGGATGGGATAACTAGATGTTACTACCTCCAAAACCCATTTGTCGCATGTTATGCTCTCCCACAGAGCTCAAAATGGTTTCCAAAGGGGGAAAGGAGACTGGGATGGTGGAGCAGTAAATCCCTGTTGAGCGAGTGATCCAGACTCTTGATCAAACCATCAAACTGATGCTTGGATGACACAGATGGCTGGGATGAGGGAGTCGTTGCAGTAGCTGGCTTCTTTTTAAAATATCTAGGCCTCTTGGCCCGTGTGGCCTACAGAAGGTAGAATAATGGGGTGGAAAAGATCTCTACATCATCTGAGTCTTGCTAATCTTTCTCTGTTTGCAGGCATATAGTTCCTGAGAGATCAGAGCATGGCCCTCAAGTCCTTCAAGGTGTGAACGATAGAATCATAGTAAGTGTAGGACTGGAAGGGACCTCAAGAAGTCTTCTAGTTCAGTCCACTGCACTCAAGGCAGGACTAAGTATTATCTAGACCAGTGGTTCTCAAACTAGGGCCACCACTTGTTCAAGGAAAGCCCCTGGCAGGCCAGGCCGGTTTGTTTACCTGCCACGTCCACAGGTTCAGCCGATCGCAGCTCCCAGTGGCCGCGGTTCACCGCTCCAGGCCAATGGGAGCTGCAGAAAGTGGCGCAGGCCGAGGGACGTACTGGCTGCCGCTTCCTGCAGCTCCCATTGGCCTGGAGCAACGAACTGTGGCCACTGGGAGCTGCGATCGGCCGAACCTGCAGATGCGGCACGTAAACAAACCGGCCTGGCCCGCCAAGGGCTTTCCCTGAACAAGCGGTGGCTCTAGTTTGAGAACCACTGATCTAGACCATCCTTGACAGGTGTTTGTCTAACCTGTTCTTAAAAATCTCCAATGATGGAGATTCCATAACCTCCCTCGGCAATTTATTCTTGTGCTTATCCATTCTGATAGTGAGGAAGTTTTTCCTAATATCCAACCAAAACTGCTCTTGCTGCAATTTAAGCCCATTGCTTTTTATCCTGTATTCAGAGGTTAAAGAGAACATTTTTTCTCTCCTCCTTGTACCTGAAAACTGTTATAATGTCCCTCCTTAATCTTCTCCAGACTAAACAGGCCCTATTTTTTCAATCTCCCTTCATAGGTCATGTTTTCTAGACCTTTAATCATTTTTGTTGCTCTTCTCTGGACTTTCTCCAATTTGTCTGCATCTTTCCTGAAATGTGGAACCCAGAACTGGACACAATACTCCAGTTGAGGCCTAATCAGTGTGGAGCAGAGTGGAAGAATTACCTCTCATGTCTTGCTTCCAACACTCCTGCTTGTACATCCTAGAATGATATTTGGATTTTTTTCAACAGTGTTTGCACTGTTGACTCATATTTAGCTTGTGGTCCACTTTGACCCCCAGATCCCTTTCTGCAGTACTCCTTTCTGGCCAGCCATTTCCCATTTTGTATGTGTGCAACTGATTGTCCTTCCTAAATGGAGTACTTTGCATTTGTTCTTATTGAATTACATCGTATTTACTCCAGACCATTTCTCCAATTTGTACAGATCATTCTGAATTTTAATCCTATCTGCCAAAGCACTTGTAACCCCTCCCACCTTGGTATCATCTGCAAGCTTCATAAGTGTCCTTTCTATGCCATTATCTAAATAATTGATGAAGATATTGAACAGAACAGGAAGATATTGAACAGGACCCTTTTTGATATGCTCTTCCGGCTTGACTGTGAACTACTGATTACTATTCTCTGGGAACAGTTTTCCAGCCAGTTATGCACCCTCCTTATAGTAGCTCAATCTAGTATTTCCTAGTTTGTTTATGAGAAGGTCATGTGAGACAGTATCAAAAACCTTACTAATATACCACACATCTACTGCTTCCCACAAGGCTTGTTATCCTTTCAAAGAAAGCGATTAAGTTGCTCTTATATGATTTCTTCTTGACAAATCCATGCTGACTGCTACTTATTACTTTATTATCTTCTAGGTGTTTGCAAATTGATTATTAATTATTTGCTCCATTATATTTCCAAGTACAGAAGTTAAGCTGACTGGTCTGTAATTTCCCGGGTTGTCCTTATTCCCCTTTTTATAGATTGGTACTATATTTTTCCAGTCCTCCTCTTGCCATACTTCTTATCTTTCTACACAGCAGGACAGTTTGGTCTTGTGCCCTAATAATTTTTCTCTAGAAAAACTGCCAACTCTCTTGAACTGTTTTTCCTATTAGACTTGCTTCCCATGGGATCTTAGCTACCAACTCCCCGAGTTTTCTAAAGCCTGCCTTCTTGAAATCCATTATCTTTATTGTGTTTTCCCTCCCACTATTCCTTAGCATCATGAACTCATCATTTCATGATCACTGTCACCCAACCTACCTTCCATTTTCAAAACCATAACCATTTCCTCCCTATTTGTCAAAATGAAATCTAGAACAGCCTCTCCCCTAGTAGCTTTCTCCATCTCCTGAAATAAAAAATTGTCTCCAATACATTCCAAGAACTTGTTGGATAATGTGTGCCCTGCTGTGTTATTTTCCCAATAGATGTCTGGGTAGTTGAAGTAGCACAAGGTAGTAGTCAGAGGGTTGGATGATCCTCAACAATCCCTCTCGTACCATCTCGGATATGAGCCCCTGGCAGGCAGGCAACATACCTTCTAGGATGCCATGTCAGGATGACGGATGGGTGCCTCCGGTCCCCTCAGAAGAGAGTCACCAATCACCACTACCCTACATTTCCTCCTGGGAGTGGTGTCTGCGATCCTCCCAGTCTCGGGGGGGCACCTGGCTTCTTCACTTTTGGGGGCGATTCCTGATTGATCGTTACCGGGGCAGCATAACCGTTCTTCATCACCGAGGGTGAGTTGGGAGTAGGGGCAGAGCACTGCCTGCTGCCAGAAGTAACCAGCAGCCAGTATCCTCCCTGTGACAGAGCCATATCATCCTCCCTGCGGATATGACAGCAGTCCTATCTAGCTGGATAGCTTCCTCAGCTTTGGATATCTCCATATGAATACTCTCAATGAATTCCCGGTGTGCATGGATGCTCCTCAGTCGATCATCCACCTCCTGTAGCTCTTCCACCTGCTTCCTAAGAGATTCCACCAGCAGACACCTTTCACAGTGGACGGATTCCCCTAGCCTGGCTTTCTGAGAGTGGGAAATGCAGACCATAGTCTCTGCAAATCCACACCAGGATCTGAGTAGAGGCATCCATGGTTAGGTTGTCTGTCTGGATACAGGTGCAGGTGGAAGAGACAGGAGCAGTGTTGGCACTGGCGATGCAGCTTTTCCTAACCATAGCGATTATATTATGACTTCCTCTTATGAACTCCCCTGTTTGCTGCTCTTGCTCACTAGCTCCCCTTAACCTCTGTCTTTTAAGGCCTTCTCTCCAAGGTCAGCCCTACCGCCTCGTTAGTCACATAGGGGGAGGATGATCACAAGGCTGATCGAGGCTGATCAAAGATGATCCTTGGAACAAAGGCTCAAACAGTGAAGGGAATCATCAGCAGACTCTGAAAACAATTTGTGACCATCAAAAGTGAGATCTTCAGCAGTACTTTGCACCTTGCTACGAAAGCCCAACAGTGGTGGCCAAGATACTTGACTCATGACTATGGCAGTGGAAATGGACCAAGCTGCAGCATCAGCTGCATCTAGGGAGGCCTGCAATGATGTCCTTGCTAAAAGCTGACCTTCCTGTATGATGGCCTTGAATTGCTCATGATGCTCCTCTGGTAGAGATTCAGTAAAGGTGTTACTTGTTTTGTTGTTCAAATGGTCATACTTTGATGTAGGCACCTGATGGTTTGCTATTCGAAACTGCAGTGTTGCCAAGGAGTAACTCTTACAACCAAAGAGGTCAAGACTCTGCTGGTCCTTATATCAGGGGTACACATAGCTTTGCGTTATATACCACATTCATATATATACCACATTTATATCTCACATTCATGAGAGAATAAAAACTCACTCTCGGTCTGGGATGTAGTATTTTTTAATCCGCATGCTTACAAGTAGGTGATGGTTGACAGCCCTCGGTTCCTGTTCCTCAATAGTCAGTTCCAGGGCCGACCTCAGGGAAAATGGCACCCTGGGCGAATTTGCATTTTGGCGCCACTCCCATTATCCCTGCCCTCCACAGGCTCCCTGCCCATCACCGCTAGGCCCCACTGCCTCCCCCAGTGTTTAATTTGTATTGAGAGAGATGCCAGAGCTCAGCCCTAGCACAAATTAAGCACTGGCAAGATGGCCTGATATCGGCAGCTGCTAGCCAGGCACCCAGCTCTGAAGGCAACTTCACCACCAGCAGCAGCGCAGAAGTAAGGGTGGCACGGTAGATGGTGTATTGCCACCCTCACTTCTGCTCTGTTGCTGTGGCTTGTGGTGCCTGGGGCTCAGCATGTGGCTCCAGGCAGGCTTTGCACTGTCACACAGGGGCTGCATCTTGCCAGATCCCACGGCCCTCCTGCAGACCTTTGGCCACTCCTGGCTTATTAGGACACCATTTCAGATTTTGGTGGGGGTGCGGAGAGGCAACTTTAACAGTGATTCCAGGGGATACTTAGGCACCTGAAAACTCTTGGGTTTTTTGCAGATAACTTAGAAATTAGCTGTTGATTTCACTGTACACACACACGAATATACAAACGTATTTTCATCAGTAATAATTGAAATTTACAGATAGGGAAATCCAAAAAAATGCTGCTTGAGAACTTGTTAAAGTCAAAATTCAGTGATACAAACTTCTGAATTAGAGACTAGTGAATGATTAGTTACATCAACAAATCATTTCTGGTTTTAGGATATTTATTTTGTAAATCTTGACATGTGATATTGACACTTAGTGGTTTTTGCAGTATTGTTGTAGTCATGTTCATACCAGGATATGAGAGCCACAAGGCGGGTGAGGTAATATCTTTAATTGGACTAACTTTGGTTGGTGAAAGAGAAACTCTCAAACCTAGAGAGCTCTTCTCCAGGTCTGTGGAGCTCAAAAACTTGTCTCTTTCACCAACCAAAGGTGGCCCGAACAAAGATATTACCTCACCCACCTTGTCTCTCTGTTTGTGTTGTACAGCTTTAAAGCCTGAACTCTTTGAATCTCAACTTCTACTGCCATTAAAAAAAAATCTGGCCTCCCCCCCATAACCTCCTACACTTGTGAAAATTAAAAATCATAACAATACAAAAAAGCTTGAAAATAAACAATTGATATTACACATCAAACTAATAAAAATTGCACTCTACCAAGCCTATTTGCAAGCCACCAGGGCATCAGGACTGCAGCAGGGGGAGGGAGGGGACAGAGCTTATCCCTACTAGAGTTATGTCCCAGTTCAAGGGCCTGAAACTGTAAGTCACAATCACACATTGTCCTCACCCTAACAGCAGGACCCTCAGCAACTTCCAGAGGATGAACAAGGTTTGCAGGATATTGGACTAAGTCAGAGATGTGAGTAAAAAAATGAGCTTATTTATTCTTGATGCAGTATAGAAATGGGCACAGCTCTTTGCCCAACAGCTTAGATAAGGCCCTGCCCCAATGAATTTCAGTATACTGTTAAGTACAACTAGTAGAAACAGATACAGTTACAAACAGAAAGTCTGAGGGTGGGGATAGGCAATCAAGAACTGAAAGAAAGGGAGATGGGTTTCCGAGAAGGTTAAAGCAGGTTTTTACCACCTACTTAATGGTTAATCTGCCATTAAAATGGAACTACAGAACCACTGTGCTGGGAACATTCCTGGGACAGGGCACAGTGCAGTGAATCTGCATGCTACTCCTCTACCCACTGTGGCTCCCACTCCCACTTCTGTTCAGAATGGGGGTGGGGAGAGGCACATGGGGGAGCGATCTCATACCTATTTATCTCCTGTGCACCCACCTGCCTGACTTTGGGGAGGCAGCCCCCGGGACCAAGCCAATGAAGCTTCTGAGCCAGGGAAGCAGAGAGGATCCTTACCTCCCGCCTCCATACAGCTCCCAGCTATTTGGTGCACTTGCTGTTTGTTTGCCTCTCTCCATCCCAAGCTCCAGCAATTGCCGTGGAGGGGGGTGGGGGCAGGAGAGGGGTTGGCAGGCAAACCCTACAGGTACCCTGCAGGGAGGGGGAGGGGAACTCAGCAGGCAACCCCTGGCAGAAAACTGGGGTGCATGTGACCCTGTGTGCCCCCCCATGTGTCATCTCTCTGCAGGGGAGGGATGGGACCAGGCTGCAGCATCCAGGTTAGCGAGGTGTTCACCTCTGCAGAGCTAAGTGTGCGCTCCCCAGCCTGCTGGCAGTGACAGGAGAAAGAGCAAATCCTTTCCTGGACAAGTATGAGGCCCTTAGGGGCTGACAGTAATAAAGGTAATAATTGGAGATATACCAATCTCCTAGAACTGGAAGGGACCTCAAAAGGTCATCTAGTCCAGCCCCCTGCCTTCACTAGCAGGACCAATTTTTGCCCCAGATCCCTAAGTGGCCTCCTCAAGGATTGAACTCACAACCCTGAGTTTAGCAGGCCAATGCTCAACCACAACCTAGATAGCAGGGAGGCTGCCCCAAGCCCCCTGCTGGGACACATAGAGGCAAGCTGCTGGCGCACACACACCCCTCCTCTCCCACCCCCGAACCTCAGCCACCCATCCCTGAGATCAGATCAGGAGCCTCTTCCAGCCCAACTCCAGGCCTGGCTTCTAATGCAGGGAGCCTTCTATCCCAGGAAAGGGGGGAGCCCTGGGCACCCCCTGCTCCCACCAGAGGAGTTACCTGGCTGAGTGCCTAGCCAAGGTGCAGCTTGGGTTCGCCCTCTCCGGTGCTGCCTGTCTCTCCCCTGGCTGGCTGCCTGCCTCTGTAAGCCCAACTGGCTCTTGGTTGGCAGGTCAGGTCAGGTCACATGAGGTATCAAACTGTGCCCCCTTTAGCTCATCGCCCTGCGCTTTCGCTCCGATTGCCCAGGTCAAAGGCCGGCCCTGGTCAACTCTTTTGGTTGAGATGGAGGGAGTGGAGGCTGGAGTGAATGTTATGCTCCCTACAGGATAAATGGTACAAGGGGTCCCAGTAAGGCCACCGGAGGGCTCACAGGACATAGGAGGAGGCATCAACTATTGATCTTACCAGGTTAATGGGGGCTGAAGTCTTCTGTCCTCTGTCCATGTCAGTGTGGGTAGCAGAATGATGTCAAACATAATAAACAGGAGAACTCTGTACAGAAATCTGAGATTCAGAAGAGTCATCCTCAACATAATCCAGAGGGGATGGCAACTGCTCATCCTGGATATAGGAAGTCATGAGTAAGATGGTATAAATGAAAGATGCAGAGTCAGTGACCCAGCAAATCTCGATTCGAGTAGCTGTCCAGTACTGGTAAGTAATGGTGATTCCAACTCATTGGAGACAAGGAGGTCCTTCGAGAATCGCAGCTGCCATTGGTATATAAGCGGAAGATAGATAAGATCCTGTGGAGGTTGGATTCAGTGCTGATGCTACGGATGCCGAACACTTGGTGTAAGAATGTCCAAGGTCAGGCTCCACTGATACAAATGCAGAGGTACTTAATGATGGTATAGGTACTAGGGGTACAGCTAGATCTGGTGGTGCAGATCTCTTTGAGGAAGAATCTCTATCAGCCTTGATATAGTGGTCCACAATTGAAGAGGTCCTCGGTGCCAAGTCCTGTTTTGTAGTATGACTCTTACATGACACTTTAGATGCCTTCACAGTACTGAAGCCAATCAGAGACTTTATGGAATTTCATCTGGGACCTGAGGTCTCTGGAGCTATCTTGTGAGTTCATATAAAGTTTTCTGTACCATCGACACCAATGCAGATGCTACCTTGCCTGAGGCATTTGATGACGGAGACCCTGAGATGGACATAGCAGCAGTGCTTGTATCCCTCAAGGCTCTGAGTGACTGGGATCCTGAGGTAGATGGGGCACTAACTACTTGAAGACTTGGGTATGGGGGGTTGTCAGAACCGAGGCCAGAAGCTGGTCTTAGGGCTTTCTCTGTCATCAGTAATTAAACTTGATCTCCCTGTTTTTCTGAGATCTCATTTTGAAGGTGTAGATTTTGCACTTACTGGGGATATGATTGACTCCCAAACAGTGAAGACACTGAGAATGCCCATAACTGACTGGGATAGATTCCAGGAAGGAAAGAGTCTTTGTAAAACCCAAGAATCCTGGCATTCCCTAGAACTAAAGTTCAGAATAACCCCCTTAATGAGGAAAAAAATGAAAGGAAAAAGGAGGGGACTGCAGTCCCAACAACTACTACCAAGCTAAACTAACTAATGTTACACTACTAAACTGAGGCAAGCAGGAGCAGCTCTATGTTGTCTCAGACCAAAGGTGGCTGACAAGGAACTGAGGGCGCTTCTCCCATGCAGACCTATATGTCCTTGGAATGGTGCACAAGGACACGTAGGGCACATGTGTGGGCCAAACAGGCACTGCTGCCAAACATCTCCAAGCAAAGGCACAGGGGTGGAAGCACACCTGAAGGGGATTACCCATGTGGACACTTCTTGAAGAAACCAGGATTTCTGAGCCTCAATATTCTCCTGTGGGCAGCAAATAGCTGTGAAACCCAATAATAAATGTGTGCTTCAATTCCTAGTGGCTGGCCCACAGATGATCACAGCCTACTACTGCTATGTGTTTCTCTTTGGCTCAAGTGGCAGAGGTCTGTGCAGTGGCTTACAAGTTCCAAGCCTGATGATGAACCATGTGGGAATCAATGTGTTTCTACATGATGAAATCTGAAAAAAAACAAATTCTATTTTTTTAAAACCTAGGAAGCTACAACAACAACAAAAACTATCCTCTCATTTTGACTCATTTTCCCTCCACTCTCTTCAGGGTTGACTGCTCAGCAAAGGGATTTGGAGAAAAGGATAAGAGTGGTAAAGCCCTGTCCCCCAGTTTCCTCCTGTTGGAAAACAGCTCTAGACACCAATATAGCTTTCCCTGGTCTTTAAAGCCACTACTTTCCACTTCTGATTGGGTCTTTAGAAAAGCAGCTAGCTAGTCAGCTGCCTCAATGTTCCTGCTGCAAGCACCAGAACTACATCTCAGCATATAGCGGGGTGTGATTTCAGTCCACCTCAGCATCAGCTGTCTGTACTGGTAGCTAGGGATACCTGGAGTGCAGTGGTGCTCTGGTGATGTTTCCTTCCCCTGGCTATGACATCAAGGCTGATGGGTAAAAGGACAGTCTGGCATACTGTTGCTACACCAGACTATACTACCTGGAAAATCTCCAGCTAGCCAGTCAAGCTACCTTTATGGCCCCTTTGCATTGCCAGAGCAGCACAGGGGTAACAGCTGGGCTGCAGATTTGGTCCCCTAGCTCTCTGAAAAAATGACATTAATAAAGTAAGTTGTGGTTTTTTTCAAAAGCTACAAATTAGATGAGTTTATTTTTATTTTCAGTTATTGTAAGGTATGAAAAAGCCTGAGAAAGTTTGGAGAATGATTCTGTGTCCGACTGTGTATACAGTAGCTAATTCTGCTTGTTAAAGAACATGAGTGCTTCTTAAAATAAATATTGTAATGATGAATCTATGTGATTGCATCCTGATCTCCAGTTAGTGGAAAACTGGTCATTAAACACCACACTAATTTTGTAATACCACTGCTAACTCATGATACAGCTCAATAAACATTATTATTATAAACTATTTATAATGACAATAATTCTTACATTATTAGGCTTGCTTATGATTGTTAACTAACCAACTGGTCATTACCTGCTAGTAAAGATTGATTTCCTTATGATTTTGCCTAATTAATAAAATAGATATGAAATATGCAAAAACCATATGCTGCTTTCTGTTTCTCTCTGTCATTTTTATTTGGTATGTATCTGCCTGCAAACACTGCATATTAAGGACTTGTTTCTACTTCTCTCTAAGTATTTATATTGTAGTAACCCTGTAGCATACAGCCACGAAATATCCATAACTCTCTCTCTAGAGAGTTCAGTAGCAGTATATCTTTAATTAACAATACACTGTCACAATTTCTAATGACCTTTGATCTAGGTAATGACAGTTACATGCTATTTTCTTTATTGGTGAGGAAACAGATGGTCTTTTGTAATTAGACCCTAATACATTGAGGGCTTTGAAAATTGGGAACATAACCTTGAATTGGATTAGATATTGAATAAAAAGACAGTGTAGCATGTTCTAATTTACCTGTGACACTTAGAAGTTGGGCTGCTGCATTCTGAGCCATTTGAAATGTTTGTGTCTACTGTGTTAGCCCTAGGTACGGTGCACTTCAAGAAATAGCCTTTATTTAAGAAATGAAGGTGTGGATAACTATGGCCAAGTTTTCATCTGTGTGAGGACTGGATGCATTTTTCTTTCCAGGTGGAATGGGAAAAGATATTTATAGCCATTGCTGCAGCTTGGAAATTCAGACATATGAGGTACGACTATGCAAAACTCTGCTAATCTAGGGATGAACATGGAGTGGGCCATGGATTCCTCAAGATCTCTGAAAGGCTTCCCCTTGCTTACTGACTGCACTTTTATCTTACCCAAGTTGAGTTTCAGCCAGCTGTTAATCACCTGGACATATGTTTCTTCGCAGCACTAAGGTAGGCAGGTTATGGTGTGGTCAGCTTTAGAAAGGACTATATCATTGATTTATTACTGGCAATTGAGCTTGCAGCATCTCAGTACGTCTTCCAGTGCTTTATCATAGATGATGAACTGGAGCCCTGTGAGATTCCACAGGTGAATACTCTGGGTGGGGAGGAGCAGCTGCCCATCACAACCTTCTGAGATCTAAGTGAAATAAGCAGAACCATCTGGCAGCAAGTCTCTCTCTTCTTGCTAGGTTCCCCAAAAAGGCTATCATGACCTCAGGATCATCTATGTTTAAAGCAGTAGATAGGTCTGCAAAAATCAGTCATCATTGTCTTGTCACTGTCCATCACTAGGAGCACAGTATGATTGGCACTCACTTTGTGTCACAGTCAGAATCCTCATGGGGAAAGGATATTAACAGACGTTAGATGTTGCTGGAAATGATTTGCTAATACCTCCTCAGTGAATTCACTCAGAAGGGGAGGATTTAAGATCAGGTAGTTAGGGAGATATTGCCAGGGCTCTGGTAGGTTACTGTCCCTGAGGGATGCATTGTTAACACTAGTGTGCAGAAGGCCCAGGTGATCTTTGCTTGCCTTCACCAGCTAGAAGACACAAAATTCTGGCTTGCGTGTGGACTTCCCTTGGCACTTTCTTAGTGACTGGTCCTTTGTTAAATGGGAAAGTGGATATATATCAGTGCTTCAGGCTGATTTATACTGATTCTGATACTCTGGTGAGGCTGCTTCAGACCCTCCCCTCCACTTGGCAGTGAGCTTTGCCTGGGGTCATGGGTGGGTAGGTATAGCAGTCTGACTTGCCTGTTCTACACTGGTCTTGCACAGCTGGGTAGTTTGTGTAAATGGAAAGAATGCTTCCCTGGATGGGGCTCTGATGTCAGTGTTTCAAATCTAGAATTCGGGGCCATTATGATTGCTTTTGAGGATGTTTCTTCCCTTATTAGAAAGGTCAAGAAAGGACTATAGAAATCAGACCTTAACCAGAGATACACAAATGTCTATTTCAAACTTGCAAAATAATTGAAATTGTTTTGAGAATTGTTGGGGTTTGTTTAAAAAAAGTGAGTGGCATGAGAAGAAGAATACCTGTGCCAAGTCTTTACCCCTTATTTGAATGATTTCACAACATCACTATTACAAGCATTCAGAGGACAATGTAGTAGAGACAGAGTGTTTATAAGCTGTTGTAGACGGGTTGGACTCACCCCTGTGGCGCCTCCTGCTGGTGACTCCGGGAATTAGCTCAGCAGCGCTGGAGCGCCCTCTGCAGGCCGGTGATCCACCTGTCCTCAGGCCCGAATCCCTCCCTGGACCCCGGTGCCCTTTTACATGGGGGTGCTGCCCCCTGGCAGTAACCCCTATTCTCTCAGGGTTTCCCCTCTCCTCAGGGAACCCTCACCCTCTATCCCCACCTTGCCTCAGTATATGGCTACTGCCAGTCATTGTCTAGCCCCACACTCTGGGGCAGACTGCAGTATCAGCCTACTCATCACAGGCAAAGGGGTTTGGACCTGCTGCCTTGGCCTACCCCCGGGCTACCCTCTGCAACCCCCAGTACCAGTTGGCCCTTTGCTAGGCCTCAGCCTGGGGCTTTCTAGGCTGGAGCTCCCCAGCTCCTCAGCCTTTCCCCAGCCCTGCTTCACTCTAGGTACTTTGCCTATAGCCCCTGCAGCCAGGCCCTTCTTCCTCTTCAGGCAGAGGAAGACTGTCTTTTTTTCTGGCCTCCCTGGCCTTGTTATAAGGCCTGTGGCTCAGTTTGGGGCGTGGCCCCAGCTGCAGCCACTTCCCCAATCAGCCCAGCCTTGAGAGCAGCTGCTCTCAAGCCCTGCCAGGCCACTTTTAAACCCCTCAGGGCAGGAGCAGAGGTTCACCCTGCTACAGCTGTGTTTGCCATTTCATGACTCCTGCATTTTATAAAATTTTGTACAAGTCTAACAGACACTTTGTGACTTATTTCATTTAGAGCTTTAAATTAGAAGGATTTCTTTGTGGTACTAAAGCATGGATACAAGTTAAACAATTGCTATTTAAATGAAAACAAATGGATCGAGAATAGAGCTCTGTAATTAAATATGTAGTTTTCTTTAATGCAATTTATTTGGTTTTTAAATGAAGCCTGTCTAAAAGGCCAGGCATGAGCTTTCCTGTTCATTTATAAAATTATCCTTCTCTAACTAATAACTAATAGTTGCTGCTGAAATAAAAAAACTACTTAACGTATGACAGCAATATCTATAACCTTTATTTATCATAAAAAGTATAGTAATAACTAATGCTACAATACCTAAGATTGAAGTTCATTTCTCTGGTGATAACCATAACAAAGAAAATTACATTTTTAATAGTTTAACTTTTAGATAAAATATACTAGTAATAGAAGTTAAATAATGATGAGCATACTCTTGTTTAGGATAAATACATAGTATCTTAGTGATGGTCTTTTTTCATCCCTAACACAAGGTTTCTGCCTGATACATTTTAGGAGAAAATCCCCACCACCTCCACACTCCCATGCCATATTTGAGTAGCCAAGTTTGATGCAGGAATGTTCTGTGGTGGTGAGGGGAAGAAATAACCTCCCAGGCTGTCAAGTATCAGAGGGGTAGCCGTGTTAGTCTGGATCTGTAAAAACAGCAAAGAGTCCCGTGGCACCTTATGGACTAATAGACGTATTGGAGCATGAGCTTTCGTGGGTGAATACCCACTTCGTCGGATGCATCCAATACGTCTGTTAGTCTATAAGGTGCCACGGGACTCTTTGCTGCTCTCCCAGGCTGTGTGACCTCAGTTGAACCATGCTGTGGCAACCCCTTGTAGCCACCGTCTTCCCTTGATGGTATGGCATCTCTGCTCTGAGTGGGTGTCACAGGGTTGCCAAGCATCATACATCTTGCAAGACACTCATGGACTTGCTTCGAGGCTGCCCTCATCCCAACTGCTATTGCATATGTATAACTAGGCTGCTGACAGACTGCAGCGATTCCCCTGCAGTTTCTCCTCAAAGCTGCTATGGTGGATTTTACAGGATTTCCGTCTGAGGACTTGGAGCTAAAAGCTAAGCAGGGAAGAGGTGGAAGATGACTTGTCCAGATGGTGGGGTCAGAGTACAATGCAGCAGCTGTATGTAGGGCACAGGTTAGGATGGAAAAATGGAATGGGAGCAAAGAGAAGAATGGGCAGCAGGACTGAAGAAGCAGAGGAAAAAATGGGGGAAGAATGGGAGGCATAGACAGTAAAATGGAGGAAGGTGGGGATGGGGAGTCAAAGGAAAAGATGGGTGGACACAGGATTGTGGATGGTACTCCCACAGCAAAGTGTGAAAGATACTTACAGTGGGGATACTTAGTGAGGATACATTTTCTATCTGTGATTTAATAGTAGGTTGACATTTTTCACTTTTTTTTTTCCAATTCCAATTTTCCCCAAGCATCTCGATGCGGTTTAGACAAAACTTTGGAACACTGTATATAACTTTCATTTACCTACTGACAACTATGTTGGCTGACTTCAAGGGGTCCAACTTCCTCTTGTGTGCACCCAAGTGTGGGCCTGAGTCATAACCCATTGAACTCTATGGAAGAGCATTCCATTGACTTCAATAAGCTTTGGCTTGATGCCTAAGAGCACTGGGAAATGAAGGAGCTCTCTCTCTCTCTGGAGCACATGCAAAAGATCACTTGCTTTACTCACAGCTGTGAGTTTACACCTGAAAACTAGGCAACTATGGATCCACATAACATTGGAGTCTCATGCCAGGCCGCGCTATTCCCTGGCCTGCTCCTGCTCCTGAACCTCACTGTGTAAGAAACTTCAAGACAGCTAGCTCCAGAATACCAGGCGGGTGGAGCCCCTGCAGAGTAATCCAAATTATTTTCCCCTCCATAAGTCTATCCACACTATCCCGGCGCAGGCTGGTCGCTGCTTCCCACAGCTCGCATTGGCCGGGTACAGCGAACTGCGGCCACTGGGAGCTGCGGGTGGCCATGCCTGCAGACAGTCAACATAAGCAAACTGTCTCCCGGCCTGCCAGTGGATTACCCTGATGGGCCACGTGCAGCCCATGGGCTGCAGGTTGCCCACCACTGCTCTACAGTGTACTAATTTCTTGTGCACTAACTTGCCATGCACACACTGCTACAATGCAGTGAAAGTCCTGGAGTGCATTTTTAAGCATGGCTTAATGTACTGCGCTATAGCAGAGTCCACACAGTAAGCTAGTGCCTGGCAAGCTGGCACACTGTAGATTCACACCCTGGCTTGCTCCACATTTGTTGCACACTTATTTACCATGTAGACAAGCCCTATGAGAACAACACTGGAAGCATCACATTCATTTTGTAGACACTTATAAAAAGACTTCAGTCCTACCCAGTTTGTCCATGAAGGTTAAAAATTCATCTTGCCCTGCGAGATGACACTAGCAGGAAGTTCCACTTTTCCATCTCTCCTATACAGTAAAACCATAACTATTTTTATCCATTTAATCTAATTTTTAAACCAAAATACACACGGAAATATCTTGAATTTGTCATTTTAAAAAAACCCTATAACTTTCAGTTCAGGTGTAATTGAATTTTTGACATATGTCATATCTCTCTGCTTATTTTTGATAGATATTTTTATTTTCATTTTAAGCTTTTCTTAGCCATAAGTAACTGTATCACTGAATACAGAGTGAAATTCTGAAGCTATGGAAGATTTTAATCAAAATAGAAATATGATGAAGCCAGAAATGACGTTGGTACAGCTGCATCTTTTTACTTTTTGTATTCAGCCAAACATTACACAACTTACGACAAATAGCCAGAAATTGTATTAGATGTTAATTTTCAAAGAAATCAACTGTATAAAAGCAAATCTTCTCTGATTTATTCTTGGCATGTGAACGGTGAGGGATGCAAAGATTACTCAGCACTTTTATCCTTTCCAAAGTTTTTTCCTTGACATAGTTCATAACCTCTTGAAACAGTCAAGAAAAAAAAAGTTTAGCTTTTATTCTCTTCTGTGAATCTCCTGTACCATTTCCCTGAGTTTCATCATTGCTCACTGTTGACTAGTCAGCTCCCACACTTGGGCAAACATGCCTCTGCAGTGAGGTTGGTTTACATATCATATTCCATGGTGTCTCAGTACTCCACAGAAACCAAAGAATAAGGCTGATGTACGTGTCTTAATGATGATGGTAAACTTTTTTGCTTCCTTTCTGACTAGATAATTGAAGAGTAAAACAAAAAAACCAAACCAAAACAAAAAAAACCCCACTCTCCTGCAAGGGATTTTTTGACTCCTGATTCTTATTTATCCCACAGAACTATCTCTGCCCATGATGTTGTATGGGTTTTTTTCTCTGAAAGCAGGAATTCAATAATCTATTTCTGAAAATGTATGTTTTGAAAGGATTCCCTGAGAGTAGACAGATGACCTTCAGAGATGCTATCACAGCTTTTCCTCTGCTAACTTTGCACGTGGATCGTTTGATCAGCTTCTTTGGTCTACTGGAAGTTTTTCAGAAATTACAGTGTTGCATAAACCCCGATGATCTGGATGGTGAATGGAGTAGAATCAGCAGATATCTGTGTAGCCTGTCATTATTTTCAGCAGGAATACTAGAAATGGAAATTGGAAACGGGTTCATAAACTCTGCACTTGTGCAGAGGACTGGGATTGAGTCTCTCTCCAATGTGTTATTGGTGTCAGGATTCTAACACAGACAGTCAGGACCATGGGTCAGAGCAGGGGCAAACCTGAGCTAGGGAGTAGAGGAGGAGTGTGTAGTCAGATTCCAAGCCAAGGTCGATACTCAGAATCAGAGTCTGAGTTAGGTTTCAGGGTCCAAGTCAGGAGACGAAGTCCAAATCAAGCTGAGGTCAAAGCCAGAAGTTCAGGAGCAAGGCGTGGTCATGGCAGCTACAGGAAATCTGCACTGTTGCCTGGACACCTCCTGGAATACCCCTTTTGCTTCCTGCCCTCTATAAACCTATTGAGACCCATGGGTTTACTGCCTGTCAGACCCCTTGAGACAAGGACTTCCCATGGGCTGTGCTCACAGCAGGTCTTGGACATTGGCTCTGGATGGTTACAGCTGCTGCTATGTGGCAGTGTAGAGATGCTGGCAGCTCTGCAGGCCTAGATTCTAGATCTTCAGGGCCTTATGTTTGCATGGCAATCTGAAGAATAAATCTGATGATCTGTGATTGTGACAGCTGGTACCTATAACCTACTGTGGAATTCCTTAACAGTAACACAACAGAAGGAAAAGAAGTTTGCTCCCAGACAAAACATTCTGCATCAAGAAATTATGGTAGGGTGGCAAGCTCCATTTCTTCCTCAGAAAAATCTTTGGTTTTTATGTTCAAACTTATCATTCACTCTGACATGCTCCCTGCTAGTTCTGTCAAGAGAAAAAAGTTATGTTTTCCAAGAGTACCTGTTGTGGCATAGTACCTTCTTCTCCTCAGCAGGCTCAGTCCTTTTTAGCCTTGGAGAGACAGGCTTGGGCAAAGCAAATCCTTCTAGGTAGCACAGGGTCTGGCTAATCCTTCCCTCAGTCAGTCCCTTGTGCTTGTTTTCTCCCCTTCTGGGGACAGAGTGCAGCCTTCCTTGCTGGAAGGGTTCAGAGCCTTGCTGCACCTAACTTGCTGGCAGCTTCCCTGCTTCTCTCACTCCCCCCATCCCCTTCCACGCCGAGGAGGGTTTAAAAAGGTCTCCAGCAGTTGGAGCCAGCTGAACCTAATTAGTTCCCTGGTAACTCCTTTTCCAGCTGAACCTTACTTCCCCATGGCCATCTCTCCTCAGTGGATTGGGAGATGCCTTTTAACCCACTGGGACTAATTACTACCCCTCCCTTTGTAGCCATTTGTCCTGGGTTTGTCACACTGTACATGGTGGGTGTGTCCAGTATCCACAGCTCTCCAGGTTGCAAGATGTTCTGTTCTGAATACAGTCTGACAGAGTCCCACACCCCATTTACTTTTGTTGAGGAAAGGCTCAATCTGATTTTGAAGCATCTGTTCTGGCTATTTATTCATACCACTGCTGCCCAGTTGTCATAGCAGGCAAAGATATATCAATTAAGATTATCAATCGCAGGCCAGAAAAGGCTAACTCAACAGCCAAAATTTGGACAATGTTGGAGCAACTTGTATTCATGTGTTCAAGATCATGTCCAGATGTGGGAACTCCGGGATGGGAATCCAGTAAGGACAAATGAAATCCATTTGTACAAGAGATAAGATGAAGTCATCCCTTCTGGTTGTTAAACTGTACAAACTGAGCTCTTTGAGTCTCTCACTACCAGGCGTGTTTTCCAATCCTTTAATCATTCTTTTGGCAATTCTCTGAAATCTCTTCACTTTTTCAATATCCTAGTTAGACACCAGGACTGCACACATAATTCCAGTAGCATCAATTCCAAATACAGAGGTAGTATATCCTTCCTACTTCTAATCGATAGCCTTCTTGTCCAACAATTGCCTTCTTGTCCAACAATTGCCTTTTAGCCACAGCATTGCCCTGGGAGCTCATGTTCAGCTGATTATCCGCCATTATCTCCATGACTGATCAGATGGTCTGCACTGTATTGTGGGAGATACAGTTCTCCAGGAAGGCAGGCTCATAGGAGACAAGGGCCCAAATTATAACTCTCATAAGGCAATGCATTAGGGAAACACAGTTTAATGTTGTTCTGACTTGGAAGGAAGCCTTTTGGGTCAATTCAGCAAAACTAAATGAAATGGAACATTTTGATTTCAGGAATGTAAAAATGTATTGCTTCAACTGAAAATGTCTAAAGGTAGTGTTCTGACATTTCCAAATAGAATTTTTCTGAATTAACAATCTGAACATTTTCAAAATTCACCTTTTCCTTCTGTTTCAAGACAAAACAAATGTTGAAATGCTGGAATTCCCTGTGGGATGGAAATTCCAAATTTCACTCAGCTCATAGCAACAAGTATATATGTTGTTGGTTGAGGCTTTATTCTATTTACACCTAAGAAATATAATCAAGCCATGATCCTGGCACCTAAGCAACCAGTAATTTTTATTTTTGTGATCAATTCTTTATGTGTCAAGATTAGGTATAATATAAAATTCAGCTTTAGAGGTATAATACACAATTCTAATAGACTTCCCTCAGAAAGTGTACTGATTACAAGCAGTATTAAAAGGGACACAGTCATCCTAATTCCTACAGACGCTATCAGTCTTAGCTCCACATAGAGACAATAGGCTCTGTTAGAAGACAAGAATCTCAGTGTGTCATTGTTTATAACAGCTGTTAGTTACTTTCCAAGTGAACAGTGAGTGTGCTTTGTCCCATTACAAAAAAAAGGGGAGGTAAATACTTAACTACCCAAAATTGGTTGTGCCTTGAAGTGAAGTCAGTATTGTAATAGCCTACAGTAGTATACTGACTACAGGATCTTCTCCTCCATTCCTTTCTCTAAAAACATTTAATATGAGGTATTTTTAAAAGAGAAAAATACAGTAGGAAACTTGAGAAGGGATAGTAAACAGAAGTTATATGGGGTATTTTCTACAACTGCACTTTAAAAGAAAATTTCAAATAACTATATTAAAATAAACCAAAAACAACAATTTAATTGCTTACATTTTATAGCTCACATTTTACTATAAATGGAGCAGCAACTATGTTCTTGAAAAGTGACATCGTTTGTGAGACTAGCAATGTGGTTTCTACTACCAGGTAGTTAAAAAATGCTGAATTGGAGTTTACATTTGATAATTAGTTTACAGTGAGTGGTTCTGCTCACTTTGCTAATGCTCAATGCTGGGCTGTGAGCAAAATGGTTAAATGCAGAGTTGTTGTGTTTTTTTTGTCAATGACAGTAAATCTATTCCTCTTCTGCTTAAATACTGGTTTGAGAAATCAGAATTATTTTATTTTAAAAATACATAATATTAAAAAAATTAAACCGTTGAGTCCTTTTTCTGACTATTAAACTAGTATTGTAGCTGGCTTAAAGATGGATCTCTTAGCAGTGGGGTTTCATATTGCCAGAATGACTTTTCATCAACATGACTACATCCTTCAGAAGGTTCAGAAATGTCAAATGCAACTAACACCCCCTAATTTCAATTAGAATTTGCAGCTTATTGAATGCTGGGAATTGCTTTTCAGGATGTTGGCTGATTAAACTAGATTGTAGCCTTCTTTTAGAAATATAGCTCTTCCACATAATTCATTTAGAAGCACCAAGGTTTCTGTGGGAAAACCAAGCAGCTTTAGAAAGCATACCTAATCACCTGACTATGTCTGTTCTATACATTCTAGTCAACTCTGTGACAGCAATGGCTTGAGGCATACCCAACTCAATAGACCCCCATTACTCTTTAGGAAAAGAAGTATTGTCTATAAAAACTATCAGTGCCCCTTTTTTCCCCCTTTCAACTTGAGGATGTAGGAGAATGCAAAATAATTCTCACCTTGGGCACCTCTACATAACTTTAGTCAGGCCAGCCCTGCTTTGGATTATGCAGCAGAGCAGAAAATAATTGTTTCCAAAATGGGCTTATTTGAAAAAAAAGAAAAAAAACAACTATACTGTAAGTGATTCACCAAATCCAGCAATGAAACCAATGTGTTTCTTTCATCCTGATCCTTTACCCAACCTCAACTCTCTTTCATAGTTAGACAGACCCTTCTCCTTGAAAACGACACCTATCTCCTATTATTACAGCTACAGATTCTTCAGTTTTAAGATGTAGAACTTGCTGCTTTAAGTTTGATGCTGTTCTTGGAATTTACCCTGCATTGCATTCCAGAGGGGCCAACACATCACTGAGCTTACAACATCCCTTCTTCCTTGTGAAGTCTCAAATGAAGGGAGAAGTCCTTTGGATAAGTTCCCTGGGCTTCACAATAGCAATTTTAGTCGCAATAATACTCTTGGTACCAACACTTAGGCCTTGTCTACACTACAAGACTATTTCGAATCAACTTAGTTCGAATTTGTGGATTCGACCTTATTAATTCGAATTTGTGTATCCATACTAAATACACTAATTCGAATTTCTGAGTCCACAGTAACGGGGCCAGCGTCGACTTTGGAAGCGGGGCACTGTGGGAACCTATCCCACAGTTCCCGCAGTCCCCGCTGCCCATTGGAATGCTGGGTAGAGCTCGCAATGCCTGCTGGGGGAAAAATGTGTCGAGGGTGGTTTTGGGTAACTGTCATCATTCAACCGTCACTCACAACCGCCCTCCCTCCCTGAAAGCGCCGGCGGGAAATCTGTTCGCGCCCTTCTCTGGTCGGTTACAGCGCGGACGCCACAGCACTGCGAGCATGGAGCCCGCTGCGATCATCGCTGCACTTATGGCCGTTGTCAACTCCTCGCACCTTATCGTCCACCTCTTCCACAGCCAGCTGCTGAGAAATCCGGCGAGGAGGCTCTGGCAGCGCGGTGAGGAGAGTGGCGCAGGCCTCTCACAAAGCAGGGTACGCCGCGCAGTGGAGATCATGGTGGCAATGGGTCAAGTTCATGGTGTGGAACGGCGATTCTGGGCCCAGGAAACCAGCACGGACTGGTGGGACCGCATAGTGCTGCAGGTCTGGGACGAATCACAGTGGCTGCGAAACTTCAGGATGCGTAAGGGCACTTTCCTTGAACTCTGTGACTTGCTGGCCCCTGCCCTGAAGCGCCAGGACACCCGGATGCGAGCAGCCCTGAGTGTGCAGAAGCGAGTGGCCATAGCCCTCTGGAAACTTGCCACGCCAGACAGCTACCGGTCAGTAGCGAACCACTTTGGCATGGGCAAATCTACCGTGGGGGTTGCTGTGATTCAAGTAGCCCACGCAATTGTTGAGCAACTTCTCTCAAAGGTAGTGACTCTCGGAAACGTCCAGGACATCATAGATGGCTTCGCCGCGATGGGATTCCCAAATTGCAGTGGGGCTATAGATGGAACTCACATCCCTATCCTGGCACTAGCCCACCAGGCCAGCGAGTACATTAACCGAAAGGGCTACTTCTCTATGGTGCTGCAAGCACTGGTGGACCATAGGGGACGTTTTACCAACATCAACGTCGGGTGGGCGGGCAAGGTTCATGACGCGCGTGTGTTCAGGAGCTCTGGTCTCTTTAGACTCCTCCAGGCAGGTACTTTCTTCCCGGACCACAAAATAACGGTTGGGGATGTGCAGATGCCTACAGAGATCCTCGGGGACCCAGCCTACCCACTAATGCCCTGGCTCATGAAGCCCTATACAGGCGCCTTGGACAGAGAGAAGGAACTCTTCAACTACCGGCTGAGCAAGTGCAGAATGGTGGTGGAGTGTGCTTTCGGACGTCTCAAGGGGAGATGGCGGAGCTTACTGACTCGCTCGGACATCAGCGAAAAGAATATCCCCGTAGTTATTGCTGCTTGCTGTGTGCTACACAATCTCTGTGAGAGCAAGGGCGAGACCTTTTTGTCCGGATGGGAGGTTGAGGCAAATCGCCTGGCTGCAGTTTACGCTCAGCCAGACACCCGTGCCGAGAGAATATCCCAGCGGGAAGCGCTGTGTATCCGGGAGGCTTTGAAAGCAAGTTTCCTCGGAGAGCAGGGTAACCTATGACTCTCCACTTGCTTTCAAGAGAAACTGACCCTGGGCCTGTGTCTGTATGTGTCGATTTCGATCTGCGGTTACATACCCCGTTCTCCAAGTTTCCCCCACTTCCAAAGCACGTTTTAAAGCAAAGTAATTGTAACACTCATTATTAATAAATCTTTGTTTTACTTTGCATTTCTGTTCAGGTGTTGAAACATGGACGCATACTGTGCTGGGCACAGTGTGCACTGATGTACAGACCGCTTGTTCCATAGAGGAATGACATCCTCCTGCTCCTACATAGGTCTCTGGGGTGGGGGACGGTTGCAAGTGGTTGTGCATGAAGGGGAGGGTTTGCAGGAAGGGGTGGGTTTGCAGGAAGGGGCGAGTGGTGCCTTCTTTGCATAGGGGTTTTGATGACGGCAGTGGGCTGCGGGTTTGTGCGTAGGAAGGGGTGATGGGTGTGGGAGAAGGGTGAGTATCTGTCCATGGATAAGGGCTCTTGTTGGGGCTCAGGGCAGCGGATAGGCTCGTTGATCCGTTGGAAGTGCATGGAAAGGGCAGCCTGCCTTTACATTAATGGCGTGGCAGGCGCTAGGACCCTGGACAAGCATACACATTACGGAATGACCAGGGGCAGCATACACAACACAGAATGACCCTGGTGCCTACTGACTGCAGTGTGTGTGTGCCCTGCAGTTGATCCTTTCCCCAAGTCTGTACCCTGGTACTGTAGGCTATACCGTGCAAGTATGAAACCCCTGTCCACCCCATACACCGAAAAATCCTCTGACAGGAAAGACATGACCGAAACAGTGATTAACAGCAAACATCTTTTATTAATCTAATAAACAGTGGGGGGATGAAACTTGGATTTGGGACTGGCTGAGCCTATAAGGGAAGCACTTCTACAAATTTCTAACGTGAGAAGTGCGGTTCTCTGTTCTGGTTCAGTGACAGTTCTCCCGGCCCCTACCGCCCCTCCGTCTTGTACTTTTGGGTGAGGGGGGGCCAGGACTTCTTGGCGGGGGAGGGCGATTGCAGATACACTGCAGGGGGGCCCTGTCCTCCAGCCTGCGGTCCTGCAGGACATCAACAAGGCGACGAAGCGTGTCCGTTTGTTCCTTCATGAGACCAAGCAGCGTTTGGGTGGTCTGCTGGTCTTCCTGCCGCCACCTATCCTCACGTTCCATGAGTGTGCGATGCTGCTCACATAGGGTCTCCCTCCAGTGTTTCTGCTCTGCAGCCTCTGCTCGGGAGCAGGCCATCAGTTCAGCGAACATGTCGTCCCTAGTCTTCTTCTTTCGCCGTCTAATCATTGCCAGTCTCTGCGAGGGGGATGCCGGGGCAGTCCGGGAAAGAGCCGAAGCTGTGTGATGGGGAAAGTTAGTGATTTCCTTGAACAGATACATTTTTGCGGACAGTGAACACCGTCTAGTCAATTTCTATGAACAAGACCGTACCGGGCAACAAGTCTCACGTGGTCTCAAGACAAGCACGACATTTTGGGCTACGCTCTGATTGGCTGCGGCATTGCACAGGAGAGCGGAGAAGTCGGGAGAGATAGCTGAATCCGTCTAGCAGACAGTCCTGGTAAGCCTTACAGTACATTATGCTTATCAGTTAACGGATAGCTGTGCCCTCCTGCTAAAGGCAATCTGGAAATCAGATACTATGACCCTTTTCCAGCCACTCCCGACACTGCAGGGGAAAGATCAATGTATGCTTTTCCTCTGTGGCCTACAGCACGTGGCTGCTATGCGAGGGGCTTTGTTATGCAAAGTATAAGTAAACCATTAAGAACAGTAACTATTCGCTAATTGCCCTAATTAGATGCAGCACTTCATGAACGAGATTACCCTGAGGCGGGTCTCTCAAGTACAGAAAGACAGGATGCTAAGGGAAGCACTTCACCGACCGGGACCCTACGCGGCCATGCTGGTTGAGGCGATGGTTCCCCTGTATCTACGGATGTCGTGGCGTGGAAGAGTGTGCTTCACCGGAGGACCAAATAAGGCACCTCTTCCTAGAAACCTCCTGCGGAGGGTATTTGAGGAACTTTTTGACGCATTTGTGGAATTGTCCATGGAGGACTATTGTTCCATCCCAATGTGTGTGGACCTACTGTTCGTATAGTTTCCCGTTAAAAACTTTTAGATATAGTATTTAGATATAGAATTTCTATTTTTTGTATACATGTTTTCATACAAATAAATGTTTTCTTGTTTATACGACTTACCGCCTGATCCTTCCCCTGACTCTGAGTCCGGGTTAACGGCCGGGGAGGGTTGGTAGGGGATCTCTGTGAGGGTGAGGAAGAGATCCTGGCTGTCAGGGAAAGCGGCATTGTGTTCGCTGCCGCCTGCGCCTTCCTCCACGGACCCTTCCTCGTCTTCCCCATCGGCGAACATCGAGTAGGAACTGTCCTGGTTCACTATGCCATCCACTGAGTCCACGGTCACTGGTGGGACAGTGGTGGCAGACCCACCGAGAATGGCATGCAGTGCCTCGTAGAAGCGGCATGTCTGGGGCTGTGCTCCGGAGCGTCCGTTTGCCGCTCTGACTTTTTGATAGCCTTGCCTCAGGTCCTTGACTTTCACGCGGCACTGCATTGCATCCCGGCTGTATCCTTTCTGTGTCATGGCTTGGGAGACCTTCTCGAAGGTCTTTGCATTAGGCTTGTTGGAGCGCAGCTCCAAGAGCACAGACTCCTCGCCCCACACAGCGATCAGATCCATGACTTCCCGGTCAGTCCATGCTGGGGACCTCTTTCTATTCTTGGATTGCCCGGACTCCTCTGCTGGAGAGCTCTGCATCGTTGCAGGTGCTGCGGAGCTCGCCCCGATGTCCAGCCAGGATGTCAGATTCAAAGTGCCCAGACAGGAAAATGAATTCAAATTTTCCCGGGTCATTTCCTGTGTGGCTGGTCAGAGAATCCAAGCTCGGACTGCTGTCCAGAGCGTCAACAGAGTGGTGCAGTGTGGGATAGCTCCCGGAGCTACTAAGTTCGATTTGCATCCACACCTAGCCTAATTCGAGCTAGCAAGTGCGAATTTAGCGTTACTCCACCTGTCGGGGTGGAGTACCAAATTCGAACTAAGGAGCCCCCTAGTTCGAATTAAATGGATTCCTGGTGTGGACGGTTGAGCGATTAGTTCGAATTAACGCTGCTAAATTCGATTTAAGGTCCTAGTGTAGACCAGGCCTTAGTTTACCATGAATAAACAGACACACAGAAAAGCTTGCAATGCAGTCTTTTAAATTCTGTGCACATGTTATAATGGGGGATACACAAATCATGATACATAAATGCAGGTATTCTGACTGTGCCAGTTAAGTTTGGAAAGCCTTTAAAGAGTCTCACTTCCTTTTAACAAGGAACTAAAAGGAAGTGAGACTCTTTAAAGGCTTTCCAAACTTAACTGGAATGAGCTACATTAATTGAAATACAGCATTACGCTAATTAGTACTTCACACCTGCACTGTGATGTCATCTAATAGCATGAAACCAGCTCTACAAATAAATAGCCACCAATTAAACCAGCAAAATGTTGCTGAGGAAAAACTTTAGGTATAAAAAATAGAATTAAAACATGGCCCCAACAGCTCAAAATGTAACTGAGTCAATGAGGTCTGCTGATTGAGTGTAGTTGAGGTAATATAAATAGCAGTAAAACACTTGGATTGCATTAGGATTCAATGTGGGAAAGGCACTGATACTTATAATTAATAGAAATCAATTTTTATGGGCTATTACCCTTTGTTTTATCTTAAAATCTATTATGCAGGGGAATAAGATTTAAAGTATATAGGATTTTAGTGCTTGTAAAACAAGCAGAGAACGGTTATAATAGTCAATGTAAAAAAAAGACACTGCAATCCATATTCATTTAAACTTAAAAAAGCAAAGACATTTAGCATGAAGATTCTCAAAAGAACATGAACTTCCATGCATCACAATCACGAAACACTGCACAATGCACCATACTATTAAGCACATTTTATGTATTTAATAAATATATTTAAATTATGGGAACTGCTCATATGTCAATTAAATAGAGCTTGAATCTGTTAGGTCTCTGAATATTACTCCTCACAATACCTTTGTGAGGGAAGTAATATTAACAATTTATATATGAACAAAGGAAACAGCTGCAGCAGAGAAGTTTAAGTGATTTGCCCGAGGTCACATAGTGAATCATCAGCATAGATGGTCCCCAGACTCTGTGCTCTGACCTCTACATTACATTTGCTTTATAAGTAGAACTTGCCAAGCCTCATGATTTCTGGTTCATAAGAAATTTCAATTTTTTAAATTTTGGGTTCATTTTGACTGAGAGAAACCAGTTTTTTTGAAACTTTTCACATAGTGGCAATTCTGAAATTTTGGTTTCAGAAGCACCAACACATGAAGTTTCTGAAACAAAATATGCTTCTGAGGACCAGGCTGCTGAGTGAAACTTAAATTCTTGCTGCTCTCTGGGCTACATGCTGCAGACCTGGGAGCTGTACCCCAGCTCAAACTGGAGTTCTCAGTACTACCAATGAGGGGCATGGATCAGTGTTCACATTGCACTCCCTGTTGGCACCTGGCCCTGGATGGGGAAGCGAATGATCCAACCAGCAGAACAAATTTGGTGATGAATCCTGGTCAGATGCTACCTGAGGCATGTTGCGCATACACTAAGAAGAAGTACTGCTAGTCTCCCTAATAAAATTTATGGAGATAGACCTATCTCAGAACTAGAAGGAATCCTGAAAGGTCACTGAGTTGAGTCCAGCCCTCTGCCCTCACTAGCAGGACCAAGTACAGATTTTTTTTCCTTTCTTCCCCCTGATCCCTAAATAGCCCCCTCAAGGATTGAACTCATAACCCTGGGTTTAGCAGGCCAGTGCTCAAACCACTGAGGTACCCTCCCCCAAGGTGGATGGGGGAGCCTAGACCTAAAAGCACCAGCTGCAGCTCAGTTTTTGATAACTTCCAGGCTCCTTGTGATAAGCTGATAAGAACATAAGAACGGCCGTACCGGGTCAGACCAAAGGTCCATCTAGCCCAGTATCTGTCTACCGACAGTGGCCAATGCCAGGTGCCCCAGAGGGAGTGAACCCAACAGGCAATGATCAAGTGATCTCCCTCCTGCCATCCATCTCCATCCTCTGACAAACAGAGGCTAGGGACACCATTCCTTACCCATCCTGACTAATAGCCATTTATGGACTTAACCACCATGAATTTATCTAGTTCTCTTTTAAACGCTGTTATACTCCTAGCCTTCACAACCTCCTCAGGTAAGGAGTTCCACAAGTTGACTGTGCGCTGTGTGAAGAACTTCCTTTTATTTGTTTTAAACCTGCTGCCTATTAATTTCATGTGGTGACCCCTAGTTCTTGTATTATGGGAATAAGTAAATAACTTTTCCTTATCCACTTTCTCCACATCACTCATGATTTTATATACTTCTATCATATCCCCCCCTTAGTCTCCTCTTTTCCAAGCTGAAAAGCTGATGGAAATTGAGCTTCTATTTTGTTAGTCTCTAAGGTGCCACAAGTACTCCTGTTCTTTTTATTAGAACTGAGGCTCCCAATCTGCATGGTGAGGCTGCTAAGGAGCTGCGGACCATGGAAATGCCATGTGGACTACCCAGGACCAAGAACCCCAGGTTTCCAGGGTCTGTGGCTCCATAGCAGTCCTGCCATGTCAGGGCTTCCTGCTGTGAAACCAGGAGTATGAAAACCCTGAGAGCTTCCAGGCTCCTGGCCGCAGAGTTGAAAGTCAGGAAGCCCCGCCTCAGGCCAGGGGTCTTAGAGTCTAGGGTAGGCTAGTGGCTCTACAGAAGCCTGGGGTCCCTAGCAGCAGACCAGATAAGCTGACCAGAAACTATGCAGGTTTCTGACAGAATAATGGACTTGCTTGCAGTCATGGACCTCTCAATTTTATTACCAGTTTTGCAACTGACTTACTGTGAAACTTTGGTGCAGTCGCAGCCTCAGTTTTCCCACTTGTAAAATTTGTGTAATAGTAAATCCTCCTCAACTGGATAACATTACGTAAGTCTAAAGTACTACCATTAATTCATTTCCATTATCTAGAATTACTTTTTGAGCATTACGATAGGTTGGGCAAATCAAGGTTCCACACATGGAGAGCAGGCATCATCTTCTAAATTAATCAAAATTGTTTTAATAATAAACTAAGCAGTGTTAGATGCTTATGCCTAGACTACTACAGAGTAAATTCCATTCCTCATTCCAGAAATTAGAATTTAGGAGAGTTTTAAAAGTTTAACATATCACCAACATTTGCAGTCATGATACCCTAAATGGGTTAGTGCTCTCTAGAAGAAACACCTTCAGTTTCTCCCCCTCCCCACAAGACAGTAATATAACAAGTGACTATGACTGTATTAGAGGATTTTATAAATGTTGCTAACATAAACCTCTGTGTCCAATTAATGATTTCTGTTGCAGGAGTTGACAACTCTGAAAGATGACCTTTTAATATTAACATATTGATTTGAATGCTTCTGATCTAATTGTAACTCTAAATCTCTCCTCCATATTTCTCTAAGACTATCCTAATTCTAGCCTATCCATCATGTTAAAATCCTATCTACTATATACCATAATTTCCAAGCAGTATATATACAATACATTTTAACAGTGACAATGCCTTAGTTATACTTGTCATTAAAACATCTTTTTCTATTTGAAGCACCGCACATTCACCATTATTGCCTAAACTGATTTTTTCCTCAAACTGATAATGATGTGACTCTTCAGAGGAAGGAAAATATTGCTTAAACCTATATTTATTGTTTCAAATCCAATGAGACCAAAATGCCATCAGCAATTATTTCTAATGATGAAGGATTTCAGATTGGTTTCTTTTTAAGTGTATAAGGTTTTAGCATAAATATCTGAAACACTGATAACCATATATCATATGCATGAGTTACTGTGGATAGAATGGAAAAATTATTATTGTAGCAGTCCTAAACCCTGAAGGCATGGTGAGAGGTAGCAAAAGAAGCAGTCTTTTCCCTAAATGCACCCAGACAGGTTCAACACTAGAAGCCTTATCAAACCAAAATAGGACTTGTCTAATCATAATGGGTTTATGACAGAAAAGTAAATTGGGGAATCTAAATTCTCTTTTGTAAGTAAACGATACAAATTTTTAATGAGAATTTGAATTATTTATTATCTCCCCCATAAAAATGTTTTGAATTGTTGGTTAATCCTATTAGTAGTATGATGGAATATCAAGGGAAGAAAATTAAAGTGGCAGAATAATGTGGATATGATGTTCATTTTAATTAAATTAATCCTTCCCTACAGTGAACAATTTAAATGACTCCATTTGTCAAAAGTTAGAATTATGGTATTATTGGGTTTAGAATAAGTTTAATATCTTATGGGCACAGTGAAATTATATTATATATAATATAAATAAATGTTTTGGTGAATATTTAGGCCCTGATACACCAAAGCAATTAAGTACATTCTTAACTTTAAGCACGTGATTAATCCCATTCCTATGCAGCAGAGCATTGAATGCACATATGTAATCTACATCATAAGATTCCAGGATAGTCACTCTGAAGCCTAGAATGTCTGTTGAGTCAATGTGAAGCAGTGGAAACATCTACAACAGTGGTTCTCAACCTGCAGCCCATGGGCCGCTTGCAGCCCAATCAGCACATAGCTGTGGCCCATGTGATCTCCTCAGGACCATACAGGCAGTATTTTTATTGTGTTGATGCGTCCCATATAACACATGGAGACCTGCGGCCCACAATATAAATGGATTGAGAACCACTGATCTACAAGTATAACTGAGGTCTCTCTTTGTTCAGACTATCACCAGGTTCAGTCTTCACTGGGTTTCACACTCTGTTACCATCCAATTTTTAAATTCTCAGCAATTTTGGCTTTACAAATTACACCCATGCAGTGTGCAGCTATAGTAAGGTATGTATGTAGTCCATGTGAAGAGCCCAAGATAATTATGATATCAGAGGGTAATTCAACCAAATCACCACCCTTACACTTCAGCTAATTTGCATCCAACAATTACATTGGTTGTCTGAAGGAGACTGAACAGATAATGGATTACTTGGCCCATCTGCCACAGTTCTTCAAAACTACCCATACAACACCACAACAAGCACCAACACTAACCCCAAACACACACAGCCCCTCACTGTCGCATACTTCCTCATTTGCACCCACACCAATCAGCATTAATCTTCCAGGATTGCCATTGTGTGTGACTCTGAAGTTTACAATGTCTCTGACTCAGTGTGAAGCAATTGAAACAGCTACAAGTACGGTTGAGAGCGCTTTTGGTTTAAAATATCAGCAAGTTCAATCACTGAGCCCTGTGAGAACCAGATGGAATGTTGGAGGCCAAAGATTCTGTGGCGGTTGGAATGTGACAGTTGATCAGAGTAGGTGCGGGTAACCGCTATGGGGAGGGGGGGTAATAGAGCTGGTTGTGCCTCCAGCCACGGGGCAGCTCTGTGCACAGGCTTTGGGAACATGTACAAATAGCCACATGGCTCACTACAACATGGAGTATGCAAACAACAGCCCATATGCAGAGGTGACACTAGGGAGGGGCAGGAATGGTCATATGCCCCTCCCCAGATGCCCGGGGGGGGCACATTCCAGAGGGGGCAGGGAGTTACAGCTGTGCTCAGGTACCTGCCACAGGGCAGAAGGAGAGTATCTTGCCTGTGCTCTGTGGCTGCTTGCCCTGCCCAAGCTCAGGGGAGGGAAAAATGGAGGGCTGCTAGGGACACTGGGAATGATTGTGGGGATCATGAGGGGTAAATGGGGGGCAGCACAGGCCAGGGCTGGGAGTCTGGTGGAGTGTGGTGGCCATAGCAAGAAAACAGCCATGTGGCCTGGATGAATGGGCGGGCGTCTGGTTTTTTTTAAAGATTGAAACAAAGAGAAGCACTGAGCACCTCTCTGGCTTGTAGGAAAAGCGTGGGGTAGACTCTGTGTATGTAGTGGTAGCCCAGGGGTGAATGCTCACTCACTCCATGGCCCTCCCAGAATCCCAGGTCAGAATTAAAATACCCTGGCTTTCCTCCCTCACATGACGAATCACTTAGGATTAATTATGGTAGGACCACAATTCCCAGGGTTTTTCTATTCATGCCATTGTGTCTGCAGACAAGTGAACTTCCCCTTGCTAAGGCCCCTACTATTGGGGTTGACAAGAGCAGCTCAAGGCCATGGGCCAGCTGAGTTCTCTGGGCTGGGTGTAACTGCTTGAGCTCTCTGGTTGGATGCTCAAGTGGTTTGAACTGGGACTTTCTAACATGCCCAGTGCCCCTTCCTTGTTTCCTTGTCCCTCTTCTGAATGGGCAGGTCTCAAGCGGGAGAATAGGCAGTGTTTAAAAACGTATTTGCTAACATGCTTGAACTATCATCTTTTTCAATACAATCTATTTCCTAGTCTAGACAGGGTGGGTCAATGTCATAGCCCCACATTCCATCCTTCCCACAGATATAGGCTTTAAAGAGGGAAATTGCTCCATTGCATAGTAAGCAAGGCTGTGAGTGTGTTTTCCAGCAATGTGTCTTTTGGTTTTCATTATTCACCCTCTGTTATAGCCTTGAGACAGAATCAGTTGCAGACTGTAGGCTCCTCTGAGAGCCACAAACCCCTCTCCTGTTTTGCTGTGAGTGTGATTTGTGCCCTTAGCAGCACATTCTGAGATGGCACCTCATTTCCCATGGAAAGTCTTTTGATTGAAGAAGTTTGGACAGGTCAGGTGGTTTGTTTGCATCAGCACTCTGGTTTCTGTAGGTCTACAGTGTATGCACCCTATTCCCATAGTGGCATTTTGGTGGTCTTGCTATGTAACAAGAGAGCCACTTCCAGCTCACATTGGAAATACAGAAAGTAGCATTGATGGCAATGTTTTCACTGCAGAGAGTTTGCCAAGGAAGGATAAGGACAAAATGTTGTTAGCTGCTCTCTCCTACCAGGTGCAAAGTACACAACAGGTGTGCACCAATCCTGAGGGTCACCTTACTGCACCCATCCCTGCAGTGGCTGAGTGTTACATGGATACATACCTCAATATTATTTCTGTTACAATTCATCAATACCTAATAGGAGCTTATAAATTACAAGCTCTGAAAATACTGTATACAGAGTGAGGTGTTAGAAGGTATGTTGTACTGTATATGGTGGTGAGTTGGAAGGTATGGCATATTGTGTACAGTGGGATATTGAAAGATATGGCATATTGTTGCACTTTGAAAGGCTAGGGGTATAATTAATCTGTTGTAATTCCACTGACTCCAATGAAATTACACCAGGGGTAAAATTGGCCTACTAGATTTAATTCTTTTCTGTACTACTGCAAAAATATCTTATGGCTTGCATTGTTCCAGAAATCCTCAGCAAACATACAGTTAGTTATTGTTTGTTCCCTGCATTTTAGTGTAACAAAAACTAATGAAAAGAATTTAAGGCTTAAGCCATAAAGCAAGCAGGTCAAATGTATAATTGAAGTGACTGAGCAATGCAATAGGTGTCCAAAAGCTGGGCTGCTAAGGAGAACCTGGTGTCTGGAGATATGCAGTAGATCTCCTCTGCTCCCAAAGCCAAACAGAAAGTATCAGGTCAGTGGTGATAGAGGAGGTACACCTGGTCTAAGATGATCACACCATTATCTGTTCCTGGTATTACAGACCTAAGGAACAGCTCTCTGCTTATGCAGCACAGAGTGAACTTGAAACAGCCAAAGGACTCCCCAAAGTGGCAGTGATGGTTCTGCTGCCTTCTGCATCTGCCATCTACTGTGCTGGAACTCACTGTGTGGCATAAGGGAAAGCAAAGGCTTCTCGGAGGCAAGAAGGAGACAGAGCATTTGAGGGAAGGGGAGGGGGCCAAGCTAGGCTCTGATATACCCAATTCTCAGCTGGCTTAAGGTCCTTGGGGGATCTTTCCACTTGGGCACAGTGGAGAATTAAGCCCAAATCTCTGAAATAGACCAGAGTACTGTATTTCTGAAATAAGCATCTTGGCCTGGTATCCCCATTTATATAGCTGTTGTTACAGGAAAATGGTCTCTTACATTTTTAGCCCAATAAGTTATACAGAAGTAAAGATGGATCAGTCGTCTCTTTGGTTTGATGGGAATATAGCAGGTCCAGGACAAAAAATTCTCATTCACTTTATCAGGGTTCAAAGCCAGCTAGATAGCAAATAAATGACACATTTTTGTGCACTATCTGAGCAAGACCTTGCTAATTTGCTTCTAAGTCCCCATTCTATTGTCCAAGTTGCTGGGCGCAGCCAAACTCTGCCTAGCAGTGTACTGCACTACCTGCTTGCACGCTGCGAGACAGTGCATTTCTCTTGGCAGCCATCTTCCACTGAATTTCTCTAAACCACAAAGTGCAGGTAGAATGACCGTATCTCTGAGCAGCTGCAGGAATTTTTCTGGGAAATGCAAACTTGTTGGAGGGCTAAGCTCTTGCTATTATTCAGAGCTTTCACCCCAATGGCAATGCTTCCATTCCGTGCTGTGTAATGGTCTGCTTGCATCTTTGCCACTAGAATCAGGAAAATTCCTTGACACTGCCTATGAAATTAATAAGCATCTAGTGTGCGAATATAAATCATTTGTTATCTTAGTGCTTGGGAATGTGAACGAGGGATACGACTTCACTCCAATCAGTGTTTTTTATTAAAATAAAGATGGATTATTTTTCTATCTAAACATCACTTGGTTTGGCTGTAATTATAAAGCTGGATGCAGTTGTGTTGGCGTTGTGTTGGGGTTATATTTATTCACGAGACTGATTCTGGCACTTCATTCTAAGGTAACAGTGAGCACACCAAAGAAGTAAATGACAGAATGCATACGAATTTCTGTGAGCGCTCTTTTTAAAAAAAATCTGAAGTTCCTACCTAATTAATGACTGCAGAACACTATTACTGTAGAAGAAAAAGGGACTCTTCTTCTGGAAACAAAGCCTTTTCCTAGAAAACTCAAGAGCTCTTCGTTGGTACTGATGTAAGGAAGATGGATGCTCCTGTCTGGAAAATTATTTGTATCAGTTTTGGTTCCTCTTTTGTGACAGTGTATAGAGACCCAGAGGCTGAAGCATCACTGACAGGTCTTCAGAGATTGAGGCACTTCATCAGTTCTGGAATTTCATATGTCATGGCCTTCAAAAGGCAGGTCTTCAATAGTTTCCTGAACCTCTTTTGGGATACCTGATGACTGCAACCATGATGTTCGTCTCATAATCATCACAGTGGGCATAGACCTGGCTGCAGCGTGAGAGGCAACCAATGAGACTTGCAGAGCTATCTTCACCGCTAACTGGCCTTTTGAAGCCACTGCTCTCAGTCAGTCTCTGGTCTGCTAAGAAAGTCTCTCAGGGTATGTCTACACTGAAAATAGATATCCGCAGATGGACCATGACAGCGGACTTGGGTTCATGGAGCTTGGGCTCAGGGGCTATTGAACTGCGGTGTAGACTTTGGGCTCAGGCTGCAGTCTGAGCTCTGGGATCCTCCCACCTTGCAGGGTCCTCGAGCACAGGCTTCATCCTGAGTCTGAATATCTACACCACAATTAAACATCCCCTTAGACTGAACTCCACGATCCTGAATTGGGGTTTTAATTACAGTGTAGACATACCCTCAGACAGTTGTAAAACCTTGTCCCATAGCATAAATACTTGAGACATCACAGACAGAATAGTGTGGCATTTTGAAATAGCCTTCAATAGGGCTCAAATATCCTGCTGGGCTTCTTTGGCTTGGCTCCTTTTGACTGGGAGAAAAAATGGTTGTACATTCTGAAGAATTGCCCACTTGTGGGGCAAAAATTAAATGGCACTCACCAGAGATTGTGTAGATCTTCAAAATATGATTCCTGTTCTCCTTTCTTATAGAATTTGATCAGCATTAAAATAGTTAACAGTGTGAATATTTCAATCATCATCACTAGACATCTGAGTTAACACCTTACTGAGATGAGCAGAGGCATTTCAAACCTCAGTGCTATTTTTTAGCACTGAGAGATTTTAGGTAAACATCACTGCACCAGGTACACTCAGTTCATATTTTGAAGCTTTTTTTCACACCTTTAAGGGATATAGATGTTGGGTGAGCTTCTGTATTGCGCCACAGAGGGAAGGAGGACTGTAGTGGTGTGACACAGAAGCCCATCTGTGGTTCACTACTTCGTCAGAAACTCTTCTCAGGTGTGACATATTCATTACACCTCACACATTGGTGTCATGATATTTATTTAAAAGGTGATATAATATATCATTTGAAATCTAACACCATCCTGATCATTAATGTCACTGTGAAATGTCTGTAACACTTCAGTAGGTGAAAATTATAGCTACTCTCTGATATTATGTCCTGGAGACTGTAGACAGACAAAGGTGACAAAACAGGTTTCTTCTATATAAAGGAGAGAGAGGAAAGAAAATATGGAGGCAGATGACCTGCCCAGGAAATATGGTTCTGACCTCCTGCCTCCAGGTCAGCTAGCAGTTAACCTTCCTGCAGCTTTGTAACGGGGGAGGGCAGTATGACCCTAAGTGCATCCCAATGCCAGAGGGCAAGGGGCTCATTCATATCAGGTAATGAGTTTCATCTGGCCTGACCAATTCAGCGTACTCGCTATGGTTAAAATCTGTATATAAAAGGTATGTAAGATATTGGAAAACTAACTCTCTGATCATTAATGTTCTTGCATGATATATGCACAGGGTGTGTACAAAATATTATGAATATGTGCTAGAATTATATTCTTAAGATGTGTTTGGCAAACAATGCATAAGCACAGTCTGCCTCAAAGGATTGTGTATTTGAACACGGTCTTCAATGAAGGTCTATTTTTACATATTAGGTAAAGAAACCTTATCAAGCCAACAAGCGTGGGAGGAGACAGCATGGTGTGTGTCCCAGCAGGCGAAAGAAGCTTTTATTTATTGAATCTTTTACTTTGCATGTTGCAAAAGTTTACTCATCTATAAAGACAAGAGGGGCTGAACCTCAAGTGATAAGCAATTGAATCAACTGACTATATGTCAATATTACTGTATTACAAAAGTGTATAGAGTGAAATCTTTTCAGAAAGCTAATGCCACGCTGATGATTAACATCATTGTGAAATTTATGTATTTACACCATATGAGGAAATATGGATACTTCATGATACCATGCTTTAAAGTCTGGCCAAACAGGGAGAAACCGGTTTCCTCCTAGACAGGAGAGAAGGTGGGTATTTATTTACCTGTCTTATATGTAAGTTAAGCATTATGGAATCAAAAGGATGGAAGCCTCATTTATATACAGGGGGAAGGGAAGGCCACAGGAAGAGAAAAACAGGTTGAGGTCATCCTGCCTTTTGAAATAAAGTAGTTGAACTTCTGAAGATATAAGCAGAGACAGATGCCATCTGTGGCATCCATCACAAGATAGCCATAAGGGAACAGAGCTTTTACAAGCTGAGAAAGATGGGTCCTTCTACCAAGGGGGGAGTTGAAATCTCTGGAAAATGAATATAGGTGAGAAACCCACTTACACAAAGATTTTTCACCCAGGCAGACAGGAGAAGCCAGCATCTTGTACTTCTGTGGAAGGTCCTGACCAAGGGAAAATAAGACATGCTGGGAAGAAAAATTACTGCTGAAAGAAACCATCTTGAACAAAGCCTATATACCTTGCTAGATTTATTTTAGACCTTATACATGCGTGTTTTCTCTTTTATTTGCTTGTAACCATTTCTAACTTTTTATTTCTTTTACTTGACATCAGATATGACCTCTTAATATTTTTTTTATTTTTATTATAAACCAAATCAGAGCTGTGTTTGCAGGGAAGGGTAGATTTACGCAGTTAAATTAATAAGCTCTAATGTACTTTTGTCTCTTTACAGGAACAAACTGTCCAGAAGAGGGCTAGTCATTGCAGAACACATGGTTTTGGGAAAATGTGGGACTTGGAATGTGTTGGGGTCACCTTGCTGGTTGTTACCGAGGCTGGTGGAAGCCAGAGTGGGGCTGGAGACAGGCTGCTAGGCCAGAGGTGCTAATCCAGGGCTGTCTAGCACACAGACACTCAGGGTGTGACCTGCATGCTGTAATACTGACTATGAGCATCCTAGGCAGAGAGCTCCAGTAGCAAAGCATTGTAAAGCCCCCAGGGTTACAGGGTAAGAGGTGACACAACCCCCCTCTGGTCTGGCTTTCACCCTAGACCCCGTGACAAATGGCTTTAAGCTACATTTGTGCCCTTCCTATCTTGGGCTGCTCCATGGGCTGTGAGGCCCCCAGCATATCTTTAGCCTTGGTGGCCTGTCTAATTTACAGCAGCCTCATGGGTTGCACTGCCCGGAACCTCCTCAGCACTGCATGCTCTGGTTCTGCTGCCTCATGTCAAGGCTTGTGAAGGCATCCTCAGAGGACAGTCTTATGGCTGTCCCCTGCAATGTCTGTGCTAGGGGAGTCCTCTCCTAGCTGGAATAAGGGCTTTTAGGGCTGCTTTATACCACTCAGGCCCCTTTACCCAGTGTAAAAGGTCTGGATCCAGGGAGAAGATCTCACCCTTTACTTAAAAAAAAACAACCAAAAAAAAATCAAAGCTTAAATTCTGTAACACAAAGTGGCAGCATGAGTGGAGGTCAGAGTACGCTATATTCTTGTATGCCATTTAGGGCTCGAAGTGATACGATTAGGAGACCTTCTGGGGGCCCATTTAAGACAAACCTCAAAGTTTTTCTAGTTTAATTCAATATTTGAGCCACTCTATTGTACAAAAATGTTTGTTTTGGGCAAGAATTTTTATATTAGTTACTTTATGCCTACAGAATAGAGATTTGACTTTTGCTTAACTTTTGTGCTTGTATTTGCTACAGCATTCTTAATCTCATTGTAATAGGTTACACTTTCTTTGCCTATAAAAAAATCAATAAAATGTTTTATTTTAAAAAAAGCTTCAGGACAACTCAATGCAAAAAAAATTGACATTAATTCAAAACAATAGTTGAGAAATCAAGCCCTCAGAAGTCATTTAGTGCAACGTTAAAGTTGAAAGCTCAATTTCAATAATGCCTCCTGTGCCTAGGCCTTAAAATATGGTGTGTGTGTCTGTCTCTCTCTCCTCTCCCAATTAGTGATATAATCACATATAGGATTAAATTAACAGCTACTGCTCACCTAAAACCAGAAAATAAACCAGAAATTACATAAAAATCTAACATATAGCCACACTTAAAACAAGGGCTGGATCTTATTGTGGCCCTCCATCTCCAAAGTCTTGCAAAGAAGTTCCACCTTCTTTTCTATTTTTGTAGTGCTAGGGTAATTTTCAAATATAGCTAAGTGACTTTGGTGCTTAAGTACAATTTTGAAAAGGGAAAATTGACTTTCAATAAGATTTAGCAGCCTAGGTACATAAGTCATATTTGAAAATGAGATTTTGGTTTCAAAGTTATTGGGGTGCTTTTGAAAATTTTACCTTTGGACTCCATAAATAAAGTTTGTCTTTGTATTTCTTTCCCCCTAAATCATGGAGACTGTTATTTTAAACAACTATAGTAAAATATTAAAGTAGATGGAAGTGTCCAATATGGCTACTTGCAAACTGTTCTACTCAAAACTCAATGAGGGATTCAGACATAAAACTTTTAGGCCCGGAGTATTTAAAATATATAAAATGAGGCTCCATGAAAAAGGAAAGAAATGCAACAATGTAGATAAAGCTTAGAAGACTGCATGTAAATTCTGTTCCAATTGTCCTTCCATCAAAAAATATTTTATAAAAAATTGATTTTTTGATATTGGGGATATTTTCTGGATTTTTTGGCTATATCCAGAGAATGAGTGTGCAGATAATTTGCCATGGCAAATTTTGGTCTAGATATAGAGCTCTGATTCATTATAGGACAAAACCGCCCTATTTCAACTGAATTTTGGTGATTAAAATATCACTAAATAAGGAATAGGGTATTTCTACCTGTGTAAGGACATGCTCTGAGTTAGTCTGTCCATCCACAGCAGTTATTAAATGGAGCATCATCAGCAGGTTATTCTAATGTATGATTAATGGTCTTTTCAGTTTCTAGCCCTATTGAAATCAAGAAATCTAATTTCTTATCAAGAGCCAAAACACACTGAAATAACTGAATATTTGGTTTCTCTGTGTTAGAAACTAGAGAAAGGAGACTGAGCCCTGGTCTACACTGCAAGTTTAGGTCGAATTTAGCAGCGTTAAATCGATTTAACCCTGCACCCATCCACACGAGGAAGCCGTTATTTGCGACTTAAAGGGCTGTTAAAATCGATTTCTGTACTCCTCCCCCGACGAGGGGATTAGTGCTGAGATCGACCTTGCCAGGTCGAATTTGGGGTAGTGTGGATGCAATTCGATGGTATTGGCCTCCAGGAGCTATACCAGAGTGCTCCATTGTGACTGCTCTGGACAGCACTCTCAACTCAGATGCACTGGCCAGGTAGACAGGAAAAGGCCCGCGAACTTTTGAATCTCATTTCCTGTTTGGCCAGCGTGGTGATCTGCAGGTGAGTGCAGATATCAGCAGAGGTGACCATGATGGAGTCCCAGAATCGCAAAAGAGCCCCAGCATGGCCTGAACGGGAGGTAAGGGATCTGATCGCTGTATGGGGAGACGAATCCATGCTATCAGAACTCTTTTAAAAAAGATGAAATGCCCAAACATTTGAAAAAAATCTCCAAGGGCATGAAGGACAGAGGTTATAACAGGGACCCGCAGCAGTGCCGCATGAAACTTAAGGAGCTGAGGCAAGCCTACCAAAAAATCAGAGAGGCAAACAGTTGCTCGAGGTCAGAGCCCCAGACATGCTGCTTCTATGATGAGCTGCATGCAATTCTAGGTGGTGCAGCCACCACTACCCCACCCCTGTGCTTTGACTCCGTCAATGGAGTAGCATGCAACAGGGATGCGGGTTTGGGGGACGAGGAACATGAGGAGGAGGAGGTTGAAGATAGCTCACAGCAAGGAAGCGGAGAAACCATTTTCCCCGACAGCCCCGATGTCTTCCCTCCTCTATTTGTATCTCGAATCCTGTTTCTCTCTCTCTTTTTGTGGTAACAGAAGAATTCTCTCAGATAAGACAGCATATTTTCCTAATAAAGTCAGTGTAAAGTTCTGTTCTCAGAATTGAAGGGCCTGATTTTTATAGGCGCCTCAACCAACGCTTCTTGTTTGTGCCTGCAGTTTTGGATGTGTAAATGATGTCTCTGATTTGCAAACAGATATATAGATGTCTATATTATATAATCTGTGTGTACAAAGTTAAAGGCGCAGAAAGGGGAAGAGGGGACAATTTTCAAAATCTGTCCTAACTGATTGAATTCTGGAGATTTTAAGATATAGCTGTAAAAAACAAAACGAAAAACAAAAAGGTTAAACCTAGAGTCAAAGAGAAGGAGGAGGAAAAGAGCACGCGACAAGTCAAAGAAAAGAAGAAAATCAGGATCCAGAGAAGAAAGGAGCATGGTGTGGGCCCTGCTTTAAAGCTCACTGAAGTCAATTGGAGGTTTTCCATTGAACTGATTTCATTAGCCACTGCATCACTCTATATTATTAAGTGAGCCAAGTGAATATGAGACAATAAAACTTTTGACCCCTGCCCTCTACATGCCCACACATCATCTGTCCCTAAGTGCAAAGGGGAAGGAAGATAGAGCCTCCTCATAAAAAAATGACTCCTACCCAGCAGCAAGGCTTCCATCTCCCTTAGTTGTGAATGAGGCCAGCAGCACAACATGCATCCACTCACAAATATTCTGTTTACCACCTACCTATGGCAGACACCAAGCTAGTGGGATTCTCAGAGCAAAAGATGTACAGCTGTGCATCATCAATACATTTATGAAACATCAGACTGGATAGTGGGCAGTATGATTGACTAAGATTGGTTTTCGCTTTAGTATTTCCTTAAACCGATTGCTTGGTTCAGTTTACTACATACTTTATGGATAAGATTGAAATGGACAGATCCACATGGTGTCTATAGTAAAGAACCAAAAAAAAAATCCCATGGCATCAGTCACAGCTCTTCTGTATGTCTGCATAAAATCTTTGCATAGGAAATGATCAGACTCTGAGTGAGTCCTCACCATCTTCTCTATGATCTACTCCCTTGCTGCCTCATCTCCAGAAATGTTATTGAAACATGGAGACACAAGGTGGGTGATATAACATCTTTTATTGGACCAATTTATATAAAAGATATTACCTCAACCATCTTGTCTCTCTAATAACCAGGGACCAACATGGTTACAACAACACTGCATTGAACCAGAGAATAATTGTATGCTAAATGGTATTATACTATTCAGCCACTAGGTGGCACTGTACGGAAAAGACCTTGTTTAAAGATAACTTTAGCCTCACCAGGGAGAGTATTAAAGGATTTTACACACACCAGATGTGTTCATCCTAAACAAGCTCTGTAGCCAGTCCATACCTGGTACAGAAGTATATGACAGAGACCACCAAGCAGAGGATAATAAATAAAATAAGAGAACATCAACTTGCAACCTCCTTCCCAATAGCTGTTAGCTAGAAGGGGAAGCAAAATACATGTCAAGAAATATCCCAATCTGTGACAAAATTTGGAGGAAACTGAGTGGTTAATCTCACATTTCCTTTTTCCATATGCTATTTCCAGAGAAAGTTGATACAGGCTTTAGTTTGCATTTCTCCAAAGGCTAATTTGTTTGGTTTGAGTCCATATGGAGCAGGGGAGGGCAAACTATGGCCCACGGGCTGGATCCGGCCCATCAAGGCTTTCAATGCGGCCCACAGGATTGCCAGCCCCGTGGTGCAGCACGGGCTAAGGCAGGCTCTCTGCCTGCCCTGGCCCCGCACCGCTCCCAGTAGCCGCCAGCACCACGTCTCTGCGGCCCCTGGAGTGGGGGGGGGGGGGGAAGGAGAGGATCAGAGGGCTCCGTGCGCTGCCCTCACCTGCAGGCATCACCCCCTACCTCCCCGCAGCATCCACTGGCTGGGAACGGGGAACCGCGGCCAATAGGAGCTTCGGGGGTGGTACTCACAGGCGAGGGCAGCGCGCGGTGGAACGGCCTGCCCCACCCCAGTCCCAGGAGCCACTGCTAGATATGCTCACCACTTCCAGGACTGGAGCGGGGTCAGGGCAGGCAGGGAGCCTGCCTTAGCCCCACTGTGCACTGCTGCCACCCCGGAGCTGCACAAGGTAAATGGCGCAGGGCCGGAGCCCGCACCCCGAACCCCTCCTCTCTGCCCTGAGACGCCCTAACCCCCGCCACACCCCTCCTGCACCTCAACCCCCTGCCCTGAGTCCCCTGACGCACCCTGCACCCCCTGTCCTGAGCCCCCTACTGCATCCCGCACCTCTCCTGCCCCCTAACTTCTTGCCCCAGTCCTATATTCATGGCCCTGCATACAATTTCTCCACCCAGATGTGGACCACGGGCCAAGTTTGCCCACCCCTGATATAGAGTATTTATGTGAATGTGTATGTGTATAGAAATAGACACACATGCATATACAACTGTATGAAACACCACCCAGAGCAAAGGTTTAAGATTCATAATCTAATAAAATGCCTTGTACAACTTGAAATTGAAAAGCATAATTTACAACGTGACCTACACAAAGACCCTGTTTTGAAAAAAGCACTTAAATGGCTTGAATAAATATAGAAATATTTCCATCATTTCTGGGATAAGGGATAGATGATTGTTTTTATATTAACATTGGAGCAAAAGATGACAGTATCACGTTATGAAAGACTTGCAATTATTACTGAAATCCCCTCAATTATGAATTCATCCTGAACTAACCACAAGATTGCTCTGAATTGCTGTATAACTTCAGGAAACAAGTTGCTATTAATGTACAACTCACATATAAATGTTTGTAAAATTTACAAAAGTAAAGGTAGTAAATTACTTTCAGATCCTATATCAGTTAGAAGGCATAATTATAAATTAAAACATTGTACATAAAGACTTAAAAGTAAATATTTCAGTTATTTCCTGACAAGTTCTGGTTCTTAAGTTCTGGTTTCCAGATTTCTTTGAAATAGTTGAAAATATCAAACATTGTAGGAAAATATAGAAAACAATAGCTTTCAATGGACAAAGTGCCTTGGGAAAAAGAAGGGATGAAGGAAGATACATGCTTAAATACAACTGAATGATTGTAAAGGCTATTTCTTGCTTTCTTTAGTGTTACATAAACTAAAATAATGGGGAACTTTCAATTGTTAAATAATTTTACTTCCAGAAATTCTTTTCTCCTGCTTTCTCCTTAACTGATCCCTTTAAATGATAATTTATCAAAACCAGGGACAGTCTTAAGGGAAAATAGGACCCTGGGCAAACTTGTATTTTGGCCCCCCTGGCCCCCATGGGCATGGCACTGCCACCCATTGCCCCTGGCCCCCATAGGTGCCCTCCATTGCCCCTGTGAGCTCCCCACCTCCCCTTTGCCCCAACCCCTACACTGTGCCTCAGGAGCAGCGTCAGAGTTTCTGGCGCCCTAGGCAGAATTCGGGGGGAGGCATTTTGTGCACTCCCCACGGGGCGTGCGGGAGCTTACGGTTCCGCTCCCATCGCGCCGCCGAAGAAGGACCTCCGCCGAAATGCCGCAAGCGACAGCGGCAGTCATTGAGCTGCTCAATTGCCTGCCGCTGTTTTCTGTGGCACGTCGGCAGAAGGTCCTTCTTCGGCGGCGCGACTGGAGCGGAACCGGAAGCGCCTGTGCGCCCCGTGGGGAGCGCACAAAATGCTGCCCCCCAAATCCTGGCACCCTAGGCGACCACTGAGGGTCTCCTAAGGAAGCACCGGCCCCGCTGTGCCTCCTTTGTCCCAAACCCTGCACTCCCCCTCCTGCACCCATGTGGGTTAAAATGACCTTGATTCAGAGCAGCTGTCATTGCTGCTCATTCCCTCCTTTGAATGCTGCTCTTCTGCGCACCCCTAGAAGGTAATATGGGGTGGGGACAAGGAGTGATGTCAGGGCTGCCTGCATCCAGGTGACTTTCCCCACCTGGGCTGCATAAGGGAAGGACAGGAGAGCAGCAGCCCTGGTGGGGAAAGTCACCTGGATGAACAGAGCACTTAGTGTTGCTCCTCACTTCCCCCCTCACAGCCCCTAGGGAGAAGTGGAGGAACGTTGGTGGGGGGGGGGCAGCAGTATCTGTGCATCACTGCTCCTCCTCCCCTTTTTCCTCTGACAGGAGGAAGCAGAGAGAAATCTGGGTGCCCCCCAATGTGGCGTTCTTCTGCTAGCCAGGAAAAGCTTCTGACTACACCAGCAGTGTGCACCTCTGCGCTGCCACATGGTGCCCACTTGACCATGGCACGCTTGGGCAGTCACCTGGGTGGCCCTCCCCTAAGGCCGGCCCTGTCTAAAAAGGGCCTCTTTCATTGAAATGTCTTCTTCTTCTCCCTTATGCTGTATTAGGGAAACCATGTGTTGTTAAACTAATAACTTTTCATGTACATGAAGAAGGAACTGTTTTTCAGATATTCAGATCTGTATTTACTCCACACACATATTATGTTACTAATTTGGGAATCAAACCGGTTGTTTGGGGTCAGTTTTTGTTTCTTTTGTTTTTCATTTTTTTTAAATCCCTTCAGTTTACATTTTAATAGGAGATTTACCAGCTAGATGCTTTTTCCACCTACTAGGTCACATATCTTTGTATAATGCTATTACTAATCTTCACAGACTTAAAATGTAACCTTGCCCATTTGGCTCAAACATAGGATAGCTTGGTAATTTATCCTCCTCCATTAAAAGCACTTGCTTCATGTAAACAATATGACACTATTTTGCAAGGGGTCTTACACTCATTTTTTTGGTTAGTTAGCCACATTCGAGAAAAAATGCAGTGACCTCTTGTTTCTTTTACATATCAATAACAATCTTTGTACCCTTCCTTCCTAAAATGGGATAATCAAATGTCATGCTTCATGGTGTAATACGATTATTACAGGATAAGGAAGGAATGTCTATTTCTAGCACATACAGCACTGCACAATTGGCAAGCCCCAGTTTTGGGGATGGGTGTAATTCTTTCCTATGAAGTATAAGGTGTTGGTCACTAGCTCACTGATTTAGGACGAATTCCTAGTCCCAAAGAAGTCAAACTCAATATTATGTTTATATACACAATGTAACTTCCTATATATTTCAAGGTCTATAAAAGATGACACCTTGTAGAACCACATAGCATATAAACAGGAAGCCACATACCTTGCGTCTGCTTCAGTGGAAGATAGAAAGCAAACTCCTTACTGCTGGAGTGATGCAGGACAGATGCACTGAGAGGACATATGGTCTGTTCCTGATCTAATGGGGAAAAAGGGAGAAAAAAATCTTACACTTCAATGTCACATTCAAGGAGTGAAATTCACTGGAATTTGAAATGTGATCAAATAAGTTCTCTAATGAAAGAGCTTCACAAATGAATGTTCTTCAAAGTGTACTTTGAAACAGGAGGTGACATTTTTGAAGGGTCTCCCAGTGTTTTAATCACTTTCCTTAATATGCTTAATGTAACTGTAGATTTAAACAAGGAAATCCTGTTAAATATCTTTACAATAAGAGAGACGAGGTAGATGAGGTAATATTTTTTATTGGATCAACTACAGAAGTTGGTCCAATTGAAGATATTACCTCACCCATCTTGTCTCTCTAATATTCTGTAACCAACATGCTGCATTTAGAAGAAGATACATGTTACTTTTTTTTAAAAATCAAAGGTTAAAAGTGAAAATCTTCTCAGTTAGAAAGGTATTCAATGCACAAAAGAAATTGCCTACGATTCAAACATTAATCTACTACTCATCTGACTCACAATATCACACTCCTTATTGTATGCTACCATATTCTGGATATAAATATTTCAAGACCAAGGCAAGTAGGTGGATAAAGAAACAAAACAGCTGATAGTGTAAAACATGTAAGCCCTGACAACAGCAAGTGAGTTGGAGCTAGCAAAACTGCAACATGAGGAAGAGATGCTGCAGAGGTTAGACAATGAGAAGATGTTGTTGTTGCTGTGACAACAAGAAGTAACTGGATCAATTATACAGGCTCTGATCAGTTACTAGTCCATAAAGATCCTGCATATTTAAATCATTGTTAGTATTTTCAGATGCAGTGACATATTTCTATTTACATTTAATCCTGAAAACATTTATATCCAGGCAAGGTAACTGGACAATTTACAGGTATGTAACCAATAGAATCAACCCACCTGACCAGGAAGGCCTTTGGTGCATTTACAGGCATGGACATGGTGCACAGTCATGATCTGATTTAGGTAGCTAAATTACTGAGGGGTGGGGCGGGGACCTGCATTCTCATCCCAGCTCTGCTACTGGCCTGCTGAGTGACCTTAAGCAAATCACTTCCCCGCTCTGTGCCTCAGTTTCCTAATGTGGATAATGATGCTTACCTCCTTTGTAATGTATTTTGGGAGCTACAGATGAAGAGTGCTATATAAGAGCTAGGTGTTGTTATTGTTAAAACTATTTCTGAGGCATGCACTGAAGACTTGTATGTCTAATCATGTGCCTGGAGTCTGAGCCTCTGCAGGAAGACATAGCATCAGCAGATCAATACCTACCTAACAGAGGTACTTAAAAGGAAGTATCAGGAAACCCCGGCGTGGGGGGGCGGGGAAGAGTTAATTCTAAGAACCTGAGCCAAATGGATTGGTTGTGTTAAGTGAATGCGACATGTGTGTGGACACAGACATTGAGAATGATGAAATGACCTAACAAGGACAAGACGATGTCTTAAGTTACCTTGAAGGTTACTCTGAAGTGTGATGTGGTCACTGTGGAATCAGAAGCCAAGCCTGAGCACTATTATTACTTAATTAAAAACTGAAAAGCTCTACAATCTGAATTAATTTTATTTTTTTTATATTACCATATGACCCAAAATGTGCTAGGCACTGTGCAAACACAGAGGAAGAAGCAGTTCCCACCTCAAAGACACAAAATAGACAAAGGGTGAGGGACAGGGAAACATGATACAAGCAGAGAGATCTTGAGGCGGGGGGAGGAACAGGAATACATTTTATTAGCTACAGAATTTTTCTTTTTTTTTTTTAAAGTGTAAATATACTGTTTTTGTGGACAATACTATATTACTGAATTTTCAAAACTAATTCTAAGTACTCAGATTAAGAGAGGGAGAGAGAAACTGACAGCCATTCAGAAAGAGATCCAAGAAAAACTGACATGAAGGAAGGTCACGGCAGTGTATGGCAAAGATGTCCAATTTCAGTAATTTAAATAAGACTGACTAAGTGAGTGTAGTGAGGATTATTTGAGGGAAGGAGATCTAGCTTTTGAGAGTGTGTCCATGCATTTGCATGTGGATGAGTTGATTTTCCAAACTTGTAGGAAAGAAACACAGTTTAAATCAGGCAAATACATTTTACAGCACCTCTATTGTACTGAGAAGTGAGACTATTAACTACAGATATATAGACAAATGGTCTCTCTAAAGAACAAAATTAACAGGAATGTGCCTTCATTATCCAGTCATTAAAGGATGCTGATTTCACCTGAGAACCTGAGAAAACAAAACATGCATAAAACAAAGATAGATAGTATATCTCCCTCTCCTGTGAAACAGGGTATTTTAAAACATCCCACTGAACTTCAGCCTATTTTACTTGAGAGGGGGCCACACAGGTAAAAACTGTCTGACTGCACCTAGAATGGGTGACTGTGAGGCTATTTTAAGGATACCCAAAGCAGGATGGGTGGGAAAAATGTACATGTTTTTCTTAAATAGAATGTCAAGTTAATGGTATGGCAAGCCATTTTTATTACATGGACATACTGCAGTGGAAGGCGCTAACTGTTTTGTAACCTTACTCTGTAAAACTGAGGGAACCTCCTAATTGTTTCCCCAAGTCTGTAATGTGCTAAATTGATTACAGCAAGTTTCCCTCATTTGAAGCCGCCTTGCTGTGATCAGGATTTTGCAATGATCACAATAACCTTCACATAAATATTTATTCAACACTAAAGTTATTTTTCACAAAACTGTTCAACTAACCTCCGGGGATATGGTTATTGTAAACTAATTACACCATGTGAAATTAATTGTGATACCTCACGATGTCCTAGAAATGTGCAAAAAGAACAGGAGTACTTGTGGCACCTTAGAGACTAACAAATTTATTTCAGCATAAGCTTTCGTGGGCTACAGCTCACTTCTTCGGATGCATAGAAATGTGCGTATCTTATCATACCCACGCTTATTAGTGGTGAACATGATGGTCGCAATTATGCCAAAAACAATACAACTAATCTTAGCACTTTCATTTTAAATTGATTAACCACTCTCTAAGTTGATCTGAAAAAATTGTGAATTTCTTTATATCTGTGTTAATTTAGACCAATGCTGGTGTACAAATATGCCGTGCTATTTATTTCCAATATATTTTTACTGTAAGAAATATAATAGTGATAGATACGTTGGAATGTGCACATTTGAGGTAGGCTGGACATGTTATAAGAATGGGAGAAAAACAATCAGCAAAGAAAGCATGGGAAAAAGAGGACAGAAAGAAAGGATGTGCAAGACCACGGTTACAATGGAGAGACTCTGTCAAGAGAAGTTTTAACAGAAAAGGACTGGACCTCCAAGACCTGTCCCATGGACCAGAAAAGAGTGGCAAAGAATTATAGTCACCTCCACTCCCGTGTAAACAGGAAAAGAAGTCAAGAGGTGAAGTGAAGTGATATTTTTACTGTAAAGAAACAATTATTTAGGTCAGATTTCCTCTATGAGTTCAGTATTTGGTTCAGTTAAATAAATGAGTAAAGGGGGCACGTAAGTAATAAGAGAGCAGTCTGAAAACATGTCTAAAACAAGCAGCAGTTTCTGCATGGAAATTAGATGATTGAGCTACTGTGTGTACAATTCTATCTTGAAAATACTATTAGCTTTAGTAATCCACAGTATAAGCCAACTATTTTAATGTCACTGTGAACAAGCCCTAGCTAAATGCCATCTCAAATATTGGTATTGGTATCAGTTTTGCTTAAGATAAATACACAAATAGATAATGCTAGATCCCAAAGATGAACCAATTACCATCCTCAGATGATTATTAGCTAGCACTGAGACTTGAATCTTTTATTTGAGTACAGATCTTTAGTCATTTGGGTAGAATGCTTGTAAACACTACAGTAGAACCTCAGAGTTACAAACAACTCGGGAATGGAGGTTGTTTGTAACTCTGAAATGTTCGGAACTCTGAACAAAACATAATGATCTTTCAAAAGTTTACAACTTAATACAGCTTTAAAACTTTACTATGCAGAAGAAAAATACTGCTTTCCCTTTATTTTTTAGTATTTTACATTTAACATTACTGTACTGTATTTGCTTCCCTCCTGCTGCTGCCTGATTCTGTACTTCCAGTTCCAAATGAGGTGTGTGGTTGACTGGACAGTCGTAACTCTTGAGTTCATAACTCTGAAGTTCTACTGTAGTTAATTTTTTCCTGAAACTTGGAAATATTTTACCCATGAAGCTGCATTCATAATATTATCTGTTTTAGTTACAATAAAAATATTGATGTCAGTTGCCAGTATATGGGGCAGATCATACAACCCTTACACTGGTGAGCACTTAGGCATTGTCTACACTGGGGATTTCAGCCATTGGTGCTCTGGTACTGATATTACTATTTGCACTGGTGCAGTTTACCTAGCGTGAAACAGATGATTCAGTGCAAATGGAAGCTAAGTCTGTCTATGCTAGGGGTTTTCCACTGGTCTGTAGCTACAACAGCAACCGGCCACCAATGGCTCATATCACCTAGTACAGACAAAGCCTTAATGGAAGCATTTATGTGAATAAAATTTGTACAATCAGGCCCTTGTTATGTATAGACACAGGGCTGGCCCACAACATTTTGACACCTGAGGCAGGGAGCTCAAGTGACGCCCCCATGCCTCCTCGCTTGGGCCAAAATTTGAAAGGTCTCAATTCTGCCTTCTTCCTGTTCTACTCCTCTCATGGTACTGCTCTGCTGCTGTGATGGGTTGGATCACAGAAACCCCCTGGGAGCTGCCACCCGATGTGCCAAGACTACTTCTGCTTCTGCTTTCCCTGCCAGCTCAGGACTCCAGCACCCTGTCTTGCTGAGCCAGACACTCCCGTCTGCTCCAGCAAAGACCCAGGGTCTGAATTACTTGTCCCAAAGCTGCAGGTTTACCTGAAAGCAGCTAACAGAAGTGTTCCTGTCTTTAACACTCAGGTGCCCAACTCCCAATGGGGTCTAAACCCAAATAAATCCGTTTTACCCTGTATAAAGCGTATGCAGGGTAAACTCATAAATTGTTCACCCTCTATAACACTGATAGAGAGAGATGCGCAGTTCTTTGCTCCCCCAGGTATTAATACACACTCCGAGTTAATTAATAAGTAAAAAGTGATTTTATTAAATACAGAAAGTAGGATTTAAGTGGTTCTAAGTAGTAACAGACAGAACAAAGTAAGTCACCGAGCAAAATAAAATAAATCACGCAAATCTATGTCTAATCAAACTGAGTACAGATACGATCCTCACCAGTTCCAGCATGCTCCCTTTTACAGACTCATCTCCTTTTAGCCTGGGTCCAGCAATCACTCACACACCTTGCCGTCACTGCCCTTTGTTCCAGTTTCTTTCAAGTATCCTGGGGGGTGGAGAGGTGGCTCTCTCTTTAGCCAGCTGAAGACAAAATGGAGAGGTCTACCAGGGGTTTAAATAGACTTTCTCTTGTGGGTGGAGATCCCCTCCTCACTCCTATGCAAAGTCCAGCCCCAAGATGGAGTTTAGGAGTCACCTGGGCAAGTCACATGTCCATGCATGACTCACAGTTTTTACAGCTAGCCTCCATTGTTTACATGCTACCTTGAACATCCTCAAGTAGACTTCTTATGTGGATTGGAGCATTCCAAGATCCATTGTCCTTTAAGTGTTTCTTGATTAGGTACTTAATTTCAACATTCCTTTCTCCAGGAACTGACCAAATGCCCTACTAAGATTATTTAGAAATCAAGCCAGTACACAGCCAACATTAATAACTTCCAATACAAAAATGATAAATTCATACAAATAGGATTAATACATTCAGTAGATCATAACCTTTATGGAGATATGTTACATGGCATATGTAGCATAAAACACATTCTAAGCATATTTCCATAAAGCCTTATGGGAGGTACCGTCACAGCTACCTACCTCAATAAAGGAGAACTAACAACTTAAAATGCCTTGTTCAAAAATTTTAAGTAACACTTAACTTTTTTATCTGTTTGAATAATCAAAGTGGTGCTTTCTTGGCTGCAAAGATTTGAACTGCTTCCTGCTGAAGGGCCACAGTCTGGGCCAGTTCATGCTCTATTGAGATGGTTGCAAGGCCGACCAGCCTCTTCTGTGTCATTGTGGAGTGTAGATGTGTTTTTATTAACTTCAGCTTGGAGAAGCTGTGTTCTCCACTGGCAACTGTTACAGGAAGTGTTAGAAGTATGCGCAGAGCAACAAAAGCATTTGGAAAGAGGGTGGTCATCTTATTTGTGCATATATATTCCAGAACAGCCTTTGGAGTTGATCCTGCTGAAATGCATCTTGAAAGGGCTTTCAGTTCATCACCTAAATCACTCGCATCAATATTGCGCATGTCACCATGTGTCAACACTGTCTCCAGTGCCCTGCATTGCTGGTGTAGGTCTCCTTCAGGTATAGTGAGGAGTTTTGGAATATCATACAACATTCCAAATATACTGCTGTGTTCCTTGAGCTGCATGAAATGTTCTTCAACTGACTGTATTGCACAATCTAGCATCTGGTTAAAGAATTCAACTTTGAATTGTTGTTTGGGGTCTCTTATGGGATTATCCCGTGCCTCATAATCAAAATGTCGTCTTCTTTGGTAACTCTGTATTCTTGAATGAGACGGAAAATAGCTTCAGTGTGAAGTTCCTCTGCCAACTTCTTCTGCCAAAACTTCAGAACATTTTGAAATCCCTCACCTGAGCAGTAAGACTGTAGGTATGACTTTGCTTTGTCCAGTTGTTCCATTGCTCCAGATATATCAAGGTCAACACCTTGGAGTCTCTTGCTTACAACATTTATTTCGAACAGTATGTCATGCCACAACACTAAGCCACACAGAAATTTGAAGTTATGTATGTTTCTGGTGATTCCATTTCCCTCTGCCACTGTTCTCCCATGAACAGTTCCTGTCACAGCATTATCCACCATAATGGCAACTATGGCATCATCTAACTTCCCAATTTGGTGTTTGATAGGCTTTATCGCCTCCACTCGACTTTCCCATCATGTGGCACTCAGTGGTTTCAGTGTCAAAGAAGATGTTCCCAGATGTTGCTTCAAAATTTGCCATCAATGAGTTGATGCAGAGAAAAATACATAGATGCTTTGAATTACATTAAAAAATTCAGCAGCCTCACTAGAAGCTGATGCTGTGTCACTGACCACCAAGTTCAATGACTGAGAACTGCATGAGACAAAAAAAAGCTCAAGGGTTTAAATCTCGGATCCGTGTCTGCACTCCTCTGTTCTTTCCTCTCATGTTGGCACCATTATTGTAGCCCTGACCGCTCATGTCAGCTATCGCAATTCCCGTATCTTCCAGCTTTTTAAGAAGCGCATGTGTCATACCAGCTCCTGTAGAATCATCAATGTCAATAAATTCTAGAAAATGCTCTCTGACAGTCCCCATTGCAGGGACATTTTCACTAGGTTCTGTTGTTGTTACAAAACACACCATTAAAGTCATTTGTTCCATATGGCTGATGTCAGGTGTGCAGTCCAGAATAACAGAGTAATATCTTGCTGACTTCAGATCTGCCACAACCTTCTGTTTGACTTTTGTTGCCAGTAACGGTATGATCTTATTTTGAATTGTTTTACCCAAGGTAGTGGTGTGTGTACATCTCTTGAGTGGTGACTCTTCTTAGGTGCTCCTGGAGTACAGCATCAAACTCAGCCATCAGCTCCACAATTTTAAGGAAGTTTCCATTGTTTGGCACATACAGCTGAGCTGCAGTGCCACACAGTGCTAGGTTTTGGATAGCAAGCATTCTCACAAAGGCAATGAGCCTTTTCAGAACATTTTGCCAGTAAAGAGACTCTGATCCAATCTTCTCTTGATGCTGATCATCTATGGTGGCCTTTAACCTTAGACTCATCTCAAGCTCTTTCCACCTATGGCATGCTCTCTGGTGATTTGCTGTCTTCTCATGGCATGCCAGATCTCTAGCCAGATTTTTCCAGTCCTTTGCTCCTGTAGAACCCAATGTGGCTGGAGCATTAGACTGGAAGAGTTTGCAACAAAAACAGTATGCAGTATTCTGGAGTTTTGAGTACATAAGCCGTGGCCTCTCCACTCTGTCACCATTGGGGATTTCACACCAGTAATGTGTTGGATGGAAACTTCTATTTTCATTGTCTTTGGGGAACATGACGTTTTTCACTTGCTGCGACCCATGCAGTACAAGGAAGTCCCTCAGGCTACTGGTCAAGTGGGTCCACAGTCCTGGATCATCTAGACTTAAGGAACTAAACTCAGCAGCAGCTGTTTTTTGCGCCTCCACCACACTCTTCTTGGATCTACACTTTTCTTCAGGAATGTGCATTGGTTACATCCATTTGAGATGGAGATATGGATGTTGCAATAGCTGCCAGGTCACCTGCACTCTGACTAACTGGAAGATCAGGCATCTTCTCACCATTCACATCCTCACTGGGGCCGGAAGGCTCATGTGAACATTTGTGTCTATGTATTTCAGGAGAGCTCCTTCCTGCTTAGATAGAAGAGCTTCCTTTGCTTTCTTTCTTTTTCTGAATGCTGCCACAGAGGCTCATCACCAGGTGAGAGATAAGCTTCTCCTAAGGCCTTTTACTCATGACTGCTGTTATGTGCGAGCTATAGTGGCTCTCAATACTCAGTTGAAGGGGACAAATAAGCAGGCTGGCAGCAGGGCCTGAGTGAGGGAAGATATCGGCATCTTAAGGGCCTAACTGGCTCCCACTACTTCAGTTGACTGCCTGTTCTCCTCAAGTGGGTTCAGGGAAGCAGCAGGAAACAGGAAGCTCCCTGAGAAGCTGGTATTAATCAGTCCAGGCTCATGGGTGTGCTAGAGAAGTACATAAGAGGCTCCTCCTCCTCTCTCTCCCTGCATCTCCTGCTGCTTTCTGTTATTCCCTCTCACCTTTTCTCCTGCCTGCCTGTTATGTCTCTTGTACCCTCCTTCCTCCAGCACAGCACTCCACCATCTCTGTGCATCTAGAGCAGAGAGAATACATATGCACCAGCAGCAGACACAATTTTCTACACTCTGGGTCCTAGCGGCGCTCTTCCACAGTCTGGCACCTGATGTGGCCGCCTCAGTTTGCCTCATGGTAAGGCCAGCCCTGTATAGACAATTGAGGTGAAATGTTGGGCCCACTGAATTCAACACAAAATTCTCATTAACTTCAGTGGAGCCAGGATTTCATCCCTGGTACATAAAAAAGTTTTATGATTTCACTTTCTATAGCGTGGTGGTGTCATTTAAAATTCACAAGTACAGAAATAGTGCTTATGAGTGTTCTTGGTTTGGTAAAACTTGAGAATGAAAATGATCAGTCCTCCGTCAATCTGATATATATAAACTAGCTATAGATTGAAGCAGAAGAAATGGAGCACTGAATCATTTCTGATGTTTGTCAACCAATGCATATTGTAATTTGCCATTTATAGACTTTTTAGACAGTTTTTTCATACATCTAGGGCAGAACTCCTCATACAATAATTATTGCTTCACAGTTCTTTTCATGTTTTGAAAACCATGATAAAGCCAACTCTTTATGAAAAAAATTCCTCTAACACGCTATCTAAAATAGTTACACAAGTTTTGATGTTTAAGGCTCATACGTCTCTAACTTAGATCCTCTATTTCCCCTGTTGCTGTGTTTAATTCTCTTAAGAAGTGTTACATGGTCTGAAACACAATTTGCAAAGACCACAATCAATCAAACAATTCATTCTGCCAGCTGACTTTCTACTTTCTGTCAAAAAGAACAGGAGTACTTGTTGCACCTTGGAGACTAACAAATTTATTTGAGCGTAAGCTTTCATGGGCTACAGCCCCACTTCATCAGATGCATGTAGTGGAAAATACAGTAGGAAGATATATATATACACAGAGAACATGAAACAATGGGCGTTAGCATACACACTATAAAGAGAGTGATCAGTTAAGGTGAGCTATTATCAGCAGGAGAGAAAAAAAGAACTGTTTGTAGTGACCATTACACAAAGTAAAACGATTTCCCCATGCTTATCTCCCCTCCCACCCCCCAGTTCCTTACATCTCCTTGTTAATTGCTGGAAATGGACCATTTTCATTATCACTACAAACAGTTCCTTTTCTCTCCTGTTGATAATAGCTCACCTTAACTGATCACTCTCCTTATAGTGTGTATGCTAACACCCATTGTTTCATGTTCTCTGTGTATATATATATCTTCCTACTGTATTTTCCACTACATGCATCCAATGAAGTGGGGCTGTATCCCACGAAAGCTTATGCTCAAATAAATGTGTTAGTCTCTAAGGCCTTGTCTACACTACAAGACTATTTCGAATCAACTTAGTTCGAATTTGTGGATTCGACCTTATGAAGTCGAATTTGTGTATCCATACTAAATACACTAATTCGAATTTCTGAGTCCACATTCACGGGGCCAGCGTCGACTTTGGAAGCGGTGCACTGTGGGAAGCTATCCCACAGTTCCCGCAGTCCCCGCTGCCCATTGGAATGCTGGGTAGAGCTCGCAATGCCTGCTGGGGGAAAAATGTGTCGAGGGTGGTTTTGGGTAACTGTCATCATTCAACCGTCACTCACAAACGCCCTCCCTCCCTGAAAGCGCCGGCGGGAAATCTGTTCGCGCACTTTTCTGGTCGGTTACAGCGCGGACGCCACAGCACTGCGAGCATGGAGCCCGCTGCGATCATCGCTGCACTTATGGCCGTTGTCAACTCCTCGCACCTTATCGTCCACCTCTTCCACAGCCAGCTGATGAGAAACCGGGCGAGGAGGCTCCGGCAGCGCGGTGAGGACAGGAATTCACAGAGTGGCGCAGACCTCTCACAAAGCAGGGTACGCCGGGCAGTGGAGATCATGGTGGCAATGGGTCAAGTTCATGCTGTGGAACGGAGATTCTGGGCCCGGGAAACAAGCACGGACTGGTGGGACCGCATAGTGCTGCAGGTCTGGGATGACACAGAGTGGCTGCGAAACTTCAGGATGCGTAAGGGCACTTTCCTTGAACTGTGTGACTTGCTGTCCCCTGCCCTGAAGCGCCAGGACACCCGGATGCGAGCAGTCCTGAGTGTGCAGAAGCGAGTGGCCATAGCCCTCTGGAAACTTGCCACGCCAGACAGCTACCGGTCAGTAGCGAACCACTTTGGCGTGGGCAAATCTACCGTGGGGGTTGCTGTGATGCAAGTAGCCCACGCAATCGTTGAGCAACTGCTCTCAAAGGTGGTGACCCTGGGAAACGTCCAGGTTGTCATAGACGGCTTCGCCGCGATGGGATTCCCAAACTGCGGTGGGGCTATAGATGGGACTCACATCCCTATCCTGGCACCGGCCCACCAGGCCAGCGATTACATTAACCGAAAGGGCTACTTTTCCATGGTGCTGCAAGGACTGGTGGACCATAGGGGACGTTTTACCAACATCAACGTCGGGTGGGCGGGCAAGGTTCATGACGCGCGTGTGTTCAGGAGCTCTGGTCTCTTTAGACTCCTCCAGGCAGGTACTTTCTTCCCGGACCACAAAATAACGGTTGGGGATGTGCAGATGCCTACAGTGATCCTCGGGGACCCAGCCTACCCGCTAATGCCCTGGCTCATGAAGCCCTATACAGGCGCCCTGGACAGAGAGAAGGAACTCTTCAACTACCGGCTGAGCAAGTGCAGAATGGTGGTGGAGTGTGCTTTCGGACGTCTCAAGGGGAGATGGCGGAGCTTACTCACTCGCTCGGACATCAGCGAAAAGAATATCCCCGTAGTTATTGCTGCATGCTGTGTGCTGCACAATCTGTGTGAGAGCAAGGGCGAGGCCTTTTTGTCCGGATGGGAGGTTGAGGCAAATCGCCTGGCTGCAGTTTACGTTCAGCCAGACACCCGTGCCGAGAGAATATCCCAGCGGGAAGCGCTGTGTATCCGGGAGGCTTTGAAAGCAAGTTTCCTCGGAGATCAGGGTAACCTATGACTCTCCACTTGCTTTCAAGAGAAACTGACCCTGGGCCTGTGTCAGTTTGTGTCGATTTGGATCTGCGGCTACATGCCGCGTTCTCCAAGTTTCCCCCACTTCCAAAGCACGTTTTTAAGCAAATTAATTGTTACACTCATTATTAATAAATCTTTCTTTTACTTTGCATTTCTGTTCTGGTGTTGAGACATGGACGCATACTGTGCTGGGCACGGTGTGCACTGACGTACAGACCGCTTCCTCCATAGAGGACTGACATCCTCCTGCTCCTACATAGGTCTCTGGGGTGGGGGACGGATGACAGTGGTTCTGCATGAAGGGGAGGGTTTGCAGGAAGGGGCGAGTGGTGCCTTCTTTGCATAGGGGTTTGGATGACGGCAGTGGGCTGCGGGTTTCTGCGTGGGAAGGGGTGATGGGTGTGGGAGAAGGGTGACTATCTGTCCGTGGATTAGGGCTCTTGTTGGGGCTCAGGGCAGCGGATAGGCTCGTGGATCCGTTGCAAGTGCATCGTAAGGGCAGCCTGCCTTCACAGTAATGGCGTGGCAGGCGCTAGGACCCTGGACAAGCATACACATTACGAAATGATCAGGGGCAGCATACACAACACAGAATGACCCTGGTGCCTACTGACTGCAGTGTGTGTGTGCCCCGCAGTTGATCCTTTCCCCAAGTCTGTACCCTGGTACTGTAGGCTATACCGTGCAAGTATGAAACCCCTGTCCACCCCATACACCGAAAAATCCTCTGACAGGAAAGACATGACGGAAACAGTGATTAACAGCAAACATCTTTTATTAATCTAATAAACAGTGGGGGGATGAACCTTGGATTTGGGACTGGCTGAGCCTATAAGGGAAGCACTTCTACAAATTTCTAACGTGAGAAGTGCGGGGTACACGGCCGCTCTGCTCTGGTTCAGTGACAGTTCTCACGGCCTCTACCACCCCTCCGTCTTGTACTTTTGGGTGAGGGGGGGCCAGGACTTCTTGGCTGGGGAGGGCGATTGCAGAGACACTGCAGGGGGGCCCTGTCCTCCAGCCTGCGGTCCTGCAGGACATCAACAAGGCGACGAAGCGTGTCCGTTTGTTCCTTCATGAGACCAAGCAGCGTTTGGGTGGTCTGCTGGTCTTCCTGCCGCCACCTATCCTCACGTTCCATGAGTGTGCGATGCTGCTCACATAGGGTCTCCCTCCAGTGTTTCTGCTCTGCAGCCTCTGCTCGGGAGCAGGCCATCAGTTCAGCGAACATGTCGTCCCTAGTCTTCTTCTTTCGCCGTCTAATCATTGCCAGTCTCTGCGAGGGGGATGCCGGGGCAGTCCGGGAAGGATCCGAAGCTGTGTGATGGGGAAAGTTAGTGATTTCCTTGTACAGATACATTTTGGCGAACAGTGAACACCGTCTAGTCAATTTCTATGAAGAAGACCGTACCGGACAACAAGTGTCACGTGGTCTCCAGAGAAGCACAACATTTTGGCCTACGCTCTGATTGGCTGCGCCATTGCACAGGAGAGCGGAGAAGTCGGGAGAGATAGCAGAATCCCTCTAGCAGAGAGTCCTGGTAAGCCTTACAGTACATTATGCTTATCAGTTAACGGATAGCTGTGCCGTCGTGCTAAAGGCAATCTGGAAATCAGATACTATGACCCTTTTGCAGCCACTCTCGACACTGCAGGGGAAAGATCAATGTATGCTTTTCCTGTGTGGCCTACAGCACGTGGCTGCTAAGCGCGGGGCTTTGTTATGCAAAGTATAAGTAAACCATTAAGAACAGTAACTATTCGCTAATTGCCCTAATTAGATGCAGCACTTCAGTAACGAGATTACCCTGAGGCGTGTCTCTCGAGTGCAGAAAGAAAGGATGTTAAGGGAAGCACTTCACCGACCGGGACCCTACGCGGCCATGCTGGTGGAGGCGATGGTTCCCCTGTATCTGAGGATGTCGTGGCGTGGAAGAGTGAGCTTCACCGGAGGACCAAATAAGGCACCTCTTCCTCGAAACCTCCTGCGGAGGGTATTTGAGGAACTGTTTGAAGCATTTGTGGAATTGTCCATGGAGGACTATTGTTCCATCCCAATCTGTGTAGACCTACTGTTCGTTTAGTTTCCCTTTAAAAACTTTTAGATATAGTATTTATAGATAGAATTTATATTTTTGGTATACATGTTTTCGAGCAAATAAATGTTTTCTTGTTTATACGACTTACCGCCTGATCCTTCCCCTGACTCTGAGTCCGGGTTCACGGCCGGTGAGGGTTGGTAGAGGATCTCTGTGAGGGTGAGGAAGAGATCCTGGCTGTCAGGGAAAGCGGCATTGTGTTCGCTGTCGCCTGCGCCTTCCTCCACGGACCCTTCGTCGTCTTGCCCATCGGCGAACATCGAGTAGGAACTGTCCTGGCTCACTATGCCATCCACTGAGTCCACGGTCACTGGTGGGACAGTGGTGGCAGACCCACCGAGAATGGCATGCAGTGCCTCGTAGAAGCGGCATGTCTGGGGCTGTGCTCCGGAGCGTCCGTTTGCCGCTCTGACTTTTTGATAGCCTTGCCTCAGGTCCTTGACTTTCACGCGGCACTGCATCGCATCCCGGCTGTATCCTTTCTGTGTCATGGCTTGGGAGACCTTCTCGAAGGTCTTTGCATTACGCTTGTTGGAGCGCAGCTCCGACAGCACAGACTCCTCGCCCCACACAGCGATCAGATCCTGGACTTCCGGTCTGTCCATGCTGGGGATCTCTTTCTATTCTTGCATTGGGCTGACTCCTCTGCTGGAGAGCTCTGCATCGTTGCAGGTGCCGCGGAGCTCGCCCCGATGTCAAAGTAAGAAATGAGATTCTAACTGTCCAGACAGGAAAAGGATTTCAAATTTTCCCGGGTCATTTCCTGTGTGGCTGCTCAGAACATCCAAGCTCGGACTGCTGTCCAGAGCGTCAACAGAGTGGTGCACTGTGGGATAGCTCCCGGAGCTACTAAGTTCGATTTGCATCCACACCTAGCCTAATTCGAGCTAGCAAGTGCGAATTTAGCGTTACTCCACCTGTCGGGGTGGAGTACCAAATTCGAACTAAGGAGCCCCCTAGTTCGAATTAAATGGCTTCCTGGTGTGGACGGTTGAGCGATTAGTTCGAATTAACGCTGCTAAATTCGATTTAAGATCCTAGTGTAGACCAGGCCTAAGGTGCCATAAGTACTCCTGTTTTTTTTGCAGATACAGACTAACACGGCTGCTACTCTGAATACTTTCTGTCAGTTTCCCATGTAGTTGAGTTCTACCCCAATATTGTTCTCCTAATCTCCTTGGCAATGAGATTGGTGAGGCCAATGCAGAAGTATGTCCACTAAGGGTATGAATTCCAGTAATATACTTTAAAGCTAATATATTACCTGAAAGGCTTCAGGGTGTTAAAAATGTGTGCTCTTACATGACTAAGCCTACTACTGTAAACTACAATTTATTCCTTTTCAATAAGACAGATTTATTTACAGACCTGGGTAGATCTATTTGTTTTTGGTTGTCAGATAGCACAGTCATTTCTATCCTTAGGATTAATATTTTTCAAGAAAATAAAAGGTTTAAAGAATCAGTGGAACTAGTGGCCATCACTCTCAGGGCTACTATAATAAGGGCTTAAGTCAGTGATCATTCAGGTGGTTTTATTACTTGATATGCTACTAAAAGCCAATGAGACCATACATTTTAATGCATAAATTTGTCTATGTACCAAAAAAAACCCAAACCCAAAACAACGTTCCCTCTCAAACCCAGACTTTGCATCTAAAATATCTGTATTTAACTAACCCCAGAGACAGGATTATTACTAATGGTGAACACTATGGCAGTTTTGTATGGGCATTTCTGATTCATTTATATTTTTCTAACTGTATATCTTCATTGTCATAGGAGCTCCAACAGCCAGGATAGGCACTTCAGTGTAAATCCGATTAAAATAAAATATAGACCTATCACATCATGGGATAGGGAAGTCAGTGACTATACTGTAATAGTGCTCAGTTCTTGGCACCTTGATATCAGAACAATACAGACAAATGGGATGGCATTCATAGAAGAGCAATAAAAATGGTTGGGGGAACTACCTTACTTGAACTGCAATGAAAAATTAAGAGTATGGGGTAGTTTCGCTACATGTTGACTATGGGCACATGCATGCAAACACTTATTAGGGTGTGTGCACATATCCTTACTCACACACTAAGTTCCAGTAAATCCTACCCTTGAATGAGAGTGCACCACTATATCAGCTCATGTGTCACCTCTCTTCCCTCCAGCTAGTGTAGGGGACACAGCCAAGGGAAAAAGGAGTGACTACACTATCTCTATGGCCTGGCAACACCCATCAGCACTTGAGTGTTGAGGTCATAGGCAGCCAGCACAACATAAGCACTTAAATTGCGCCAGGAGATTAGATAGGCACAGAATTATGTGTTTCCTCTTTTCTTTAGTATTGCTTTGCTACTGGACCTTTGCGTGCAGGAACTCGCCTATGAGGGCTACATCTACTTTTTTAAGGTTAGCGTGGCTGCAGTTAGTAGCAGAGCAGTCCTGGCATGCCATTCCTTGACCAGTTGACTGCCTAAAAGGAGATCTCAATACACTCAGAGCTCAGAAGATATTTCAGGGGCCTCCAAAAACAGAAGACAGTACAGGATAGTGGTAGGCTCTGATTAGTGATTTATTATTTTATTTTTGCCTGGGCCCATCAAAGCTTTTGTGACAAGTAAAGGAGCAGCTTATTCACCGTGAAGCACTGTATTCTGTGTTAGTAAAAATATTTAGTGTGAATTTGCATTTTTGTGGTATGTCTGTGATCAATTTTCTTTTGCAGTTCTAAGACTGCTGTACGTATCACCACAGCCAGTGACATGATCATCATCAACAACCTAGTTACACCACTGTACATTCTCTAAATCTTTTGTGAGAAGTTTGAAAAAAATATATTTGAGAATAAAAACTATTTAAAGAGAAATTTAGAAAATCTGTTATGAGACTAAAGCCTCTACTCTCTGTTTAAGGAAGATGCTTTTGTCACAAGTGCACACACTACCTGAAATTAGCAATTCAAAGATACCTGATTCTGCATTAAAGTTTGGATCTCAGAGCCTATGACCATACTTCAAATAGTTTTGAAGTACCATTCTCTCTGCACTTACATTTGTTGCATCTATACCAAGTGACTCTAATGTTCAGTATACCACTGACTGAGTTCTATCTTCAGGTATGCATGAACAGCTCCCACAGAAATCAAAAGTTAGTTGCATGTGCATTTCTGAGTGCTGAATTTGGTACCACACTGTGCATTCAGTATACGACAATATTGGTCTCAGTATTGAAAACACTTGTGTGTGTGTAAATACACTCACATAAGTAGACACAATGAAGACAATGGGACTACTTATCTGAGTAAAATTAAACATACTTAAGTGTTTGCAGGATCAGGACCATAAAGAAATATTTTGAATTAGAAGATAAATATCTTTCTATTTTTAATGCTTTAATTTTCATTATCCTAAAGTAATTCTGAATAATAAAACAATTCAGCCTCATCATGAGTATAATACTTAAATGACGAGAAAAGGTTAATATTACAGTATTTAGGGGATTTGGGTGGGAGGGGGAGGATGAGATTAAATTCACCTGCTGTGACAATGTGATCTATCTCTATAAATGAGATAGATTAACAGACTCCTACTCCATGCACAGGTGCAGCAAATCACTAAATGTCACCTGAGACTCAAGAAGACAGATAAAAAACAGGAACCTCAGAAGAGTCAGGCTAGCCAGGGAACAAAAAGCTGACTAGCAAGCCTAATGACATTTTAGAATAAGGTCTTTATGGAAACTTTTGTTGCTATGGCAATGGTATTTATACTAAATACTAAGATAGATGAACTAGAGTGCCTAGCATTAAACGAGGATATTGATATAATAGGCATCACAGAAACTTGGTGGAATGAGGATAATCAATGGGACACAGTAATACCAGGGTATAAAATATATAGTAATGAAAGTAGGTTGTGCTGGCAGGGGAGTGGCACTATATGTTAAAGGAAGAATAGAGTCAAATAAGGTAAAAATCTCAAATGAAACAAACTGCACCATAGAATCTTTATGGACATAATTTCCATGCTTGAATACAAAGAGTAGAGCAGTAGGAATATCCTACTAACCACCTGAACCAGGATGGTGACAGTGATTATGAAAGACTAAGGGAGGTTGGAGAGGCTACAAAAGCAGAAAGTGCAATAATAATGGGTGACTTCAACTCTCCTCATATTAACTGGGTAAATGTCACCTTAGGGCATGATGCAGAGATAAAATTTCTAGACACCATAAAATGGCTGCTTCTTGGTACAGCTAGGATAACATTTAACTTCTAAAAGAGGAACTATACAAAAATGAGGATGCTCATTAGATGAAAATTAAAAGGAGCTGTCACAAGGATTAAGTGCCTGCAAGCAGCACTGGGACTATTTAAAAACACCCTAATAGAGGCTCAGACTAAATGTATACCTCATATCAGAAAACACAATAAGAGGACCAAAAGGGAGCCACCATGGCTAAACAGCCAGAAGGAGCCAAGCCCTGCATGTGCCAAAGCCCCACACCGAGCTGGCACAGGGAAACCTTTCCACCCCTCAGCTAAGCTCTGGAGTGGCGTGGGGAGAAAGCAATTTCCAGCATGTACATGCCCTGACCCCAGGGAGTGAGAGGGTTCTTCCTTCCCCTGGGGACCCTCCCCTGCTGAGCCACCTCTCTGGCTGGGTGCACTGAAGCTCCTGCAGTCAGGTTCCCTAGGCCCTCACGCACAATGCATCCTTAGGGCTTAACCACTTCCTGCACGCACTGTAACTAGGGGACAGGAGGTGGCTCGGTGGCCAGCAGCAGCCTGGAGGCGTTAGCAGCCTTTAGACACTATGCAGGCAGGAAGGGACAAGCTGTTTACAGCCACAAGGGTGGGGAAGAAGGGGTGAAGAGATGAGCTCTGCAAAGACATGGGCCAAGTCATCCCTGCCCCACCTCCTCTGCCACTGGAAGCTGCTCCGAACCCTTCCGTCCCACACAGTACTAAAGGCTGCTGCTGGCCACATTCTGATGTGAACCCTGGCAGAAATCTGGAGAAGGGAGCATGTGACCCCTCCCATGTGTTGCCTCAGGAAGACGTGGCGCCAGGTACCAGGAGACGGGTCTGTCCCAGGGGCCCAGCCAGAAATGGAGAGTGGAGAGCGCTGGGCAGGGAGGGTCGGGTCAGTTGGTCGGTCACGCCCCCGTGTAAGAGAGGTGTATGGGGGCTGAGGGGGGGGGGGAGAGAGAGAGAGAGAGAGAGAGTGACCTCTCCCTGTGTGAACCCTAAGCCTTAAAGATAAGAAAGTAAATAAAAAGAATCCTACTATGCAGTATTTCTTTTTAACCGGGGTACAGTCAACTTGATGTTAATTTGAATGTTTATACTGCATAGCTCTGATTGATTGCTGTTGAACTCACTTGAATATGAATAATTTTACCAGGTGTTCCATATTCAGCATAAGGAAATATGTTCACCCAAATTCAAACAGTCTTCAAAGTCCCAAAATATAGTCCATCCACACAACCATATTCACCTCTGGTTTCTTCTGCCAGTCCTGGGGCCTTTCTTCTGTCCTAGCTTGCTTTTTGCCAAGCAGTCACAGCAGTCCTTTCTAGCTGGAGTGATTCCTGCTCTTTCAGCAGGAACTCCCCAGTCTTCCTATGTGGAGTACTTTTCTCCCCAGAAGAGGATCCAACATTCTCCTGGGGCCATCTGTTCTCTGGTCAGGATAGGTCAGACGACAAACCCCTCTTTTGCTCCTTGATCCTTCAGCCTTCTCCAGCCCCTGTCTTTGGCTCTGTTTCTTGGACCTCAATTTAGAACTCTCCCAGATGCTGCCCTGCCCTACTAATCAGGTCCAGCTGTTCTGTCATAGAAGAACTGGACCCACTATCCTTAAAGGGACCTGTGACAAATACATTTTAGCAATATTACAGTTCATATATATTTATACACCATACTGGAAATTATATTTTACTGAACATGTATGCCCAACACTTCAAAGATATTTAGGCATCTAGCTTCTATTGATTTCAGTTGAAGTAAGCACCTAGTTACCTTTGAGGATCTGGGCCGTAATTACTAAATTATTAAAAACTGAAGTTTTATAGTCATGACACTGCTTATGCAGCTAGAAATTACTTCCTTTGAAAATATATTGGAAGTAGGGTTGCATACAGAAGAAAGAATGCCACTTTTTACCAAAAAGAACAAAGGGAATTGTTACTGTTTCTGCAAAAAGCAAGCCAAAGCCTGCACAATGCTGTTCTGAAGAAGGCTTGGATACATAGCTCAGTTATTATACTGTGACTTTTTTTAAAATTTATTTCCAGTGGTAATTCATTGAGGAAATTAACCAGGTTTTGCAAATTCAAGACAGATTTTAGAGTTGTTTATATTGTTTTACTTTGTATGATGGGCTGTATAGTGTTAATCTGCTCAAAGAAAAAGCCTTACAGTTCTACTGTAAAAGACTACAGGAATGTTAGTTCATTATTTCAGGTCCACTAATGTGTAAGTAATCCAAGGAAAAATGGAGAGCAAAAACTGAGTCTAAGGTGCAAAAGTCAAGATTAGAGTTTTTCTAGGACAGTTGACTTATATACCAGGTTTCACTGAGAACCTCTTTGGAATAAGTTAATGCTCTATAGTTAAAAAGATTGCATCCTATTTAAACAAGGAAAGTTTTTGTGAACTCAATGCACATCTCAAGTATGTCAGAATGTCACAGTTCAGTAGTCTTTAGTATCTATTTTAAGCTATGTAAATGATTTCTGATGGGACTCTATTGTGGAGACGAATGCTTGTTCTCATATTAGTTTTGTGAAGAGTGTAATAGATTAGCATTCTACAAATAATAGCTTGGTGCTCTAGTAGTATTAAATATGCCATTTGGCACTATATGCTTAACAAGACTTGCAGCTTGCTTCTTATAATTGTTCTGTTGCTGTGCAAATCAGAAGAAATAGCAACCTGCATTTTACAGCAGTGTAAAACATGATGTATTCTATGAAGTGAAATAGAAACACATAGTATCATGGTTGCCACATACATCTTCTACCTCAAGAAGTAGGATTTTCCAACTGTGGCCAGCATACTGCCTGTAATTCACAAATCACTAGCTGATCATGTACACTGGCTGTGGTCCTTCTTTACAAGTGCTTCTTCAGGCACTCCGGGGTCAATGAAGAGCCTGAATGCCTGAGGGAGACAGCTATAAAGGAGAAAGAGCAAGCCTTGGGCCACTGCAACTATAAGAGAAGGAAGAGTGTGTGACGCTGCACCCCATATTCTTTATAGTGATATTATGATGATATGATTATGACATAATTATGATGTATTTTATGCAAGATAAATCGTGTGAGGTGTCACTGGAAAAGTTATAATTTGCTGAATATGATTATCCTATTTATATGCATATATCATTTTTGTATCTGAAGTTATGAATATTGACTATGTATCTGTATTCCAAATGTAGTTAAACCTGGTAAACATGCCCAAGACAAGGTGCTTTCAGGCTAGATGGTGGGTGGGGAAGGGCCTATCCAGAGCAATGGGCCATTAGGAAAAAACAATAGGCCTTAGGAGAAGCTTATCTCCCACCTGGTGATGAGCCTCCCTAAGAACACTCCAAATAGTCTGTGAGTAATGGCTGCAAGGACATGTGATCAGACCACATGATTCTGGACTCCATCTTGGGATGTCATTATTTTTTCACAGACAGGTCTGAAAACCAAAGCTTTGAAACAAAGGGTTCTCACTATATGCAAAAGCTATATAAGGCTGGTAGTGACATCATCTCGTGTTCTTCACTCCCCACACAAGAAGACTCCTGGAAACAACTGAGGAACAAAGACTGAACTGGGGGAAGTGCTGGACCCAGGCTAAAGGGATTTCTAGCCTTTAAATGAAACACATGGGGATTCCAAGCTATAAGTGAGTGCATGTTGCCCCCTAAGAATCTGCAGCCTGCTTGTATAATCTCTTAGGGTGAGAATCTGCTAATTCATATCCAATCTATTTTCTGTATCAAGCTTAATTTGTGTTTTTTGTTTATTTGCTAGGTAATCTGCTTTGATCTGTTTGCTATCACTTATAATCACTTAAAATCTATCTTTTGTAGTTAATGAACTTATTTTTGCTTTATCTAAACCAGTGAGTTGGAGTGAAGTATGTGGGAATCATAGCTCAGGGGCAAAGGCTGTTGCATATTCCTCTCCACAATGAGGGATGGGGGTGAACTTTATGAGCTTATGCTGTACAGTTCCCAAGCACATGTCTACAGCATGATAAAGTTTTAAAAGCCTTTCTCTAGAAAATTGGTTCAATGTACATAATGCTTCTAAGTAGTTTGGAGCATACATGTGAAATGAAGTCCCAGGGTTTCATCTGGTTTCATCATAAGTTGATGACCTAGTCCTCAGGCTTTAACTTCCAGGTGAAAAGGGGGGAAAAAAGCAAAGAAAGGAAGTAGTCAGATGGTGTGCTGTCCTACATTCCCTGTAAACTGTGTGGCCGCGCAGCAGCCTATTTAGCGCTTAGGGAACCTGCTCAGGGACCGGCTGGGGAGGGGCGCCCCTACCTCAGCCCCCAACCTGCCATGGCCGAGGCGCCCATCCTGCGGCTCGGACCTGCCTGCAGCCAGGGCACCCCTACCCGGCTTGAGCCCAGCCGCGGCCGGGGCGGGGTGGCCAGAACCCAAGCAGCCTGGCTGGAACCAGCCACGGCCAGTGCAGCCTGGACCAGACCCAAGTGGTCTGGCCTGGACCCAGCCGCGGCTGGCGTGGCCCAGCCCAAACCAAACCCCGGGTGTCCGGCCTGGCCCAAACTCAGGCGGCCCGGTCCAAACCCGGGTGGCCCAGACCAGATCCAGCCACGGTGGCGCAGCCCTGACCCAGCCAGGGCCAGAATGGCCCTGACCCGGCCAGCCCAGCTCAGACCTGCTGCAGTACCCCTCCCCCAGCTCAAACTCAGCCCCGGCTGGACCTGCCAGTGCTGGAGACGGGGTGCCTATCCTGCAGCCCCAGCCCCAGAGGTGCCACAGTGGGGACAGGTACCTCTCCCCCCAGACCAGGTGCTCCTGGGGGGAGTCCTCTCTCCCCGCCAGGGCACCATCCTACACCCCAAACCCCTTATTCCCGGCCCCACCTCAGAGCCCCCACCCCCAACCTGAGGTCCCTCCCACATTCTGAACCTCTCAGCCCCAGCCCCACCATATGAATTTTGTTATGTGCACCAATATGAAGGTCATGTATCACACATCACCTCCATATTGGTGCACATAACAAAATTCATTCTGCACATGGGTGGGAAAAATTAGAGGGAACACTGGTGCTGTCTCAAAAATGGAGCTGCATTTCACCTCAGTAGTGAATGGATTCACTTCAGTGATTGGAAACTTTGTTCAACTGAGTCAAAGTGCTTTGAGGTTCAGAATGAAAAACACTCAACCAAGACAAAATGGTTCTTTTTGCCAGACACTGCACAATTTTTACCCAGATGGAAGGTGCTAATGGAATTGAAGAGCCCTGCTATAAAATGGGAAGATCTCAGCCAGATCATGGGGTGGGAAGGATTGAAGACAAAATTCTGAAGAATAGGGATAGGTTAGAACACATTTGACCGGAAGCTCCCTGTGGGGAAAGTAAGTAGAGGTAGGGTGGGTATGGGTGTGGGTGTGTGAGGAGGGAATCAAGAGACTGAGGGCAAATGTGAGCCTGAGGTGGGGAGGGAGTTGGACAGTGGGTTTGGGGGGAGATTAGTAGGAATGTAGAGGGGAGATCTGCAGATTAGAGAAGGGGGAAATTACCCCTCTATTATAATTTGGTCCTGGACCTTAGTCCCTAATGGTTGAGGCCCTTTTGGAGCAAGGTCTGGCTAGAGTTCATTTCTCCTAGGAGTCAAGGCCTGAATCCACAAAGGCACTTAGGAATTGTAATTGCTGAACATTATGGCACCTATCTTTTAGGCACCTAGAAAAAACAACAAAAGGAACCATGCTGCAATCCACAAAACCTGAGTTAAACACCTAGACTCCTATGCAATGACTGGGGTGAGACAAGCACCTAAGAATGGGATCACAACAGCCAGAAATACTAGGTGGAGAGCCACTTAAAATAGCCAGTGGGAGATGCCAATGGTGTGTCCTAAACCCAGCCACTCTCATGGACAGAAGTGCCTATGTCCAGGCTGCAAGGAAGCATCTCTCTCGGTTGGCTATCCACAAATGGAAGCCCATCTCCTGAAGTCAAGCAGCTTAGGCGCCTAAGTAGTTTCTTGTGGGAATGACTTAGACACCTGCCTTGCTCTGCATAAAACAGCAGAAGCAGGAAGTGGTGACCTTCTAACTTTTAGCCCAGTGCTTAGAGTGCTCACCTGGGATGTGGGAGACCCAGGGTACGTCTTCACTACTGGCCATATCGGCGGGTAGCAATCGATTTCTCGGGGATCGATATATCGCGTCTCATCTAGACGCGATATATCGATCCCCGAACGCGCTCCTGTCGACTCCGGAACTCCACCAATGCGAACGGCGGTAGCGGAGTCGACATGGGGAGCCGCGGACGTCGATCCCGCGCCGTGAGGACAGTAAGTAATTCGATCTAAGATGCTTCGAGTTCAGCTACGCTATTCACGTAGCTGAAGTTGCGTATCTTAGATCGACTCCCCCCCCAGTGTAGACCAGCCCCCAGGTTCAATTCCCCACTCTGCATAAGCGGGACAAATGATTTGAACAGGGTTCTCCCTCCTCTTAGAATGTACTCTAACCGCTGGGCTCTGGGCTATTCTGATGTGGGGCTCCCTCAATCTCTCCTGTTTAAGCTGTTCCACTGCAGATAAATAATGAGTGATTGGAGCAAACGGACTAGACCCAGCAGAGAGACAGAATACCACTCTGTTAGACTGGTGGTTAGGGCACCCACCTGGGTCCAATGAGGACCTAATGAGGTCCAGCTGTCAGCTGCTCTCTCCAGGACCCACAGCTCATAAGGTAGGTCAGCTTTTTTCCTCCCTTCCAGGGAGGCTAATGCCTTCCTCCCTTTGCAAGTTACTATTATTACATTATTGCTGAGGTGAGGTACCTACACCCTGTCACACATGTATTGCTTGCATATACCCCGATGTTGTTCAGCATGGTCACAAAACCAGAAGACATACTTTAAGAAGCTAATAGTATACAAAACTAACATTGAAGAATTCGGCTTTAGCCAAAAAAAAGATTTCAAATCTAGCTCTTGTATGCAAATTATGGGCTTTTTTCAAGGTCTCTATTTGTCCCATCCCAATTTGCTTTTCAGTGCTGATATCTTGACAGGTTCCACTGCGGGATGTATTAAAAAACAGCTATTTTGTTTTCTCTGATCTCCAAATGATTTATTTGTAGGTGATTGATCTGAATTTCACATCTGAAACTGAAAGGGTCAGATGTCTGCTATCATTATGACAAGAAACCAGCCATCACAGAGATTTAGTTTGCATTACTCTCCTATTTATTGAGTTAGCTACAACCTGTTTTTAAAACTTCCATTTGCTAAATGACTTGAGCCATCAAATATGTTAAAATGTCATTTATGTGAACACTAAATTTCAAGATGAGATAGTTGATGACTAATCTCAGTAAATCTCCAACACAGTTCTTGCCTGAACAGTATTATGGCTGAATTCATAGATTCCCAGGCCAAAATGGGCCACTGTGATCATCTAGTCTGACCGTCTGTATAACATAGGCCATAAACATGCCCAAAATAATTCCTAGAGTATATATTTTAGAAAAAACATCTAATCTTGATCTAAAAATTGTGACTGATGGATAATCTTCAAAAAAGAACTAGATAGGTTCATGGAGGATAGGTCCATGAATGGCTATTCAGGATGAGCAGGGATGGTGTCTCTAGCATCTGTTTGCCAGAAGCTGGTAATGTGCCACAGGGCATGGATCATTTAATGATTACCTGTTCTGTTCATTCCTTCTGGGGCACCTGGCATTGGCCACTGTCAGAAGACAGGATACTGGGCTAGATGGATCTTTGGTACGACTCAGTATGGCCGACTTATGTTCTTAATCCACCACGACTCTTGGTAAACTTTTTCAATGGTTTATTACCCTCACTGTTAAAAATGTACATCTTATTTACAATCTGAATTGTCTAGCTTCAACTTCCAGCCATTGGATCATGTTATACTTTTCTCTGTGAGATTGAAGAGTCCATGATTAAATATTTGTTCCCCGTGAATATAGTTACAGTCTGTGATCAAGTCATCCCTTAAGCTTCTATTTGCTAATCTAAATAAACTGAGCTCTTGGAGTCTATCGCTCTAATCCTTTAACCATTCTCCTGGCTCTTCTCTGAACCCGCTCCAATTTATCAACATCCTTCTTGAATTGTAGTCACCAGAATTGGACACACCAGTGCCAAATACAGAAATAAAATAACCTTTCTACACCTACTCAAGATTCCCCTGTTTATGCATTCCAGGATCATATTAGCTATTTTGGCCCACACCTTCACACTGGGAGCTCACGTTCAGCTGATTATCCATCAAAACCCCCAAATCTTCTTCCCAGGATACAGGTCACCATTCTGTAAATATGCCCTACATTCTTTGTTCCTAGATGCATACACTTACATTTAGCCATATTAAAATGAAATTCAGGCTCCAAGCAAGAGGTCTATGGAGCCTTCAGTGTTACAAAATCCGTACGTGTGTGCGTGTGTGTGTGCGTGTGTGTGCGCGTGCGCACGCTCTGGGCCTGTATCTATATCTGATGATAAAATGTTTAAGAAGAATATTAAGTAAGACTATAACCAAGCCACATTACCAAAGCACAGGCATGGATGTACCAAGTAACTGTTCCTTACCATGTATATTTCTATTGCATCATATCATACAATTTCCAGACTAGTAACCATTTCTCTATAGCACAGACATTTTTAATGCGATCATACAGAAATTATTAAAGCAAGAGTCTGTACCTGTTAACAGCACATCTACCAGTATATCTTCAGTGGTAGGATTTTTGAAGGATATGATGATGGAAGAATGACGACCAATACAAGTACTTATGCTAGCTGGTTCCATTGGCTGAGGGATAAGGCCAACCCCAGACAGATGAAATATCCATTCATTAAGCTGTAGGGAAAAGAAAAACATTGATATTAGAAGAAAAAAAAAAGCAGCCTCTACATTGTACATCTTACTGAAGCTCGCTTCTTTCTCATTTTTCTGTTGGTCTGGTTGTATACTAGTGGAAGAAATGTCCAACTTTTTCTTTATTTTTCTCCCTTTATGCTCAGATTTTATCTATTCTAATCACTGATCTCTTGGAAGAATTAGATCCAATGGTCTAAAAGATTAATGTAAAGAAGGACACGTGAATATAGTGGCAAGAAGTCCAGAGGAAGAATACAGATAACTGATATATAAGGGATAACAGAAGAACCACATAAAAAACTAACACTGTGACACTAAACATCAAAAAGAATTTTAAAGACCAGAGATACACATATAAAAACAAATATGAAATGTATTAAATACATCAACAGCATGGAGACTAAGAGAACAGAGAGTCAAAGGAGCAATTAAGGAGGATAAAGACATTGCAGATAAATGATTTATTTGCATCAGTCTTCATTACATAGGATGTTATGAGAGATACCTGCCCCAGACCTATACTTTGCAAGTAGTAAGATTGAGCACTGATAATGATCAAGGTGTACAATGGGAAGATCCTCAGATAAAATGAGAAATTAAATAGCGAAAGGACTGGATGGTCCAAGAGTCCTGAAGGAACTTAAGAATGAGTTAACAAAATCATACATTATTTCATGAAAATGGGACTGGAGGGCAATAGTTGTACCTATTTTTTTTTAAAAGGTAGTGGGGTGAAACTGGCAGCTACAGACTTCAATACCTCAGCAATGTCTAAACGGTTAAAAAATAATTAAAAACAGAATTATAAAACACCTAGATTAAGATGAGATGAGAGAAAGAAACAAATCACCATTGCTTCCGTAAAGGAAAATTCTTTGAGTAATTCAACAAAATAAGTGGATAAAAAAAAGAAGCAGATGAAATAATTTATCTGTATTTTTGAAAAACCTTTGCAAAGTCCCTCACCTGAGCCTATTAATGCAACTCAGTAGTTATGAGGTAAAAAAAGAAAGAGTAGGAATAAATGATCAACTTTCCACACGAAAAAATGTTAACATCAGGATGCTTTCTATTTTTGTATTAGAAACTGTACTGTTTAATATATTTATTAGTTAACTACAAAAGCGGATGAATAGCAAGGTGGCAACATTTGCAGATGACTAAAAAATTATTTACATTCGTCAAGACTGGAGAAGACTGTCATGAACTTCTTAAGTACCTAACAAAGCTAGATGAATAGGTAGCATGATGACAGATGAAATTCACTGTTGACAAATGCAATAATTATCTCATAATGACTGCAAGGAACTGCTTGAGTTATTTGTACATATATATTATGGGGTTTTAAATGTACAATAATCACTCAGAAAAAAGACATGGGCCTCACTGTGGACAGCTCAATGAGTACTGCTTAATGTGAAGTGGTGGACAAAAACAAAATATTGTAAAGGAGTACAAGGCATGGAATAGAAAATAAAGAATGAAAATATCACACTGCAATATAAATCACTCCTACACCATGATCTGGAGTACTGTGGTTAGTTCTGGACACTCTATCTGAATAAAGATATAACAGAAAGAGTGGGGAATGGGGTGACAAACACATGGAAATATATTTTATAAAGTGAAATTGAAAAGATTGGGTCTGTTTAGAGAGGAGACAAATAAAAGGGGACTTGGGAGTTACACACAATATAGAAAGAAGGCACACTGGGTGCCCTTATTTATGCTTTATAAGCAATGGGACATTCAATTAAACTGAAAAGAAAAAGAAAATTAAATCTTATTAAAGGATAGTTTTTTTTGTACAAGACATAATTAACCTGTGGAACCCAATGTCACAGATAATCATTGGGGCCAAGAATTGAGTAGGATTCAAAAAAGGATTAGATCTTTATATAGATGTGAAGAACATTCATAGTTACATAAATTAGAATATAAAAATGATTTTTGTTTTCACTTTAATAAGGTATATAAATCCCCTTTCCAATCCAAGGCATAATTTCCATTATTCTAACAAAAGTTAGGGAGAAAATTCCCTGTGTGGTCAGGTTACTTCACAATTGTGCACCTCATACAGGCTACTCTCAGAGACAGCATAATGGATTAGATAGACCACTGGTCTAATCCAGTATAGAAGTTCCTGATTTCCTATTCCTAAAAGATAAATGCTTTATTAGACATATTGGGTCAAGTTCATCCCTAGTATAATTCCACTACCCAGAATGAATATAGTCTATTTCCTTTGAAATTAGTAAACTACTTCCCTTCATCCCCACATCGTAAGCCAAAATATCCACATGAGGGTGGAGGAAATGGCAAATAAAAAGATTCCTTCCTGCCAAGTTTAGAATAAATCCTAAGGTAGAAAAACTTTTAATAGCTGGGGTAACTCAGGTGTAGAATCAGATTGGACTGTCTGGAAGTGATGATGAAATAAAAATTTACTTAGATATTGCTGACAAATATAATACAGCTCTGTTTCAGTTATAAATCTGTGAACACCATTTTCAGCCTCTGACAAGAAGGCAGGAATTATCATTAAAAAGATTTTGTTGCAATTTGGGAGAGTACCCAGAGCAGCTCTTTGGAGAGGATCTTTGCAATCACAGAAGAAACTGACTGGAAGGTTCCAAAGGCAGCAGTTATAATGAACACATGACATGCAACATCCATGCTCCATCACTGCCTTAAGGAGCCAAAAATCTTCAACAGGTTGAAGGAATATTGCCAGTCTCACACTAAGGAGCTGAGACACAACAGCCTGAATTCTTGCAGATGATATATTTAGAGAAGCAGATGTGCTATACATTAATTTAACCGTTTCTCAATTGGTTTAGCCCAGCTCTAATGTGAACCGAAGTCTGGTAAACTAGATATTGTAATTGATGTCCTGCTCTACTGTGAATCCAGGCCTGGTAAACTAGCTATCATGGTATATATACCCCAGGTTTACTTAAACTATCAGTAAAGGAAAAGGTACACTTTTAATGCAGCTGTATAGAGGGAGTGGCCTATAAAGTTAGCTGTTGATAAAGATGTACCGGTATATGATAGAAAATAAATTAGTTTCCTGTGTTAGTCCTATTTTTGCAATTTTGCTCACTGAATTCAAAATGTTTAAAGATAAACCGTGCTGTCTTAGAAGGAAAAGGGCTAAGTTTTCACAGACTCAAAGTGTTTCAAGTTGGGCAGCCAAAAAAATGAAGCATCCAAAATTAGAGGCCAATTTTGTAAAAAATTAGACCAAAAAGAAATCTAGTGTTAAAAGAAAAGGTTTGGCTTTCATGTGAAATGGAAACCTAACAGGATGCAGATGAAGAATATGCACTGCCCACTGCAGCATATGAGGAGGAAAGAACTAAAAAAATAACCCTAAGCAAAGAATATTTGACAAGATCTACTGCAAAACCCTGCTTCTCTCCTATGCTGATTAGCACTATTAGCCTCGCTCCATTACATATGGATGTTGCTGGTATGCTAGGAGAACAATATGATAGAAATATATTAACACTCTGGGCATACATTATATTCAAGCCGGCATTTCAGTTGTGCTATCCCAACAAAGCTAATTTTAGGTTTCAAAAACTAAAGTGATTCAAACCTAAAGTTGGATTTTTATTTTGAAGAGCTCTTCACACATAAGAACATAAGAAACAGTCCATTTAGCCCAGTTTCCTGTCTACCGACAGTGGCCAATGCCAGGTGCCCCAGAGGGAGTGAACCTAACAGGCAATGATCAAGTGATCTCTCTCCTGCCATTCACCTCCATCCTCTGACAAACAGAGGCTAGGGACACCATTCCTTACCTGGCTAATAGCCATTTATGGACTTAACCACCATGAATTTATCTAATTCTCTTTTAAATGCTGTTATAGTCCTAGCTCTCACAACCTCCTCAGGTAAGGAGTTCCACAAGTTGACTGTACACTATGTGAAGAAGAACTTCCTTTTATTTGTTTTAAACCTGCTGCCTATTAATTTCATTTGGTGACCCCTAGTTCTTGTATTATGGGAATAAGTAAATAACTTTTCCTTATCCACTTTCTCCGCACCACTCATGATTTTATATACCTCTATCATATCCCCCCTTAGTCTCCTTGTTTCCAAGCTGAAGAGTGCTAGCCTATTTAATTTCTCCTCATATGGGACCCTCTCCAAACCCCTAATCATGTTAGTTGCCCTTTTCTGAACCTTTTCTAGTGCCAGTATATCTTTTTTGAGATGAGGAGACCATATTTGTATGCAGTATTCGAGATGTGGGCGTACCATCAATTTATATAAGGGCAATAATATATTCTCAGTCTTATTCTCTATCCCCTTTTTAATGATTCCTAACATCCTGTTTGCTTTTTTGACTGCACAGCTCTAAACCAGAAACAAATCAAACAGATAGCAGCCCATAGCAACTTCTCTCAATTCAGCGAAGAGACAGAATCAAAAAAGTTAAGTTTTATCCTATAACTACTGCCATTAGTTGATTTTAGATTAGTTAGTTACACAGCTATGACATGGTTTACAGTGTCAGTTCAGGTGCATTTAAACAGTGAAATCAAGAAAGGAGAATTAATGCAATTTTTTTTAGGTTAAAAAGTTGTTCTAGGATTCAAATATTAGAAAACAACCACCTTAGATTTGTGCAAATACATAATATCTTTTTAAATGCAATAACTAGCACCCTGGAATTGTCTGGCATTGATTTGGTAAGGTGTGCAGCAGTGAAAGTGAACAGAATAAAAAAAAGAAAGATCCATATGGTTCAGGGATGAAAAGGGCATTGAAAAAAATTACAAAGGTAAGAGCAACAGATTGAAAAGGTTGAGAGGGCCTGGACAAAGCAACTGAAAGGATGAGATATTGATTAAAGTTCAGCTGCAGATAAAAATTTGGAGATTTGCCATTATGTGAAAGGAGATGCACTGGATGAGAAAAATCAAGTGTCAGGGCTCAATTTGTTCCTGAAAGGCTTAAGTGAATTATTTACTTGCTTTATTACTTCTGTATCTGATGAAGAATTAAACTTTTAATGTATAGACCAGAGTTCTGAGAGCTATTAGGATTCAGAAAAAGATAATGGCATTTTGTCCTCTTGAACTTTCCTTGGTTATACACCGCTTATACCAGAAATGCTGGCTCCTTGCTTTTATTCTTAATAAATATTAAAGAGGAAGGGGACGCTAAAAATGCATGCTTTGCAACCACCACCTACAGGTAACCTGTCCGCTAGGCATTCTGATATCAGAAAAAAAATGGGCTCTATCACTTTCTTACTTCTTTTTTCTTGTACAAGAGACAAATTCTGCTTTTGCAGTATTACTGAGAATCATGCCAGAGACATTTCCCTAGCATTCAACTGAGGTAATTTTCAAGTCAACAGCCCATTAGGATATTTGACAGCCCAACAAGAACAAAGAGAGGAAATTACATACATTTGGAAAGCAAACATTTCACTCAAGCACAACTCATGGGCTGACATTATGGCACTCGTGTCATAATATCAGTTCTGCTCTTTGTCTCCAGCTGCAATTTTTAGTAAGCTAGTAGGTCAAAGAGATGACTCATGCTTCTCCATTTAGTTGCTTCTCTTTAAAGATTCAGGAAACACAAAGGAAAAATGCTAAAAATTTTAACACATCAAATATAAAGAAGATTAGTTTCAAGTTAAATCAAAGGATGACAATTCTTTCAAGTACATGAGTATTTTAAATGAAGATAAACATTAATAAGTGGGGCTTATTTATGATAATACTTTACAAAAGGAACTAAGTTAATTTCAGAGCAGGAAGACTATTTCAGTAATGAATAATTTGGGATAACCTGGTAATTACTAAGCAAATTAGAAATACTAATGCATATTCTAGTTCTCTGCACATCAACCAACAGCATTAATTTTATCTAAAATTGTAGATATGCTGAAAGCAGAGCAAAACTAAGGCTAAAACAAATTATTCATCATGTGCATCTAAGTCGATTATTTTTGCACTGGCTATATGATTAAGGATCCAAAAATCTGATTTTAAATTGTCCTTTGGACTGAAACTTTTATTTATAACTATATTTGAAAATATTGTATTATCTGATGTCATAGTGCTTTGGACACTAAATATAGCATCATACCTGTGGGCATGTGAAGGTGATTGATGCCGTGTGATTGGCTCTTCCCAGGGCAGAAGGACAGAACTGAACAGGTACTTCAGTAGTGGAATGAGGAGCCACCATCAGCTGTGCAAACACACAAAGAAAGCAAAAGAGAGAGGAAAAAATCAATACTTTTTTTTGAGTTAGTTCCTTGTTTGTGCTTTTTATCGACACTGTTGATGTTTATTTGATTAATGTGTTCCACTGTACACATTCTCCACTCAGCATGCACGGTCTGGTAAGACTGATAAAATGTACTTCAGTAAACAGTATTTAGTGGCAGTCACAGCACGTTTATTCCCCAAATACTAACAATATGGTATTACTGATTGCTAAAAAGGAAGCTAAGTTTGATTCCTTAAAATACCAATGGAAGGTATATGATTTTTATTTCTGATCACATTGCTACTCTTTATTTTATTTTATTTTTTTCACATCAGTGTAATACTAAAAATGTTAATACATTGAAATCAAAAGTAACAAACTGACTTTAAGGGGAATATATAGTATGTTTATATGTGCCTCTCCTCTTCTGCTTACATACACTCACACAGTAAATGAGGTTGCTACCGTTTATCTGCTTCTGAACTACACTAGTGTGATTCACAATTGCATAGGGAAAAGCCAGGTGCCCAGCTACATTGTGATAATACAAGTGTTCTGAAGCTCAAGGCAAACAGAGCACGTATCATAGTATCATTTCTTTTTCCCCTATAAATCAGGTGGGCAAAAAAGACGGTTACTCACCTTTGTAACTGTTGTTCATCGAGATGTGTTGCTCATATCCATTCCAATTAGGTGTGCGCGTGCCGCGTGCATGTTCGTCAGAAGATTTTTACCCTAGCAACACTCGGTGGGTCGGCTGGGCGCCCCCTGGAGTGGCGCCGCTATGGCGCCGGATATATACCCCTGCCGACCCATCCGCCCCTCAGTTCCTTCTTACCGCCCGTGTCGGTCGTTGGAACAGTGGAGCGCGGCTTAGCTGACCTCCACTTCCCTAGCTACTCATAGTTCTCTCGTTAATTCTTGTGTATATAGTTCAGATTTATATAGTTGTAGTTAACTTTATTCGTTTGTAGTATAGTTAGTGTATATAGTTCAGAGGGATTCGGGGATCATCCCCTTCCCTGCACCCGGTGCCTATGCCCGGTTCACCGGGTTTCAAACCGTGCTCGGCCTGCCACAAGCCGATGCTGACATTGCTTTTGCCCCTATAAATCAGGTGGGCAAAATCACTGATTTCACAATTGCTACATCATTTTTTAAAAGTACTTGTTCATATCTAAACAGACAGTTTTAAATCATTTTACTGTGTGATAATACAGAACAAAACTGATCAATATTGTGCAAGCTGGCATTATTTAATAAAATGTAATACTATTTAAAACCAACAAAGGTCAAAACATTACATTACAACAGCTGGCACTGACAAACCCCTGTGCCAAAGTGGCTGTCAACCCTGAAAGATTAGTAACAGGCAGTAAACAAGAATTACTAGACTATCAGTTTTTGTGCACTATAGTTAATGGTCTTGTCACAGTGTCCATGGCAGACCCCAATTTTTGGAAGTTTATAACCAAATAGGGCTTGGGGTCCTGTATTCCTTGCACATCCAAATCTCCAAATGATGTCAGTGGGAGCTTGATTTGAGTGAGGAATAGATAGTTGGGCCCAGATGTAATTGGCAAAGGGTTGAAACTTGACATGCCCTGCATTTGAGGGTTTTTTGACAAGTTTTTTTAAATTATTTTTTTAAAAGTAACAATAGACGTTTATTGTTCTGGATATATTAATTCTAATCCTATATTTTAGACAAAATATTTTATTTTTATAAATGTTATTTTGCCATTTCTATTATATTAAAATAAAACATTGTTGAAAACTAAAAGTTGGTGTATAGACCAGAACCCGTGCGATGGACTCAGTAACATGAAAATAGATAGTTACACGACAGGATTAATAAAAGGGAATGTTTTGCAATTACAGTTCTCTAAGGTATTACAGAGCTCCACAGCCCTGGGTCTTCTGATTTCAAGAATTAACTGGCAAGCATTAACATTATATTTCCAAAACTAGAAACTGCAAAGGTCACACTAGAATATAATCTCGTTTTTCAGTCACTAAAAGCATTCTGAAACTTTCACATATTAGGTTGAAATTTTCCAGGACTAGTCTCTTCCCTAAGATAAAATTATCTGGACAATTTGAGTAAAAATGCTTTATCCATTTTTAAATGAGAGGAGAGTGAAAAACATCTTCTTCCATTATTAAAAAAAAATAATCTTGGAACCATTTCTGAAAAGAACAACAAAATGGCTGGTGGTAGAAAGGTGGTACCTGGCCTGGAAACATTTGTTAGTGATGGTGTCAAACAGTTTTTTAAAATAAATTAGGACAGTCCATTTAAAAAAAATCTACCTTATCAGACCACTGAAGTTGAATAATTAATCATTTAAAAACCAGTTAAGTCCCTAACTAATGATGACTTGTATGCACAACTTGCCCTTTTGTATGTATTATGCAGTGTTGTCTGGTGGACAGAGCACTTGACTGGGACTCAAGAGACCCTGATTCTATTTCCAGCTCAACTGCTGGTTGCCCTTGTGCAAATCAGTGCATCTCTGTGCCTCAGTTTCCCTCTCTGTAAAAGAAGAATAACGATACTGACCTTCTTTGCAAAGCACTTTGAGATTGACTGATGAAAAGTGCTATATAAAACCTTGGTACTATTATTAATTACATGGTCATATATTATTTCCCCAAAATATAGTACAATATTTTTTTTCTACAGCCCTTTAAGATTCAGCAAGATGTCAGTTACTCAGTGAGAAAGCCAGGGCCTAGAGGCCAAAAGGGAGGGTTGCAGAAGGGAAAACAAATAACAGGAGGGCATAAGATGTAGACATGAAGGCTAGAACTTCAGTCTGCAGAGCCTGAGACAGTTGGTATTCCCCAGAGTGCCACCATGAGGCCATGCAGAGACACAGCAAGGGAGTACTATGGAGAGCAGTTGCCACAGGAAGTGCTGCCTAAAAGACTCAGAGTGAAAGACAGCAGCCCTCTGATTGGTCAAGCATCCTATTTAAACCCCGGGCCTTCCCAAGGAAGTTGTCTGGGCAACCCCACACATAGGCCTTCTATAATGCCAGACTTTTCTTGATCTCCTGATCTCTGTCTCTGATGCCAGCCTGAATCTGACCCGGATTCCTGCCTCCTGATTCTAATCTGATACTGTTTCCAATCTCCAGCCTCCGACTCCAGCCTGACTCTGATCCTGGCTCTTGCCTCCTGATTCTACCTCTGATCTCTGGTCTCTGATCTAAGGTGACCAGACAGCTAATGTGAAAAATCGGGGGGGGGGGGAGGGGTAATAGGAGCCTATATAAGAAAAAGACCCAAAAATCGGGACATCTAGTCACCCTGTTCTGATCCTGGGCTAACTCTGACCCTGATCCTTGCTTACGGAACCTCGCTCTTGCGATTCCTCCAACTCCTGCCGGCAACTTCCAGCCCTGGTGGACAGACCTCAGCCCAGCTGTGACTGGTAGAACACATGCCCCTCCCCAGTCCCTTACAGAGTAAGTGGATGCTTACCCAAGCATACCAGACTCTACAACTTTAATCTATATCTTCCTAAACCCTCTTGTTTATTGCTTTTCCTGATTAACTCCTTTCTTCCCTGGCATGTAAATTACCCCTTCCCAACTGAGACTCTCTTTGACTCAGTTAAACTGATATCCATGCCCCTAAGGACGGAAATTACAATCTAAATTCCTGATTCTGCACCTCCATATGCAGACATGTCTACCTGGGCCTAAGCAGATGAAATATAGACAAAATATGAGGAGGGATGCAACAGAAGAGCAACCTGATTGAGCAGTTATGCTTAGTACACACCATGCTGGTTCTGTGGTGGTGTGTGCGTATATTGTAATGTGATCCAAGTTGGCATAAGCTGAGGCATGAGAAAAGGGGTGGATAATTAGTAGTGTAAGGCTAAGTTAAAGTACTGAGTTCTAAGGAGGAACCTGGAGGAAGACAGTGAGGTTGATGGAATGGTATTTAATAACAGTATATTATAGCCACACAGCTACAATATTGTACGCTCATTATTGTTTGTACAATTTTTCTTTCAAAAAATTTGTGCATGGTGTAATTTTGACAGGGGAAGTCCCCCGCAAAATCTGGATTAGACCGGAGGAACCAGACTAAGACCAGTGGAGAGACTTCAAGTCCCATTGGATTATACAAAGGATAATCCAAGAAAGAAAATGTGTTGAATGCTACAGAGAAGAAAGGCTGCTAGCTAGGGTTAAGCAAACAGTTAGGAGTCATTATTACTGAAGTGCACATTATAGTGGCATAGGTACGTATGGGGTTTTATATATAGAATGGGATTTGGCCCCATTTTACAATATAGATTAGATACACCACAACATGGCACAATGCATGTCAGAAGAGAATACCAGGTTGGTAGGTTTGCACAATATGCATCAGGGGCTGATTTAATTTATCCTGTGCTTTTCATATCTGTTGTATCCTCTTCAGAGCAGAGATGGTCTTTCTGTGAGTGTTTGTAAGGTGTCCAGCACAATAGGGCCCTGATCCCTGACTGAGGCCTCTATGTACTATTATAATACTACTATTGGTGACAGGGGAAGCCATGCAAAAATACTTTATTAATAGGTCTTCTCCATTTAATATAAGCCCAGAGAAACCTTCTTTGCACCAGTGCCACTAGGGATAGGAAGAGAGATATCTGAGAAAGCACCAGCTTTCTCCCTGCTGCCCCAAGTTGCTTTGCTGGAGCACTATTACATAGAAAGGGGAGTCTGGAGGGAAGCCACCTCCCACACACCACTCTTCGTTTCCACATGTCTCACAGGAGGAAAAGACAGGGATGCAGGATTTCTCTGTGCTGCTCATCATCTGCTACGCTGGGTCCTGCACAAGGCTGAGTAGCTCATTTCTCTTAGTAGGCATAGTGAGATGCTGAGCATGCTCAGTGCACAAGGCATTCTTAGGGTGTTTGAGACCCCGTCATGAATTTCTAGAGGCACTTGAACACCTGGCAGGTTAGCTTCTATGCAGCTTGTGTGCCTCAAAGGGCTTTGTAGAACACCTAACAACCATATTAGCATGGCTGAAAAAACCTATTGATTGAAATTAAAAGGTCAGGTAATAGTTGGACTTCTCAAAATAAGATAGACTACCTTATATAAAATTAAAACTTAAATTTATATATCTATAGTATGAATATACACAAGATCTATCATTTTGGGAAAGAATATTATTTACAGATGAAAGTGGACTAGAATCCTCTGGTCAATAAGAACATGAGCAGGCATATTGTTATCAGACAAAAAATTCACTACCACAACAATGAAACAAAACATCAGAGTAGAATAATTTAGTCTGAGTGCCTGCTCTTGAAATAGAGATGTGATTTTATTTATTTAATATTACAGGAGATCTCTTCTAACATTGATTTTATTTCGGGTGCTATAATATGGTACTATACCAGGAAATTAATCTCGTTTGAAATACAAAGCTATATATAAAATAAAATGGATCAGCTTTCTATTGCAGAGAAAACGATAAATAGCAATAGGATCTATAACTAAAATAATCATTAAACAGGATGGCTTTAAAAAGGACTAAATTTTGCTCACTTCAGATACTCTTTCATTTCATTCACATAAAAGCTAGAGATAACAAGTGGCTTCTGGGGATCTTCACAAGAGAAACTAGTGGAAAAGAGCCTCAAGAACTCTAAAGACTGCTTCTATGAAAACACAAAACTTTATTATGAAGCGGTTAGAATTGCTACATACACCGCATGTGTGACACATATCCAGAAAAGCAAGGGAATTAAAAGTTAAGCCACCTAGCAGTACATACTTGCTACTCCTCCACCCATAAGCACACACCATACCATTACCATAGTACACCGTAGTCTACACACCTTTAACTCTACCTCCCTTTTCTGAACACACTCCTTATCAGATAATTTTTTTCTCTGTACCAGCACTTGTAAATGTTTGATGTAGTAGTTGGTTGTGATAGGAGACAATTTTTGGCAAGGGGCTGTGTGTAAAAGGAAGGTTAAAAGGGTCCGATGGAAGGCTGGCCCCACTAAGGGGCAGAAAAACTTGTGGGGTGTAGTGTGTTTGTGCTAAAATTGTGGTACAAAAACTACTTCACAAAGAAGTTTGTGTGTTAGTTTCCTAATTTATTTATATACCTAAATGAGTGAATAAGTTGGAAGACTCATAGACTCATAGACTTTAAGGTCAGAAGGGACCATTATTATGATCATCTAGTCTGACCTCCTGCACAACGCAGGCCACAGAATCTCACCCACCTACTCCTGTAACAAACCCCTGACCTATGTCTGAGCTACTGAAGTCCTCAACTTGTGGTTTAAAGACTTCAAGGTGCAGAGAATCCGCCAGCAAGTGACCCGTGCCGCATTCTGCAGAGGAAGGCGAAAAACCTCCTCTGCCAGTCTGCCCTGGAGGAAAATTCCTTCCTGACTCCAAATATGGCGATCAGCTAAACCCTGACCATGTGGGCAAGACTCACCAGCCAGACACCCAGGAAAGAATTCTCTGCAGTAACTCAGATCCCACCGTATCTAGTGTCCCATCACAGGCCACTGGGCATATTTACCGCTAATAGTCAAAGATCAATTAATTGCCGGAATTAGGTTATCCCATTATACCATCCCTTCCATAAACTTATCAAGCTTAGTCTTGAAGCCACATATGCCTTTTGCCTCCACTGCTGCTCCACTTGGAAGGCTATTCCAGAACTTCACTCCTCTGATGGTTAGAAATCTTCATTTAATTTCAAGTCTAAACTTCCTGATGGCCAGTTTATATCCATTTGTTCTTGTGTCTACATTGGTACTGAGCTTAAATAATTCCTCTCTTTCCCTGGTATTTATCCCTCTGATATATTTATAGAGAGGAATCATATCTCCCCTCAGGCTTCTTTTGGTTAGGCTACACAAGCCAAGCTCTTTGAGTCTCCTTGAGGGTAGATGTGCAGCTGATAACTGAGAATATTTTCTCTGTCAGCAGCTGCACGTGAACTCTTCTTTACTGTAGCATACATTCTGACAGAAAAGCGTCAGATGGAAAAAGTTTTTTGTGCAACCAATAAGGCTTGCATGCACAGCAACTACACTTTCAGTTATTCTTCTAAAAATTATCCCAAATCCAGCTTAAAAAACAAACAAGCAAAAACCTCCTTGCACCAGACATCCTCAGAGTCTACCTCTCTGCCAAACTTTGGGTGGATATACCATCGTTTTAAAGATATATTATTGAACATTGAAAATTTAGGACTGCCAAGGAAAAATTTGACAGAGCACAAATTGTAAGACTTCATATTACAAATTTATAAAGAGAAACCAAATACATCTACATAGAAAATTCAAAGGGCATAACGGCCAACTTCTTGTGGAGAAAAATAGAAATCTATGCCACATTTTAAGCTCATTTTAATACCCAATATAGTTGCTACTAGGCCTTTGGTAGGCAGGACTCCATGGTAGTGGGGAAAGATGGATAGGGAGTGGGAATATGAAGAATCCATCTCAAAGAACCTCAGTTACAAGGTAAGAAACTAATTTCTTCCTTCAGGTATCCTCTACATATCCCCACACATGGGGTAGATTAATAGGCAGTCTCTGACCCAGGACGGTGGGACCCGGAGTTCTAGTTAAACAAGGAATGCAGGACTGTCCTGCCAATCTATGCATCTGATCTAGATGCCAAGTCTAAAGAATATTGTTTAGTAAAAGCGTGAACAGAACTCCAGGTTGCTGCTCTGCATATCTCTATCAGAGGAATTTGACTGGAGAAAGCCATGCAAGCTGACTTGGATCTAGCTGCATGAGTTCTGATGCCTCAAGGAATGGATTTATGAGCTTCATAAATATAAAATAGCCTTGAAGACTTTCTAAATTGGTTAGTTATGTCTAAATAAAAAGATAAATGTTCTCCTCAGATCTAATGGGTATAATTTAGCTTCCCCATCATGACTATGGGGTTTGGAGAAAAAAACGGTAAAATTACAGATTGATTTATGGGAAAATTTTTGGTAACAACTTGGGATGAGTGCAAAAAACCTCTTTATCCGTATGAAACACAGTCAGTGATAGATCAGCCATTAATGCAGGCAATTCATTTTTGTATGATGGAAGTGATTGCTACCAAAATCAATGTTTTTACAGATAGCTGAAATAAAGAACCGCTCCCCAGTGCTGTTAAAAGGGAGGTCTTATTATTTGTGCTAGTACTACATTCAGATCACAGGAGGGCATAGGAGTTCTTATTGGAGGATACAAATTAAGGCCCTTTAAAAACCTCTTAATTGTTCCATTAGTAAAAATTGATTTTCCTTCTGCAGGTACATGATATGCAGATATGGCTGAGAGATTAACCTTAACTGAAGATAATGAAAGAGATGTCTTCTTAAGATGCAATAAATACTCTAATATATAATTAACTGGTGTCATATAAGGATCCACATTATACAAGAGAATCTACAATAAAAAAACAGCACGGTTACTCACCTTCTCTTAACTGTTGTTCTTCAAGATGTGTTGTTCAAGTCCATTCCAATCAGGTGTGTGCACCCGCACGTGTACAACGGCCGAAAGATTTTCCCCTTAACAGCATCCGTTGGGTTGGCCTAGGTGCCCCCTGGAGTCGCACCCTCATGGTGCCTAATATATAGCCCTGCCGACCCGCCACCCCTTTAATTCCCTCTTGCCACCTACTCCGACAGAGGGGTAGGAGGGTGGGTATTGGAATGGACATGAACAACACATTTCCAAGAACAACAGTTACAAGAAGGTGAGTAACCGTTTTTTCTTCTTCGATTGCTTGTTCATGTCCATTCCAATCAGGTGACTCACAAGCAAAATTAGGAGGTGGGGTTGGAGCTGTCCACTGACTGGAGTACTGCTCTACCAAAGGCCGCATCATCTCTGCCTGACCCAGTAATTGCATGATGTGCAGTGAAAGTGTGTATCGATGACCACGTCACTGCCCTGCAGATTTCCTGGGTGGGGACTCGAGCCAAAAAAGCTGTTGATGAAGCTTGCGCTCTTGTAGAGTGTGCCATTATCGGGAGCGCTGGGATTCCTGCTAGATTGTAGCACTCGGTAATGCAGACCACAATCCATGATGAAATGCGCTGTGTCGAAACAGGCTGGCCCTCCATCCTGTCCGCTGCTGTGACAAAGAGCTGTACCGACTCCCTAAACAGTTTCATTCTCTCAATTGAAAAGGCCAGTGCTCTGCAGACATCGAGAGTGTGGAGCCTATGCTCCCTGCAACTCGCATGAGGCTTAGGGTAGAAAACTGGGAGGAAAATGTCCTGGTTGATGCGGAACTACGATACCACCTTTGGGAGGAAGGCCAGATGGGGCCTGAGCTGAACCTTGTCCTTAAAAAACATGGTGTAGGTTGGCTTGGACGTTAGAGCCCTGAGCTCAGACACCCTTTGGGCTGAAGTTATCGCCACCAGGGGAGGTAGAGCAGGGAGCATGTTGCTAGAGGCTCAAAGGGATGCCCCATGAGCCTAGAGAAGACCAAGTTAAGATCCCAAGCTGGAATCGGTTGGCAGATGTGCAGGTACAACCTGTCAAGGCCCTTCAGGAAGTGACTGACCAGGGGGTTAGCGAAAATCGAGCAGCCCTGTACCCCCAGATGGAAAGCCGAGATGACAGCCAGGTGTACTCTTATAGAAGACAAGGAGAGACCTTCCTGCTTTAGGTGGAAAAGATAATCCAAAATCTGGGACACTGAGGCTAGCACTGGGGGAAAGTCACGCTGAGCTGACCAGATTGAAAATCTCTTCCACTTGGCCAGGCACGTGACCCTAGTGGAGGGTTTCCTACTGCCCAAGAGAACCTGTCTGACTTGTTCTGAACAGGAAAGCTCAAACTGATTCAGCTATGGAGCCTCCAGGCTGTGAGATGTGACTGCAGGTTCAGGTGCTGGAGCCGTCCATGATCCTGCATGAGATGGTCCGGGAAAAGTGACAGGGTAATCAGGGCTCCAACTGATATATCTAGGAGAGACGTGTACCAATGCTGGCAGGGCCAGGCTGGTGCTATGAGAATGACCTGAGCCCGGTCTCTGTGGATCTTGATCAGGACCTTGTGGATGAGTGATATGGGTGGGAAGGCGTACAGAAGCGGTCCCCCACAATGGAGGAGGAATGTGTCCGCTGTGCGGACTGTGATTCTGGAAGGAGCAGAACTTCTGACACTTCCTGTTGCGTTGCGTGGCGAAGAGGTCGATCAAGGGACATCCCCACCTCTGGAAGAGTGAAGATGCGACGTCCTGGCAAAGGGACCACTCGTGGCTGTGAAAAGACCCGCTGAGGTGGTCCGCCAGCTCGTTTTGGACCCTGGAAGGTACGACGCCTGTAGATAGACTGAGTGCTCTATACAAAAGTCCCATAAACTGAGGGCTTCCTGGCACAGGGGAGAGGAGCATGCACCCCCCTGTTTGTTGATACAGAACATCACTGTCGTATTGTCTGTCATGACCAATACACATCGAGCTGCTAGATACAGGCAGAATGACTGACCCGCTAAGCGTACCGCCCTGACTCCCTGACATTGATATGAAGACTCAGAGCTGTCTGTGACCAGAGGCCCTGAGTCCTGTGGTCCCCCAGATGAACTCCCCACCCCAAATCTGACACGTCCGTCACTAACTCTAGGGATGGTTGTGGGGCAAAGAAGAAGTCTCCTGAGCACACCTGCTGAACGTCCATCCACCACAGGAGCAAGTTGAGGACAGGGCAAGGCAGGGTCACGATCCTGTCCAAGCTGTCCCTGGCAGGTCTGTACACTGATGCAAGCCACAACTGAAGCGGCCAAAGTCCAAGTCTGGTGTGCTGAATGACGTACGTACAGGCTGCCATGTGGCCAAGAAGTTTGAGACAATTTCTCGCGGTGGTGGTGGGGAACTGCCTGAATCACTGGATCATAACATCGACAGCCTGGAATCTCACCTGCGGAAGAAATGCTCTGGCTTGGGTTGAGTCGAGAATCGCCCCTAAGAACTCTATCCTCTGGAATGGGGACAGAGTCGATTTCGCCGTGTTGTAGTAGGCCCAGATTCTCGAAGGTGGCTTTGATGAATGCCACCTGAGCTTCCACCTGAGCCCTGGATCGGCCTTTGATCAGCCAGTCATCGAGGTATAGGAACACCTGTACCTGATTGGCAGTGATGACTGCCATGCACTTGGAGAATACTTGAAGTGCTGCTGACTGGCTGAAAGGGAGGACAGTAAATTGGTAATGGGAACCATTGACCACAAACCTGAGGAACTTTCTGTGGTTGTGTGCAATTGCTATGTGAAAATACGCGTCCTTCAAGTTGAGGGCAGCATACCAGTCTGCTGGATCCAGTGAAAGGATAATGGAGGTCAGGGAGACCATGCGGAACCTGAGTTTCCTCATGAACTTGTTGAGGTCGTGCCAGTCCAGGATAGGCCTGAGGACGCCTTTGGCCTTTGGTATTAGGAAATAATGGGAATAAAAACCCTTGTCTCTGTGCTCCTGTGGAACCTCCTCCACCATCCCCAGTGCTAGGAGTGACTGCACCTCCTGAATGAGAAGTTGCTCGTGAGAAGGGTCCCTGAAGAGGGATGGGGAAGGGGGTGGAAGGGCACAGAACCACATGGAGTATCCCCTCTCTACCATGTGAAGCACCCAGTACAGTAACTTTCTGCTCTCTGGCTTCCCTGCGCCTCACCTCTCTCTCTACTCTATTCAATACATTGCTGCCAAGATAGTCAAACGTCTCTGATCTTCTTAGATCCCCCTCCACTAACTTCTTTCTTTCCACACTGAGCTCACTCCCAGGTCTCAACTCTCTGCACAATTCTGCCCTAAACTACATCTCTTCTCTCATCATTTTCTTTCCCCATTCTAACTCCTACAATCTTCTCAAGCTTCTGTCTTGATTGCAGAGGTGCTGGAACTAGGGGTGCTGGAGGTGCGGTAGAACCCCCTGGCTTGAAGTGGTTTCCATCATCTACAGGGTTTATAGTTTGATTCAATGGCTCTCAGCAGCCTCACTATACAAACTGTTCCAGCACCCCTGCTTGATTGTTCCATTTGCCTCCAACACCACCTGACTTCATGCCTTCCCAAATCAATGTTTGCCAAGCACAGTCTCTCTGCTCCTTCACAAAACTACTCCACAAAGTGCTCCACAAATGTCCACACTGTGCTCATTTTCTGATCATATTGCATTGTTTTACATATCCTTTTGCCTTTAGGCTGTAAACTTCTCTAGGACAGATGCACGTATTTATATGGAACATTTAACTCTTTGTACAATGCTGTATATTCAGGGCCAGCTCCAGCTTTTCTGCCGCCCCAAGTGGCGAAAAAAAAAAAGAAGATGAGCAGCGGCACTTCGGCGGCAGCTAAATCGTGCCACTTCTTCAGCAGCAGTTTGGAGGCAGGTCCTCCCTCTCTTCCTCTTCGGTGGCAAATTGGCGGCAGCTCAAAGAGGAAGAGAGGGAATGAGGGACCTGCCGCCGAATTGCCGCCAAAGACCCGGACGTTCCGCCCTGATACTAGACAGAGTGCCGCCCCAGTTCTTGGTCCTGCTAGTGAAGGCAGGGGGCTGGACTTGATGACCTTTCAAGGTCCCTTCCAGTTCTAGGAGATAGGTATATCTCCATATATTATGTTATTTTATTATTTGAATTGGCCACCCCAAGCACCTGCTTCCTACGCTGGAGCCTGGAGCCGGCCCTGTGTATATTCTTAATGCACTATATAATTAACAACTTGTTTCATCAATAAAATTAGAAGGGAAAGCTCTACTATGTCCCTATTGCATGAAGGCAAAAGGATCTTTTCGGGTGGTTTTTTTTGGGTTTTTTTTAGTACTTACAGATTTCCTTGGGTCAGTCTCTATTGAAAAATTTCCAGGATTGCTGTTGACAATTTCCAGTTCTAGGGTTTCATACGTAGGATTAAGCAGAGGGATATACATACGGACCCATCTTAAAGAAAAATAAAATCTGAGTAAGGTATTATAAATTACTAAGCTTGTTCCATTATTGCCTAATGTTAAACTTTTATGACTTTTGCTGATTTGAAAAAACAAGAATTAAGTTTCAATGTGTGTAATTGTAGTAACAAGTACTTAGTATTAAGAATAGTGATAAAATATATTAACTTTATGCCCTGCAATACATGCTTGTGATTACATTAAGTAACCACCACTTCAGTTTTACTTCTGCTCTCTATTCTCTCTTTGATTTATGAACTCGCTCTCTAGGACTAGGACTAATTATAATGTCACTCATTTTAGCCATGTGGCTATTGCACAACTTTCAAAGCCGCCAGAAAGATTTGACAGCAGAAAGTAAAAGGATTACATTTATACCTTACCCCACACTTATAGTCCATAGATAGACTGCAGTGTCTGCCCTCAGAGAAAATAACTGCATAGAAATTAATGATAATCAGATGATAAATAATGATATCTGCATTTCCTTTTCCTCTAAGTAACGGTCAAAAGAAGCTAGTAATTAAATGATATCTCCAATAGCTTTTGATTTACTGCCACTAAGCAGTAATTCTTCTTGATCATCTTGTAACCTTGAACATTCAGACAAGACTCCTGTACTATGGCTCCCATTTAAAAGCAGGTTCTCCCACTCCCTCCTATTCACTCCCCTCACTGCTCCCACAGGAACTGAAAGACAATTTCACTTTACACAACAGCGACACTGCTCATTACAGTATAATGACTAATCATTATATTTAAAACGTAGAGTATGGATTTTAATGAGTACAGTGACAGTCATAGAGCAAAACTTGCATTACAGGGGTCGTGGGAGTGGCGTGCTTTAAATCAGCCAGCACTATCCCTTGCAATCTGCATTTTTTTCTTATCCTCTTATAAGCAAATACATGGAGAAAGGATGCGTTCTGTAGGATATGTTATTTTCAAAGGAAGAGATTATTATCTATTCCAAGATTCCTATTATTCTGACCATACTACTAGAATATAATAATCCCCATTTATGGGGATGTTGACCATAAATCACGTGCTGGTTATAATGACAAGGGACATATAAAATAGATTCAAGGTGGATCAGTGGAAGTGGTAATTAAGGAAAAGTTTGAAAAAAATGATGCACACTTTGGTTTTGCATTCATTCAGGTCCTCCAATACAGAGATACCCATCTATCCAAAGCTATGACAGGTCAACTGCCTGATTGCTCCATATATTTTCCCCTTGGTAGAGCAAGTTAATCACATCCAAACTACAAGAATTTTTTGTAAAAAGCAATAGCCCATAAAAAGAAAGGCATTTGAATCAAATTTTATGATTGTGACCTGAGGTCCCAATCCTGCAACTTCTTCAGTGCTGTAGACGCCACCCCCTGGTATGTTAATAATGTGTTGAGTTTGGTGGGGCTCCATACAGGTCTAGCACTCCACCTGGGTACAGCAGGTTACATTGTTAGGGCCTAAACCCCCAACAGTTGAGAAGCAGTTCTCTCATGCCTAACACTTACCAAGAACTCTGCTAGGGGATTTCTCAGTCTCAGGGATAATCAGGAATAAATGGAAGACTTAGATATTCCCCCAGACTACTGCCTTTCAATAGAGTAGTGTTACCATGAGACAGAAGACCCAAACTCTTTGATTTCCTCAAAATGAAAATGGATATATATATATCTATATGACTATAGATATATATAAATATATATATCTCAGACCATTTAATTACATTGATAAGGAACAGACTGATGAGAGGAACAAAATTTTATGAGAGACAATCAAAAACATTCCAAAGAAGCCAATTAAAAAAAAAACACCAACAGTTTTATGAAAGAAAAAGTGTTATTTTCCAAACTATGAACAATTTCAAAAAGGATGTAACACTGATCTCTATTTTTTGCAACAAAGAAACTATTTGGGGGACAGACAAACAGTACAGTGTACCAAAATACCCTTTGCAAATATTACAAAGCAGGTGTATATTCAAAATAGTATGGTACATCAATTCATAATAATCAGCTTCATTTACAACTTCAAAGTGTGTAGTTTAAAATATACGGGCAACTGCTATTTGAAATATTTCAGTAACATTTATTAGAAAGTATTTTATTTTATAAATAAATCTACTTCAAATTTCAGTGGCAACACACAAAATATGCATGATTTTCATTGACATTTAAACAATAAATACAATAGTTCATTGAATTAAGGGTGTCCGGAATATTCTTTCACATTAGTAGCTGTAACTTGCACAGGTGCTCTGACAGTTTTATAAACAGCTTCAAGATGTGTGTGTATGCACTTGTAAAGGGGCTCAGTGTAAAAAGGATTTTATAATTGCCATTTAAAATAAAATTTAAATGTCCATTTAACTAATGGAGAAAATTAAATTTTAACAACAGTTAATTGCTTTAGCCTTTGATCTATTTTTAATGACCAATATTATTTTAAATTTATCTCATTTTTCTCTATAGCCATTATAAAATATTTATTATGCATCCTAGAGCTTTAAAAATATTATTAGAGTATCTTTTTTTCCTGCCTAAAAAAGAATTCCTTCCTAGTAGATCAATGAGAAAAATGATGCATTTTAATTAGGGCTGTCGAAATTAATCGGGGGACTTAAAAATATAGTGGTGATTAATTGCAGTTTTATTTGCACTGTTAAATAACAACAGAATACCTATTTACATTTATTATAAGTATTTTGGATGTTTTTGTACATTTTCCAATAGCTTGATTTCAATTATAGCACAGAATACAATGTGTACAGTGCTCGCTTTATATTATTATTTTTATTACCAATATTTGCACTGTAAAAAAGGATAAAAATCTACAAGTTGAAGCATGAAGAGGCATACGAATGCTTAGCATATCTGGCATGTAAATACCTACAACAGTGCTATGCAAATGCCTGTTCTCACTTTCAAGTGATGTAAATAAGAAGTGGGCAGCAGTATCTCCTGTTAATGTAAACAAACTTGGTTGTCTTACCAATTGGCTGAACAAGAAGTAGAAGTGAATGGACTTGTAGACTCTAAAATTTTACAGTGTTTTGTTTTTGAGTGCAGTTATGAGAAAAAAAATCAGCATTTTTAAGTTGTTCTTTCTCTAAATAGATTGCACTACAGCAGGAGTTCTCAAACTTCACTGCACCACGATCTCCTTCTGACAGCAAAAATTACTACATGACCGCAGAAGGACAGAGCCCATCCAAGCCCTTCTGCCCGGTGCAGGGGTTGGCAGGGGGAAAAAGCTGAAGTCCGAGCCTTGATGCACCAGGCAGGGAGGCCAAAGCCCGAGGGTTCAGCCCCAGGCAAGGGGCCTGTAACCTGAGCCCTACTGCCCAAGGCTGAAGCCGAAGTCTGAGCCCTGCCATCCAGGGCCAAAGCCCTTGGAATTCTACTCCAGGTGGTGGGGCATGGGCTTGGACGCTGAGCCCCAGCAAGTCTAATGCCAGTCTTGGTGATCCCATTAAAATGGAGTCACAACCCATTTTGGGGTCACAGCCCACAGTTGGAGAACTGCTGCACTACAGTACTTGTATGAGGTAAATTGAAAAATACTATTTCTTTTGTTTATCTTTTTCATAGTGCAAATATTTGTAATAAACAAAATAATAATATAAAGTGGGCACTGTACACTTTGTATTCTGTTTTGTAACTGAAATCAATATATTTGAAAATGTAGAATATTTATAATAAATTTAAATTGGTATTCTATTACTGTTTAACAGTGTGATTAAATTTGCAATTAATCGCTTATTTTAATCTAGTTAATTTGCTTCGCATTAATTGCTTGAGTTAACTGCAATTGACAACTCTAATTTTAATGTACCATTTGTGAACAGTAATTGTTAGAAATGTTTAGAGTTTATTTGAATGTCCTTCTTTATTTCCTTTTAAAGCATCTCTATGTTCTGCTCCTCTGTCACAGAGTTTTTCCTACTTTTAAGAATATCATGTTAAAACACTAATATTCCCTTAAAGAGAATGTTAGGCATATTAAACTATTATCTGCATGCGTAAATCATGTTCAAGTTGCTCACTTTGTAGGTAAGGCCCTAAATTACATCAAAGATTAATACAAGGTTGTACAAAATGTCACCCAAACTGTGAGGATATGGTCTAACACTTTCTCCAAAAGTGACAATGACAAATAACTTTAAACACTTTTTAAAAAATGTAATTACTGTTGTTGTTAAAGATCATTTATCCTATGCAGATCCATCAAAAAATAAATATGTTCTATTATTATTATTAAACTTACATGGAACTTTACAAACAGACAGGCTACCTAATTTAAAGGCCTTGATTCAGCTAAGCATTTAAGCTATCCTTCTGACTCCTTACTAATACACCTCTACCCCAATATAACGTGATCCGATATAACACGAATTTGGATATAACACGGTAAAGCAGTGCTCCAGGGGGGTAGGGCTGCGCACTCCAGCGGATCAAAGCAAGTTCGATATAACGCGGTTTCACCCATAACGCGGTAAGATTTTTTTGGCTCCTGAGGACAGCGTTATATTGGGGTAGAGGTGTATAAGGAATTCTATTATGTTTAAAGTGGCTATTCCCATGAATATGGCTTTGCAAGGCATGGGACAAAACATGGGATAGCAGTTCAGGAAGTGGAGAGTATGGACAGATTATTCATGAAGAGAAAAAATAGGACAGGATTTCTGGAAGAAGTAAATTTGAGGAGAGAACTGAGGAGGGCCTTTGCTCGACCGAAAGTAGGGGGCAGCATGAAGCCATAAATATGAAAAAGAAAAAAAGGTTAAAGCAAGGAAAGAGGGTTGAGAAGTGTGCTGCAAGCTATTTTAATCCATTTTGTTAGAGTTTATATCACATATAATGTCTACTACTGTTTATTTGTTTGCCTTTACTTTAATTAAAAAATCAGCTCCTTCACAATTCCTCTTATATTGTTCTCCTATGCTGCACGGGTGTCCTATGCAGGTGTATTCATCTATGGGTACGTCTACACTATGGGATTATTCCGAATTTACATAAACCGGTTTAACAAAACAGACTGTATAAAATCGAGTGTGCGCGGCCACACTAAACACATTAAATCGGTGGTGTGCGTCCACGGTCCGAGGCTAGCGTCGATTTCTGGAGCATTGCACTGTGGGTAGCTATTCCGTAGCTATCCCATAGTTCCCGCAGCCTCCCCCGCCCCTTGGAATTTCTGGGTTGAGATCCCAGTGCCTGATGCGGCAAAATCATTGCCGCGGGTGGTTCTGGGTAAATGTCGTCAGTCACTCCTTCCTCTGGGAAAGCAACGGCAGACAAGCATTTCGTGCCTTTTTTCCCTGGATTGCCCTGGCAGATGCCATAGCGTGGCAATCATGGAGCCTGTTTAGCCTTTTGTGACTGTCACCGTATGTGTACTAGATGCCGCTCACAGAGGCGATTCAGCAGCGCTACACAGCAGCATGCTTTTGCTTTTGCATGATAGCAGAGATGGTTACCAGCCATATTGTACCATCTACCATGCCATAAATTGGTAATAAGATGATCGTGGCTACCAGTCCTTTTGCACTGCACCATCTGTTGCTGTCATAAGTGCCCCTGGCTGCTCTTAGCCAGGGGCGCAAAAGCCAAAATTGGGAATGACTCCCTGAGTCAATCCCTCCTTTTTGGTATCTAAAAATAGAATCAGTCCTGCCTAGAATATGGGCAAGTGTACTAGAGAACCACTGTATCATAGAACCAGAGAGCACAGCTGCTCTGTGTCAGATCCTGCAGAAATTATGAGCTGTATGCTATTCACAGGGGGTGCTCCTGCAACAACCCCACCTGTTGATTCCGTTCTTCCCTCAGCCTTCCTGGGCTACGGTAGCATTGTCCCCCCACTTGTGTGATGAAGTAATAAAGAATGCAGGAATAAGACACAGTGACTTGTTAGTGAGATTATGAGTGGAAGGCAGCCTCCAGCTGCTATGATAGTCCAGACAGGACAGTAAGGAGTGTGTAGGAGAGGAGCCCAGCATCCCTCTGCTAGTCCAGGGGCAATTGAATCTTTTCTTTACACATGAAGGGTGGGGGCTGATGGAGCTCAGCCCCCTGTTGCTATGATGACGATGGTTATCAGCCATACTGTACCATCTACCAGGAAAAATTAGGGCCAGGCGCCCTTGATCGACCTGACGGATGCTAGTCAGCATGGTTACCAGTCCTTTTGCACTGCCCCATGTGCCAATAGGCTGATGATGAGGACGGATACCAGTCGTATTGTACCATCAGCCATCCATAGCGTGGGGGGAGCAAGGATGTTGGTGTTGAGTGCTGCACCATCGCGTCTATCTGCAGCATTCAGTAAAGATAGGGTGACATGTAAAAGAGTCAAGAGAGGATTGTTTTCCCTTTCACTTCTGGGGGTGGGTGGGGGGGTGCGTAAATTGCCTAGCTATGCCCTGACCCACCGCGGACACTGTTTTTGACCCCAGAAGCATTTGGAGCTCAGCCAAGAATGCAAATGCTTTTCAGAGACTGCAGGAACTGTGGGATAGCTTGAGTCCTCCAGTCCATGAGCGTCCATTTGATTCTTTGGCTTTCCGTTATGCTTGTCACGCAGCAGTGCGCTGAGTCCCTGCTATGGCATCTGTCTGGAGATTTTTTAAAAATGATTTTGAATTTCGTCTTCTGTAACGGAGCGCTGATAGAACAGATTTGCCTGCCCTTACAGCGATCACGTCCGCATCGTCCATGCGGGAGCTCTTTCTTTATTTTGATTTTTAACTGCATCACCACACGTGCTGATCGGAGCTCCACGCTGGGCAAACAGGAAATATTCAAAAGTTCGCGGGGCTTTTCCTGTCTACCTGGCCACTGCATCCGAGTTCAGATTGCTGTCCAGAGCGGTCAGTGGTGCACTGTGGGATACCGCCCGGAGGCCAATACCGTCGATCTGCGGCCACACTAACCCCATTCCGATATGGTAATACCGATATTAGCGCTAATCCTCTCGTTAGGGAGGAGTACAGAAACCGGTTTAAAGAGCCCTTTATACCGATATAAAGGGCCTCTTAGTGTGGACGGGTGTGGCGTTAAATCGGTTTTACGCTCCTAAAACCGGTTTAAATGCCTAGTGTAGACCAGGCTTATCAGTGTGAAGGGACTAGAATCACATACACTTTCTTGTAAAGTAACACAAAATTTAATTTGAAAGTAAAATCTTGAAAATCAATGAATTTTAAATAATATTTCTGACAGGCATGTGGTATACTTAACAGTGCTAATCCTCTCCAATGCATACTTTCATTATGCATGCATACTAAAGTAGGAATTGCCATAGTGGAGCGGACCAATTGTCCATGTAAGCTTGTGTGAAACAGTTGTCAATGCCAGATGCTTCATGTGAAAGAGCATAAACTCCTTATCATATACCTAATCGTGCAAGTCTGTACCAAGAGAGAAGATTTATATTTGATCACAACTGGTGGTAAGCGTTAGATCTGAAACCTGAGGATGCACAGACTTTGCAATTTTATCCTATCAAAGAATAACTGCAAAGGCTATTCTCCGTCATATTAATCCCACCTGCTGCAACTCATACACAGTTTGTTAACTGAAAGGTTTTTAAAGCTACCGTTTTAAACATTATGCAAAAACATAAAAAATATTTATGTATTAAAAGATATGGAAAGGAGCAGCTATGGTATTTTACACATATATTTCCTTTCAGTTCATCTATCCATTTACCAATAATTTAGATAGACAAAATGTCACTTTACCCTTAAGTTATTATTATAAACCTTGTACCCTTAAGTTATTATAAACTCTTTCAACACACACATCGCTAATCATATACACAGGTGCGGGAACTAGGGGTGTGGGGGTGTTGCAGCACCCCCAGGTTTCACCAGGAGAAGTTGGCCAGTGCTGGTGCTGTCAGAAGCATATACATGCTTTACAGAGGAGGTCCCCAATCTGTGCAGCATGCCCCCCTCAGGGGATTGCTGAGGAATGTTTTGGGGGGTGCAGCTGAGGCTTAGGTCAGTCCCTGGGAGGTGGGGAGGGAGCACCACCCAGCTCCACTCCTGGACCCAGCCTGGCTACTGGTCTCAGCTGCCAGTCCAGGGGCTCTGCTCCTGGCTCTGCCACTGAGTATTGGCTGCACAACCCATGGCCAGAGTTCTGATCCCGGCCCCACACCCGGGGTCCCAGCTGCCAGTGGCCCCGCGCCTGGGGCTCTGCTCCTGGCCCCGGCACCCAGGGTCCCGGCTGCAGCTGGCCCTGCACCCAGGGCTCCACTCCCACCCCCACACGCAGGGTCCCAGTTTCTGCTGGCCCCACATCCTGGGGCTCTGCTCCCACCCCCAGCTATGGTCTAAGCCAGGCCCCCTTTACTCCTCTCCATGTCCCCCCACCTCTCCCAGAGCCACAGCCCGCTCCTGGCCCCAGCTCGGAGGGGGCACAGACAGGAATAAGGAGGGGGCATGAGGTAATTGGGGAACAAGCACTTTCAGCTCCCCCACTGTAAAAAGTATTCCAGTGCCACTGACGATACAGTTGACATAGCTAAAGATAACACATAAAACACCAAAACATGAGTCCAGCTTTTCGAAAGCGTACAACATCCTGCAGCTCCCATTGTTGAAGAGAGCTTCTAGGTGCTGAGCACTTTTGAAAATTTGGCCCCAGTTGCGGGTGCTGAAAGCTTTTGAAAACCTGACCCTAAAAGCTTTAAGTATATTTTGAGAGTCAAATTATATTGTGGGAAAGTAAGGCGAAATTTTATAGGAGGAACAAAACAAGAGGATCACTACTACATACAGCCTCCGGAGATGCACCTCCCGAACAGGAGCAGAGTTCATGCACACCTGTAAGGTCTGCAGGAAAGAAGCTTCTGTACTTCACATCTCTGGAGGTGAGACGAAGATAAGCGGTGTTCACAATTTATAAAATGGGCCACTGGGGAAGGTCCATGATTAGGAAAGGAAAGTCCTATACAACTTAATAGAGAATGGTACCTTTTCATAGAGCGTTTAAGACAACTTGTAGAATTCTATAGTATTGTAGCCAATTACTTCATTTTATTATCCATTTATCATTGCATTATTCAGTGTTATGGTCAACTCATATGCGGTATCATATATAATCAATGTATGCTAAAGAGATTTAAATAGTAGGATTATGGGAGTACAAGACTGACAAGTGTTTAGGAGGGATGTGTGTGTATTAGTTGTACAAGTAAAGCATGGCTGGAATGGAAGGCCTATAGACTGAGCCCGCGAAGATTTTAACGTAACCATACTAGGCTGTAGTTTTAGAATGCTTGACATGAGAGGGTGGCTTAGTAACAACCCTATGAGGATAAAGGGAACTAAGGAACAAGCTATGAAAAAGGGCAATATTTATGGGATGTGGAAGTACACATAAGGAAAAGAGAGTTGAAACACTCAAGCATATGCATAAGATGTGCAACATGGTCAGAATAGCAATGTAAAAGAAGTACCCTTGTTGGGCAAAAGTGGGAAGACCCCAAGTGAAACCTGAGCAGGAACCATCCCTCTATCGATGATCATATGTGGAGATATCCATCAGACCCTAGAATATATTTGAGGATGTGAGTATGACTAGTCTTAGGTATTGCATGAGTTTTTGTAGGATTTATACATGCATGGGTAATTATAACTTTACTTGTTGTTTCAATAAAACTTGTAGTACAGATAAGACTTTGTATTTGTGGTTGTGTCTGCGGTCATTATCCTTGGTCTTTGTGTGTTCCTGGAGTCTGCAAAACTGAGAAAAGCACCAGAGGTGATATTCACTCTCTTGAGCTTGAAACTGTAGCAACAGGAGCTGAACACAAGGTAGTTTAATTCAAAATTACTAAATTCAATTTAAGTAAGAAAAAGGCTACCACATGTATAACTTGCTACTAAATTCTGCAGCTGTTTAAGAGAAATTTATAGAGACCTCTAATTAGTTTAATTCCAATTAAATTGCCCTTCCACAAGCAGAATTCAATACGTATCATAATATATTAAAGACACAATCTGTGAAGATCCTGACTGTACGCGTTTGACTCTTATTACTAGGGCAGCTAGGTGCTATGGTAACGCAAATAATAATAATATGGTACATGTACATCTGTATAACTAGATCGAGATGTAATCTACTATAGTTCCGGAATGCGTACTTGTTTGTATGTTTTATATTAGGTATTGATACCAAGGAACAAATTATATTGAAGTATGATGCTGTACTTACTTTCCAAGCTCACATTCTATTTCAGATAATGTAGTTGGCAATGGTTTCTCTGAAGTCAGCTTCAGTGCATACCAAAACTCCCCAACCATCTCCGACAGGAATATGATACTGAAGACAGAGAGATAAACAAGTTCCATCTGAGATGTCTTTTTGTATAATGTCCAGACTGATAAAAGCACAAATTAGAATTTTAGAAAAAATGAGTTCAACAAAGTGACCCCTTTGTTAACTAGTAGAATTTTCCACTAAGAGTCCTATACAGCCTCACAGATACGGTAGCATCTGGATATATCCATCACAAATGAACACTGATCTTTAGGGAGATCCATGGGCAATCAACAGGCTTCATCTTTCTTAACTTTTCAGTTGAAAAATGGCAGTTTTTATATTAAAAGCAGAAAAACTAGAATACATCTCCCACTTGAACTTATAGGAAAAAAAATTCATTTAATTCAAATGTCACAGCAGTTTGCTACTAGATGTTTCGAGACCTGCTACATCAGCTAAAAATAAAATAGGGAGACATCATTAGTCCATTTTAAAATGAAAATACTTTTAAAAACTAAGAGATCAAAACTGAGGCATATATAAGAACATGACAGATGGATATGTTTCAATGGTGTATTCATTATTCTACAATCAAATCTTGTCAGGATTGAAAGTTATTTGTTGCTATGTGAGATACTTAGAGTAGTATATTTTTGTGGCAGGCATTTTAACACATTCCATTCTTATTACAGATTTGTTTTTCTATTTCTCATTTTGTGGCCAGGAGAATCACAAAAATAAGTTAAATAAAATTACAGTAAACATGTTAAACCGTTCCAACATAGCTAAAATACAACGTGCAAACCTGAGCTGCATGAAGGATCAGCTCCTGTTTAAAACAAAGAGACTTGAGTTCTGATTTATGCCTTTATAGGAACTATGAGGCAGACTGTTCACTGTGGCCACTTTACACTGCACCCCTAGCATAAACTGGCTTTGAAATCAGCATTAACTGGCCGGGGAAGATTACTCAAGTGTAAAGATGATAGCAGAGCCACCATAAGGGATTTTTCAGCACTCTTCTTCCCAGTTTCTGGCATAAACATGGTAAAGAGGCAGTAGCCTGGCTGCACTTGCCATGCCAATTTCTGACTGCATTTTCAGACCCTCAGAGCTGTTTGTCAGTGATTTAATTTAGGGCAGACCTCAGGTTGCTCTAGCATGACACAGGGAGACCAGCTTTGCACAGAGCTATAACAGGATCAGGGTAGTGCAAAAGTTACACCACCTTTGCCCATGCCCCCTTGGCCTGCATGCTGCAGATCAGCTGAAACCAAGAACCGCCCCCTTGTCAAGTTAAAAGCACATATCTTATCTTGTTATCTGAAAATTATGAATTTGAAAAAAAAATACTCCACCAGAATATTCTGACACAGCAAAATAAAGCATATTTTCATTCTCAGCTTTCAGAAATGATCAGTTCTGTATCTTGTCTCTGAAAATTTTACTAGAATGTTAACAGTGGTCATTTCTATAAAACTGTAGCCTCTGAAAGCTGTAGTGCAATAATACTTGGCAGCATTCTGTTGTTGGGAAAATCAATAAGAACACATTGAACAATTGCTTTTGAGACTGCTTACTTTGGTGAACTTCAGCCAACTAATGCTTAATTAACAATTCCCTGAGAAAAACTCTTACAATTCTGCAGTGTTCAGCAGCCTGCCTTTACTAGTTCAGCTGAGAACTATGATCTGTGGCAGCAACTCTGAAACCAAGACCAAAAGGTCATCAGTCTTATCACTGGTAATTATCATACTGTACAGACTCTTCTGAGTTTCCAATGTGGTGAAACATCTTTAATTTAAATCTTCTCCGTATTCATTAAGAAGATCATTTCTAATTAATGGAGAATTCTCAAGCTAAATAGATTTTCATGAAGACTGATAAAGGGTTCTTCACCTCTGTTTAGTAAAGTAATTTTAGTTTAGTTCCCTTTCTGCAGAAAGATGGTTCCAGGTCTCTCCCTTTATGGGAAGTGACAAAATTAACAATTCATTTGAAGTCTATATTTTGAGATAGATTTTCTGATATTAAAGTAATATCATAAGAAAATGTACACATAACTCAAGTGATATCCATCAAAGAATTGCCATCTGCCTATCAGCCATCAGAATTATTCAAAGAAAGTGGCGGGTTTGTGTAGAATATATCTAATGTTAAAAAAGTAATACAGAGAACACAAAATATTTCTAACATTCTAGGGTCAAGTAGTTATTGTAGTGTCTAGTGACAATATTTGTACTGAATATTATAAAGCACATATACATGTTAACACTCTGCATCTTACCTTCCTTCTGAAGTGCCAGTACTAGCTGGGGAATATTTTACTTCATAGGAAAGAGTTTCTTTTGGCTGAAGAACAAGAATTGTTTCTCCACTAAGTGCAGCACCCATTAACACTACATCTAACTGTAGAGTTTCATGTGTAGGATTAGTGATGGGAATTTCAATGCCAACGGTATCCTAGAAATACAAAATGAATGAATTATAGGACTTTCACTGTCAAAGAAGTTTGTTAAAGATGAAGTAAGGAAGATGCTTCTACATTAACTGAACTGAATGGCACATAGGCCATATTTAATTTGATAAATTAACATAGTGTAAATGCACTAAGAGGCAGCAGTAGCCAACTGCCCAATCATAAGTCACTTCTTGTTCCATCAAGTAATCAGGGGTTATCAAACTCTCCAGCCAACCCTCCCCACCAATACGCCATGTAGTCTACCAAGGCCCGTCTTACATTATAATGCTAGCTAGCACCCTATCATTGCAGAGAGAGCTAGTGCAGCCCCAAGTGACCTCTCAAGGTCACTTGCAAGGTTTCTGCAAGGCTCCTCCCTCTTCATTTTTAAGTCCCATCATAATGCTTTACATGGTAAAAAACTAACAGTCCAACCCCACCTTGCTATCTCTCTTCTTTAACCCCTATTTTCTTGTCTGTCTTTCAACTGTGAACTCTTCGGGCAAAGAGTATCCTTTCTCAAATGTCCAGAAAGCACATAGCATATCATGGGAAATACCAAAACTAAATAATACATAATGGTACCAAAATCAAGATGGAGACAAACTATGGCCTGGATAGATACACATTTACACTCCTGTATTGGATACCTACAACATGACTAGAAGTCCGGGAGAGGAAGCAGATTCCACAGAACTGTTATGTTTCCCTCTTGGGCTGCTTCTGAAGCTCTGCAACAATGCACTTCATCTTATTTCAGGGGTCATGGCTAAGCCACAAATGAGCATATAATAAGTTTGGCCCTATGTACTTTATACACAAGCTTTATTCCACATCGAAGATGAAATATTTCATCTGGGTAGGGGTGGAATATTTTATTCAAAAAGGCCCACTCTTTGCTGGTTTTTACATGTATTGCACACACTTTCTCCAAACCATGTCCCTTTTTCTAGTACTGCACTTGCTCATACAAAACGTGTTAATACGCGTTTCCATTTTCTGTCGTTCTCCAACCAAAGGCTGTCAATGTGCAGCACATTCTCTTTTTTGTACATAAGACAATGTGATTCTCAGAACAGAATCTGGCCCACAGCTTGAAGTACAAAAATTGGAATCCTACCTTAATATGAAATAAGACAAAAACAGAACAAAATATCTGAGAAAATGAAAAGATAGTAAAATTTTAGCATGAAATATTTTACATCCCACTCTCAGCTGCTTATCCCTACCTTGCACTTGCCTATAATTTAACACATTCCTTTACATTTACAGAAAATGGCTGCTGGAGTTGAACACACATAAAATGAATTTAACGTTCTACAGATGGTAGGATTACATCAACAGTTCAAATCATTCAAGTGCCTTGCATCAGGAAGATGCAATTTAAATTTGCAATAAAATACTTTAAAGCTCAGATTAATAGTTTTTAGTGGTTTAAACAAATTTCTAAATGTATTTGCTATTTTATTGCTAAGGGCTTCAAAACAAAGTACCATAAAAGCCCGTGTATGTTTCTGTTTAAGAAGTATCTTTATAGCAAAAGGGAAATACTTGAATGCCTGTCTAAAAAGAAACTGTCAATTTTTTAAAATAATTGTATTCAAAATAATTTATAGTATTTCCTTAGAAACTTGCAACAGAAATCTGTTCCCTACCAAACACCTCCCCCTCCATTGTGTGCATGGACGACTCACACACTCACAGGTTTGTTATTACAGGGATAGTCATGAGAGCAGTTCCACTGGCATCTTTAGTATGCATGTGTATTACAAATTTCTAGAGTCATTCTTGAAATGCATGACTTTCGCACCTAGCCCTTTATGTGGAGGCATAGTACCAGGAAGAACTACAAGATTGCCATCTACACATTGAAACAGGTGTTTCTCAAACAACAGGCCCAGGGCAAAACCTACCGAGGAGAAACAAAAGAGCTAAAGCAGCGGCAATTCCCAGCCAGATTTATAATACTTTAGTTAGACTTACAGGTGGTTGTTCAATTTGTTTTTATGTTTTAAGGGAATATCTTTTATCAGTGACCTAGAAGAAAACATAAAATCATCACTGATGAAGTTTGCAGATGATGCAAAAATTGGAGGCATAGTAAATAATGAAGAGGACAGGTCACAGATTCAGAGTGATCTAGATCACTTGGGAAACTGGGCTCAAGTAAACAATATGCTTCTGAATATATTTAAATGTAAATATGTACATCTAGGGACAAAGACTGTAGTCCATACTTCAGAATGGGGAACTATCTTGGAAAGCAGTGACTCTAAAATGATTTGGGGGGTCAGAGTGGATAATCAGCTGAATGTGAGCTCCCAGTGTGATGCTGTGGGCCAAATAGGCTAAACAGGGGAATCTTGAGAAGGAGTAGAGAGGTTAATTTATCTCTGTATTTGGCAGTCATGTGACTGCTGCTGGAATACTGTGTCCAATTCTAGCGCCCACAATTCGAGAATGATGTTGATATATTGGACAAGGTTCAGAGAACAGCCACAAGAATGAATAGAGAATTGGGAAACATGCCTTCTAGTGACAGACTCAAAGGGCTAAATCTTAGCAAAGAGAAGGGTAAGGGGAAACTCAATTGCAGTCTATCAGTATCTAAGTGGGGAACAAATATTAAATAATGGGCTCTTCAATCTACCGGAGAAAGGTATAACACAATCCAAAGGCTAGAAGTTGAAGCTAGACTAACTCTACTGGCAATAAGGTGTACATTTTTAACAGCGAAGTTAATTAGCCATTGGAACAATTTACCAATAGATATGTTGGATTCTTCTTCACTGACAATTTTTAAATCAAGATTGGGTATTTTTTCTAAAAGATCTGCTCTAGGAATTATTTTGGGGAAGTTCTATGGCCTTTCTTACACAGGAGGTCAGCTAGGTGATCACAATGGTCCCTTCTGGCCTTGGAATCTATTAATATGAATCTATGAGAAAGGGAATGGCTGTCACTTTGCCCATTGTGACTACTCCCAAGACAAGTTAGCTTTAGGTGACCACTTAGCCAAAAATCAAATGACAATGTGCATACTTAGCGGCTCCTCCCATACATGCAAAGGCCTCTTGTTTTTACTCTGTTATAAACTCCTACTTCTCTTGCGGGTAGCTATGGGTGAACTGAAAATGTTCCTTTATCTTTGAAAATGATCTTCCAATTCTAATAAAATTCAATCTTAGCTTTGTTTTTATGAACATATTGATGAAATACTTACATGGATATTAATCTCAGGTGGTACACCACCCAGCACTGAGGTACTCAAAACAGTGGAGCTTAATTAATTAATTTGGTTGAGTGTGATCTTGTAGCTAACTCAGATTCCACAACTCTGTAGCTCCATAAATAAAACTTAAAATCATTATGCTAGCATGACTCTTATCACAGGTTAGAACCACCACTATACAGTAATTATTACTGGCATTGATACATATAGATATACAGTCAGAAATCATCTTGGACTAAAACTAAAATTGTGCGATTTTTTAATTCATAACTCACCACAAATTACACCTCCAAACTACTGCATTCATTTGACTTTAATATTAGGGATGGGCAAAGAGGTTTAGATAAAGAACTTCCTCTTCCAAATTCTGGAATCAACTAAACTCAAATGTTTTGTGAATTTCAAAATTCAAATTTCCATTTTTGCACAATGATGCAGTTGTAGGATTCAGGAAGTATAAAATGCAAACACAGTTCCTGAAATCTTTGTAGCCTAAGTGGAAGCAGAAAAAGTGAGAAATGTGAAGAAACAGATTCTGCTCTTAAATTTTTTCAGCCTATTTCTACAAGCCCAAGAACATTGAAAAGTTTAGATAAGATTTAAAAAAAAAATGTTTCCTGATAGCTGTTGTCCCAACCAAAGCTAAGTGCTTCTGAGGTTTGCTTCTCACTTCTTCAAGTTTCATATACAGAAAAATAAACTGCATTATCAACTTTAGGTTTCAGCCCTAGTATACTAGAGATCACAGAAACAAGCTTAACAAACTTGTCCTGTGTGTTCATCTGCCAAAAAAAGTCTCTAAAATAATTTTGTCAAGAATATCCATGCAATTCACAGATTCAGAAGTAATAAATAATAAATTAATACTAAAACTATTATCAATGCCTTTCATTCTGAAAGATCTCTGATTAGAGATAGGAGCAATCTGGGGGTGCAGACCCAGAGGCAGGATATTTCTAGTTCTGCTGTCTCCCATCTTCCCTCTCCCTTTTGGGGTTGATGCATGAATGGTGTGTAGAAGAGAGAAAAATGGATGCTGCAGCACCAGAGGAAGATTATGTGGATTTATTGATGGGAACTTGGGAATGATTGCCTATTAGCTACTGATCTCCTTTTGTGTTCTCTTTTTCAGGTCTCAGGAGTGTGGGAGAAGCTGTGGAAGGAGTGCATAAACTGCCATGGCAACCTCCCAGTAAATTAGGTTTGTTTGTCAGTCCATGTATCTATTAATGAATCTATGCTTTATTCTTTGTGTTTTAGAGGTAAATCTCAGAGGGAATTTTTTTTTCTTTCTTAAGTTTAAAGTTTGAGTAGAACTTTAAAAAAAATGCTTTTCCCCCATTGGATTCCTCTGCCTTTTGGGGAATCAATCAGGGCTGAGATAAGTTAGGAACTATGTTGGTCATTCCCATGAATGGGCAGGTTTGGGGTCTAGAAAGAGACGAGACCAGCTGAGTAGTGCTTTGTCTCTTCTCTGACCTGCATGCAGCTAGCCTGTCAAATACCAGGATGAATGCTCCGGTCTTGCAAAACTGCCATTGAAGAGTGTGCAAAAGGATTGCAGGGTTGCTCTGATAAGGCTAAATGCACCTGTGCAGCAGGGACTATAAGTCTACTTTCTGTCAACAATGACAGTAACATAGTGGTGAGTGACACTTCCTTCAAGCAACAGCAATCCCAACTGTGGTATGAATGCATACGCATTGTTGGTAGTAATAGTTAGCAGTAATTGTGTGGACATACTGCATGTTACAGAGATGCAATGACTATTTCAGTGTCAAAATTCTTGGGTATAAATAGAGCTCTGGAGCCAGGTAAGAGACACAGATTTGGATGGAGAAACCTGGGGGAACCAACAGAGATTCTATAGCTCTAATCTTATTTTGTACTTTGTAAGCATGTCCTTTTCCCAGCTCATTTTCAAACAGTCCCCACACTGTGCAGAATCCAAACTCGCCCCCTTCCTGAGGTTTGGTTTTACAAACACAGACATTACTAATATCAGGGGTCAGCTCAAATCTTCTCCTCAGGCTTGACTGCTCCTACGGATCCTATTTCCGGCTTGCTCATGCCCATGCCCAAGATCCTTCCTCTCTATAGAGCTGCTCCCATCTCTTGTATATCGGGCTAGGTTAATAAACCCTCTGACCACTTAAGTTTTTCCCCATAAAATAAATAACTGTTAATGGAGTGTTTCAGGTGATAACTGTCAGCTCTTTAGATGCACCTCACACAAAATCCTAAAATTCTGCTTGCTCACTGACCCTTAAATATCATCTAAATAAATCACAGAACATGTGCAAGGCAAAACAACATTCCTACCCTGCCTGAGATTCCCTTACACCTCAACCTTTGCAACAGACTACAGCCAAGGGAAACAAAAGAACAAAATGCTAAGGTTACTACTTCTGAAAAAGAATATCGCCAAGCAAATTGTCTGGAAAACAGAAACTATGGTTAAAACTAGTGAATGTTATTTTGGAAGGAAGCTAGTTAAAAACATGATTTATTTGGTAAAAACAAAGGAGCTTTCATGTTAATGTGTTTAGAAGTACTGTAGAAGCAGCAAAGAATCCTGTGGCACCTTATAGACTAACAGACGTTTTGCAGCATGAGCTTTCGTGGGTGAATACCCACTTCTTCGGATGCAAGCATTCACCCACGAAAGCTCATGCTGCAAAACGTCTGTTAGTCTATAAGGTGCCACAGGATTCTTTGCTGCTTCTACAGAACCAGACTAACACGGCTACCCCTCTGATACTTTAGAAGTACTATAAACATTAATAGTTAAGAACTGCAACCATTTTTTTCTGACAGTCTGAGACAGTTAAATTAAATTTAGTGAAAGAACAATTTACTGATTGTATATTGTTAAAATACCATGAATAAAGATAATAATTATGTACCACATATACTAACCCCGTGGAAAATAAAATACATAAATGCTTTGTCTGCTTAAGATTAAGGACACTTGCAAATAGTTATATTGATGCTTAATAATCAGATATTTTATTTTGATAGTTCAATACTTTATCATTTTGCTTAAAAGAAGAAACCTATTTTCTGAAATAGTCCCTCATAATCTGCAATTTACCAACAAATATTTGAGGGGTACAGCTATCCTGGTTAAATGGATAGTGCTAATTCACACACCACAGATCTCTTATTAAGTAGCTTGTAACACCTATAGTAAGACTGGTATTTACTCAACTGCTGCTCATATTGAAAATCAATTGTACCACCTATAGGTGAGTGTTACACAACCACCTCTAACAGTGACAATAATTCGGTCTCTATGTCCATTCAAACTTTGGCCTCTCTGCAAAGTCTGCCAACAAGGATTCCAGTTGCGATGATATGTACACCTGCTCACCAGGAACTGAAGTGAAACAACAAACTAATTTCAGAAAGCCTACAGAACAGCCATCAGACAGTAATACCCTTTAGAACATAAGAACATAAGAAAGGCCGTACCGGGTCAGACCAAAGGTCCATCTAGCCCAGTATCTGTCTACCGACAGTGGCCAATGCCAGGTGCCCCAGAGGGAGTGAACCTAACAGGCAATGATCAAGTGATCTCTCTCCTGCCATCCATCTCCATCCTCTGACGAACAGAGGCTAGGGACACCATTCTTACCCACCCTGGCTAATAGCCATTTATGGACTTAGCCACCATGAATTTATCCAGTCCCCTTTTAAACATTGTTATAGTCCTAGCCTTCACAACCTCCTCAGGTAAGGAGTTCCACAAGTTGACTGTGCGCTGTGTGAAGAAGAACTTCCTTTTATTTGTTTTAAACCTGCTGCCTATTAATTTCATTTGGTGACCCCTAGTTCTTGTATTATGGAATAAGTAAATAACTTTTCCTTATCCACTTTCTCAACATCACTCATGATTTTATATACCTCTATCATGTCCCCCCTTAGTCTTCTCTTTTCCAAGCTGAAAAGTCCTAGCCTCTTTAATCTTTCCTCGTATGGGACCCTCTCTAAACCCCTAATCATTTTAGTTGCCCTTTTCTGAACCTTTTCTAGTGCTAGAATATCTTTTTTGAGGTGAGGAGACCATATCTGTACACAGTATTCGAGATGTGGGCATACCATGGATTTATATAAGGGCAATAATATATTCTCAGTCTTATTCTCTATCCCCTTTTTAATGATTCCTAACATCCTGTTTGCTTTTTTGACCGCCTCTGCACACTGCATGGACATCTTCAGAGAACTATCCACGATGACGCCAAGATCTTTTTCCTGACTCGTTGTAGCTAAATTAGCCCCCATCATGTTGTATGTATAGTTGGGGTTATTTTTTCCAATGTGCATTACTTTACAGTAAATCCACATTAAATTTCATTTGCCATTTTGTTGCCCAATCACTTAGTTTTGTGAGATCTTTTTGAAGTTCTTCACAATCTGCTTTGGTCTTAACTATCTTGAGCAGTTTAGTATCATCTGCAAACTTTGCCACCTCACTGTTTACTCCTTTCTCCAGATCATTTATGAATAAATTGAATAGGATTGGTCCGAGGACTGACCCTTGGGGAACACCACTAGTTACCCCTCTGCATTCTGAAAATTTACCATTAATTCCTACCCTTTGTTCCCTGTCCTTTAACCAGTTCTCAATCCATGAAAGGACCTTCCCTTTTATCCCATGACAGCTTAATTTACGTAAGAGCCTTTGGTGAGGGACCTTGTCAAAGGCTTTCTGGAAATCTAAGTACACTATGTCCACCGGATCCCCCTTGTCCACATGTTTGTTGACCCCTTCAAAGAATTCTAATTGATTAGTAAGACACGATTTCCCTTTACAGAAACCATGTTGACTATTGCTCAAGAGTTTATGTTTTTCTATGTGTCTGACAATTTTATTCTTTACTATTGTTTCAACTAATTTGCCCGGTACCGACGTTAGACTTACCGGTCTGTAATTGCTGGGATCACCCCTAGAGCCCTTTTTAAATATTGGCGTTACATTAGCTAACTTCCAGTCATTGGGTACCGAAGCCGATTTAAAGGACAGATTACAAACCTTAGTTAATAGTTCCGCAACTTCACATTTGAGTTCTTTCAGAACTCTTGGGTGAATGCCATCTGGTCCCGGTGACTTGTTAATGTTGAGTTTATCAATTAATTCCAAAACCTCCTCTAGTGACACTTCAATCTGTGACAGTTCCTCAGATTTGTCACCTACAAAAGCCAGCTCAGGTTTGGGAATCTCCCTAACATCCTCAGCCGTGAAGACTGAAGCAAAGAATCCATTTAGTTTCTCCGCAATGACTTTATCGTCTTTAAGCGCTCCTTTTGTATTTTGATCATCAAGGGGCCCCACTGGTTGTTTAGCAGGCTTCCTGCTTCTGATGTACTTAAAAAACATTTTGTTATTACCTTTGGAGTTTTTGGCTAGCCGTTCTTCAAACTCCTCTTTGGCTTTTCTTATTACACTCTTGCACTTAAGTTGGCAGTGTTTGTGCTCCTTTCTATTTGCCTCACTAGGATTTGACTTCCACTTCTTAAAGGAAGTCTTTTTATCTCTCACTGCTTCTTTTACATGGTTGTTAAGCCACGGTGGATCTTTTTTAGTTCTTTTACTGTTTTTCTTAGTTTGGGGTATACATTGAAGTTGGGCCTCTATTATGGTGTCTTTAAAAAGGGCCCATGCAACTTGCAGGGATTTCACTTTAGTCACTGTACCTTTTAACTTTTGTCTAACTAACCCCCTCATTTTTGTATAGTTCCCCCTTTTGAAATTAAATGCCACAGTGTTGGGCAGTTGAGGTGTTCTTCCCACCACAGGGATGTTGAATGCTATTGTATTATGGTCACTATTTCCAAGCGGTCCTGCAATAGTTACCTCTTGGACCAGCTCCTGCGCTCCACTCAGGATTAAATCTAGAGTTGCCTCTCCCCTTGTGGGTTCCCGTACCAGCTGCTCCATGAAGCAGTCATTTAAAGTATCGAGAAATTTTACCTCTGCATTTCGTCCTGAAGTGAAATGTTCCCAGTCAATATGGGGATAATTGAAATCCCCCACTATTATTGGGTTCTTAATTTTGATAGCCTCTCTAATTTCCCTTAGCATTTCATCATCACTATTACTGTCCTGGTCAGGTGGTCGATAATAGATCCCTAATGTTATATTTTTACTAGAGCATGAAATTTCTATCCATAGAGACTCTATGGAACATGTGGATTCGCTTAAGATTTTACACTGGTCACTCTTGTCCTGGACAATGATGATTCTTTAAGTGCCAACCATGTGCTCATTCTGTAATAGTGCACTGAGACAGTCCTTGCACTGATTCAAATGGGCAGCCTAGTGGAGAAACACACTGAAACCCATTTTCAGTCACCTGAGTTACCCAGCCCCAGTCATTGCATACTTTTTAAAGAAACTTTCAAATCACATTTTAAAATCATTTCCTTCCTTAGTTAAAATCATCTTACAAACCACAAAATGATGCTTGTTTTCAACTCAGATCTGTAATTTGCTAGTTTTAGATCATGTTTCATATGCTCTTAATTCAGATGCAGATTGAGAGGGCATGTTTTAATCATTATGGTGACACTTAATAAACAAACGCTGCTTCAGGAAGCCACATACACTCTCCCCCATATAGGCAGCATGTGCAAGGAAAGCAGCTGCTCCACTCCGTATGGAGTGTAAAGGTATTTTAATTTTATTCTCATGTCGTTAAATGGTATTTTGAGATTGGGCAGCCCTGTAATATCATTTTGGGAGACATGGGGGTGTACCCATCCCATTTGGCAAGGTAGGTCCTCCTTCTGCAATGGCATTCATTGGGGAAAAGATATGTCCTCTCTTGAAATATTGTTTTGAGAAGTGGGACCTCTACCCCCACAGAGTATTTTGGCAGATGGAGCCTCTCCTCAGCAACAGCATTAAAAATAATCAAAACAGCTTTCTTTCTCTTCTTCCCCAGCCGCACCCCATAAGAGAGGTGGCTCTTGGCTCCCCTACTTTCCCTTCCCGAAGCCTCACAGTAGGAGGTGCTTTAGGCCTGAAGATCCCATTGTTCATGACTTCCCCAGGAGGAGCTCTCCTTTTGTTTCTGGGAACCCAGGCAGATGGCATCAGCCAAGACTTCAAGACTACGCTCCATGTGCATGTTCTCAGGCTGTCACCTACTCTGCTCACTCCAGCATTGCTAAAAATAGCAGTGTAGATGCAACAGCATGGACTGTACATACTCATCTAGGGACCCTGGGTATATACTCAAGTTGCAAGTCTATGCTGAATGTGCATGTGAATGGTTTGCAATTAATATCAGATATATTTTAATCTTCACACTTCATTATGCTGGCCATTCAAAGTATGAAGTAAAGTAAGAGCTCTTGGTGCCAAAACTGGACTACATTCTGTACATTATACATGTGCACTTAATTTCCATGTCAAAGTCTGAGACCACAAGTCCACTGCATTCCCCATGTAGTTTAGTTTACAGAATTACATTAGTGTTGGCCTTGAAAGATATCGCTGTAATTGTAGGAAAATTAGTAAACCAAAATAAAGCATTTTGGCCTGGATAATTACCCAGTATACCGAGTCACCACACTTAAATTTTACTCCATTTATATGTGCTGTAGAGACTTGATCCTGCAAGCTACTGAGCATTGTGGCCCAAAGCACATGAGTAGTCCATTGACTTTGAAAATGTGCTTACATACATAACAGAACACACCAATTTGCAGGATCAAGCCCCTACCTCCCCCCCAAAAAAACCCCCAACAACAAAAACCTAACCAGAACTATCACAGACTAGCACTATACATATTCTGTGTAAATTCTATACTATAATAATTTATTTTACACTTACTGTGAAGCATAGAAAATAAAATAAAATAAAACACAAGTGACTTGTTGTAAGACAGCATGTAAAACTTCTGGCTCTCTATCCAGAATTTTGCTGAATAACAAGTTTCCAAAACTGTTTGCTCAGCATAGTTATTAAGATGAGAAGAAATAGTAACAGTTATACTATGAAGACAAAATAAATTAACCTCATTCTCATTACATTAAAAATAATAATGTCTACTACATCCAAATTTGCTCTCAAACAGACAGATGAATCCAAAGTAACTCTGTTATTACTCTGGATTTACATCAGTGTAATTGATATGAGAATTTAGTCCTTTATTTCAACAGTGGTTGTTTTTACACTTAATTTAGAAAATTATTTTTCTAAATTCCATATAACTAGCAGATTTTAGAAAACCTTCTAAAATTTCCACTCTCTTTCTCCTCACATTTAAATTTTTGGCTTTGGACTCAAATGTAGAACCTTAGCAATAATACTGTTGCTCTGATGCCTTGAACTTGTATTTGCTCTCTTTCTCCACACATCTGACAACTATTTTTCACAAATATGAGCACTCACGTAGCAAAATATGAAACCACCTTCTGATTATTGTTTAACAGTCTCTTGCCAAATTCAGCTGTAGTCTCACTGGCATTTCATGATCTACATTAGCCCCCTTTGTGTTGAACCACATAATTGATTAATATGGGTTGTGGGTTTTTGTTTTTTGCAGCTTCTATGTATTTATCAATAAATGTCATTCAAACTCTAGTCATTTATCCTCCTTTTTGATAACTACCATTTAATGAGATCTGTAAAGATGTTCTGGTCTGATTTATTTGTCAAACTGCTTTTAGTTAAAGTGATTAATAATTATAACCTTCCCAAATTTTATTTTCTTCCAGGAAGAATGCGCCATGGTTATTTCACAGAACATTACTTTTTATGCTACCAATTCTTATGAAAGCATACTTTTAAAAATCAAGCTTAGGATATGGTTCATAACTTCAAGTTACTCAGTTTTCAAGAACAGCTTTCACATTTTCATTTACTTTAGGATTTATGGGAAAATAATATGCCACAGTTATGAAGTTATGTTTCTGATTTACAGAGTATATAATTATATGCATTAGTATAAAACACATCCATAATTATATGCTTTATACCTATAATCAGAGAATAACAATACTATAATTATATGAAGGAAACTTATTCAAAAACAATGTCAAGAGTTTAAACTGATGTTTGATCTGCTTTAAATTGCTATGATTATAGAAAGCTTTCAATTTCTCCATATCTAGTGGTATAGTTCAGTTCTAGGTTATGCAAGCTTTTGCTGAAGTAACCAATGCTGTGGTTCCTGGAGGCTAACAAGTCTCTTGGGGTGGGATTGTGATGGCACATCGTGCCACAAATGGCCTACGGCCAGAGCAGACACCCAGCAGTGAGCAGCGTTGGTGAGAAAAGGGTGGGCAGTGTCTGAGTACCTCAATGAGCCAATTCAGTGCATCTCTTGGGCAACCTGTGCTGGTGAACCTGTTATAGAAACCTGGCTTATAAATTAAAGCCTCTTTCCATTACAAGTATCCCCAGTGGAGGATGGTGATGAAAACAACAGAGCTGCCCTTCTGGGAGGATGACTCCCCCCTCCCTCCCACATGCTGTCTAAGACCAACAGTGTCAGCTGTTTGTTCCCCAGATTGTGATGGATCCAGACGATTGACAAAAGACTGCTGGAATTTGAATCTGCTGCCTTCATGATGATCACAACAAAAAATGAAGCTGTAGAAAGATAAATACATTTACAGCTACAGGCTGCAACTTTATTAATGTTAAGATTAGTGAGGCAGAGGAGGTGAGTTGACTTACCCTCTCGCAAACTACCAGACACTAATTGGGTCCTTAGTTGGCTAAAATGGCCTCATGCTATACAACCAAGGAATGAGAGTTGGCTTCCTTAGCCAACATCCCCACTACTCAATTCATGATTCAACACACTCCTTAATCCCACCACCCTTCCTTGATGAGGAGGAATGAGGGTACAGACAAGGGAAAGCTCTGTCTGCAAAGACTTAAGACCTCTCATGCCACAGAGACTAACAGGGTTTACCGCTCCTTCCTGGATCCCACACTAAGGTCAATCATAGCAGCTGGCCCCTTGAAGCCTCTTACCCATGCTGGACATTGGCTGCAAGCTGCAACAGTATTTACTGACATTTATTATCTTCTTCGTCCCCATTTTTGAGGGGCGAATACTATCTCCACCCAATCTGATTCCAGCTTGGTGTGAAGAAAGTGAAAAAACCCAGACACGCTGCCTATCTTGGAAAAAAAAAATCCTTTCTGGCCCCACATAGTGATCAGGTTAGAGGAAACCCAGCTCTTGATAACTATACCATCTACATGGCAGGGCTGGCAAGGCAGCAGTCACCTGCAAGAGTGGCTGCTGTGTATCCAGAAATGCTTATGCACGTGAGGAGGGAAATAGCTGGAGCCTATCAGTTCCCTCACACTCCCTGTTTTGGCCAATGGTTGATGCATAGAGGTAGAGACTCCAATATGCTCTCCCCAGCTCCAGCCGCTGCCTGTACATAATTCCTATGCATGTTCCAAGCAGGAGAAGCGGAAAACTAGTGGGCAGCCCTGGTGCCAGAACACACAACCTCAGCTTCAACCAGGACCCAAGAAGTGGCCATTCCCCTGCCAGACTGATCAAACACCCCATCCCTTCCCTGGTAAAATGGAAAGGGGCAATCTCCTATCTTAACCGTAGCTTTTACAATCACAAATTATATATTGTCTAGCAATTCAATATACATTGCCACAATTTGTAATAGGAATAATTGTATTTCACGGTATGAATGAGAAATCTTGTTTCATTCTGAAAGGGAAACAAAAAACAATGAAGGATCCTTAATGACACTTCCTAGATTGGGTCAGTGAAATGGGTAGGTCTGGCCAGGCATTAGCCTCAAGGAGACATGCCATATCATAGTTTTGATATAGGAGTCTGTTGTGCTGTGAATCACTTTGAAAGGTTAATGGGATTTAACAACTCTTCTTAATAGTCACCTAGCATTTTTAAATGTCAGACAGAAAACTAATTTTTTTAATGTCACATGGGAATTTTTAATGAAATTGAATTTCTAATCGTCCGATAACTGCTCAATTATTTCATCGCCATTTTTGGCTTTTTTTATGATATCTGTTAAGGAACAGGAAAAGGTTAACTAGTAGAATAATGCTTTTGATTCCTGTATTTCAAAGCTCAATCTTGAGAAAAGTAGATACAGAATAAAGAGTGTGTAATGCCCGCTGGCCAATGTGCGCAAGGGGGCGGGGTGGAGCAGTAGTCAAATGTGAACAGATGGTCAGGTACCTGGGATGTCAATCAATATAATAGGCAGGCTGGAGCAATAGTTGCAGGGGTTCTTGCAGGGGTCAGTAACTGGAAGATCCAAACCAAGGGACTAGGTGAGCAGGTTAAGGAGGCGAGGTTGGGTGAGGTGGCAAAGCAGGGTCGGGCAAGGCATCAAGGCAGCAAGATAGGGTTGGGTGAGGCGGCAAGGCAAGGAAGTTTTGTCTTCCTGTTGGGGTCTTTATACAGTCCTGGTACCCAATGAGAATGCTGTCAGCCCAGCCAATAAAGGGCCTGGGGCATGGCTTCTGTGGGTCTGTAGATGGTAGCACTAAATCTGTTGGTCGGGGTAGTGGTTTAGTGCACTGTGGTGGCAAAGCGGGTAAGGACCTGACTGATCTTCTACAGTGTTAAAAACCCAAACATCAAAGGCTACTCAACCTATCCATGGTTACTTGATCAACATCTCCCACACACTTTTTGATAAATATAGAGGTATGAATGCTTTGAGTGATGGCGGTAGACAAGATTAACTATACTATCATGATCAAGGTATCTTAACCAGGTTGAACTCCACATATACTTACTATAGTCAGGATTTTCAAAGAAGCCTACAGGAGTTAGGGCTCCAAATCACATTGAAATTTAATGGGACTGGGTGCCTAATTCCCCAAGGTTACTATGAAAATCCTAGCTTATGTGCTGTAAATCCTGAAGGAAAACAAATGGTCTCTGATTCTTTTGTGCTCCCAGGAACCAAAACCTGAGGCAGAGCCCATGCAAAATTTTAAACCCTTTGAGGTATTAGCTGATGATGAGAGCTCAGAAGAGTTGTCATTTGAACTGTTGTCAGTCCTTTGAATTAAGTATTATCTTCTATAGGAAGACTATGGGTGGTTTGTGTACCAAATCCTGCTTCAAGATATCCCCATCCAACTTGGAATCTCATCAGGACAATTCTGAAACCACCTGCCACATATATACTCTAGGTTAACTGAGGAATATCTGAACAAAATAAAACCTACACTGGAGAAGACAAAATAAATTCTGAAGAAAGATACTCTGATCCAACCTCTCAGAAAGAATACCTACTTGGAAACTTCAGGTATGTGGAGCTACTGAGAAAAGATTTAAAATCAACCTTAAACTCTATTAGCTACAAAACAGTGGCACTATACCTGAGACTTCACCAAGTGATGGAAATATTATGCTATTAGATTTCTACATATTATACCTGTGGCTAAGTCATTCATCGAAAGTTCATCCACCACTATACATTATCTGACATGTTCTTTGTCTGTGCTTGTGATGTCTGACAATACATGTCACTGGGCAGACAAGGTGGGTGAGGCAGCATCTTTTATTGGACCAACTTAGTGAGAGAGACAAGCTTTTGAGCCACACAGAGCTCTTCTTCAGGTTTGGGAAAAGTACTCCCAGCACCCCAGCAAAATGCCAGGTCCTTGCATTTTGACCTTGACCTTGCATTTTGCTGTGGTGCTCCGAATACCTTTCCCAGACCTGAAGAAGAGCTCTGTGTGGCTCAAAAGCTTGCCTCTCTCACCAACAGGAGTCAGTTCAATAAAAGATATTACCTCACCCACCTTGTCTCTCTAACATCATGGCACCGACATGGCTACAACAACACTACATAATACATGTCACTGGCTACTGAAAATGTCAGGAGGTTTCTGTTTCTGAAACATATGTTCTCAGTTGATTTCAGATATTACCAACGGTTTTATTTTCCAGTACTTACTTTCAACTGGTAAAACAATTTCTAAAGTAGCTTTAAATAAACCTTTAAGAAATGCATATACATACGTGTATTTAGTAATGAAAAATATCTGTTAAGCAATTACCATACATACTATTTTGGATTTTGTAATTTCTGCAAATTTTCATTATACAGTTGTAAATATACTGCACTGTTCTAAAATTATAACTAGGGAAAATTATGAGAATAATTTCTTGAAATAGTTAACTCACTTTTTCCATCTAAAATGTATCTTAACAACACATATATTGTATCTTGGATTTAAAAAATTGTTCCTAACTATTTATTGTCAGACAGTTCCGCTGTGGTGGGGCAGATTCCAACCCCAATCTGGAAGGGGTTAAAGAGATCCTCTGGGCACAATCAGCCTCAACCTGGTGCACCTTTGAGGCTTGTCAAGCCTGGAGACGGCTGGATCTTTAAAAGGGAGGGTCTCTCTCAGTGCAGCGCAGCACTCTGAAGGAGCAGAACTCCCCAGCCTCTGGCTGTCATTCAGGGAAAAGGCTTGAGAGCTTTGGCTGCCCAGGCCCTCTCAGAAAGGAGAAAGATCAGTACATTTCCATTTCCTTTTCCCTCTCTAGGTTCCTGAAAGCTGCAGAAGCATACTGACTTTGTTTGGACTGCTTTAATTCTCTGCCTGCCCACCTGCCCTGCCACGCAACACCTTGAGCAGCACTGAGGGCTGTGCCCTGCACTCAGACAGGAAGCATTGCCCTCCCTTCTCCCTAAAGGGATGCTAGAGAGGTATAGCATACTGCACCTCCCACAAAAATTGAACTTGATTTTTCGTTGGTAATAATAAAAGATGATTACAGCTAAATGTTGTATTAATCAGACAGGTGTTATGGTTGTCATATAGATAACATCAGTCACTTATTTCTACTTAAGTAGTGGCGATGGACTAGGACAAATTAAGGGGAGGGCACTGTATGTAAACATTAGGATACACAGAGAGCAAGATTTCACTTCAAAATTAATTTCATTTACTTTATTTAATTTATGAGCCAAATTCTGAGGTGTTTATTTAGGTTTTACTGAATCTTTATTCAGGCAAACTCCCACTTAAGTTAAGGAGAATTTTGATGAAAAAATACTAAGTAGCAACCTCAGGATTTGGCAGCGTATTTTTTTAAAATAAAAACTACATTTAGTACAGACTGAAAGCCGGATTTATTTTCTGCAGCTGGACAACTTGGACTGAAAGACAGCCTCTCCTCTTATTCTATAGTGAAGCTGTTGGTTGCAAGTTTGTATTGTTTTGCAAAATAATGAAGAATTAAGAGTAAGGCAGCTTCGTTTATTTAGTGGAACTATTATCCTGCTGCTGCATTGTTAAATGTATTGTGTAGCCTTTAAACTCCCTCAACATAGTCAAAAAGTTTTCTTTTTTCCCTTATAGCAACTCACTGGCTTTTAATATTTTAACAGAACATTTTCAAAATTGCATAAAAAATGCACATGAAAATCACATCAAAAGAAAATGGATTTTTTGCCCACTTCTCCCTAAACAGTTTTTTCCCCCCTAGCTGCCAAGGGAGTGCAAAGTTTTGCATATTAAAACAATAACTTTTTTTCCCAGCTGCAGAATATCTGTTAAGCATCCTATTTAAATAAAGAATGACTAAACCCACTGAAGTGAGATTGTGGTTGGAAAAATGACTGTAAAAATCGCAGGTTGTTATTGAGTTTGTCTGCTTCCATTGAGTTATCCAATTTACCCCTGGTTTATTGACAAAACCAGGATTTTACTATTGTCAGCAGTGACAAGCTAACAGAACTGGAAAAGGGCAACTAATTAGAACTGTACGAAACTCATTGGCTTCACTTTGCAAGTATTCACTGGTTTTGATCCATATGGCTACACAAACCTTGAGTTCCACTCGGAATTTTAGGTGCAGATGAATCTTAAATCTGAAAGTGACATTCAGCCAAAAGGTGTCTGTTTTACTGTATCAACAGTGTGAAACTGCAAATCTCACATGATTCGATCCAAAATCTTAAATCTGCCTGAAAGATCTGTAAACATTCAGGATGGAACGCTTCAGAGGGAGAAAGACAAACACTAAAAGTGATAAATGATTAAAGCCATTAGAAAATATTTTACAAAATGTACCTAGGGAAGACACATGTAGAACTATTTTCAAACTCCTTCATTGAAGCAAATGGTTGACTTCATGTCACTATAAAACTTTTGTTTTAAGTTGCATCCTGCAGAGGGCTACACAGTCTGTATCGCTAAGTCCACCCAGCAACAGTACAGTTTCTAGTCTCATCCAATATTCATTTTATTTTTCAAGCTATTTTGTGTATCTCTGCATTGCCTATAATCACGATGCATTCAAGACCCAAAACTATCTTAGGCAATAATATGAAACTGTTCTTTTTGCATATTTTTAATGTGCTGCATTCATGATGCAAGTCACCATGCACCCAGAAACGAAATTACTAAATACTAATTATTTAAAGAACAAATCAGGAGAAGTGAGTATGGCAGGGAGGGAGGGGGACCTGAATTCTAATTGTATGAAGCCAAACCATAGCATCAGTTCTATATTTTTCTAGGGAAAGCTTCCTGCAGCAAAGCAGCACAACTATTATTTTATTCATAGAACTCATCAGCATCCATTACAATAGCCATTTTTTCTCATTTGCTTACAAACCAAACAGAAAATAGCACTTCTAGATGATAAAATGAATATTCTTCTAAAGAAGTTGAGAAAAACATTAGCCATGGAAAATCAAAAGCACAACACTAAAATATCTAATTCAAAGGCAAAAAATGCAGACAAAAATAAATCTATGCAGGCTAATCTCAGTATCATATCAGAAATGCTAAATACTGAACTATTCAAGCTTTACATATCTAAATGGTTTATAAAATACAAGCCATTTTATTCAATTAAACAGTGTAATAATTCTTCCAAGCTGATTAACAACATTTTATTATGTTTTTGATGGTTAAAGGAAATATTTACCTAATAATCCAATAAATGATTAAGCAATTTTTAAAGAAATCATGAAAGCCTAAGCTTATTAATAGTGTTCATTGTGCAAAAGTGGAAGGCACCTAAAATAGATTTGTCCTGTTCTGTATAGCTCTAGTACAAAAGCTGGTTGAAGTGTTTTATTGAATCCAGCTCTGAGTGCCAATGTGTGAAACAGATTACAGCAGAATAAAAACCACATGAGAGAGAGCGTGAAAGATGGTAGTTAATGAATGATTATAAATAAATGTTTAAAGTTAGCAAACAACGGCTTATTTTTAGTTTACATTACTGAATTCAAATGAAGACCCAGAATATTGGGTATCTATTTAGCCCAAAAGGTGAACTTGTGTGGTCTCTCTAGAAATGTGTACAATATTCCATGCAGTGGAAGTTATATATACTGTTATTGCAATGCCACAAAACTAAACCTTGAAAACTATCTTACCAGAGCTGCACACTTCACATCCAGGGTTCTTTCAGGTGCACAAGGTACACTATTAATCTCCAAGGAAAACCACACTTTGCAACATGAAGATTTTCCTCCTGTGTAAACAAAATAGAAGAAAGTGTTTTTTACAAATCTGTTCATGAGACAATGTGTGAAATCTTAGCCCCATTCACCTCAATGGAAGTTTTGACTTAAGCAGGGCCAGGATTTCACCTATTAATATTTGTAATTAACACTGAGGCATCATTCCAAGAAAATCACAATCTAGTGTAAGTATTGCCACTCCATTGCATTCCTTGTTACTTGATCTTTTAGATTCAATTTGATAATATGATTAACAGATGCAATCTGAACTGAAATATCACTTTTAAAAATTAACGTACTCTGCCACTTTTTAGCTATTTTCTGCATATGTGCATTGCTTAAACATAATCCAAGAATACTTAAAATAATCTTTGCATTAAAAGGCTGTTCTACAGTATTAAACAAAAGTATTAAAGAACAAAAAACCACCTAGAATAAAATTTTTACCTTAGCAGGGACAGTCCTCCCTTGCAAAGGCTACACAGTATATTTTGTTTCACAGTTGCATCGAATTTTGCATCAAGTTTTCAAACAAGGTGGCCTTAGTTTTAAGTCTTGTGACTATGTTTAAATCAGAGACATTAGCAAATATCAAATGTATGCATCAAAACATTCCACCATAGGAATTGCCATATTGGGTCAGACTAACCATCTAGACAGTTTCCTTTCTCTGACAATGACCAGTATCACGTTTTGCAGAGAAAGATGCATGGAACTCTGCAGTAGGCAGTTATGGAATAAAATGGCCATAGGAAAATATTCTTCCGAAACCCCATTAAATAGAGTTTGGCCTATTTTCTGAAATATGATTGTTTATATCACATATAAATCTCTTGTATCTCTCCTCCTACATGGTCCAGAAAGCAGCAAAGAGAGAGAATTAGGGGATTATGCTGCTATCTAGAAGCAAAACAAACAGCACCAGAGTCTCAGAAGCTGACTTCCTGCACAATTAGGAGGAAAAAAAATGTTATTGATTATCTCATTTCCCAGATTAGAGGTCACTTGCAATTATATGCAACTATAAATATTAAAAACTTGATTTAAAAAATAGGAACAAATTCTGCAGAAATTGATGGGTTAAAACAGGGGTCTGCAACCCGCGGCTCTGGAGCCGCATGCGGCTCTTCAGCCTCCTTGTTGTGGCTCCCTTCGGCCTTGACAAAAGAAAAAAAAAAGAATAACGGTTATTTATTAATTTAATTTTTATTTATATATTATTTTATTTTTGTTTATTTTGTTGCACAGTTATCTTAGAGTTCGAGGTGATACTTTAACATCGAATTTTTAAAAAGTTTTTATAATTTGTCAATTAAAATATGCGTCACATCCATGTCTATAGCACTCGCCTTTACCTGCAGGCGGCTTCTTGAGTGTGCGACCCCTGCGGTAAGCTAACCATGAATACATCCCAAAAAAGAAAAATCTCAGAAGAAAATAGAGAGTTTAATTCTGCATGGACAGATTCCTTTGCCTTCACTGCCAACGACACTGGCTTACTTGTGTGCTTGATATGTGGCGAGAAATTAGCAAACAACAAAAAATGTAACGTTGAAAGACATTTTCAAAACAAGCACTCAGCATTTTCTGAAAAGTACCCAACTGAAGATGGGCGAAAGAGAGCGATTTCGGAACTACTATGGAAAGTTGAGCAGAGCAAACATACTTTCAAGAAGTGGATCAACTCTCCAAACTCAACTACAGCTGCTAGTTTTGTGGCAGCTCATGAGATCGTAAGGAGGGGGAAGCCGTTTACAGACGGAGAATACATGAAAGAATCGTTCATAAAAATATCAGAGCATCTATTCTCCGAATTCAAAAACAAACAGGAAATTATTCAGAAAATTAAAGAAATGCCTCTCTCTGCAAAGACCATCAAGGACAGGACCATTAAAATCGCAACAAACATCACCAGTAAGCAAATTGATGACATCAATTCAGCTCAAGCATATTCAATTGCCTGTGATGAGTCAAGTGATGTAAACGATATTGAGCAGACAGCACTGTTATGCAGATATGTGAACTCTGATGGGCCGCAGGAAGAACTGATTGAACTCATACCGCTAAAGGGCCAAACGCGGGGACAGGACATTTGTGAGGCTGTTTTGAGTTGTCTAAAAGCCAAAGGAATAAACACCACTCACCTGGTGTCAGTGTCTACTGATGGTGCACCCAGTATGAGAGGAGCACAGACGGGCTTTGTGAATTTACTTCAAAAGTCGCTGGATCGAGAACTGATGATGTTTCACTGCATCTTGCACCAAGAAGCACTGTGCGCTCAAACATTCCCCCCTGAATGTGTGGAAGTGATGAACCTCGTTATTAAGATAGTGAACAAAATAATTGCAAACGGGTTAAACCACCGACAGTTTTGTTCATGGTTAGATGAAGTCGAGAGCGCATATTTGGATCTCCTGCTGCACAACAGAGTTCGGTGGCTGTCAAGGGGAGACGTGCTGAAGCGCTTCGCTGCTTGTCTGGAACATGTGAAAACCTTCTTGGAAAGCAAAGGCCTCAGCTATCCCGAACTGGGAGACCTCGATTGGCTGGAAAAGTTTTATTTCATGGTGGATATGACGAGTCACTTAAACACGCTGAATAAAAATCTCCAGGGAAAGGGAAGCATGGCCCTGCAGTTGCTGGAGGATGTTCTGGCGTTTGAGCGCAAGATGACAGTGTTTGCCAGAGATGTACAGAGAGGTACGCTCTCTCACTTCCCCTCCCTGAGAGAGTTCAAAGAAGAGAACAATCACATAAATTGTGATTATTTACACCGTGCAATTATGGCAATGCAAGCTGCATTTGGAGAAAGATTCAGCGAGTTCAGAAAGGAAAAAAACACACTGTCCTTCCCTGTCACACTGCTGGACATCGACCCATCCCTGCTGAACATATCCACATTCACAGGGATAAGTCAGCCCGATCTTGAAATTGAACTGGCCGACATAGCGGATAAAGACTTATGGGTGTCCAAGTTCAAAAGCCTGACAGCGGATCTCGAAGAAGTCACCCGTCAGAAGGCCACTCTCACTAAAGAGCACAAATGGAATGATATTGAAAACCTCCTCAAACCCGACAAACTTGTTTTTGAAACATGGAGTGCCATTCCCGACACGTATATGAACATGAAAAAGTATGCATTTGGAGTCCTGTCCATCTTTGGCTCAACATACTTATGCGAGCAAGTTTTCTCGAGCATGAACTTCATAAAGTCCAAATATCGCTCCCGCCTCACAAATGAGAGCCTACAGTCCTGTGTGAAGATCAAAGTCACATCTTACAGCCCCGACATAGGGAAGATCAGCATCGAGCTTCAGAAACAGAAGTCACATTAAACAGGTGAGAACACTAGCATTTAATAGGCTATTATTATTCAGTAAAAAACATTTATTTCAGACCCGGAGCTGATGTAGTTTTTTATCGTATGTTCAGGTGCTTCGGTTGATTGCTGGCCGAGAAAGAAACCCAAAGAGGATGAGAGCACACTGAAATGGACTTGTCAAAAAACATTCCTAATTTTATGTTTACTTTTTTAAAACTGCTAAGCTGCAACTATATGTTTTTTTATATTAAAGTGGGCTACGTTTTATTTTAATTTTACACAAATACGGGAAGGACTCAAAAAGGCCTGCATAGTTCAGTGTTTAATTTATTTCAAAGTAGGCTTACACATGCACACTGCACTTCTGTTTGTTGTATTCTGTTGTTGTAACAGGTAAAATTAAAAAAAGATTAAAACTTTTAAAAGTTTATAAGCAGTGTTATGTTTTGCGGCTCCAGACTATTTTTCTTTAGTGGAAGAGGGGGCAAAATGGCTCTTTTGATAGTAAAGGTTGCCGACCCCTGGGTTAAAAGGACAATACATTTACAAGGAAAGCTTGATGCTCATCACTGTTAAGTGGGCAAGTGGATTTGTTAAATCTTGCTTGGAATGTACTATGCTACTAGGGCCAGCAACAGGAGAGTGGATCCTTCCATTAACTATTGCAAGCAAGGTCAAGCCCTGCCCCAACTCTGTATCTGAAGTGACTGGCAGTAAAAAGGCCCACACTTCCCAATGAAGATGTTTTTATAAATGCATGGAGTTTAAGGCCAGAAGTGACCAATAGATAAGCTATCCTGATCCATATATATCAGGACATTAAATTTCACCCAATCATCCCTATATTGAGCTCATTAACTTGTGTTTGTCTACAGGATATCTTCTAGAAAGCCATCCAGTCTCAATCTGAAGCCATCAAGAGTTGGAGAATCCACCTCTTATCTTGGTAATTTGTCCCAATGGTTAATCACATTTACTGTTAACAATTTGTGCCTCATTTCTAATAGAAATGTCTCTGCCTTCAGATTCCAGACATTGGATCTTGTTATACCTTTCTCTGCAAGCTTAAAGTGCTCTCTAATAGCTGATATTTTCATCCCATGAAGGTACTTATACACTGTAATCAAGTCATCACCCAATTTTCTTTTTTTATAAATGAAACATATTGAGCTCTTTAAATCTCTCACTATCAGGCATTTTCTTCAGCACTTGCATCATTTTCATGGCCTTTTCCTGCACTCTCCAAGTTTTTAATAGCCTTTTAAAAAGGTCAACACCAGAATGGTCTGCAACAATCCAGTATAAGTCTCACCAATGCTATATGCGTAGGCAAAATCAATGTCCTAATCCTACTCGCTACTCCTCTGTATATACATCAAAGAATCACATTAGCTTTTTTTGCCAGAGCATTGCAGTAGGAGCTCATGTTGAGTTGCCTGTCCACTCCAATCCCTAGATTCTTTTCAGAGTCATTGCTTTCTATGATACTGTTCCCCGTTCTGTAGGTATGTCTTGTTCCTTGCTGTATAAGTTTGCATTTGGATGCACTAATACACGTTTTGTTTGAAGGGACCCAGCTTCCAGGCAATCCAGATAGCTCCGTATATCTCTTGGTTCTCATGAATAGTTTGGGATAGGGACTCCATCAATCTTCATGTGAATCAGAAATTTAATCAGCAGTGACTTTATATTTATGCTGAGATTACTGATGAAAAAGTTGAATGATGCTGGGTCTAGAACTGATCCCTGTGGAACTCCATTACAAACATCCCTATTATATTATGATTCCTCTCTGACTACTTTTGAGACATTTCAGTTAGCAAGTTCTTCATACATTTAAAGTGTGCTCTATTAATATTGCATAGTGATAATTTTTTTTTAAATCAGAAAAAACACCTCCTAAAAGTGTAAATATATTAAATGTATGTAGTTACTTTTACCAACCAAACTTGTCATCTCAACAGATAAAATAAGGTTTGACAAGACCTGTTTTTTCATAAACCCTTGCTGTCTAATTATTTTCTATTCTTTACAATTGAATCCTGTTTAGCCTTTCCATTATTTGCCTGGGACTGGCTACCTGGTCTGTATTTACCCAGGTCATCCCACCTGCCTTTCTGAATATTTGTACAACATTAACACTTTTCCAGTCTTCTGGAATTTCCCTGGTATTCCAAGATGTATTACAAATTAACATCAGTGGGACAGAAATCTTCTCAGCCAACTGTTTTAGGACTCTTTGGGGCAAGTTACCTTAGCCTGCTGATTTAAAAATGTTGCCTAGTCAATTAGGTTTAATATCCTCTTTGGTTACTAATGTACTGCAAAGTATTTCAGCATCCTGCTTCTTTCCAAATACATAACAAGACTATTGACTGAACATTTGTGGCTTTTCTGCTTCATTATTAACAATTTTACCACCTCCATCTAGGAATGGTCTTATACCATTGCTAGGAATTCTTTTGGTCTTAATATATTTAAGATCCTTTTTATTTTTCTTAGGCCTGAAGCCATAGATTTTTTTCCATGCTGTTTTTAGCTTTCCTTATCAATTATCTGCACTTCACAACACTGGTGACCCTGACATGATAGTGGTGTGATTACTGCTGTGTGTTGCTAGTGCTGCTGTTCTTAGAAGAGAGTGCAGCGTGTTGATTCCCCAGACCTTGATGTTGTTCACAAAGAAAAACCATAGGCTTGGTTCAGTGGAGAAGGTTTATTGTTGATGAAGCATGGTACTAGCACCACAGCTCAATGGTTACAGCTACACTAATACATATATGCTCACAACAATGGTACCAGCTCAATCAGCAAAACATTAAGCTGTCCCCTAGTCTAGCATAAAGATGCCCCTTCTATGACTTCTCCTTTTATACACTGATACAAACAAGTTACATAATACATTCCATATGTTGCTAGTTAGTACCCTTGTACCTGCTAGTTTGAACAAAACATCCTCATCCATTATCCAGTCATCCCATTCTTAGCTTACAAGTGGTCAGTGTGCTCTTGTACCATCTCTTGGGAATTTGTTTATGTAGTTACTTGATAACTATGGGTGTTCTAGAACCATCCTCTCAGGTCAGGAATGTGCTTACTTGGTTAGCTAATACCTAGTATTTGGCTATTTTGCCAAGGCCAGGCCTACTATGGTTCACAGCCTTTGGTTCATACTGTTTGTTATGCCAAGGGCTTAACACTAAACTTCTTCTCATCAGTGAGAATATCCAATTCCTCTTGCTTGTTACCCAGATTCCCAGCACTGATATTTAAGCAACTGAAAATTTTCTTCTCTTCACTTTATTTGTCACATCTGTCCAAAATGTTGGTGACACAATGAATTTGAGTTTGTAATGCATTTACCTCCTTATCACCTCACCTTTACATTATTAGTTTAATGCCATCCTGGCTGCTCCAGCAAGTCTCCAACCAAGATTAGTCTCCCTGTCTATGAAATGTGGGACATCCCATTCATACAGCTCTGTCCCCCATTGGAATGTGGACAATACACCACAAAATTCAGCACTTCAGCTTTACACCATTCACAAAGCCAAAAGTTCACCTCCACTATTTTCTGCCTTCTCCATTTTCTCACCCGTGTGTTGTGAACCATCTACATCAGTGCCCCCAACCCATCTTTCCCACTGAATGGAATCTATAAAATGTAGGTATAACTACAGCCCTATGAATGTACTAACTCCCAATGCCTACAATGGCACTACACACTCCAGTTGGGTGGGTGTGAAAGCACAAGACCCAGCATGGGGAATTACACTGTGTGGGAAGTGGAGAGTTTTAACTACATTTAACATAAGCAATTCAGCAACTTCCTGTTGAAAAGGTATTTTTTGTTTTGTTTTTTGCAGGCTGACCTGTCTGCGAAACAGACCTGTAGATATTGTTGAATATCATATAGGCAGTTTATATAAACTCTAAAGAACTGGTACCTTTTACTCAGGGAGAACACAGCTGAGTAACCTTTTCCTGCAAGAATAACTTCTTACGAGTTTCTGTCTGTCTTATGCACAGCCATTTCTAAAATTTTAAACATAACTGTATAACAAACTCAAGTAATTATATTATAGATATATAAGTGCATCCTGGGAAAAATGAATTACGGGAGTTATTAAACTGTAGCTTACAATTTAAGGAGCAGCAACTGGATGCTGAAAAGATGATTTTTGTGTCACTAGACCTTTTCTACAGAACACAGGTTTGGCCTTGGTTAGCACTTGCCTTGAGTTGTAAGCTTTTCTCTTTCTTTCTTTCTGTTTTTTTTATTATTATTAGTGACAGAAATATCTATACTTAATGATTTCATTCCAGAGAAAAAATACATTAATTGAACATTAAATTTCATGGTTAAGTACTCAAAAGTCAGGAAATTCCAAAATTAAGGTTGGATGTGCAACTATAATTTGAATTCAATGGTTGGAGGACACGAAAAACAAAGTGTGAATCAAACAAACTTCTATCCTCACTCCTCCATAAGCAGTAAAATTGCGTGAAGATTAAATTCAGTCTAATGCCACCTATGACTAGGATTAAATCAATAAAAAGATGTTGTAACTTTTATGTCCATTACTTTTTTGAAGAAAAGTGTTTATTAAAATGTAACTCAAATTCTATATTCTATCATGAAACTGTGTCATATACTCAGTGACCAATCCCAACTGAGAACAACCAACTATGTGATTTATATGACACTTTTCCTTTCCTGTCAAGCAGATTCCCTGTGGTGGGAAAACCGTGTTCTTTTGAATAATATGGGCAATATATTCAGCCTCATAAAGAATAAGGTGCAGTGGCCAGGTAGAAATGAATAACATGGGAAGAAAGAGTTTTTAGAAGTGCTCAATTCCAAATCTCTGCAGTTCATCTTTTTGGAACAGCACACTCTATGAAGAAGTGATTTTTTTTACTGTGAATTTTTAAATGTTCATACCTTTTTTGACTGTTATAATTTTTAAATGCACTTTGCAAATACTATGACAACTCAGCAAGAACTACTTACACAATAAGTTTTATAGTTTGTCTGGTTTTGTGATGTAGGTTATATATATATATATAAATAACCTAGTTCACAAAACCAGACAAACTATATACATATATATAAAAACAGTAACAGTTCCCCCTACTGCTAAACACAGTTTTTATTCACCATTCTTAACTCAAAAAATCTTTTCAAAACATTCACCTTTCCCCAGCCATAGAAAGTTTCAGTCCAAAAGGTGACATTTTCAGACATCTATGAGCAAATCAAAACAGGGGTTCATAATAGAAAACATACTGCAATAATACAGACATACCCTGTGTGTGTGTGTGCTCATTTATAAACTTTTGACATTTTAAATATAATTGATATCTTCCTTCATGACTTAGTGATAGTACTTTGAAGTATTATGAGGTAAACCTGTGTTTGATTTTAGTCTCATTACCTGTTGTCTCACTCTCTGGGGCTTCACTGAAAACAACAAAAAATCCCTAACTTGCCTGCATACAACGACAGGGCTGTGATCTTGTCAGACCTCATAACACAAGCAAGATTAAGCTTGGTCAGTACTTGGATGGAAGACTGCAAAGGGTAAGAAAATGAATGCACATCTTTAGAGCATAGGAGTGCATCAACTCTAATATTTAATCTCCTACATATCTTCTTTCTGTCCTGGTTACAAATTTTCATTCTTCATAATCAATAGGGTTTGGCACTTGTTGATGAGGTCAGGGATTTGACATTAATATTAGGTGTTCAGAACAACTGGTGCACATGCCAGCTCAGCTTCATTTATTCACCAGCAGTGGCAAATGTAACTCCATCACCTCAAGAGATCTTACTGTCTATAAGGGTTTATTTCAGAATAAACCTAAGGGTTTATTTCAGAATACGAAAAGCTGTATGCTTTTCTACAACAAACTCACATCTCATGTGTGACAGGAATCACATGGCAAGTTTCATATTATATTTTCAAAAGAGGTGTGTAATACTAACTGTGACGGGGTGTGCATACCCCACACTAGCCAGGAAAGGGTTAATCCCACACTATAAGACAAGGAAGTCCCGCCCCTCAGACTGTGCTGAGTATGCTTCAATTGCTGTGCTAGTATAAAGGAGAGCAGCCCTGCTCACTGTGGGCTGACCACCAAGGAGGAAGTGCCACAACCCAATGGCCCCCCTCCCCTTAGGGAGTCCCCTGGAAAGGTAAAATCAGCACAGTATATTGGTAACACTGTTGCAAGCATCGCAAAGCATTTTGGAGAAGGTTAAAGGTGTGTGAATGGAAAGTGGTTTTCAGTCTACGATTTTTGGTGTATAGCAGAGTTATGAATTTAAGCTCCCAGGCTCATCTTTTGAAAGTGTAGCTTGAAAGCTTGTGTCTTACACCAACAGAAGATGTCCCTATGAAAGATATTACCTCACCCACCCCGTGTATCTAATATCCTGAGACCAACACACCTACAACTACACTGTATAATGCACATGCACACCATTACTATTATGTGACCATTGAAGACGTAGACCCCTCCGGCACACACTTAAGCACTACATTTATGAGTAAATCCACTGAAGCCTTTGTAAGATTGGGGCCATAGTTTATGAGAAACTATGAACTGATAAATAATGGTTGTATTTAAAAGTGAAAACAATGCCTTTCTTTTTCTTTTTTTTGGCAGGAGGTGGGGAAAGAGAGCAAGGCTGATACTACTGTAAATTTTTTTACATTAATTTTAATATATTATCTCTCAAATGCATATAATACTAAATATAATGCTTTATGGTGCTTATTTTCCAGGTTTGTTTGGTTCTAGAAAACTAAGAATTCTATTTCAAAGAGCTAAACTTCATCTAGTTCCCTTGTCCTTACATTTTATTCTTATTTTAAATTTATAATCCACTCTCTCTAGAATTCTCAGGAAATGAATATATTTTATGGATTATTTTAAACTCAATTACCATATAACATTTTCTGTCAGAGGAACATTTACCTAAAATAGTGTAAGACGGTACACAGCAATGGCTTTCACAAAAAGGTTTTGGACACCTTCTACGGTAGTTTTTCTGGATAACTAATCTATTCATATCTACTAGATGAAAATTATTACTTTTGATTCTATTGAAAAACCTTTCTCAATTAAGTCTTTTTATTATTGGTCCCAAGCATCTCTTTTTGTCTCTACATTTAGTTTTCAAGTGTAGAAAATTGTTACGTAATATATGGAGAAAACTGCAAATTACTCACAGATAAAGAAAAATCTTATAATTTTAGGATGTTAGATGATAAAGATAATGTAAAAAGGAAGGCACTAATGTTCAGTTCTGCCATGCAAAGAACCAGTTATGCTTATAAAAGCAATGCAGTTGATTATATTCTTCCAGAGAAGTTATGAAGTTAGGATTGTAACTTTTAAATGTCGTATATGGGCTCAAGAGTCATTTAGTCTAATGCTATTTTTTTTTCAATACAATTCGCTTTATAAACTGAGTGGAAACAATGAGTCTATAGTTTTAAAGTCCTTTCCAGGCCCATTGTAGAAGGTAAAAAATGTGTTTAGTTTCTAAAGATTAATTAAAATTTTTTAATACACCTCCATTATAAGGTGTCATACATATAAAAATTTCAAGTAAATTTAAAGACAGTTCCAGTTAAATTTCCACATGGATGTCAGGGACTCATTAAAGAAACTGCTACAACATTCACTGCCTATTAAAATGTCTCAAGAGATACACTCAAGGGGCCAGATCCTCAGCTACCGTAATCTGCCATAGCTCCACTGACTTCAGTAAAGTGACAGCGATTTACACAAGCTGATGGTCTTGACGAAGGGATTTCATCACCCAAAACAATTACCAAGATTTCCAAAAGTGATTGGTAATTTTGGGTGCCCAACTTGAGACACTATATATAGTTTTGTAGAGGGGTAGGTACTCTCTCTGCTATTCGGTACAAAATTAATATTTATGGTGCAACTCTAGTTACACAAGTGTTATTTCAGTTAAGATAAGAATAGTAACTAAAATATGTTTAATGTTATATTAATTCATTTTCTGAGTTTTTTATAAATTTATCAACTAAAACAAAGCATAATATAAAATTCAGTGGGCAAACCCAAGGTAGCCTCACAAACAGTACACCAGAAACAAATTACCCCCAGTGAGAACAAAGTAACACCATGGGCTAAACAACTTTTTGTTCAGATGCTGTAGTGCTGGGCACCAGTATAAGAACCTATATAGGTAGATGTGACTGGTCCAGAATAAAATAAGCTATTTCTAGGAATGCACAAAAAGAATGCAAATTTCCTGAGCAAGACAAACTTAATTCAGAAAATATGTGGATGATGGAAGTATATGTATAAAGCAATGAGGGGTAGATGATTTCACTTAGTTATGTAATTTACAGCATGTAAGAACCATTCTGCAGTCATTTCTATCCATTTTGGAAGTGTCTGAAAGGAGTTTGTTGATCATAGGGAAAGCATATCAGTGTAATCTCACTAATACATTCACACAGACAAAATCCACAGAATTTGAGAGCTGGGATCCACTCCTGCAGCTAGTGGGAAACTGGGGCTTGGTCTATACTAGGACCTGTCAGTATAACTATGTCACTCAGGAATGTGGAAAATCCATATCCCTGAGCAACCTAGTTATACCAACCTAGCCCCTTGTGTAGACAGGGCTATGTCAATGGGAGGGATTTTCCTGTCAACATAACTACCACCTCTCAGGGACATGAGTACCCTACACACCAATGGGAGAAGCTCTCCTCTCAGCATAGGTAGCATCGTCACTAAGTGCTATAGCAGTGCAGCTGTTCTGCTGCAGCGCTGTAAATGTAGATGAGGCACAGAAGATTCCTTCCTCTCTCCTCACCACATTTTCTCTACAGAAGTAGCCATATAAGTTTGGGACTACTCAAAAAAAATCTTCTCATTCATGTTATTCAAAATGATTAAGCAGCTCCCACCAGGGCTGGATCCAGACCCCAGCGCGCCAAGCGCGCGCTTGGGGTGGCATTTTGCCAGGAGGGCGGCAGGCGGCTCCGGCGGACCTTTCGCAGTCATGCCTGCGGGAGGTCCACTGGAGCCGCGGGACCAGCGGACCTCCCGCAGGCATGACTGCGGAGGGTGCGCTGGTCCTGCGGCTCGGGTGGACCTCCCGCAGGCCTGCCTGCGGATGCTCCACCAGAGCCGCGGGACCAGCGCACCCTCCGCAGGCACATCTGCAAGAGCTCCCCCAGAGCTGCGGGACTGGCGACTGGCAGCGCGCCCCCTGAGGCATGCCGCCGTGCTTGGGGCGGCCAAATTTCTAGAGCCGCCCCTGGCTCCCACATATAGTGGTGCAATCACAGAAGCCAGGACTTTGCTGAGGACGATGAAAGTCTCAGGAAAGGAGAACTTCAAATTGGAGCAGAGGGAAATGATCTCATATTTGAGACCCTCCTTTCAGATGAGGTCATAGTATCCTCTCACACTGAGGATACTTTTCAAGGGAAGTAGACCTCTGTTATTAGGAAGAAACAGGTAATAGTACTGTGGGATTCAATCATTAGAAATATAGATAGCAGGGTTTTTGATGACCACAAGAACTGCACAGTCAAATGCCTGCCAGGTGCACAGGTTGCAAACCTCTCTTGAGACATCAAGACAGATGTATGTGCAATGCTGGGTAGGAGCCGGTGTCTGTGTTACAAGTCGTTACCAATCACACAGGGAATGGTAGCAGAGAGGTCCCAGCGGCCAAATTTAGGCTGCTAAGAGATTAAAGTCTAGGATTTCTATGGTAGCATTCTCTGAAATGCTGCCAGTTCCATGAGCAAGGTCAGTTAGACAAGCAGAACTGCAGGGTCTCAAAGCATGGATCAGATGATGATGTTCAGAGGAGGGATTTAGGTTTATTAGGAACTGGGGAGCCTTTAGGGAAAGGAGGAGCCTATACAGGAAAGATGGGCTCCACGTAAACCAAAATGAGACACATCCCTTAGAGGAAGATTTGTTAAAGGGCATAATAAACAACTAAACGTTGACGAATTTTGTAAGTGTTTGCATTCAAATGCAAGTAGTTTAAGCAATAAGGGGTCAGATTAAATTCAATTACACCAGATTTTTTTTTAAAGGAAGTCTCCTGAAGACAATGAAGTAACTCTCACAATTCATACTACTGTAAATGAGAACACAGGCTCTTTAAGTGTATTTTATTTCCTTCAAATTTTAAATAAAATGTAAATGTTTTATATCTAACCTAGAAGAATCAAACAGCATGGCCCAACAGAAAACATTATACTAGATTTTCCCAGAAGTTTTTTCTCCAAAGGCTGTATTTTCCATCTTTCAGAGTTCAAAGGCTTTTCAAAAATAACAAACAGGTATAAAGTATGCACCATCTTCATTTAATGCACTACTGGATCTGTTCAGAGGTGTCACTCTGTTCAACTACCCGTTTTTACAGCATTCCCTGATTTACTCCTGAACTTCTAATCAGGCCGTTAGCCACCAGCCTTCTCTTATAATCCCATTCCCTAGGCCGCAAGAGACAAGAGTAGGGAGTTGACACCTTGAGTGTGCTCTAGTACAGACAGTAAACCTTGTAACAAAGCTCTAGCAAGGCAACACTATCCAGTTTCTGTTAGAGAGGCTTGAATCCATATATATTATCTTCTTTATCTATTGACCAGCTACAGTTTAAGAGAAAAATGCTTAAACTCTGCTTACAAACAGGGGCGTCTCTACCTTTTTGGCCGCCCCAAGCACTCATGCGCGGGAGACGCCCCGGAGCCGCGGACCTCCCACGGGCATGACTGCGGAGGGTCCGCTGGTCGCACGGCTCGGCTGTACCTCCCGCGGCTGCGGACGGTTCGCAGGTCCGGCGGCTCTGCTTGAGCTGCCGCAGTCATGCCTGCGGGAGGTCCAGCCGAGCCGCGGGACCAGCGAACCGTCCGCAGTCATGCCTGCGGCAGGTCCGGTCGTCCCGGGGCTCCGGTGGACCTCCCGCAGGCATGACTGCGGCAGGTCTGCCGGCCCAGCCTGCCGCCCCCTCGGGAAAGGGCCGCCCCACGCACGTGCTTGCCGCGCTGGGGTCTGGAGCCGGCCCTGCTTACAAAAACAGACCCCAATATGGGTCCATCATTCAGCCACACAACAGAAGTTACAGAAAATGTAAAATTAACATTACCAAGCAGGATTAGAAGCATCCATATTATTAACCTGTATATTCTTACTGTAATATTTCACAGAAACATGACAAAACATATGAAAATCTGTTTTCTCTGATTTGAATAATCACTTTTCCTTCAAAGGGAACCTTTCTATTGATTTCAGTGGGATTTGGATCAGGACTTTCAAGTTCCACTATTCACAATTCTACCACTGACCAGCTGTGTGACCTCGTGCAATTTGCTAAAGCTTTGTGCCTGAATTTTCCCCTCTGTGAAACTCTGATAATACTTTTTTAATCACACAGCAATGTTAAGACTTAATTATTATTTTAATTACTTTCAGAGCCTCAGATGAAATGTGCTACAGTATGTAATTGTGAAATATTACTACTTTACATTTCTTTTTCTGCCCTAATCTCTATTCTGTAGGACTGAAAATGGCAAAAATGTGATTAACTGAATTATGTCTCCAAGACATTACAGAAGAATTGCTGAGGATTATCTAGCTCTCTGATTACTACCCCATGCTGCTCACTGATGTGGGTACTAATGGTGCTGCAAGATATGACCCTGAGCAGATCAGAAGTGACTACAGGACTCTGGGAGTGAGGGTGAAGGAGCTGGGGGCGCAAGTGGTTGTTCTCATCGATCCCTCCAGTCAAGGGTCGGGGTCTGGGAAGAGCTGGACAAATCCTGGAGGTAAATACATGGCTGCACAGATGGCATCACCAGGAGGGTTTCAGCTTCCTTGACCATGGGATCCTGTTCTGAGAAGAAGGGTTGCTGAGCAGAGATGAGGTCCACCTGTCAAAAAAGGGGAAGAGTATCTTTGGACACAGATAAGCTAACCTAGAAGGAGACAAAAGACCACAGGTAAATAAAAAATATGGAGACATGGGCAAAGGCTTGGAATCCGGGGGGAACATAGGTGTGACAATGATCCAGAAAAGGTTAAGCAACTTGCAAGCTAAATTACCCAAATTCTACATTTAAAGACATATTAGGACCATTCCTTGTAAATAGCTAATGAAACCATGTTAGACAGACTAGAAAAAATGTATACTTGTATTGTTAGAGAATTAGAAGAAGATAGGGATTGTAATTGCTAAGAAGATTGGGACTTTTCAGCTAGAAAAAGAGATGACTAAGGGGGGATATGATTGAGGTCTATAAGATCATAACTGGTGTGGAGAAAGTAAATAAGGAAGTGCTATTTGCTCCTTCTCATAATACAAGAACTAAGGGGTCACCAAATGAAATTAATAGGCAGCAGGTTTAAAAAAACAAAAGGAAGTATTTCTTCACACAACGCACAGTCAAGCTGTGGAACTCTTTGCCTGAGGATGTTGTGAAACCCAAGACTATAACAGGGTTCAAAAAAGAACTAGATAAATTCATGGAGGATAGGTCCAACAATGGCTATTAGCCAGGATGGGCAGGGATGGTGTCCCTAGCCTCTGTTTGCCAGAAGCTGGGAATGAGTGACAGGGAATGGATCACTTGCTGATTATCTGTTCATTCCGTCTGGAGTATTTGGCATTGGCCACTGTCGGAAGACAGGATACTGGGCTAGATGGACCTTTGGTCTGACCCAGTATGGCCGTTCTTATGTTGAATTTATCTTTGGGAAAGAGGGAGCTTGTACAGGAAGGATGGGATCCATCTAAACCAAAATGGAACCAGATTGCTTGCACTTAACATTAAAAAGGTCACAGAGCAGTTTTTAAACTAAGGGCTGGGGGAAAGTCGATAGGTGTGGAGGAGCAGATGATTCAGACAGACATCCCTTAAGGGAGGATCTATTAATGGAGATTCTCTCTGTCCTAGTAAGGAGGAGAGGAGATAAAAATACAGGTAAGATCTGATGAGAAAGAGTCCCATTAAATTACATCACTTAAGGGCAGATAGCTAAAAAGTTACAATTGTTTTAAGTGCTTATAAATAATAAGATGGGTGAAATAGAGTGCTTTGTATTAAATGAGGACATTGATATAATAAGCATTACAGAAATGTGGTGGAATGAGGATAATCAACGGGACACAGTAATACCAGGGTACAAAATATATCGGAAAGACAGAACAGGTCATGCTGGTGGGGGAATGGCACTATACGTGAAAGAAAATGTAGAGTCAAATGAAGTAAAAATCTTAAATGAACCAAACTGTACCCATAGAATCTCTATGGATAGTAATTCCATGCTCAAATAATAAGAATATATCAGTAGGGATATACTACCAACCACCTGACCAGGATGGTGATAATCACTGTGAAATACTCAGGGAAATTAGAGAATATACAATAAAAAACTCAATAATAATGGGGGATTTCACCTATCCTCATATTAACTGGGTACATGTCACTTCAGGACAGGATGCAGAAATAAATTTTTTTGACACCTTAAATAACCGCTTCTTGGAGCAGTTAGTCCTTGAACCCACAAGAGGAGAGGCAAAGGGGATGGCTCATGTAACATGTAACCAGAATGTTCCTCTCTATTACTATATTCTATTGATTTAGAGATCAAAAGGGAATATTATCGTTTAGATGAAGCTTGGGTGTAATAACATAATTGTCTATATTTCTTTTAGAAGTTTAGTAATCTCTATGAACTGATTCATGGATAGCACTTTATGCTGATGAATGCAACTAAGTACCTGTGTATACATAGGAAATAGATTTATACTTCAAAGCCACTATTCTTCACCCAAGGTATACCTGTTGTCAAGAGGTTATCGATAGCCCACTGGAGATCTGTAAAAGAACGCTAGGGCCCCAAACCTGCATCTCAGATCTGCGTAAGTTTAGTCAGAGGAAGCTTGAGTCACAAGACTGAGGTCTCCAGCTCCAGTCTGGATTACCCTGCTACTTCTCATGGAAGAATTAGAACAAACTCTATACATGGACTGCATATGTGGAATATAACCTCATGAACTGATTCTGGAAAGAACTTTTGCAACTCAGCAGCTCACTATCTCTCCTATGAAACTGACCTAAGAGCTTTATTCATATCTGTATGTATAATGATCTTTTATCCACAATTCTCTCTCTTTTCTTTTTAAATAACTCTTAGTTTAATTAATAAGAATTGGCTCTAAGTGTGTATTTGGATAAGATCTGAAATACTCATTGACTTGGTGGGTAATGTGTCCAATCCTTTGGGATTGGTAGAACTTTATATATGATGAACAAGATTTTCAGTAATCCTCATCATACTTGACTTGGCTGTCTGGGTGGGAGCTCAAGGCTGGGCTACTTCTTTAAGGGAGCTGTGTTTTTGGCTTTGGGATAATCAGTAAGGAATTGTAGAAGTTGTCTTGTTGTTGGCTTGGTGAATCTAATTATTAGAATAACCACCAGTTTTGGGGATCATCTACCTCAATCTTTGTGGTTTGCCCTGATTGAGGCAACAACAGTCACAACGGGAAATTACAGCATGGACAAAGGAGAGACAAGAGGGAATACAGAGAGGAAATCTAACAAACATCTTAGATGTCTGTGTACTAATGCAAGAAATATGGGGAATTAACAGGAAGAACTAGAAATACTACTGAATAATCACAAATATGACAGCTGACATCACAGAAACTTGGTGGGATAATTCACATGACTGGAATATTGGTACAGAAGGGTACAGCTTGTACAGAAAGGACAGACAGGGAAAAAAGGGAAGAAGAATTGCCTTATATATTAAAGATGTACACATTTGCACAGAAGTTGAAATAGAAGTGGGAAACAGACCTGTTGAAAGTCTCTGGGTAAGGATAATAGGGGTAAAAACCAAGGAGAGTGTCATGGTGGGGGTCTACCTAACCAGCAAGAAGAGGTAGAAGAAATCTTTTTTTTTTAATACAACTAATAAAATCATCCAAAAACAGGACTTGATGATGATGGGGGACTTCAACTACCAAGACATCTGTTGGGAAAATAATAAAGCAGCACACGCATTATCCAACAAATTCTTGGAATGCATTGGAGACAATTTTTTATTACAGACGGTGGAGAAAGCGACTAGAGGAGAGGCTATTCTGGATTTGATTCTGTAAATAAGGAGGAACTAGTTGAGCATCTGAAGGTGGAGGGAAGCCTGTGTGAAAGGGATCATTATTCCAAGAATTGGTAGGTAAGATCCTGTGGAAAGCAAGTCTAAGGGGAAAAGGAATTCAGGAGAGTTGGCATTTTTTTAGAGAGACGTTATTAATGACACAAGGGACAGAGTAGGCCCACTGAATAAGAGAGGAAGACAATAACAGAAAACACAGCAATGGCTAAAATGTTAAATTCCCTTTTTGTTCCAGTTTTCACCAAAAATGTAGCAGTGATTGGATGACTAACATAGAAAACATCAGCGTAAACGGGGTAGGATCTAAGAATAAAATACGAAAAGAACAAGTTAAGAATTACTTAGAAAAGTTAGATGTCTTCAAGTCATCAAGGCCTGGTGAAATACATCCTAGAAATCTATAGGAACTGGGTGAAAAGATCTCTGAGCCATTAGACATTAGGAAAATCTTCCTAGCTATCAGGGTTGTTAAGCACTGGAACAAATTACCTAGGGAGGTTGTAGAATCTCTGTCCTTGGAGGTTTTTAAGAACAGTTTAGACAAACACCTGTAAGGGGTGATCTAGATCACTGGTTCTCAACTAGGGATCCAGGGCCCCCTGGGGAGTCGTGAGCAGGTTTCAGGGGATCTGCAAAGCAGGGCCAGTGTTAGACGTGCTGGGGCCCAGGGAAGAAAGCCGAAGCCCCACCACATGGGGCTGAACTCCTGGGTCTTGAGCCCTGCCACCCAGGGCTGAAGCCAAACTTAACTTCGCAGGGGCCTCTGTGGCATGGGGGTCTCTGTGGCATCTGACCCCAGGCAATTGTCCTGTTTGCTATCTTCTAACATGGACCTGGCTTTTATATGCAGAAAACTAGTTATGGTGGCACAGGTGGGCTGTGGAGTTTTTATAAGATGTTGAGAGGGCCTCAGAAAGAAAAAGACTGAGAACCCCTGGTCTAGATAATATTTAGTCCTGCCTCAGTGTGGGGGACTGGACTAGATGACCTATTGATGTCCCTTCCAGTCCTCCATTTCTATGATTCTATGTGGGAATTAAAGTTGAGAAATGGTGAGGAGCTCCATTATACACAATTTCTGGAAATGTCCAAATTTAGGAAACTACTAGGGAAAGATGATAGAAGATTACAAGAAAAAAATTACTGCTACTGAGCTAGTGCAATAATGGCAATAAATACACTTCCAGCCCAAGAGAAACAGCTAATCACAGCTGTCATAGAAGAGAAAAATATAAAGTTACAAAAAACTAGATGTCACTAACATCAAAACATGGTATCAATTTATTATATGATGGCCAAGATCCCCTGAAGTGACTTGTAATTTTCAGTGTCTAATTGGAGACACTCTGAAGGGGCTCATTTTCAGAGGATGGTGTGCTCAACATTTTCTGACATTCAGACCCCTTTATGATATTCTCAGTCTGGCACACAAAATCACTAGCTACTTTTGAAAAACTATTCCCATTCTTATATATGCACACACACACTCACACACACAAACAGAAAACACTGAAAAGGAATCCTGAATCAAAGAAATAAAGTATTTGAAATTTTTACTAGATTTCAGTAACAACTATTACAGAACTGTTGAAGAATCTGTTTGAATAAAATAGAAAAATAATGCTCTCAAACCTCATTCAGCCTTTGAACAAAAATTACAAATGCTTTTGAATCTCAAAAAAACACTTTTAAAAAAAAGTAACATTACTTAAATTCTATTACTTTCTGCTTTTATACAACTTGAACTATCTATTCCTTGTTCTTGCAGGGACTGGAAATATAAGTGCCAAAATATTGAAAAACAGCTGTTCTTATGAACGTTCCACACTAGTTTTGCTGACAAGAGAGGCGTGGATAACTATCAAACTTTGGGGGGTATTTATCCAAACTGAATTTCTAAAGCTTTCGAGGTTCACGCAACACTGTCTATGTGTGTGTGTGCACACGCGCATTCAAGCCAAACACAAATTACTGTTATTGTAATTTACATACTTAACCTTTTCTATGGGATACATCTATCGTTGGGGCTACATTTTTAAAAAAAGGAGTGCAAAGCATAAAATACAAACATAAGCAATGATATGTACAATCTCACATGAAACACTAGATAGCTGCATGTTGCAGGTGCATATTTCCCATTTTTTACATGCAGCAAAATATTTTAGGCACACAATTTAGAAAACATAGCCTGATGTTTTTGAAGTCATGCAAATAATTTATCTTATGCAGCATGAATCTGGAATTTTTCCTTTGTTACTGAGCTGCAGCAAGTATATGCGAGAAGTTTTTTTCAGCCATGTTAATGAAATATAAAAAATGCACTGTCTGTTGCACAGTTTACTAAGACTTTATTGTAACTTCTGTATGAGGAACAAGATACAGTATCATAAATCTTTAAATATGCAAACAAAGCTTCAAATCAAGGGAATATTGGTAATTGCTGTATCAGATAACAAGTCATACCAATTTGATTGCAATGTCATGATCACCTTCAATGAACAGTTCAATATATACATGTTTTCTAGGAAAGATACTGTAAATAACCTTTTCTTAAAGGGACAGGTGTCTTTCTCTTGAAAACCCAAAGTATCTCTTCCTGAAAAAGAAAATAAATCCTATGCAGAATCCCTACAGGATGCAAAATGAAAACCACAAGGCATTTTTTAAATTATAAAAAATATAAAAAACACTAGTCTTCATAGTTTAGTTTCAAGCTAGGTTACCATTATAAACTGAATGCTGACACGATCTTTCCTTTAACATTGCCAGAATTACACTATCCATATTAATATTTCACATGCAGGAGCTCACACTAAGATAGAATTGTATTTTTCAAAGTCTGAGGGAAATCATGCATAGTGCTTGCGACAAAGAAAAAAGAGAGAGCAAATAACTCCCTTTTAAAAAATGAAAAACAAAATGTAAGGAAAAAAATACCACCTCAGAAAAGATAACCTCCTAAACCTAGGGTGAAGTGAGGTGAAGTGAGCTTGATGGGTGGAGTGACGCCTCTGTAAGAATTATAAAGTAAATAATTTTCCCTTCCCTGCAGACAATCATTAGGATCTTCCCTTGTAGAAAGTAAAAAGCTTAAATGACATCCACCTCTCCCCCGTCCCCACTCCAAAAAAAAATGGTTCATGGGCACTAAGGGATTTCCCCAAATAAATAAAAACATATTTGGGGAGGGGAAGGATGGGATAATTTGGTATCACCAACCTTAGAAACCAGTTATAGACCATGGAGAGTTCCTATTCAGAAATAGCACCTCCATATAATATGTAGATATGGCTTCAGCTCTGGCTTCTCTTGCACCAAGGGCTCTGGTCCAGACAGTAACAGCGCCTCCTGGAAAACTTAGAACTTTCTATCTTTTCAGCTGGTGTTCCTGGAGAGACCAAGTTACCTGGGTGTAGAGCTGTTCTGTATGAGCTCTCTATCCCAGGAGTGCATAATTGTCGTCATCACTAAAATTTGGATGGAAGGTATTTTTGAAGTCCATTTCTAACTGCAGATTGTCCCTAGACTACCACCAGCCCAGAGAGACAGAAGATTGTCTGTTACATTGATATGATGCAAGAATCCCTTTAATATTTGCTTCCCATTTGCCTGAGCCCCTGCTCTCCAGTCTGATTAGAGCTGGGACTTCTTTTCTATCCAGTTGGAAGGTCCTTGTGATCACACCTACAGTGTGGGACCAAAACAATCAGGCATTAAAGAAAAACATACTGTGCTGTACCAGTCAATGATGGGCAGCGCCAAATGGCAGGCGAGTTAAAACTTTTGTAGGAGATTCAGATCCCTTATAGTCTTCTTGGAGGTAGATTATCTGGTAAAATGTAGGTGAAAAGTTCAAAGAAGCATAATAAATAGTTTATGCTAAAGCTGAGAAATAGAGGCCTTTATGTGTAAACAAACACAGATAGAACCTTGTCCAAAGATGCTTAAAGGCAAAGGGCATATTCAGGCACCAAAATGCAACTCCAGAAATTATGTTTAAGTAAAAAACACTTCCCTAGGAGAAACCAGTAGTCATCTGTATAGGCTTTGCTAGGCATGTGTGTCATGGAGGGCCATGAGTGTTGAACGGGGCTGCCCCTGTTGGCCCAGTGTAGGATTGGTACCCCAATCACACAAGTGTTGGGTCTCCCTGTGAGATCAGACAATTGCAATAAAGAGGGCTCAGGACCCCCAGAAAGGCTGAGCAAACAATCATTCCACAGCCCCTGGGCAGGGCAGGGAAGAGCAAAACAAACTGTCTGTTGCCCCTGAGCCTCCTGGCTGGGGCAGGCAATAGCAGTTGGGGTTCTGACCCCCTGGGCAGGGCAGAACAAACAATCAGTCTGTAGCCCCTGGGTGGGGCAGGGCAAGCAAACAGTAGCCACCTCTAGTGGTAAGTGGGAGGCAGGGTAATAGGGGAACCCAGGCCCACCCTACTCCACTGGGTTCTGACCCAGGGCCCTATGAACAGGGCCGGCTCCAGGCACCAGCTGAGCAAGCAGGTGCTTGGGGTGGCCAAGGGGAAGGGGTGGCACATTGGGCTCTTCAGCAGCAATTCGGTGGCGGGTCCCTTGCTCCCTCTCGGAGGGAAGGACCTGCCGCTGAATTGCCGCCGAAGAAGAAAGCGGTGCAATGGAGCTGCCTCCGATCGTGACTTTTTTTTTTCCCCTGCCACTTGGGGAGGCAAAAACCCTGGAGTCGGCCCTGCCTATGAAGCTGGGAAATTCCCAGTTAAGGGTTTAAGTATCGGTTTCTAACACATTCCCTGAGTCACTTCCTCTGCAAGGTGCATCTCGGGCATCTCCTCAGCTGGCAGCAGCTCAGCGTCCCAGTCAGTCTCCGTGGTCATCTGGTCATCTGCAGCGTAGTCCAAGTCCAGAGTTCCTACTGCTTGGAAAGTCGCAGGCACCTCTGCAGGAGCCTGCAGCACATGTCCTCTCTCCTCCTCAGCTAGCCCAGACTGAGCTGGGCTGCTTCCCTTTATCTGTCCCTTCCGCCTAGCGCATGAGTAGCAGGGTTGAGGGGGAGTGGTCTTCTGGGCCCACAGTGATTCATCAGGCACCACTGACCCAGTGTGGGGTTGGTAACTCCATCACAACTCAGACTAATATTTCACAAACATAATATGAAGCCTGACAGATACTTAAAGGTAGAGCAAAAAAGATCTGCCACAACTTTCATTGTAAATCAGTACAAATTTTGGATGTGAACTGAAGTGTGATATTTAAGAGACAGATAATGTCACTGCAGTATAATATCCAAAGCATGAACTCAGCTAACATGAAAGCAAACTGACTGCTAGCTGAGTACACTCGAGGAACCAACATTTCATTAATCTGTTGACTGCTCTGGTGCATAATCTGCGAACAGGCTACATAAAGGTTACATATCTTCCTAAATCTGTGATTTAATCTGTTTTCTGGTACATGTAGCCTATGATTCTGTCATTTAGTTAACATTGTTTGCACTCATGATAGGTGATGGATTAACAGAGCTCTAAACTGGAATCATTTATTCATCCACAGCAAAGGTACAGTCATGGACAGAGGCAGTGCAGAACTCCCACTTTGTCACATGCTAAGATTGCTAACAAGATTGTCAGCTGTGGTTATGGTTCTGTGATTTCACTAATGTATATTAAACTAACATCAGCACATTTCACATTTCAACAATTTTCACATGACATGCACGTTTTGAATTACATTATGAGACCATCCTTCTTTGACTGTGTTATTTATTATTTGTATTCCAGCATAAGGCATTGTTCACAGACTAAAAAGAAACAGTTCTTGCAGGGATAGTTTAAAAATCTAAGACGACAAGCAACATATAAATTTTGGAAGAGAGTGATGGAATCAACTTGTGTACAGTTTTTATTTACATCAGCCCCACCTCTATTTAAAGTTGCCCTGCCCTTTTCATTGTAAGGTTGTGTTGTTAGTTGCTTATGACTTAGGTAAACAAACTGTATAGACTGAAACTCTCCATGCCTGGGGTCTGCCTCAAGCTAGTTTTTTGTTTTTTTGGTTTTTTTTTAATTATTATTTTTGAACGTTTCAACAAAACAGTGAGCCATTTTCAAAAATGAAGCTAGGGAGAATTAGATGGTTTTGCCCATGTTAAAAATTTCTTACAATAATTTTGTTAAGAAGCTCTTGCACCTCCATATTTTGGTACAGAGCTCTGAAAGTTAGTGGTGGTGGGGGCACCTTAGTGTCAGGGATGTGCCTTTTGTTGTCCCTTTCATGATCCGCCCACATTAGGCCAAGGTGTAAGCCTCTGGAAAATAAAACTCACTGTGCACATATTCAACAGAGGTTTATGAAAGGATGGCAGCTAAATTCTCTGGAGATTCCATCTGCATTGAGCACACTCCAGCCATTATGTGCAATCCCAGGACTGCAGGGGATGAGCAGGACTTTTCCTGCTGTTGCTCCTCCTGCCTGCCCAGGGCTGCTGTTTTGTCAGGCATCAGTAATTGAAAGCAGGGAGGAACTCTTTCCTTGGCTCTCAATGCTCAGGTACCGAGGAGGAAGAGGAGGAGGAAGCTGTTTGGTTCAAATTCTAAGGGGTGACTCATGGGTGGGGGCGGGGGGGAAATAAAAAGCAGCCTCAGAGCAATAGGAGCAGAAAGGTGGGAGGTATTGGAGAAGAAGGGGACAGGAGCTAGGGAGGAGGAAATAGGAAAAGAATGGACAGAGGGAGGAAAGGACAGGGATAGACTGGGGCAGAGGGGTGACAGCAGTGTGGCCACTGATGTATTCCCAGAAGACTGGACATTCTGGTACTTCCAGGAACTAAACTTTCAGCCCACCCTGCCTGTGTGACCTTGCCCTTACTGGTAAGACCTTCCATGCACAGTGCGTGTGAGGTTATGGCTTATAGAAGATGCTGTTTTGAAGAGTGCCCTGTCCCTGCTAGTATGATCTTACACACCCCACTCTGCAGCGGCGGAGCAGCGTGCTCTTCAGAATGACCTCCTCCGTGCAGGATACCAGACAAAACCATGACCAAATTTGTCTCAGTACTGGACAGGGGACAAACCACAGAAAAACAGAACTGTCCAGCTTAAAACCAGAGTAATGGCCTGCTTAGGTGACAGGGCAGAAGCATCTATAACTATTAGAGCACAGTCAGCTCCAGAACTTGGAATTAAAACTAGAAGTCCTGAGTATCAGCATTCCTTTGCTGTCAGCAAATAGCTGTGGCAAAATGTGTGTGTCTCTTCTGCAGTCAACCTTAATTATGGCATTTCCTAACTTTTGGAAATGCCATAATTGCCTAACTTTTGAGTGCTTTGATTTTCCAATTTTAATATACTTGTACTGTTTTAAATCTAATAACCCTATATGTATTCTCAATGATTAAATAAAGATGCATCAGCTATATCTGACTGCTGCTCAACCTATTCATTATTACCTGGCAATTTCTTGTAGGCATCAAAGAAAAAGTAGGCTTTGGAAAGGAATTTGAATGAATAGCAAAGAAACCATATGGATCAGTTCAGGAAGCATATTCTATGCATATGGGACAGCATAGCAGAGGTACAGAGACTGTTGTGGGGGAAGCACTGCAAACAAGAATGACATGAACAAGAAACAAGCAAATATGGAGAGAGTGGAAATGCGTTGAAGGGTCTAGGAGGTAAGGAGAGTAACCTTAAACTTGATTAGGTGAAGAATGAAAAGTCAGCAGCAGACTTAAAAGAGGGTATGTCATGGTCAGGCTGACAGACAAAGAAGATAATCTTAACCTCTCCATTTTAAGATGATATGAAGTGGGGAGCGGGGGTGGAAGTGTGGGTGTTGCACAACATAGAAAGAAGTAAGGTAAGAAATGATAAGGGCATGGATAAGAATTTTTCCTTCTGTGGCTAGAAAGGAAATTAGAAAGGCAATCAGAGTATGACTGACTGTACAAGAGAGAATATTCTTAGAGCAGTTCAGATGATTCAACTCAAACCACCGAAGTTTTTATTCTTAGCTCTGCTTCATACTTGAACTATGTAGGTGAACCAGCAGCGTGTCTGAGAATTGTCTGTATAAACATTTTGTGAATTATTTTACCACATCTGGTTTATAATATTTATAAATTTTCCCAATGTTGAGAGTTATAAGCAAGCCTTTAGAGCTCAAGCTGGGTTTGTACTTTACAGGTCCCATGGGGCTAATCACATGTTTTTTCTCATTTCCCTGATGCTCTGCACCTACTTCACATGATCAGAAAGATCATTTCACTTTGGGATATCCTCAGTGCACCTATTATTGCAGGTAGCAGCTGTGGCCCTTAGTGGCTTTTATAATCTAGAACCTGCCTGGAAGGCATGACCATTCCCTGCTAATTTGGACCTTGGTTGGTCATGCATGCCTCCATCTCCTCCAGTGTAGGATATTATGCTTTACTCACCTTTACAGCTACCACTTGAAAGTTCATTTACTACTACTAGAGGGTCGCATACATTGCTTCTATAGGCCAAGTGAGAGAGGGGCATATTAAGCTGCTGCCCATGATACTATGATATATATAGGCAGAAATAGGGAATACCAGAGATTCCTCTACCTGCAGCAGCAAATGGACACTCTGTGGCCTGATTTTCTTCCCTCATCTGTTGAAACCAGGTTTTTGCAGTTTTTGAATTTTGGTGGCAAGTAGCTCCTTGAAATCTGGATAGCCAAAATAGTTAGCTGTTAAGTAAAAATATTGATGATAATTAGGAAACTAGCATACCACCAAGAGGAAGTGAAGAAAATATTTTGAGAAGGAGATAGTGGGTATCACAACAAAAGAACTTACTTTTTGCCACTATAATCTACTATAAATGCTTGTTGCTATTTTGTGGAAATATATTAGTACTCTATAAGTCACTCAAGTGATCCATGACTGAATGCATAAGAATACAGAACTCTCCACTGTGAGGTTGCTGCAATGGATTAGTAACAAATAGGCAACAGATAGTTTGCACATTTTGTACAAACTACAAGCAAATATTATATGGGCCATTTATTTTGCAGCTGCTGTAGAAAAATAGATCCTGATATAATCCTGGCAACAGGCTATTTATGAACAAGGAGAAATGTCAGATATAGTTGATGTTTATTGCTAAGAAGCCAGTTGAAATAATGGCTGATGTGAAGTTATCATAAAATGTACTATGTGGAACATGACTTACACCACTAAATCTATTGCTGAATCACCAGTTGCAACCTTTAGGATCAACTTAGACACTCATGAGTACATACTGTGTTATGTGGATGTATCTTGCTTATCCAAAATACAGAAGCATTTTGATAGTGTACTTTCAACTGGTAAGTGATTTTTAACTGCTGTTTCAAAAGAAAGAAGGAAATAAAGGAAGAAACACCCTGAAGTTTTTAATAACTAAAGGTGAAATACATAATATAAACAGCAATCAAATTTTATATTAGCGGTTCTGCACTGGGTATATTACAATAAACTCAATCACACCAGAGCAATGCTAAGAACTGTACTTTTTATCACATCACAAGAAATCTGCCAACATTCCATGCCAATGCTAGCTGCTCATATAATCACACTGGTCTCCGATTTTGAAGTGAGACATTGTTTTTCAGCTTAAAGAGACTCTGTGAATTTAAAAAAAAAATCAAAACTTCTGGCTGAAAATATTTACCTAATGTTGTTACAAATAACACCTAAATGTAGGATAACTAAGAGATTAGAAAAGTATATTATTCTCCCAGTTTATTTACTTTGCATATTTGGCAGTCCTTTGTGTATAGTAAGTTTCAGTGTTTTCCTAAAATAATTGGTCAATTTGAATGTATCTTTCTGTTGTTTGAATGAGTCTTTCACATGGCAACAGGGAAGAAAAAAATATAAAACAGAAAAGTGTGATTGCAAAGCCATACCACTTGCAAGAGATTCAGAAGCAGGTGTAGACCCAGAAACTGAGTAAGTTTTACTGACAAGATTTCATGCTGACTTACCCCATTTAATGCTGTCATTTTTAGAATCTGAGTCTCAAGAAATGTTCATATTGACTGAATAGAATGTAATTTAGAAAAACTACTGGTTATTTTTACCTACGTCTAGCCAGACGTATATTACTGTGACAAACTGTGAAATATCTGTATTATTGGGTTTGGGTTTTTTTTGACTGCTGTGCATACCTGTATGTGTTTATGATGGCTTACTTGCTAGGCGTGAGATCAAACAGAGGCTGTTAGAAGAACCAAGCAGGAATGAGAAAAATTTTACTTGATCATTTTCTGGTAGCAGCTTCTGACCGAATTCATTATTAACGGGCCTTTACCTGTGGAATTCAGAGGCAATCCAGTGTTTTTGTTGGAGGCTCCAGGACTAAGGTCCATCCTTAAGCTCAGGTGACCAAAACAGTTCTTCCACAGCCGTAGAAACATTCCAGCAACCAATTATTAGCATTAAGACACCTGATATAATGCATTCAATTAATCTGAAGACAATATATTAGGCCTCCCTTTAGAGAAAAAAATCAATTTATATTCTGGTCATTTACCAGACTATCAAGATGCGTTCAATTGGGAGAGAAGGTGCTAACACAGAAAATTATCAGGAAAGAATTTTTTCATTCTGTTGCACAGCTTCTCTTCTCATGCACTACTCGTGAGAAGTAGCAAGCAGTGTATCCCAGCAGTAGGGAGAGAAAATATGAACAGAGTTTAATTATTATAGAAGAATAATAGGCAGGAATGGAAGTTCCTCCCATAGAAAGCAAGAGCTGTCTAAACTAAGGGGTTATGTGGGAACCAACCCAGTAGCACTTTCCTACCAAAGGATGTTTCTGAAAAGGAATGGAAACATACTTTGAAACCCTTCCCCAAATGAGGTTCACACTTTTCTGCTGTATCTCTAGAGGCTTCTGTGAATAGTTTCTCAGATGCCTAGCAGGCTGCCATTTGCAGGACTTTTACATCTTGCCTGCAGCAACTTTGAGGCCCTAAAGCCTTGGCATTTAGGATACAATTAGATGAACAGGGTACAAATGGCATATGTACTTTGTAATGGGTTGGACCCCCTTTTGGGATGCCACCTGACGTACTGGGATTTCACTGAGCCTCTCCTGCTCAACCAGCCTGGTTCCCTCTCCCTGCTTTGCTGAATTAGGCTCTCCAATCTCTTGTAGCACGCACACACAGGTAAGGCCACACCCCACTCCAGAGACAGACTGAAGTCAGCTCTGTGTGAGAGGACTCTCCCAGCACTCACGTGCCCACTCCTTTTGGGAGATAAACCCAAAATAATACTGTCTTGCACTGTATAAAAAAATCTGCACAGCACAAGCTCATAAAAATCCACCCTCTTCCTCAATGTGAAGAGAGATGTGAACAACTTCTTCCCCTCCTCCCAGTTCAAAATTACATAAACTGGGTTATATTATAAACAAGAAATAAGTTTAACAACTACAAAAAGTGAATTCTAAGTGGTTAAAGAGATAGCAAACAGAACAAAGCAGATTACTAAGCAAATAAAACCAAACATGCAAACTAAGCTTGTTTCACCCTAGATATCCTTGCAGGCAGATTACAGAAAGTCTTGAAAAGTCAGCTCCACTGGTCTCCAGCTTGAGACCTCAGGTATTATTACTCATAAACCAGATGCCCTTCTAGCTTGGGCTCAACCCTTCTCCCCCCAGTTCAGTTCTTGCTTCCAGGTGTGTTTCAGTGTCTCTTTGGGTGCGGAGGCAGAGGAGAGAACCCTGATGATGTCACTCCCCTGCCTTATATTGCTCTTGTGTATGGCCAGAACCTTTTGTCTCCCAGTGGAAGAACACTAGCATTCCAAGGGGTGTGTCCAGTACCAGGTGACTCAGAGCCATGTCTCTGCAGGGCTGTGGCAGCCATTACTTGTAGGCTGTCTAGAGCGTCCATTGGAAGACTAAGCTCTTTCACAGTACATTGTCTTTGCTAATGGCCCATTAGCCCTATCTGGCTTTTCCATTCTTGTACCTGAAGGACTGGTTGGGGGTGACACCCAAAGTAACACAATTGAAATACAGATACATAGTTAATATTCCTAACTTCAGATACAGACATAATACAGGCATATAAACTGGATAATCACATTCAGTAAATCATAATCTTTTCAATGATATCTCACATGAGCCATCTTGCATAAAGTATATCTTAGTTATGTCAGATCCATATTATAGGCATAGTTTCATAAAGAATATGGAGTGAAATGTCACATACTCCATGTGCTTGAGATATATCTTTAGAGCTCAAGGAATGCCCATTTATGTCACAACCCTCCAAGGGTTACAATTCAATGATGAGAGAACTATTTTGCAGGACCTATGGAAAGAGGGACTTCCCTTGAACAGAAAGTTTTCTGGAGCTATAAGCATAACCTTTCCTCAAAAGGCAGTTGGTCCTTGTATGGATATGGAAACTAATTCCAAAAGTCAACTAAAAGGCTAGCCACAGGCTTCTCTAATTTGTCATTGTGGTTAAACTTGGCCTCTGGAACTCAAATGGAAGATCCAATGTGCTTGACTACAAAATGTTGCTATGGCTGGTACCCATGTTTCTATAGTGCTTGATTGTAGGTCTCCATCCAAACCTCCTGGAGTAGCTATGTAGATGAATCTCCTAAATGACCAGAACTTTGGAATTATAACAATATTTGCATCACAGCAGCATCTGTAGAAGTCAAGGCCCCATTGTCCTGGGCACTGCAGAAACAAAGGGGCAACCTCTGCCACAAAGAGCTTTCTTTTTCTCTTTGCACCAGAAACGTAAATTTGATAAGATCAGTGAATGAAATACCCTGGCTGAGTTCTGTTTCGATACCAAACTGTATCAGAGGCTAATGGAGAATCCATGCTGAAGCACACTTCTCTTCCAGTGCCCAGGCTGTTAACTGTGGTTGTTGCTGGTCTTAATGAAGGAGTCCCTGATTCAAGATGTCTGGTGTCTTCTGCTGGTACAATATAGGATCCTTGTCTTTCTAGCAAGTCCCAAGTGCCCCCTGGGCCAGTGAAGCACTAAGAGGAAAATCACAACTCTCCCTTTTCCTCTTTTCTGTATCTGTTATGTGAACTGTCTTGAAAGGTAGCAGATTCTTCTTTACCTAGGGACATTATTTCCATTTCCACAGAGAAGTTTTGACCTCTTATAGTCCCTCATTTTGGAAGGGAAAATACTCATGTCTCAATCATAAGCCAATCTTTAGTTGGAGTTAGGAGGAGATTTCCTCTGTGAGGACCCAAATTGTCCCTGTACGGTTTCTTGCACTTTCTACTGATACAGCTGGTACTGGTCACTGTTATAGTTGGCATGCACAAGGTTTTGGTTAACAATGAGCACATGCTATTCACGGGTGTAACATGGCTTCCTTGTAGCCACCAAGTTAGAATCCATTGCTTGTCACAAATCACATCAAGGGTTTGACCAAGACAGAACCCAAAACGTCTCACTCTAAGCAAAGATGATACCTGTAGATGACAAGCCACTTGTTTGCCATGATGCAACCTTTCCTTTCTAAATATATGAAAAACCTCTGGTCTGAATGGCTATGGCTCAGACTCTGAAATTGCTGCACAGTGTCTCATCACTATTAGGGTCCTGGGGGTCTTTTGGAAGGAAAGCCCCTTTTGAAAGTGTGACTATGCCTTTCACTTGTGGAGTTAGGTTCCCAACGTTTATTAAATCTCATTGTTTATATATCAAAATATATTTTAGTTTAACATTTGGTCTAATCAGACATCCTCAATTAGATCTAATGATGTCCTCAAAGAAAACATTGCCAGGAAAACATATTGAATAATGCTTGAAAGGGAAGTTCTGTTTATTAATATTTATGAGTTTCTTGCAGGCCACTGACAAAACATCTTGTCCTGGAAAGGTCCTGTAAGCTTGTTAAGGGAGGGGTTAAAGGGTTTTTTTTAATTATTCTTTTATTTATGCATGTGAGGTACTTCTTTCTCTGGCGGTTTACAGCGGGGAGCTAGCACAATACTCATCCTGTCATGGGGACCACACAATAGAGGATGGATACTGGTGCACACAGTTTAATTGTGGAAGTAGCTTGCTAGATGTTCCTGGGAGCCTGAAAGGCTGCCTGACTGCTCCTCCAGACTGTCTAGCTCCCAAATAAGTACTGTACCAGTCTGGGTTTTACTGAACATGGGAAGGGATTTCTCACTTACCCTTCTGTAATCTTAGGAAGGTGCAGTTTTCTGGGGAGTGGAAATCTCATGGGCCTCTGCTTTGGGCACAGGCTACCTAATGCTCCTAAGACTTTAATATGGATCCAGCCTGTGGAACAAGAGACGAGTACAAGGGGAAAGAGAGAGATTCTTCCCCACCTTCCAGAATCTGAGGCCTGTTCCCTGGCAGATCAAGGGCTATGGCTGATGATCAGAAGGCACAATTCCCATTCCACTGCTGCCTGAAATCTGAGCTCCTTTCCCTGGCAGAGTGAAGGTCCTTGGGCTGAAAGCCAGATAGACTCAATTTCCATTAGGCTGCAGCCTGAGGCTGGGCTGCACGGGAGGCACAGGCTTTTCTGTATGCCTAGATTGCTACAGAGTGGGTGAGGGGTGGTAAGCATGGTACAGACCAGCGCACTGAGAGAGAGAGAGAGACTCTGTGAAGGAGATAAACCCAGCAGCAAACACTCCCTCAGAGGGAGAAAGGACAGGAAAAGTTTTTTTTTTACCCCTGATTTTCACCCTACTTGCTCATTAACAATACTAATTGCTGCCTTGCAAAGGACACATTTGCTTTTGCCTTTTTGGGACCCTGAGTCCCTGGGGTTTGCAGAACTCATCCTTGAGTATCATGAGAATCCCCCAGTTCAGAGCAGGAAGAAAGGGAGCTGTGTAGGAACCTTGCTTCTTTCCCGAGGCAGCTGAGGACCCACTTCACTATCTGGCAGAGGACTTTGCCTTTCAGGAGTTTTTCTCCACTACAGCTCAGTTCTGTTGCGGGACTTACTCCCTGAGCTAGTGGATAGCTTCCTCCTTGTCCTTAGACTCTCTCCCCAAAAAACATAGAAGCTCCTAATAGGGCTTTTCTGGTTTGGAGTCATAGCTACTCAGGGCAGGGTGGGGAGCTGACATATCAATCCAAATTTGAGCCCTGCACAAGGTTTGCTAGCTGGGAACAGGCAGGCATAATTCACCCTCTGCAGAGCCTATAAATGATGCCTTATGTAGGGAACACTGTTTAATTAGACTGAAGCTGGGTATTTTCACGACAGCTCTGCCATGCCTTCATGGGGGCAGGAGAGTCCGCATGTAGGCACTGCAGCAGCAAATACAGAAACCAGCATGCTGCTCTTTATCCGGTCCAGGAGAGGAGGAGGAGGAAGGTTATAAGTCACAACTGCACAAAAACAAATAAAAATAAAGGTTTTGAAACAAAATGGTCAGGAGAAACTGAACAACCAACTTGTCCCACTGCTGGAAGCAGAAAATCTAGTGGCCTGAACTGAAGGGCAGAGCTTAGTCCTAAAACCTCCAGCAACAACACTGGACTATTCAGAATTCCAGGGTGGGACATTAGCCCATTGGTAATGAATGAATAGAGAAGCTGCTCAAGAGAAAGGGAAAAAATTGACATAGATAAGGAACATCCCAGCAAACAACTCAAACACAGGAGCTGCAAAGAAGCTATCTGCCTGGTACCAGCAAAGTTGCACAGTTGTTTTGCTAAGGATGAGGAGGGAGAGATCAAAAGACACTGACCAGTTAGAGGATTTGCCCTACAGAAATGGAGGGGGAGGAAAGGACATACATTGCCCAAGGCTGACGCACAGCTTGACAGAGATACAGAGAGAGGGTCTGAGGATGCAAACTAACCATCAGAGTCAAAAGAGGGGGTCTGGAATAAGTTGGCCTTACCTATGCTATGGGTAGAGAGGTTAAGCTTATGTAAGACAAAATTGTATATAGGATTCTGTGGTTTTAACTCACTTTCCTCAATGCAGTGTTCCCCATTGGCAAATAAATACTACTTTGTTTTGAAAAAGCTGTTTCTGTGTCACAGCAAATTCAATCCATCACAGGTTCCTAGAGGAAACGGGCTTATAGGTGCCCAACCCAGTTGGGTCTGTCAGGTTAACACAGTCTGTAACCAGAGGAGCTGCAGCCCAGAGAAGCAGTCCACGAGTGGAAGGTGCACACAACAAGGCCTGTCACCTGAAAGTACAGCTCACCCCCTAACAACTACAAATTAAGGTTGTTTGAAAAGAGAAAAAAATGGTTTGAATATTCCCTTGTTAAACTGGCTATGAACCAGCTCAGTGTCAAATACAAAGAATTTTCATACACACGCAAATATTTGAGATCTATGGGACTTGATAGGATGACTGTGTTTCACAAGAGTTTGGCTTATATAGTTTATTTGTTGTTTTAGCTACAGGCCACCTAAGCAAGCAAAATGCATATCCCAGGCATTTTAATCAGATAAGAAAATTCCCTGATCTGTCTATATGCAAATGAAATCCTATATGGTATGACTACCAAAAGCATGCAGATATACAGGTTTACAAATGGAGTGACTGATTTATGATTATGGCAGACATAACGTTACCAGCTTCAAGAGTATACCAATACATAAACACCTGCTGCATAAAAGAAGATTCAACCTAAAGCTCAGAAGCAGCATATGGGAGGTTTACATTGCTAACAGTTACAGTCTTTTTTATTAATAATTTAACATGGACAATTACACTCAGTTTGCATTGATTCTCACTGCACACATTCCATGCCCAACAAAATTCTACGTGGATTGTAGGTCCATAAAGCATCACTGGGTCTGAATTGCTTCTGTACATCATGTTAGTACCAGAATAAAACTGTTCAAATGAATTGTATAATGAATCACAAAGGGCACAAGAAAATTCAAAACATTTTTAAAAGAATCGGAATGTTATAGTGAAGCACACAGTAATTGAACACTGTTTTCAACACAAAGGAAGAAACGACAAAATTGTTCAGTCATTTATGTTATACATCTGAGCCACCCCGAAACCATATCTGCACTGAGTATCTTGTATTAGAAGGCATAAACATACACCCCTACCCCGATATAACACGGTCCTCAGGAGCCAAAAAATCTCACCGCCTTATAGATGAGACCGAGTTATATCAGGTTCGGTCCAGTACTGCGTACTGGCAAGAGCTGGTACGCCGGACTGGACTGGCTTCTCCTGCGGTGATTTCAAGGGCCCGGTGCTCCAGCCACTGCAGGAGCCCCGGTCCCTTTAAATCACCGCTGGAGCTCTGGCAGCGGGGCTCGGGTGGGGCTTTAAAGGGCCTGGGGCACCCCGCAGCAGCTGGAGCCTCTGGCCCTTTAAATCACCGCCTGAGCCCAGCTGCCAGAGCCCTGGCAGGGATTTAAAGGGCCTGGTGCTCCAGCTGCTGTGGGGAGCCCCGGGCCCTTTAAATCATTGCCCATGCCCAGCTGCTGGAGCCCCAGATGGTGATTTAAAGTGCCCAGGGCTCCACATGAATTTGGATATATCGCGGTAAAGCAGCGGGGCTCGGGTGGCACTTTAAAGGTCCTACGGCTCCCCGCTGCTTTACCGTGTTATATCCGAATTCGTGTTATATCGGGTCGCGTTCTATCGGGATAGAGGTGTAGTTACAAAATGCTAACAACTGGAAACCAGTTGGCAGGTTATGTTCTTCAAAAATGTGTGCAGAGTTTACATAAGGATTACTTGTAATTGCTTACCCAAGCGACATCTTCCTCTAAACCAGTGGTCTCCAAACTGTTTTGATCGCGCACCCCTATCAGTAAAATTTTTTTGAGTATGCACCCCCTGCCACGTCAAAGCAAAAAACCAAACCAAAACAAAAAAACAATCTGGGGGGTAGGAGAGGGAAAAGAGACAGTTAAAACAAATTAATTATGCTTATGGACTTAGAACACAGTATCTCTGAAAATTCAGTCTGTAGGTTAGACTCTCATACATGTAATCTTAACGACACAATTTATGATGCAGATAAATCAACATGATGATCTGGACAGTATCAGTGGTTAATGTATTTGTTCATATCAATTATTTTTAAAGAATCTGAATTTTTTTTTCAATATTAGAGGGAAAGTTAATCATACATCTGCAGCCAATGTGTACGTTTTAGTCTCCACTTGTGTATGAGTTCTTGTATGATTCTTTTAGAATATAACAGGATGCAGTGTAGAATTTCATTCTAAATCATCTCTGTGCTCAAAAATTGTCATTGTATCCTCATTGCATTCACACTCTAAAGTTGAGGAAAAATTAAAGTTATTTTACCTGAAATTAGAATTCTGAGAAATTTGCCACCCCAAATATACAGTGTTTAGATATAAGAACCTGGAAGCCTCTACTCTAAGGTCTGAAGAACAGGGTTGTGTGGCAGGAAACCATCTTTAAATATAGAACATTTCCAATCAACACCTCAATTCCTTAATCCACCTATCCAGAAACCTGCTTTTTCTAAAGACAGCGAGGAAAAGGGTGTGTGAATCTGTAAAGAACATAAATTGCAAGAATTCCAATTTTAGATAAGAAACTTACTTTTATCCTACTGTGCCTAAAAAGTAGTATCTGTCATTGAAGGAGGGCTGGCTGAGAGAAACATTAATTTTAAAAGAGTGAAGAAAAGCTTTGCCAAAGTGTATGTCTGGCCTAACTCCTGAGTCAAGACAATATTGCTTATAACAAGTATAGGCAAGCTACAATGGGATCCGTCTTTTTGAGGGTACACTTTACAAACTCTCATAAGTTAAACATGTGGCAAAATGATAAGAGAATATAATGTGTTCTACATAATGACTGTAGCTGGACAGAAGATATTTTGAAACAGGCTACTCCTTGATGTAGATCAAAATGAGCCAAGAACATGTGCAAAATTATTCTGTCCTATCAAAATAAACATTCTGAATCTGATTCCTTCTGAGATGTCAAACTCTACTTTGGGCATGAACATTAGGCCCTCTTTTAACATACCAGCTCTTCAGATTCTGTGCTATGGCTGGCTGGTGGAAAGAGGGGCAGTAGGGAGAGAGGCAGGTTTGCAATGGCACACAATTTTTGCTCAGTGTGGCAACAACAGCTTGACACCATCTTCTCTCCTCTCCCCATCTGCTGTCGGATTTAATAGCTTCAAAAGGTCAAGGTGGGTTGCAAGGACTAAACTGAGCATTCCCTCCATGTACACTTAGAGGTATTGGATGAAAGAAGGGAGTTCCCCTTGAAACAGCTGCTGAGGTTGCCGTGGTAATGGTCACATTTAAAGAGGCCTGGGAGTACTAGCAAGTTTTGGCCAGGTTATGAAACAAATGTTTACTACGTACAGCAAGTTATTTCACTTCCCTGTGCCTCAGTGTCTCTATTGGTAAAATGGGATAATGATACTTACCTACTTTGCAAAGCACTTTGAGATCTACGGAGGAAAAGCACAATGTAGGAGCTATGTATTATTAAGTATTATTATGCCACCACAGCGTACAGGGTCAGCCTAAAAGCCTTAAAGATTGTGGAGCAGACCAATGAGATGATTCTTTGGGTTAGACCCAAAGTGTAACTGACTCACTTTATATTAAAAAAGTGCCTGTGTATGTTTGCAAGTGACGTCTATAAGTCCTCCCAGTCTCTTGTTAAAGAAGGGAAGCCCAGCTGCATATTGCTTTCAGTCTTAGCAATCATTCTGCATTGGTTCACATTTTCCAGGCTCTCTCAAAGAAAAGAGCTAGAGACTCACTTTTAAAAATGAAAGTTGAGATTTTCTTTTAAACGGATCAAAAGATGGCTCTGTTAACAAGGAGCCTGGACAAACTCTCACCTGCCCATCAGTGATGCAGAAATATATCCATCTTGCTTTGGTCTAAATCAGAGAAGAGAGGATCTGACTTATGGGGTCTAGAAACTGGCTTTCTCTGCAGAGGTGATAGTTGTTAAAACTGCTTTTTGAACAAACAACAGATGAAGGAGAAAAATAATGAAAAGATTAAAGAGAAAGATCAATCAGCTTGTTCTAGACTAGAATGGTTGCTGAATGGTGGTTGGTAGGGTTGACCCAGCGTAAATATGAAGCAAATCTTTATTTCTGAAACTATTTCTCTTTGTTCTGTAGTGATAGCTATGGTGTAATTTATAGAACACGAACAGGAAAATACATATCTAAAGTATCCCTTCTGTCAGGATAAATGTAAGAAGCAGTTAAGCACCTTTTTGGAGTGAGATAGCAGACTGAAATCTACTAGGAGAGCAATACAGCAGTGCACAGACAATCTAGGAAGTTTTTGGAGAGTGTTGGGGACAACTTCCTGGTGCAAGTGCAGGAGGAACCAACTAGGGGCTGTGCTCCTCTTGACCTGCTGCTCACAAACAGGAAAGAATTGGTAGGAAGTAGAAATGGGTGGCAACCTGGGCAGCAGTGACCATGAGATGGTCGAGTTCAGGTTCCTGACAAAAGAAAGAAAGGAGAGCAGCACAATACGGACTCTGGACTTCATAAAAGCAGACTTTGACTCCCTCGGGGAGCTGATGGGCAGGTTCCCCATGGAAGTTAATATGAGGGAGAAAGAAGTCCAGGAGAGCTTGCTGTATTTTAAAGAAGCCTTATTGAGGGTGCAGGAACAAACTATCCCGATGTGCAGAAAGAACAGAAAATATGGCAGGCAACCAGCTTGGCTTAACAGAGAAATCTTCAGAGAGCTTAAATACAAAAAGGAAGCTTATAAGAGGTGGAAACTTGGACAGATGACTAGGTAGGAGTATAAAAAGATTGCTCAAGCATGCAAGGGTATAATCAGGAAGGCCAAAGCACAATTGGAGTTGCAGCTAGCAAGGGATGTGAAGGGTAACAAGAAGGGTTTCTACAGGTATGCTAGCAACAAGAAGGTGAGGGAAAGTGTGGGGGAGGCAACCTAGTGATAGACGATGTGGAAAAAGCTGAAGTACTCAGTGCTTTTTTTTGCCTCATCTTCACATACGAGGTCAGCTCCCAGACTGCTGCACTGGGCAGCACAGTATGGGGAGGAGGTGAGCAGCCCTCAGTGGTGAAAGAACAGATTAAGAACTACTATTTAGAAAAACTGGACATGCACAAGTCCATGGGGATGGATCTAATGCATCTGAGGGTGCTGAGGGAGTTGGCTGATGTGATTGTAGAACTATTGGCCATTATCTTTGAAAACTCGTAGCGATCAGGGGAGGTCCCGGACAACTGGGAAAAGGCAAATATAGTGCCCATCTTTAAAAAAGGGAAGAAGAAGGATCTGGGGAACTAAAGACTGGTCAGCCTCACCTCAGTCCCTGGAAAAATCATGGAACAAGTCCTCAAGAAATCCATTTTGAAGCACTTGGAGGAGAGGAAGATGATCAGGAACAGTCAACATCGATTCACCAAGGGCAAGTCATGCCTGACCAACCTGATTGCCTTCTATGGTAACTCACTGTGTGGACATGAGGAAAGCAGTGGACATGCTATATCTATCCTTTAGCAAAGTTTTTGATACAGTCTCCCACAGTATTCTTGCTAGATCATCGGCTCTCCCCATTTATATGGCCCAGATGCTTTTTTCAACCCCACTTGGAAGGCAACTGATGAGTAACCGGTGCACTGGATCCTGCTCTCTCTTAAAGGGATCAGTCAACCCATGACAGGGTTGCTCATAATTCTTACGAGTCCTTCCCTGCACCGTATAAAAGTCCCTTGAGAAAATGTTCAGTTAGAGGATAGGCAAAAAAGAGAAGACACATCCCAGAGAGACAGAAGAAGCTAAAATGACAGGAAAACAGCTAAGGTAACTAGATAGAGCAGAAATCCCTGAACAAGTTGTACTGTAAAAAACAATTAATTAAATCAACATTATTACTGGAAAATCAAATGAAAAACAGATTCTTAATTATTAGCTAATAAAGGACAAAAGAGGAGAAACAAAGAGTGTGATAAGGATGCTGTAAACAGAGTACATTCTTCCTGACCCCAACTAGTGATCAAGGGAGCATGGCATTAAACATTGATCTCTTATAGATCTTCTTGAGTGTTTAAATTTAAGTGTTATAAGGTGTCCAGAAGCATGGTGACCACACCACATAAATGTTTAAAATAAATCAAAATAATAAAAAAGTCATTACAAAATGGTTAGAGATGCTACATACAGAATATTTCTGAGCCAAACTCATAAAAGCAGGGAAATGAAAAGTTAAGCCGCTTAATGGTACGTACATACCCTCTACTCCTCCATCGACCTTACCATTATCGCAAACACTATACACCTGAGACCAGGCACCACGACCTTCACTCTACACGTATCTCTTTAGCAAATATTTTTCCAAGTACTAGAAGTTGTAGATGTGTAGCGCAGTAGTTGGCTGTGTTGGAAGAGGGTATTTGGTAAAGGGTTCTGTGCAGAAGGGTGGTTAAAAGATGTAATGGAAAGCTAGGATAGGTTCAAGATTGCGGTTGTGGAACCCTTAGTGAAATTTCACAATAATTTGCCACCTCCTTTTACAGAAAGAAAAAGAAAAAAAAAAAAAAAGAATCTGTGCCCTATTTTTGGCCCATGTTAGATAGCAGCCCTAACTATACAGTGCCTACCAAGCGCCACCATAATAATAATTAAAGACATGAAGTTTTTACTTTGAATTGTATCTACATCATCACTTTTTTATGGTCTTTCTGGACTTTTTGTCACAGGCACAGACAGGAAAGAGATGGTCATCTAACTAACATTTCCCTCTTAAGTTTCCTTTTATGTTAGCTACCACTGTCATGGTGATGACATTCAACTGCATAGTTTACAACACCTCTGAAGACTTCTCCCTGTCAACTTTGAGCAAGTAAATCTGTGATCATTCCTTCAATTTCTCTTTTCAGCAGAGACTTTCAATTTGTATCCATTATTGTCCAAAAATTTGGATTCAACCCTGAAGTTTCTTTTACCATCCCATTCAATGTTGACAAATTTGCCTGTTGCCACCAACACAACATTGCCTCTGTATACAACTAACTTAACTCTCCCACTGCTAAAATTCTCCAGCTATGCCTTCTTCTGTTACCTCATTGTGTGAAAGTCACATTGTGTTTCTGCTTCTCCATCTGAAAAATAGGGTTAATATTTACTGTCCTCACAGGAGTTTTGTGAGGATAAAATGATGTTTCTAAAAGTCTTTGAACATGCAAAATTGCTATTTAAATGCTAAATATAATTACAATCTTCTCTTGCAACCCTCTTATTTTGTGTTTTCCCAAGTTCCAGTTCTTTAGAGGCCAGCATGTAAAGTATGCTACTGCTTGCTCCCTCACTTGTACAAAGTAATAGGACCACATCTTCACTATCCTCAAACAGATGATTCATTTTTTAATCCCGCTCAAAACCATTCTCTTTGCCTTTGTCTAGTGGTGAGCTGGAGCCGGTTCCCACCGGTTCGCGGGAACCGGTTATTAAATTTAGAAGCCCTTTTAGAACTGGTTGTCCCGGTTCTAAAAAGGCTTTTAAATTTAACAAAATCTGTGGCAGCTCCCTGCCCTGCCCCTGGCCCCAGCTCACCTAGCTCCACCTCCTTCCCTGACGCTCCCCGCAGCTTCTCCTCCCCCTCCCCTGCTTCCCGTGAATCATGCGGGAAGCAGGGCTTCCTGCAGGTGAACTGGGGCGGGGGATGGGGCGCGAGGAGGGCTCCAGGTGCCGCGCGGCCTGACTCTGGCCGCACGGTGCAGCTCCGGGCCGGGCCCCAGCCCAGGCCCCGACTCTGGTTCCAGGCCTGACTCTGGCCGCACGGCTCCGGCTCAGGCCGGGCCCCGACTGCGGCCACACGGTGCGGCTCCGGCCCGGGCCCTATCCCAGGCCCTGACTCTGGCCGTGCGGTGCAGCTCCGGGCCAGGCCCCAGCCCAGGCCCCGACTCTGGCTCCAGGCCAGGCCCCGAGCCTGACTCCGGCCGCACAGCTCCGGCTCGGGCCGGGCCCCGACTGCGGCCATGCGGCGCGGCTCCGGCCCAGGCCCTATCCCAGGCCCCGACTTCGGCCACGTGGCGCCGCTCCGGCCCCAGCCGAGCCCCGACTCTGGTCCCCAGCCTCGACTCCGGCCGTGCGGAGGTTGGAGGTTGGATAAGGCAGGGTCAGGGACAGAGAGCGGAGGGGGTGGATGGGGCAGAGGCTCTTGGTGGGCAGTCAGGGGATGGGGATGGGGGGGGTTGGGTAGGTGCCGCATGGGAGTTCTGGGGGTCTGTTGGGGTGTTGGTGGATGGGGTCGGGGCAGTCAGGGAACAGGGCAAGTTGGGCAGGGGGTGGAGTCCTGGGGAGCAGTTAGGGTTGGGGGTCTCGGGAAGGAGTGGTCAGGGGACAAGGAGCGGGGGGGGTTATGGGTTGCAGTTTCTGAGGGGGGCAGTTGGGGGCAAGACATGGGTGGGAGGTGTACTCACCGGGCGGTTCCCTACCGGGTCTTCGGCGGCGAGTCCCTCACCCACCGGAGCCGTGCCGTCGAAGACTCAGTAGGGAATCAGTTACCAAGATTTTGGCAGCTCATCACTGCCTTTGTCCATGGATCTGTTCTAGCCTACCTCTCTATTCATTTGTCTATGTTCTCCTCTGCCTCTTCTCATCTAGCAATGACTTCCTCTCAGTTCCTTCATATAATCTCATCATTAATCCTGAGTCTTATCTACATCACTTGCACTCTTGAACAACTTTCTTTTATCAGTTTTACTGTCTCTCCATCTATTTTCAAATCCCCTCTGAACGCATCTTTTCTGCCTTGCGTGAAACTCTTATTTTTGCTTTTCCTCCACTATTATTTTTTTCATTTTAACTTTGTAATTGTATTATTTAATTCTATAACATGCATTTTCCATTCATTTGCATGAACTACACCATTATAAAAAGTTAATTTTGTAGTATTGCGTACAGTCCATGTAAATGTGGACCGTATTTTACTTTATACCTTAGGTCACTTCTTCTTACTTTAAATAATACCATGAACAAAGAAAAATATTATGAAAGGCAAAGTTAAGTAAATTACCAGACTGAGTTGTATAAACAAGGGTTTTTAAAAGTGTATTTAAAACAACCTAGTTTTCCCTTGTTCTGAAGCCTGCTGTTAAAGAGGCACTGTGGTCTGGTCAACAGGGTACTGGACTGGGGATAAGGAAACCTGGATTTTGTTCCCAGCTTTGACCTACTGTATGAAGACTTGGGCAGGTCACTTCACTTCTCTGAGTCTCTGTTTCCCTTCCCATCCTTTGTCTGTCCTGTTAGTTTAGTTTGTAAACTCTGTAAACTATGTGTATGTACAGAACCTAGTCTACCAGAAGGGACCCTGATCTCTGCTGAGGCATCTAGGTGCAGCAGAAGTATAAATAGTAATAGGCTGCCAACATACACTTTTGGTGATTTATCTGAGGTCAGTCCAGACCCTTAATTTACTTATTTTTAATAGATGAATAGATCTAAAATGAAAAAAGTATAAAAAAGCAAATAAATCTTCTCAGACTGCAGAATCTTCCAATCATCCTGTAAACTAAACTTTATTCTAGCTAACCTTGACTAAACATAGCTGCTACCAGTGATAAAGTATCTGTCACTTTCCAAGTAATTCCCCCCAGAAACAGACAAATTATCTAAAATCAATTATTTGATTTTAAGCAAATCTTAATTTATGTATATTAAAATCTAAAAAAACAAAATCTTAAGTACAAAGCTATCCTTGCAATTATAGAGAACAAAGAACTTCAACTAGAAGTAAAAACTTATCTTAATGCACCTACTGTTGGCATTTGTAATGGTAACTGATTTTCAATAGACTATTCTTCTAGGACTTCACAATCTCAAAAGATTTTGCAGAAGCTAGTGATTATGAACTAAGGTAGCAAGGTAAAATCACCTGAAAGTACCCTAACATTGTAAACAAACTGATGTGCATTGTTATCAGTAATGTTTCTTGTTATTTCACCACCAGCAGCAACAGAAAAAACCTGCTTTTTGAGAGTAATAGGAGACATTAGTGGAAAGTTTAATAGACACAATTTTCTTCAAACTCTTTGCAACGAAGCTTGAAATCAAAACTTCAAAGACTCACATCTACAAAACCAACTAGATAAGAGCATTAGTAGAATTTCTTGAAAAAGCCATTTTCATTTCTTCTTTAAGCTAGAGAGGCTTGCAGCATGGATATATGATTAATGAAGATAAAAATGAATCATACTTTTATATTAGTAACACAAATGCTGGCATCTCTTTTCAAAGTATTTTAAAAAATGTTTACTCTAAGAGATAATTCCTGTGCCTTATGTACTAGGGACCCAATCCTGCAAATGCTTGTGCTCCAACTTAACTTTAAGCATGTGAGTAGTCCCATTCACTTTAGTGGTACTACTCAGGTGCTTATGTTACACAAGTGCTTAAGTGTTTGCAGGATCAAGGCCTAAGTCCTTGACTTGGTGCTGAGTAGTAAGATGGTGTTTGGAGAGGCTTCTGTAGAATTGCTGCTACCGCACTGATGAATGCCTGTAGTCCTTACTGGCCATTCTCACACATCTCCTCTTATTGACAAACCAGTCTGCAGCTTGTCCACACCCAGATATTTGGTTCAGTCCATACATAACACACTTCTGGGGATACCAGAGCTGTGACCCACTGAGTTACCTCTCTGCCTCAGCAAGAGAGAGTTTTGCTGGTGATTGGATAGTGTCAGTTCCCAGCCACACCAATCTGCCTTCCTCATCTGCAAACTCCTCAAGGCTCTCACAGCCTCACGAGAAGGTAACAATCAGTGAACTCCAGCCTCCAAGCTCCTCAGAGATGTTTCTTTGCAATGCACAGCCTTTACCACTGCACATTCACAAAAAATATTAAGTTTGCTGCTCTTTTAAAGACATCACAACTTATTAACTTAATGGGGGTAAATACACCTTCCCTTCAAGCACAGCACTGAATTGGATTAAAGCAGAAGTAAAACAAGTTTATTAACAAAAGAGTATGGATTACGTGATACCAAGTCAAAGAAATAAAGGTAGAGATGGTTACAAGCAAATAAAAGTATAAACCTGTCTAAAAATCTACAACTCAGTCTGTCAAGATACTCTTTGTTCAAGGTGACTTCTCTCACCTACAGTCTCCTTTCCAGCTTTACATAGGCCAGTCTGGCCAGCATCCATCACAGATCAAATTGCTTGGTTTCTTTGTTTCCTTAAGGTGAAGGATAAAAATGGAGTTTTCCTCTGTTCCTCATACCCTCAAAAGGATTTATTTGTCTTACAAGTCAGGAAGACCTTTCGGAGATTCAGAATCCTGTGTCTTTGGTGTGCAGGAGCCATGATAATTCTCTTTCTCTTGAATTCAGGAACAGGATAACCTCCTCCTGTTTTAGCTCGATAGTTTACATATTAGCAGTAAACAAAGCTGAGGTAAACTAACATTCCATTGTCTAAGACAAACCTGTTCATCACCTTTATCGAGGCTAGGCTGTCTGGTCTTAAACGTGTGCCAGTAACAACATACAGAAGGAATTTGTAATTTCACATATCACACTAACACATGCGTTTTACAATAATATTAATAAACAGTGAATTATTAGTTTTCATTTGATACTTCACAAGGCACATTTTGTACACATATTATTGCAGTAGTACACAGGGTCTGGATTAGGGCTAGTAATTACTGTTCTGAGCTGTGATTACTTCCCCCCACTAAGAAGAAGAAAAGCCAACCATTTTTTTAAAATGCAGAATCAAACCCTAAATGCTTAGCAGCAGAAAAATGAGGGGAAAATATTTGCAATATATCAAGAGATGATAGGACCGCTTCTCTATTTTTAACTGATATTTGAAGAGTCTTCTAGTCAAGAAGTCTAGGAAGAGTGTATTTTACATCCAAAGTTCTACAAAGGCATGAGTTATCAAGTGTGACTGCTTCCTCATTGTGTTTAAAGTTTGGGCCTGCAAGTATATGAGGGACTGCATCTCTGTCTCTCACCTTCTTTCTGCTTATGCACAATTTCTAAAAAAAAGGCTCTAAAAAGTGATGAGTATGGAAGGCAGGGAGCACAGATCTGTATTTCTGATGTATTCAAAGAACTACATTCACTGCTAAGTGATCTTTTGTTAGAGAAAAAAATCACTTTTGATGCAAAATGATATTACTAGAATTATAACAATTCATTATTATAATTTAGGTTAATACAAAGTTGCCTTTTTCTTTTCTGAATGTAAGGCGATATTTACAACAGTGTTCATGTATATGACACTTAGGCCTTGTCTACACTACAAGACTATTTCGAATCTACTTAAGTCGAATTTGTGGATTCGACCTTATGAAGTCGAATTTGTGTATCCACAGTAAATTAGAAATACACTAATTCGAATTTCTGAGTCCACAGTAACGGGGCTGGCGTCGACTTTGGAAGCGGTGCACTGTGGGAAGCTATCCCACAGTTCCCGCAGTCCCGCTGCCCATTGGAATGCTGGGTAGAGCTCCCAATGCCTCCTGGGGGAAAAATGTGTCGAGGGTGCTTTTGGGTAACTGTTGTCATTGAACCGTCAATCACGCCCTCCCTCCCTGAAAGCTCCGGCGGGAAATCTGTTCGCGCCCTTCTCTGGTCGGTTACAGCTCGGACGCCACAGCACTGCGAGCATGGAGCCCGCTGCGATCATCGCTGCACTTATGGCCGTTGTCAACTCCTCGCACCTTATCGTCCACCTCTTCCACAGTCAGCTGCTGAGAAATCGGGCGAGGAGGCTCCGGCAGCGCGGTGAGGACAGGAATTCACAGAGTGGCGCAGACCTCTCACAAAGCAGGGTACGCCGCGCCGTGGAGATCATGGTGGCAATGGGTCAAGTTCATGGTGTGGAACGGCGATTCTGGGCCCGGGAAACAAGCACGGACTGGTGGGACCGCATAGTGCTGCAGGTCTGGGATGAATCACAGTGGCTGCGAAACTTCAGGATGCGTAAGGGCACTTTCCTTGAACTCTGTGACTTGCTGTCCCCTGCCCTGAAGCGCCAGGACACACGGATGCGAGCAGCCCTGAGTGTGCAGAAGCGAGTGGCCATAGCCCTCTGGAAACTTGCAACGCCAGACAGCTACTGGTCAGTAGCGAACCACTTTGGCATGGGCAAATCTACCGTGGGGGTTGCTGTGATTCAAGTAGCCCACGCAATCGTTGAGCAACTTCTCTCAAAGGTAGTGACTCTCGGAAACGTCCAGGACATCATAGATGGCTTCGCCACGATGGGATTCCCAAACTGCGGTGGGGCTATAGATGGGACTCACATTCCTATCCTGGCACCAGCCCACCAAGTACATTAACCGAAAGGGCTACTTTTCAATGGTGCTGCAAGCACTGGTAGACCATAGGGGACGTTTTACCAACATCTTCGTTGGGTGGGCGGGCAAGGTTCATGACGCGCGTGTGTTCAGGAACTCTGGTCTGTTTAGACGCCTCCAGGCAGGTACTTTCTTCCCGGACCACAAACTAACGGTTGGGGATGTGCAGATGCCTACAGTGATCCTCGGGGACCCAGCCTACCCGCTAATGCCCTGGCTCATGAAGCCCTATACAGGCGCCTTGGACAGAGAGAAGGAACTCTTCAACTACCGGCTGAGCAAGTGCAGAATGGTGGTGGAGTGTGCTTTCGGACGTCTCAAGGGGAGATGGCGGAGCTTACTGACTCGCTCGGACATCAGCGAAAAGAATATCCCCGTAGTTATTGCTGCTTGCTGTGTGCTCCACAATCTCTGTGAGAGCAAGGGCGAGACCTTTTTGTCCGGATGGGAGGTTGAGGCAAATCGCCTGGCTGCAGTTTACGCTCAGCCAGACACCCGTGCCGAGAGAATATCCCAGCGGGAAGCGCTGTGTATCTGGGAGGCTTTGAAAGCAAGTTTCCTCGGAGAGCAGGGTAACCTATGACTCTCCACTTGCTTTCAAGAGAAACTGACCCTGGGCCCGTGTCTGTATGTGTCGATTTCGATCTGCGGTTACATACCCCGTTCTCCACGTTTCCCCCACTTCCAAAGCACGTTTTAAAGCAAATTAATTGTTACACTCATTATTAATAAATCTTTGTTTTACTTTGCATTTCTGTTCAGGTGTTGAAACATGGACGCATACTGTGCTGGGCACGGTGTGCACTGATGTACAGACCGCTTGTTCCATAGAGGAATGACATCCTCCTGCTCCTACACAGGTCTCTGGGGTGGGGGACGGTTGCAAGTGGTTGTGCATGAAGGGGAGGGATTGCAGGAAGGGGTGGGTTTGCAGGAAGGGGCGAGTGGTGCCTTCTTTGGATAGGGGTTTGGATGACGGCAGTGGGCTGCGGGTTTGGGCGTAGGAAGGGGTGAGGGGTGTGGGGGAAGGGTGAGTATCTGTCCGTGGATGAGGGCTCTTGTTGGGGCTCAGGGCAGCGGAGAGGCTCGGTGCTACGGTGGAAGTGCATGGTAAGGGCAGCGTGCCTTAACATTAAGGGGGTGGCAGGCGCTAGGACCCTGGACAAGCATACACATCACAGAATGACCCGGGGCAGCATACACCACACAGAGTGACCCTGGTGCCTACTGACTGCAGTGTGTGTGTGCCCTGCAGTTGATCATGCCCCCAAGTCTGTACCCTGGTAATGTAGGCTATACCGTGCAATTATAAATCCCCTCCCGCCCCCCTACACAAAAAAATCCTCTGACACGAAAGACGTGACCGAAACAGTGAATAACAGCAAACAGCTTTTAATAATCTAATACACAGTGGGGGGATGAAACTTGGATTTGGGACTGGGTGAGCCTGTAAGGGAAGCACTTCTACAACTGTATAGCGTGAGAGGTGTGTGGTACATTAGCGCTATGCAGTGGTGCAGTGACAGTTCTCACGGCCCCTACCGCCCCTCCGTCTTGTACTTTTTGGGGGGGGGGCAGGACTTCTTGGCGGGGGAGGGCGGTTGCAGATACACTGCAGGGGGGCTCTGTCCTCCTGCCTGCAGTCCTGCAGAACATCAACAAGGCGCCGGAGCGTGTCCGTTTGCTCCCTCATTAGGCCAAGCAGCGTTTGAGTCGCCTGCTGGTCTTCCTGCCGCCAGCTATCCTCCCGTTCGATGTATGTGCGATGCTGTTGACATAGGGTCTCCCTCCACTGTCTCTGCTCTGCCGCCTCGGCTCTGGAGCAGGCCATCAGTTCCGCAAACATCTCGTCCCTAGTCTTTTTCTTTCGCCGCCTAATCTGCGCCAGCCTCTGCGAGGGGGATGCCGGGGCAGTCCGGGAAAGAGCCGAAGCTGTGTGATGGGAAAAGTAACTGATTTCCTTGAACAGATACATGTTTGCGAACAGTGAACACAGTCTAGTCAGTTTCTCTGAACAAGACCATACAGGGCAACAAGTATCACGAGATCTCAGGACAAGTTCGAGATTTTGGAATACGCTCTCATTGGCTGCGGCATTGCACAGGAGAGCGGATAAGTGGAGAGAGACAGCTGAATCCGTCTAGCAGACAGTCCTGGTAAGCCTTACAGTACATTCTGCTTGTCAGTTAATGGATAGCTGTGCCCTCCCGCTAAAGGCAATCTGGAAATCATATACTCTGACCCTTTTCCAGCCACTCCCGCCAGTGCACGGGAAAGATCAATGTATGCTTTTCCTATGTGGCCTACAACACGTGGCTGTTAAGCGAGGGTCATTGTTATGCAAAGTAAAAGTCAACCATTCACAACAGTAACAATACACTAATTGCCCTAATTAGATGCAGCATTTCATGAACGAGATCACCCTGATGCGGGTCCCTCGGAGTCACAAAGAGCGGATGCTAAGGGAAGCCCTGCAGAGACCAGGACCATATGCGGCCATGCTTGTGGAGGTGATGATTCCCATCTACATAAGGATGTCCTGGCGCGGAAGAGTGTGCTTCCACGGAGCACCCAACAAGGCACCTCTCCCCAGGAACCTCCTGCGGAGGCTTTTCGAGGACCTAAATGAGACTTTTCTTGAATTGTCCCTGGAGGATTATTGTTCAATCCCTATATGTGTGGACCTACTTTTCATATAGTTTTTCATTGAAAATTTTATATATAGCATTTCTATTTTTTTATACCTGTTTTATAAAAAATAAATGTTTACATGTTTATAGCACTTACCTCCTGATCCTTCCCCTGATTCAGAGTCCGGGTTAACGGCCGGGGAGGGTTGGTAGGGGATCTCTGTGAGGGTGATGAAGAGATCCTGGCTGTCAGGGAAAGCGGTTTTGTGTTCGCTGTCGCCTGCGCCATCCTCCACAGACCCTTCCTCATCTTCCCCATCAGCGAACATCGAGGAGGAACTGTCCAGGTTCCACTATGCCATCCACTGAGTCCACGGTCACTGGTGGGGCAGTGGTGGCAGACCCACCTAGAATGGCATGCAGTGCCTCGTAGAAGCGGCATGTCTGGGGCCGGGCTCCGGAGTGTCCGTTTGCCGCTCTGACTTTTTGGTAGCCTTGTCTCAGGTCCTTGATTTTCACGTGGCACTGCATTGCATCCCAGCTGTATCCTTTCTCTATCATTGCTTTGGAGACCTTCTCGAAGGTCTTTGCATTCCGCTTGCTGGAGCGCAGCTCCGACAGCACAGACTCCTCGCCCCACACACCGATCAGATCCAGGACTTCCCAGTCTGTCCATGCTGGGGACCTCTTTCTATTCTTGGATTGGCCGGACTCCTCTGCTGGAGAGCTCTGCATCGTTGCAGGTGCTGCGGAGCTCGCCCCGATGTCCAGCCAGGACGTCAGATTCAAAGTGCCCAGACAGGAAAATGAATTCAAATTTTCCCGGGTCATTTCCTGTGTGGCTGGTCAGAGAATCCAAGCTCCGACTGCTGTCCAGAGCGTCAACAGAGTGGTGCACTGTGGGATAGCTCCCGGAGCTACTAAGTTCGATTTGCATCCACACCTAGCCTAATTCGAGCTAGCCATGTTGAATTTAGCGTTACTCCACCTGTCGGGGTGGAGTACCGAATTCGAACTAAAGAGCCCTCTAGTTCTAATTAAATGGCTTCCTGGTGTGGACGGTTGAGACCAGGCCTTAGATTATGGTAGCTCAAATCCTTCTATTTTTGCATGCAGACATTAAATAAGAATATAAACTAGACAAAGAAATTCATAGGAAAACTCTGCTTTCTGTCCACAGTTGATAGTCACCAAGATTCTCAGAGAAGATGACACCTACTTATCTATACAATCATATTTATTTCCTACATTGTCTGTTTGCACAGATCCTGGAATGCAGCTTTATAAACTTTTATTTTGCTTCTAAAATTTTCATATTATTTTTCTTTATATAATGTTGGAAATATTTAAATAAATGCTATAGTAATTTGTGCCTTGCATAGTACATTTGGTAGGACTATTTCGTAGCAAGTTGTAAACGTGATTATTATAGAGGGTTGTAAATGAAAGAACTATTTTGTCAGAAGACAAACAACAGTAGCCATCTCCAAGTATACAGGATACATCATCTTTGTTTCAAGACACCCAGTCTGGCATTAATATGGTCCTTATCTTATTACATTTGGGAAAAGTTTTACAGAAGTTATCTTAAATCACGGTTCCACTTAAAGTGAAGTTATCTATTTATTCCTCAACTGCTTAATATTGTTTTAGCCTTGTATGAGTTGTTTATTTGCACTGTTTTGTATCTAAATGCAAGCATTTCATATGATGACTCTGACAATATTGCTATAAGAATGTATGAATATTTTATGTATAAATATAGAATAAAAAAACTTATCACTAGTAACTAAAGTAAGAATCCATTTGAATATATTTATATTAATTGATTTATATTTATTGATTGGCTTCTGTTAAGAAACTGAATTAAATAGTTTTTGTTCAGATTCTTAGGACTTAGTTTATAAATGGACATAAAATAAGTGATCTTTACTGTTTAGATTACTTTGATATATTAAACACCATTCCCTGACTTTTCCTTTGTCCATTATAAAATGTTTTAGTTGTCTGGTATACTAAGGTGGGTTCACTACTGATTTTGAGTAATAGTTTATTTCAGCCTTAATTTACCTGGGAAATGTGTTCTCCTAACCCCCCACAGCACAGCAGACCCTTAAAATTGTAATCTCTGCTGGAAGCTCTCCAAAAGAGAGACATAAAAAAGAGACTGTAACTGAAATAACCATTGGTAATTGCTTGTTTATGTTTCTTTTACTTTTTCTCTTTTGTTTTCCCCTTTATTAATAAATTAGTCAAAATTTGCTTGACTTTAGCTCTGGTGTCCATAACACATAAAAAGGTCACATTCAAATAGTGGAGTTCATATCCTTGACTTGGTATTGAGAGAACCCATTTCTATTATATAGCCTAGCATTGCTTGTTTCTCTACATAATAACATTTTAGTAATTTGCAGAATAAAATTAGTTGGTGCTTAATACCTTAAAACACTGCTTTTTTCCCCACACTATTTCCCGTTTGTCAGTACAGACCCTCAGTTTTGGGAGGTTAACTAGTAGTAACAAAGAGATGGGTCTGCTCTCCCAAAGTAGGCATTATATCTGACTGCCAAGCCAAGAGAAAAATGTTGCATAAACATATTAATTTAATTACAGTTTGTAGAACTGCTTATCTTGTTGACAGACATTTCTGAAATATGCAGAAGAGGCTGGTTTAGACATGGCAAAATATATTTTTAAAACATCAGGTACTGCTATGTGTTCTGACATTGATTATACTTTTATCTTATCTCCATATGATTTACCTCCAATATCAGATCTGAAAATTCCACTACTAGAACCAGGAAATCTGAGAACTAAGAGGAGCTAGTAAACACTGGGTCTGTTGGGGCTGGAGCAGGGGTCCCATAAATAATATCAGTCCCAAATATACAGTACTAGAAGCAAGTGTGCTTACAACTCCTACAACATCTGTTTTCTCTGATTTCATACCAACGGCACTTACAGATCCCAAGAATGGGACCTATACTGACAATATTCAAAGAAGAGCCTGTGATTTCCCATAAAACAGGTTGGTTTGATATTCTGAGACAGTATTCTCAGCAAATTTCAGGAATCCCCTTCTTTCCTGTCCTGAAACAATGTAATCACATCAGTACTGTTTGGTCTGCCATCAAAGAAGAATAACTTTAAAAGTAAGGCAAAATGTGTTAAATTATTTCTTCTATGTTTAAGCTATCAGTATTATCACTAGTTTTGAAAAATAGCAGACACTTGACTACTAACGGTGTTGCAAAAAGAGAAAAACAACAATCAAACAAAGCTTGAAGCTACATAAAAATCTTTTGCGAATCAATCAAAAGACAAGCTCTTGTACACATATGCAATAAACATTTGGCTATGCATTATTCACAGGCACATGGCTTGGCACATCAAATATGCATTTCATTTAAAAATGAATGATAGGAATTTATACGGATTGATAATGAAATTACCCATAATAATAAACATACCAGTGTTTGCTGCATCAACAGTTTGTGATGTCTCTGTTGATAATTTCTGAAGGGCCTGTTCACCATCTGTCTCCTCCGGTGAGCTGTTATGTCGAGACTGCTGTTGTTCTTCAACTTTGACAATAAATGAAATTACACCTAAAACAAATAGGTACCAGATGTTATATTAACCAGGACATTAGTTTTATAAGATTGTCTGCCAGACTTATATTAATGTTGCTGCTGCTCTGAACTAATAAAATATCTGGCAAAAATCTAAATTCCAGGTGTCAGCTATCCAATTATAATTGATTGTGAAAAAGAATACATCTTTGATGAGTTCAAGGAAATGAACCCTGCTTCCAATTCTTTTTTCTTCAAAAGGATAATTTTATCAGCTTACACAAAATAATTAAAGGCCAGTAATAAAGACTGTAGATAAATGATTAATGCCCGTGCCACTTCCCGTAGCTCCCATTGGCTGGGAATGGCGAACCATGGCCACGGGAAGCTGCAGGCAGCCATACCTGTGGATGGTCAATGTAAACAAACTGTCTCGCAGCCTGCCAGCAGATTACCCTGACGGGCCGCATGCAGCCCACGGGCTGCAGTTTGCCCACCGCTGGCTTAGAGTGTTGATGGACTCTGTGATTCTTTATTTTTTTAAATCACTGGCCACAGTAATCTGGGTTTGCTGTTGCCATCCAATATGCATAATTGCTTTAATTTTCCTGAGCAATCATATACCACTATCATACGTTTTTGGGATTGAACTTGTTTTGTAATGGAATATTTAGTGACTATTAAATATCCAGAGACTGCAAAATTAGGCTTTGTTTACTGCACTGGCAAATGACCCATTCGATTAAAAATAAAAAATTGTATTTAATCTTAAAGAAAGTACAAGCTCCAATACATACATAGCTGCTTTAAGCAATACTGATGACACTCCTAAACATTTGAAACAGCAGCTTGGAAAGACCTAGGCTTTGTTACTTGCATTATGTGCCTCTAAATATGCACTTTAATCAACACATCTTCTTGAAAGGACTATATTTCCCTACTAATTGACTTTTGTCACACTCAGTATTTTATTAGATTCTAGAGACACTTAAAGCTGAAACAGGTCTACTAGTTGCACTTTAGGTTCTGCACCAATTTTTCAACTTTCGACTTGGTATATCAATAAGCATATGGCATGAGGTTCTCAAATAGGTTTAATGTTTTCCTCTTGCACTTTCCATAAAAACAGCTTATTTTGTTGCCTTTAGGCTTATTTTAGAATACTCTGTAATGAGACATTATACTCTTTAATACTCTTAGTGTTCACTTGAAATATGTTCCGCAGGGGGCTTTTTTAATTGTATCTTATTAAGTGTTTGGTGCATTACATAGCTGGGCAAAATATTCATGGTAAAATTTATTTTATTGAGTTCTTTTAGAGTTCATGAAACATTTGGGAAATTGGGGCAGTTTTCTAAAATTTCCAAAGAAATTTCATGAACAAGATTTTTGACTATTATGATGTCTAACGCCACTCTGTGGTACATTTCTGCATTTGTTTCTTTTCTTTTTTTCCCTTCAAATTTTGAGTTGAGTTGGTTGGTTGTAATGGATCACATCAGCCAGATGATATTGGTCTGGTTCCCTGATTGAATGAGGTCATCTTGTTGCCAGGAGGTTTCACTGAAGTCATTTTGATTCAGTTTCTCAGAGGGAGTAACTGCATTTGTGTACTCTCTCTCAGCTAGCCAGAAAAAAATATATGATCAGCTGCAGTGTGCTGCAGTCCTTACTACAGTATGCATGGGAGAGTCAACTGCCCTTCAGCTCAAAAGTACTTCCCTTAATCACATGCTTCCTCAAAAGGCTCCTGTCACTTGGTGCCTACTGCATTGTCATATAATTTTGGTGAGAATCAGTTTTAAATCAGCAATGACTTCACTCTTATGTTAATATTATTATACTAATAAGGTGGTGAAATGAAAGAATGATAAAAGAGAAATAAAATATATCTGTAAGTTTAGTGATGGCTCACTCAGCTGTAGTCATGAATCACAGTACAGTCTCCAAAAGCAAAATAGTTCTGTTCTTTCTCCTCTGGTGTTTTGGCCTACTATGTTAGGTGGATTCCACATCATATTCAGCAGGTTTCACGTGTCAAGAAATAAAAAAAAATGAGTTGCACTAAGATGCTGGGTTACTTTCAGTCTTTATACTGAAACAAAGCATATCAACTTCAAACTATTGTAGTCTCCTTTTCTGTGGTAGATAGCATCTGAACAGTACCACTATATTGAACCAAAATTGAAAACAATAAAAAAGCAGACATGCATTTAAATGTAGAGGAATGGACCATTTTCTTTTTAATTTCAGGGTTTTAGTCTCCAGAACATAAGGATTTCTCCTTTAAAGAATTCTATAACTCCCCACCACAAAAATCCATTTCTAAATACCCAATTTAACAGATTTCTGAAATTATACATACTATGAAACCTATGGATACCACTTGAATAAATGGGAAGTTTTGCAAACACCAGGAAATGGAGAGTAATATAGAAAGTGGTCTTAATAAAGGTTAGAGGTATAATCAGGAAACAAAGAGACTCAATCAGCAAAAAAATCAGGTTAATTAATGTGGGATAAGGTAGTCAGGACAGGGCAGTCCTACATTACCGCTTAAATCAATCTACTTTACATCACTCAGGGGTGTGAAAAATCCCCGAGCGATTCAAGATTTGTGCTGTCCACACTGGTGCTATGTTGGCAGGAGACACTCTCCCACCGACATAGCTTACTCTTCTGCCGAGGTGGAGAAATTATTCCAACGGGAGAGAGCTCTCCTGTTGGCATAGTGTGTCTTCCCCAGCTGCGCCACAGCGGCACAACTGCATCGGTGCAGCTGCACCGATATAGCACTGTAGTGTAGACTTGCCCTCAGATACACTAATAATGACATAGTAAAAAGAGGAGTTTTAGAGTTATAGAGTTTAAGGCCAGAAGTGATCACCAAATCTTCTATTCTGGCATCCTGTATACCACAGGCCACCAACACCACCCAGCACCAGCAGGTTAAATACAACAATGACCAAAATTAGACCAAAGTATTACAGCCCACAGGAAACTAAACTATTATGTGTCACAGACAGAGAAGAGGAGGGACCAAGTTGCAACAGGTTCCCCGCAACAGCAGGGACATAGCAGATATAGCCAGATAAATCCCTTTTTCCTTTTCCTGTAGGTTTTCTGCTTACTCCTGGTAAGCTTTTGGAGGTGGTTATTCATCCAGCTGGGTCTGGAACCTTTCCATACAAGTTTTTTCCCCTCACTTGGATACAAATTTGTATGGTTAATTTGAAGAAATTCTAAGCCTCCTCTGAATTTAAGTTCTTGAGCTTTCAGTGATTTCTTTAACAAATTTTCATAATATCCCAAAGTCTACCCTTTTGAAATCAAGAATCTTAATTGACAACCTGGCTTTGATTATCCCTCCATTTAATTTAAACCGAATCAATGCATGATCACTCAATCCAAGATTATTTCCTATGACCAGCTCTTTTATGATGTCCTCGCTACTTACTAAAACCAAGTCTAAAATTGCATCACCTATGGTTGGTTCGGTGACAATGTTATGAAGAAAACTGTCATCTAACACATCGAGTAATAACTGGGGCCTATCACTATTAGTAGCATTTATTCTTCACTCTACATATGGGAAATTAAAGTCTCTCATCACAACACAAGTTCCAAAAATATTTCTCTCTCTCAACATCAAAAAAGATCTGTCCTTATCTGACCCTGGGGGGTCAAAAGCAAATCTCAACACTATATCATTAGGGCCTCTTTTACAATCTTTCTCCAAAGTGATTTTTATCCAAAAGATTCTGTTTCTTTACTATTCACCACTTCATTGATGCACAACACTACTCCATCACCTTTACCTTTATTCCTCTCTCCTAAACAGCACATATGCTTCCATACCTGTATTCCAGTCATGAGTACTTAATCCCTATATCTACTTTAACCTCTTGCACCAGTAGTACCAGTTCCTCCATTTTATTGCCCAGACTCCTTGCATTTATGTACAATCATTTTAGTTGTTTCTCTCAAACCTCATATGATTTTCTAGCCAGATTAAATTTAGTCCTTTCACTAACTTTAACAATCTACCTGACTCAATATTTGTATTTACTTTCGCCTTACTGTCCCGTCTCTTACCTTATAGTATTTAGTATCCCTTGCTATATCTCCTATGTATTGAGGCCAGGTGTGGAGATTTCATGAGTCTCTCGCACCCATCTCCATTCATCTCCTAGAGTAAAGTTCTTCTGATCAATTGTGTGCCTGCCTTTATCCTATAATATTAATATGCCACGTACTCAAGTGGAGTCCACCTGTAAAGAAGAGTCTTCTTTGTGTAAATGCCTCCCAGTGGTCCATCATCCCCAAATCTTCTTCATAGCACCAGTATCTTGAGCCATCTGTTGATCTTCATTATCTTACCGCATCTTTGCCCGCCTTCATTATTCTACTGAAAATCTCCTGAGCTTCCACTTCGTCAAGCATCTGACCCAACTAGTGTAATCATCCTTGATCCACCCCAGTGGGAACCTAGCAGTGTAATTTGTCCTGACCTGCAGCAGAATCAGCAGATTTTCACTGCTCCCATGAGGATCCTTTTCAGCCTTCCCTCCACAACTCAGATCCTTGTTCCTGGCAGACAGTTCATTCTTCTGTTCTCTAGATCTGGTGATAGGCCTGTCGACTCTTCTGAATGTAGAGTCCCTGGTCACATAGACCTGTCTCCTCCTGGTGTTGGTATGAATGTGTTTTATGTTCTCTCTCGCAGTCCCCTGTACATCCTCATTTTTCCTTAGGCTCCAGTCCTTGGCCTCCAATATCTCTTCCTCTCTTCTACAGGCACTGGCTTCCCTTCTTTTTTTCCTTGCTACTCCATCATCTGCCTGTTTCTTCTCCTCCTCATCCCCTAGTGCAGCAAGTATGTTACTGCGATTTCATCATCACTAGCTGGTCTCTTCCTCTGCCTGATCCTCGTGGTCATGTTCTTCCATGGGTCACCCTCCTTTTCTGGGAGTCTTCCTTCCTGGTCCTTTTGTCTGACAGGTGTCTGCAAATCTTGAGTTGTCTATACCACCTCCTTTCTTGCATACCTTCAAAGCCCCATCTGAATTCCATCATTGTCCCCAGCTGCAACTTTAATCCTTGAATCTTCTCTGCCTTTGAAAGAACGAATACTAAAATACTGGAGTGTGAATTTGATATGAGGTCAAAATGACAGTGTAGATTAAATCTGAGGAGGCATCATGTTACAGAGCACGAACAGTGAAAGACAGACCATCCTACTGTAAGTACAAATCTGGAAGTCTCTATACCTGAAAGATGTCAAGAATTCTGAGCAAAATTCAGTGGGAGAAAAACAAACAATGTAAATGATAACTGGGTGTTGTTTAGGATTCTTTATTGTGATTTATTTATGATTTATTAGATGCCAAATACAATTACAGTTCCTCAGTCACCAAAGCAATTCTTCCGTTAAACAACCATCCTGGTTAAAAAGTGATGTGCAAGTAGTGATTAAATAATAAAATAAATAAGTCACTGCCTATAACAAATGGGAAAATGGAGAGATTGACAGGAATGAGTACAAACTGGCAGCTAGTTAAAAAACTATAGCCAGTAAGATTAATGAGAATAAGAAATTGTTCTTGAAATATAATCAGGAAAAAATGAAATCTTAACAATGGCATAGGTCCAATACTAGATAAAGATGGTACAATTGGCAATCATGATGTAGAAAAGGCAGAAGTATTCAATAAATATTTCTGTTCTGTATTTGGAAAGTAGCAAGATGATTTTTCATGTGTTGCAGTGATAGTAAAATACTTTCTATTCCATCAGCAACTAGAGAGGATGTTAAAAAGCAACTGTTAAACATTTTTAAATGAGTAGGAATGGATAGCTTGCACCTAAAAGTATTAAAATAATTGGCAGAGGAGCTCTCTGAATCATTAGTGTTAATTTTTAACAAATCTTGGAACACTTAGAAAGTTCCTGAGCACTGAAATGACACTAATGTGCAATATTTAAAAAGTAAATGGGATTAGCACAGTAACTACAGGCCCATTAGACTGACTCTGACACCATGCAAAATCATGGAAAGATTGATAACTCTATCAGTAAAGAATTAAACAATGGAAGCATAACTAATGTCACAACACTATTTTATGGAAAATAAGTCTTGTCAAACAAGCTTGATATTTTCTTTGATGAGACTAACAGTTTGGTTGATAACGGTAACTATATTGATACAATATATTTAGCCTCCTCTCAGACATTTGCTTTAGTCCCATGTGACATTTTGACAAAAAATAGTACTAAACAAAAATCAATGCATTCCATATTAAATTAGTTAAAACTGGTTATCTGATCAATCAAATAATAAGTTTACATGGGAAAAATCACTATCCTGCGAAGGTGTTTCTAGTTGGGTCCCACAAAGATCTAATTCTGTTCAGTATCTTTATCAGTAATCTGGAAGAAAACAAAATCATTGCTGGTAGAACTGCAGATATTGGTGGAGTGTTAAATAATGATCGGGACAGGTCAATTATACAAACTGATCTGGATTGCCTGTTAAGGTGGACTAATTTGAACAACATGTGTTTAATACAGCCAAATGGAAGGTCATACATCTAAGGGCAAAGAATTTAGGTCAGGCTTACAGGATGGAGAAAGGATCCTGGAATGGAGTGACACTGAAAAGACAGTTAGGGACAGGTTAGATAACCAAGTTAATGAGAGCTATCTGCATGATGCTGTCGTTAAGAGGGCCAATGCAAACCTGGGAGGCACAATCAGAGCAATATGGAACAGGAACAGACAGGTAGTATCAGTTCTATATACAGCATTAATAGAACCATTACTGGAATACAGTTTACAGTTCTGGTGTACATACTTCAAAAAGAATGTTGACAAATTGAAAGGGTTCAGAAAAGAGCTACAAGAATGATTCAAGGACTCGAAAACATGCCTTATAGTGAAAGACTTAAAAATACCAGTCTACTTAGCTTATTGAAGATAAGGTCAAGAGGTGAGTTGATCATGATCTAAAAGTACCTCTATGTGGAAGAGATTTCTGAGAATAGACAGCTCTTTATTCTAGCAGACAAAGACACAACCAGATCCAGTGGTTGAAAGCTGAAGCTAGAGAAATACAGCCTGGAGTGGAGATAAAATGTGTTATTTTTTTTAAACAGTGAGCGTAACTAGCTACTGAACAACTTTCACAGGCATGTGGTGGATTCTCCAGCACTTGCAGTATTTAAATCAAGACTGATGTCTTTCTAAAAAAAGATATGTCATAGTTCAAAAGAGAAGTTATATGTTTGATTCAGAAATTATTAGGTGAGCTTCTATTCTCTGTGTTACACAGGAGGTCAGACTAAATTATCAGAATGGTCCTGTCTGGCCTTAAAAATCTCTGAAAGTTGCTGGGAATTAATAGAAATATAACAAAATAGTAAAGGACAGGAAGAACAGTGTCATTGTATGAGAAAATATTTTAAACACTAAATAATATCTGTATAGTTAGAACAGAAGGCCATATGAATGGCCAGACTGGGTCAGACCAAAGGTCCAACTAGCCCAGTATCCTGTCTTCTGACAGTGGCCAATGCCAGGTGCCCCAGAGGGAATGAACAGAACAGACAACCATCAAGTGATCCATCCCCCCGTTGCCGAATCCCAGCTTCTGGCAGAAGTTTATTTACTTTCTCCACATCAGTCATGATTTTATAGACCTCTATCATATTCACCCTTAGTCGTCTCTTTTCCAAGCTGAAAAGTCCCAGTCTTATTAATCTTTCCTCATATGGAAGCCGTTCCATACCCCTAATAATTTTTGTTGCCCTTTTTTTAACCTTTTCCAATTCCAATATATCTTTTTTGATATTGGACGACCACATCAACACGCAGTATTCGAGATGTGGGTGTACCATGGATTTATATAGAGGCAATATGATATTTTCTGTCTTATTCTCTGTCACTTTCTTAATGATTCCCAACATTCTGTTTGCTTTTTTGACTGCTGCTGCACACTGAGTGGATGTTTTCAAAGAACTATCCACAATGACTCCAAACAAAAAAACAACCAAAGAGTGGGAAAGGCGTGTCAGTTTTTATTTGTCATCCAAACTCACCAACAGGTGTAACCATGTTTTCATTTTACTCATAGGGATGTGTCAACCTTGGACCCTTTATCCCTGTTTTCTAAGTATTTTTCTTGACTTTTATGCCATATATCTATTAAGATATGAACTGGGTTTGCAAAATATAATGGTTGGGATTTTCAAGAGCTTTCATTATTGGATTACAATGCCTATTGACAACAGTAAGACTCCTATTGACTTTAGCAGGTGAAGAGTTAGGCCAATGCTGAGTGTTTTTGAAAATACCACTGTTTCTCAGCTGTCCTTCAGCATATATGCATTTCAGAACAAAAATACTAAATACTGAACTATGAGTAGCAACTGGAAAAAATAGTTCTTAAATACACATTAAAATGTAAGGAAAGAGCACAATGAGATGGTTCTTTTCCTTGTCAGATCATTCTTTAAGATGGTCTCTTGGTAAAAATATCATTGCTATTTTTTTAGTTTTAGGATTCAATATAAACCTTTTGTTCAACCGCAGCCCACATACTGATGCAGCAATTTTGTTTTATATTATTGCAAAAGAAGCAATCTCTCTTTAAACAGACAAAAGCGGTTTTATTTCCCATTAAAACTGCATTGGCAGCATCATATCTCACAATATGAGATTCATTGGCCATGTACTGTAATACCGTACACTTTAGTGAAGTGGAAAATATTAAACTTTTTTCCTCTTCTATAAAATGGACCGTACTAACTGAAGGATTTATGGGCAAAAAAGAAATTCTCTGAGCATGATTATTTTCTAGTTTTAAACAGATAGTAATATCCATTACTCTGCTCACAGTGTCCCAATATATTGTCTGAAGACAATGAAAGAAAGCTATTTTGTGCTGGAATTTATCACATTAATCTGAAAATATGTGGAATGGTTACCTAGTGGTTTAAGTATGCTCTTAATGAGTGTGACTGTCTTCTTAAAGATATAGTACAATAGCCTTGAAACAAATATTCAGTGTGCATTAGAGCACTCTTTTAGTAAAGTGTGTTCTAAAATGATGGGGTCTAAATTAGCTGTTACCACTCAGGAAAGAGATCTTGGAGTCATTGTGGATAGTTCTCTGAGAACATCCGCTCAATATGCAGCAGCAATCAAAAAAGCAAACAGAATGTTAGGAACCATTCATAAAGGGATAGATAAGAAGACAGAAATCATCATAATGCCACTATATAAATCTATGATATGCCTACACCTTGAATACTGTGTGCAGTTCCAGTCATCCCATCTCAAAAAAGATATATTAGAAGAAAATGTACAGAGAAGAGCAACAAAGTGATTAGGAGTATGGAACAGCTTCCATAGCAGGAGAGAATAAAAAGACTGAGACTTTTCAGATTGGAAAAGAGATGACTAAGGTGGGGATATAATAGAGGTCTATAAAATCATGTGGAGAAAGTGAATAGAGAAGTGTTATTTACCGCCTTCACGTAACACAAGAACCAGGGGAGACTCAATTAAATTAATAGGCAGCAGGTTTAAAACAAATGAAGTACTACTTCACACAATGCACAGTCAACCTGTGGAACTCATTGCCAGGGGATGTTGTGAAGGTCAAAAGTATGACTGGGTTCAAAAAGAATGAGATAAGTTCACGGAAGATAATTTCATGGGGATCACTTGATAATTGCTCTGTTCTGTTCATTCCCTCTGAAGCACCTGGCATTGGCCACTGCTGGAAGCCAGTATGCTGAGCTAGATGGACCACTGATCTGACCCAGTATGCCATTCTTATGAGTTCTAGGCTGGCTTTAAATTAATAATAAGTCTGATATATGTGGCTATGCCTTTGGTCAGTGTGGGAAAGAGGGACAAATCCAACCTGTTTTCTGAAGGATGCTGTGAAACCAATTTACAATGAATTTATATAGAGAGAATCTTGACTTAAATAAAAGTGAGTGAAAGTTCCATATTGCTTCTGTAAACCTAAGTAGCTTGCTGGGAACAGAAGCTCTCGGACTTCCAATACAGGCAAAAAGGGAAATTGAGAGTGTGTTGATACCTGTTGCCAGGGTAATGTGTAGGGCCCTACCAAATTCATGGTCCATTCTGGTCAATTTCATGACCAGAGGATTTTAAAATTGGTCAATTTCATGATTTGAGATGTTTACCTCTGACATTTCATTGTGTTATAACCATGGGTTCCCAACCCAAAATAGGATCAAGGGGGGGAGGGTTTGCAAAGTTGTTGTGGGGGTGCAAGATTGCCACCCTTCTTCCTGTGCTGCCATCAGAACTGGGCTCTGAAGGCAGCAGCCTCCGAGCTTCCTGCAGCTAGAGGAGGTTCCTGGAGATGGATAGAATCTCCCTCATGCTACTTGGGAGCACCCCAGCCAGGGGCTCCTAGCTGCTAATCCAGACCAGTGGCAGATTAAGGCAGGGGCCCCTGGCCAATTACCCCCCCCCCAAAAAAACAAACAAACATGGGTGCCCCAGCCCTGGAAGAAGCCCCAGGGGTGAAAGCCCTGATTTGGTTACCCTGAGCCCCAGCAAGAGCTGTGGGGGAAGAAGCCCCAAGCCTGAGCGCATTAAGCCTGTCTGCAACCACAAAGGATGAAGCCCAGAGCCAGCTGGAGCCACAGGGGGTGGAAACCCCAAGCCGGGTACCCCAAACTCTGGCTGCAGTCGCAGGGTGGAAGCCCTGAGCCCAGGCTGTCTGGGCTGGAGCAGTTTGGGTGGAAGCCCCTAAGCCCGGGATGCCCCGGCTGGAGCTGCAGGGGGCAGAAGCTCTGAGCTCAGCACCCAGAGCTCTGGCAGGAGCCACCGAGGGAGGAAGCACTGAGCACGGTGCCCAGAGCCCAGCTCCCAGACTGCTGCAGTGCAGAAGTGAGGGTTTACCATCCTCACTTATGCACTGCCTCTGGAGGTGGGTCTGATCTCAGCAAGAGCAGCCATGCAGGGGAAGGACAACTCCTATCCCACCCCTGCATGGCCAGACTAGCAGCTAGGAGCCCCTTGCTCCAGCAGCACGGGGAGATCAGATTTCACGGGGAAGGGCTTATTTCACAGTCCATGACACATTTTTCTCGGCTGTGAAATTGGTAGGACCCTACTAATACTTGTATGAAGCTCTCAAATTACCTCCTAGTCAAAAAGAAAAAACTATGTGGGAAAACCTGCTGACAGATATAATTTGCATGTTATTCAGTGGAATTTCATGAAGTACTTAAAGTTGTACTATTCAGAATTTGTTATACTTTATTCTTAGAAAATGAGTTAAAAGTGTGATGTAACTGTATATGAGGAAGGGCACATGAAAGTTGTGTGCCATAACCTAAAAGTTAGTGGGCTCCGATTAGGTACTTGAGCCCAGGGTGCATGGAGGGGAGTGAGGACTGTATCTGAGGTCTTACCAGGGCCGGCTCTAGACCCCAGCGCGGCAAGCACGCGCGTAGGGCGGCCCTTTCCCGGGGGGGCGGCAGGCTGGGCCGGTGGACCTGCCGCAGTCATGCCTGCGGGAGGTCCACCGGAGCCCCGGGACAACCGGACCTGCCGCAGGCATGACTGCGGAGGGGGCGCTCGTCCTGCGGCTCCAGTGGACCTCCCGCAGGCATGACTGCGGACGGTTTGCTGGTCCCGCGGCTCGGCTGGATCTCCCGCAGGCATGACTGCGGACGGTTTGCTGCTCCCGCGGCTCCGGGGCGCCTCCCGGGGATGACTGCTTGGGGCGGCCAAAAACGTAGAGCCACCCCTGGGTCTTACTTTGTTCTGGTGAGAGAGACTTCAACTCAGGATTGAGACAAGATGGAAGCCTTCAGCTATGGACTGGAGCTGACCTGGTGGAGTAGGAGCAGTGAACTGCATAGGATTTGGCAGCAGTTAGCCAGATATCATCTGATTGGGTGGTGACATCAGCACTCAGGGCAGCCCTCAACAGTCATCAGTGGAATGAACCGGACAAGAGACAGAGGCAGACCACAGCCATCCACAGCAGTCAATTTAAAAAAGAGCTCCCCCCAATTTTTTCCCACTTTGCTTCACAGTCATACTAGATTTATGAATGTGATTGACGTGGATTGGGACTTTGCTTTGAATAAGAGCTGCAGGGACTCCCTGAAAATAAACTACCAATTAATAGGTGACGTTGTGGAAACTGCCTATATATTGTCATTATCCTCAAATTACATTTTAAAGCTAAAATGACCAAATCTTTCTACAAATACAAGGGCCAGTAAATTAAATTAGAGAGCTCTGCCAGCAGAAGCTGCTGTACCATTCTAAATCATTAACTCTATAGGGTGTCATACAACAGCCTCACACAATGTGGAGGTACTGAAGGGAAATACTGTTAAGCCAACAATGTACATAAACTATAGCATTCTGACAGCATTAGCATCCTCTTCATGAACTTATTTATATGGTATCAGAGCTCCTGTTTTCTTCCAAAAGGAGCCCTGATGTGGCTTGGCTTGTTAGGGTAGGCAAAGATACCACTCTCTTCCTAAAGTAAGGTATAGATGTTCAAGGTAATAACATTAAAAGACTTCCCACTAAATTTACACATGCTTTCAAAATACATAAAAATAAACTAAGGATGCTAAATAAAATTAGAAAATGGGCCCACTCCCACCCATCCAATTGCAGATCTTATATGAATACAAAGATACAATCAAATGCAAGGGAGGGGAAGACAACTGAAAGAAAGAGGGGAAAGAGTACAGTTGATAACAAGTGGATTGGCAATACTGCAGCTAGTCTATTTTCTGTACGATTAGTCTCCCAAGTGCCAATACTAGCAAAATCTCTCTCTCTCTCTCTCTGTGGCCTTTTTCTTATAATCTAACAGAAACAGAATGATCTCCAGAAGAAAAGCTGCGTGTATTTGGCACACAAATAAAGATAATCAATGACAGGTTTCCACATGGAGCACATATTTGTTATTAATGTTTAACAATCTCTTCATATCCTCTCCTCCTCCATACGCTTTTCTTCCCTTTTTCTCTTTGCAGGCATGTTGTAACAATTGTTTACTGGGCAGAAGCAGGTGTTTGTTTTAATGAAGGCAAGTCGCTCCATATTCCCCATGGAGAAGTAGTTACATATGTTGATGACTACAGCATAGGGGTGTCAAACATACAGTCCATAGTCCCAGTCAGATAGAAGCACAGTATGGTGTGTGATGTTCATCCAAAGAGTGAAGTGTAGAATTCTAGACCAATGTTCTATTGCAGCTGGTGGCAAGGAAGTTGATATGCAAGTAAAGGTCTCAGATAATGAGGTATAGTGAAAGGCTAGATGAAATGGGTGCAGAACTTTTGGCCTATTGTTAGGACTTTGGTCACGACGAAGTGCCCTCAGAGAACTCCTTCACCAGTAAGTTGAGACAGTGTGCAAAATAGGAGATGGAAATGAAGTTGCCTGCTGTATCTACTAAAGGGAACCCAGAGTGCACTAAAGGAAATGTAACCAGTGGTGAATGTCCACTAACACAGCACTTTATGGTGTGATGAACTGCAATCTATACCGCTTAGCACAGCCACTCCAGTGAGGAAAAAAATGTTTGTCCCCAGCCACTCTGGAGGAGTAATAGCCTCTATCTGTTTGTGGAAGGCCTAATCCTGAGAAAAGATGAGCAGATCAAATGCCAGCATCTTTGCACAAAGAATCTTCAAATATTAGGGCTGGGTGTGTTCCTAATAGTATTCTTAGCCCTTCTAGGCCTTTTTGGGGGACATACTTTAAAGGGGACTTTCAACGAAAACACCATTACTCATTCTGGGCAATAACTATTTAATGCTTTAGAAAAGAATATTTGGAAATCACTTTATAAAATCTAAATGAAGTTAATCTATTACTTAGGAATGGATCACAGGGGACTTCTCTCTGGAGCCAAAACATTGTACGAACTGGTTATTAAGTCTTATTTCTACATTAAGGCAAGTGTATGACTAAAAGTAATTAGAGTATATAATCTTAGCCCATTCTTAGAATATTTCCAAAGAGATCTTTTAAGAATGATCAATGCCTGAAAGGACTGACTTTTAAACTGTGTCCCTTTCCAGCCCAATAATATAAAAATAGGAACCTGGAAAACCCAAGAAATGTAATTTTACCATTGCAATTTCATATGTAACACAATACACCCAGAAAAAAGGATGTTCGAATGTAAAAGGAAACTGAACTCCTTTTGCTCAGAACAGCAGTTTATATCATAAGAAGCACTTCAAATCAAGTATAAACTGCAAAATATATTTTAAAATTACATAAGAAACTACTGTGACAAAGTTCCTCTTTTACCTTGGTGGGTCCTGTGCTTATTGGCGGATTTACCCACCTCACAGATTCACCCTCTGGGTCGGGAAACAGCCCAGAGACCTTCCCCTCTGGTAGAAGCCACAGTCCAGGACAATTCCTCCTGTGTTTGATTTGGGAGGTTTGGGGGGAACCCAGGCCCGCCCTCTACTCCGGGTTCCAGCCCAGGGCCCTGTGGACTGCAGCTGTCTAGAGTGCCTCCTGGTACAGCTGCACGATAGCTACAACTCTCTGGGCTACTTCCCCATGGCCTCCTCCCAACACCTTCTTTGTCCTCACCACCAGACCTTCTCCTGATGTCTGATAACGCTTGTACTTCTCAGTCATCCAGCAGTATGCCTACTCACTCTCAGCTTCTTGCACACCTCTCGCTCCCAGTTCCTCACACACACTTCCTCTCCCATGGCTCCCTCTGGCCTGACTGGAGTGAGCCCTTTTATAGCATCAGAGGGGCCTTAATTGGAGTCAGGTGCTTAACAGCCTCACCTGACTCTTAGCAGGTTAATTGGAGTCAGGTGTTCTCATTAGCCTGGAACAGCCCCTGCTCTGGTCTCTCAGGGAACAGAAAACTGCTTATCCAGTGGCCAGTATATCTCCTTTCTACTACTCTGCTGTTCCCCAACTGGCCTGGGTCTATCACACTACATTAAAAGAATATGAAGGTTGCAAAGTGAAGCACCTTTAGGTTACAAAATACTAGAATTGAGGTTGCTTGTGCAGATGCATTATGATGCCTTTAATTACATAGTATTTTTTCCAGAGGATCAACAGTGCCACTCAATGAGTCGCTGTTCAATATTTATTTTTATCCTCATAATTCAATGTGTGGCCCCACACATTATTTTCAACATATTATCCAAATGCTGTACTGAATCCAGAATTATTAATTTCCTTGTGGGCTTTTTAATGGTGCTCTCATTGTAGTATCTTAATTCTTTACAAAAGTTAATGAATTTATCTTCATAACACCGCTGTGAGTTGACGACGTAGTACTATGCCCATTTTACACATGAAGAACTGAGACACAGAGATTAAAGCCAAAATTGTCATAAGTGTCAAATAATTCTGGATGCCCAATTTGAGATGCCTAGTTCCTGATTTTTGGAGTACTTAGTATTTTATAGCACTTTATATGTTTAGAGCAGATCTCCCATTCACCTTGGTTGCAGTTACAAGCAGTACGCCCCTCTGCAAAGTGTTTCAAGTTGGGTACTCAGGCCTGGTCTACACTGGGGGGGTGGAGGTGGAATTGATCTAAGTTACGCAACTTCAGCTACGTGAACAACGTAGCTGAAGTTGACGTACTTAGATCTACTTACTGCGTGAGGTGTGTTCACTGTGGTAAGTCGACGGCTGATGCTCCCCCGTCGACTCTGCCTATGCTTCTCGCTCCAGTGGAGTATTGGAGTCGACGAGAGAGTGCTCAGTGGTCGATTTTTCACATCTAGACTAGACGCAATAAATCGACCCCCGCTGGATCGATCGCTGACCGTCGATCCAGCGCGTAATATAGACATGCCCTCAGAAAATAAGGAGCACACTGTGGCTACCTGTGAAAATGTTGGTTTGCGTGACTTGCCCAGCATCACATAGGAACTCTGTCACAGAGGCAGGAATAGAATCCAGTTCTCCAGGGCAGTATTCTACTGCCTTAACCATAATACCATCCTTTCTCATGCCCATCTAAATAGGCAGACTTTTAAAATAAAATAAAATTAAATAAATAAAAAAATAAACAACACTAAACACCTCTTTCTCTGCTACACAAAGCAGAGAGAAAGAACTCATGACTCTGTACTCACTGCTGAGATAGTCATAAAAGAACTTAGGTGGAGTTGGGTCCACAGCTCATTAAGTAACTCATATCAAACATTCAGATCTCTTAGGATCATGCATAAAGCTAAAAAAGTCATTACTTCACAATGGGTTGTGAAATGGTGCCATATGAGTATGCACACCCTGAGGGAGAAGTGAATCTGTGTTGCCAATACTGGAAAGAGAAATTTCTATTTACAGTCTCACTTCTGTAACTACACGTTTCAGATTGTAGTCAGTAGAGAACTGATCATTACTATGGCATTCTAATATTATCTACAATTGCTACTACTCAGCTGGTTAACACTGAAATCAGATCCACTTTTTTAAATAATTGTCATTTATTCTTCTAAAGAAAAATTCCCTTCCCAAAGGAAAAAATGGGAATTTGGCCTTCTGTTCTTCTGCAGTTAAAAGTAAACAATAGCCAGTGTTGATGACTTACCGGTATAATAAAATACTAGTATTCAGTATATACTGATGCTAAATCATTTGACAGTAAAATTAATTTTAGACATCCAAGTCTTTATCAGCACAAAACAGGACACTTCCCAGTTATCAAAGAAATAATTAAGCCATTGTGTTTCAATGCATGGGGTCACTAGCACACTCTATTTCTACCCTGCCCAGACTGAAGAGCAAGGGCTCCTTCCATCTTTTGTAACTCAGAGAAATGATGTCTTAGATTACAGGACAAGAGCAGACTCCAGGCTCTGCTTTTAATTCTTTGGAGCCAGTAATGTTATTAAGTCTACATGTAACCAATTTTCTTTGGAAAACTAGGCTCCGATCCTGCAAACACTTAAACATGTGTGTAACTAGGCCAGGGCTGGCTCTAGGCACCAGCGCTCCAAGCATGTGCTTGGGGTGGCACTTTCCAAGGGGCGGCACTTCGGCTCCTTTTCTATTACATTGAAAACAGTGTTCCTTGCACATAAAATATTCACTGGCATATATACAATGAGACAGGGCTCTATAGAAATCCTTGTCTCATTCAGCAAGGTACACAGGCTGAGAAAAGTGAATTCGCTTGCTCAGAACACAATACGTAGGAAAGACACAGGATACAGACATATTTAGTAGGGCTGTCAATTAATCACAGTTAACTCACGCGATTAACTCAAAAAAATTAACTGCAATTAAAAATATTAATTGTGATTAATTGCATTGTTAAACAACAGAATACCAATGGAAATTTTTTGGCTGTTTTTCTACATTTTCAAATGCATTGATTTCTATTACAACATAGAATACAAACTGTACAATGCTCACTTTATATTATTTTTATTACAAATATTTGCACTGTAAAAAATAAAAGAAATAGTATTTTGCAATTCACCTCATACAAGTATTATAGTGCAATCTCTATCGTGAAACTGTAACTTACAAATGTACATTTTTTTATTACATAACTGCACTCAAAAACAAAACAATGTAAAACTTTAGAGCCTACAAGTCCACTCAGTCCTACTTCTTGTTCAGCCAATCACTGACAAACAATTTTGTTTGCATTCACGGGAAATACTGCTACCTGCTTCTTATTTACAATGTCACCTGAAAGCAAGAACAGGCATTCACATGGCACTTTTGTAGCTGGCGTTGCAAGGTATTTACGTGCCAGATATGCAAAATATTCATGCTTCATGCTTCAGTCACCATTCCGTTAAAAAAATTGTGCATTAATTAAATTTGTCACTGAATTCCTTGGGGGAGAATTGTATGTCCCCTGCTCTGTTTTACCTGCATTCTACCATATATTTCATGTTATAACAGTCTTAGATGATGACCCAGCATATGTTGTTTGATTTACAAACACTGTCACTGCAGATTAGACAAAACGCAAAGAATAGCTACAGCACTCGACCCAAGGTAAAAGAATCTGAAGTGCTGTCCAAAATCTGAGTGGGACAAGGTGTGGAGCGTGCTTTCAGAAGACTTAATAGAGCAACACTCTGATGCGGAAACTACAGAACCCAAACCACCGAAAAGAAAGAAAGAAAGAATAATCAGCCTTCCGCTAGTGGTATCTGACTCAGATGATGAAAATGAACATGCATCGGTATGCTCTGCTTTGGATAGTTATCAAGCAGAACCCGTCATCAGCATGTCCTCTGGAATCGTGGTTGAAGCATGAAGGGACATATGAATCTTTAGCACATCTGGCACGTAAATATCTTGCTACACCAGTTACAACAGTGCCATGTGAACACCTGTTCTCACTTTCAGGTGACATTGTAAACAAGAAGCAGGCACCATTATCTCTTGCAAATGTAACCAAACTTGTTTGGCTGAGCGATTGGCTGAAGTAGGATTGAGAAGACTTGCAGGCTCTAAAGTTTTACATTGTTTTATTTTTGAATGCAGTTATTTTTTTCTACATAATTCTACATTTGAAAGTTCAACTTTCATGATAAAAAGATTGCACTACAGGACTTTTATTAGGTGAATTGAAATGTACTATTTCTTTTGTTTTTTACAGTGCAAATATTTGTATTAAAATACAAAGTGAGCACTGTACACTTTATATTCTGTGTTGTAATGGAAATCAATATGTTTGAAAACGTAGAAAACGTCCAAAAATATTTAAATAAATGGTATTCTATTATTAACAGTGCAATTAATCATGATTACTTTTTTTAATCACTTGACAGCCCTAATATTTAGATAATGCTATTCAAACTAACCTAAGTGGGGTTTGTGGAGAGAAGAATGGTTTATAGATTTGTACTTGTTTATTATTATTATAAAAATGACAGTATAAAAACTGAACTTTTTTTAACCTTTAAATATTCCTCGTTTCCATGCAGATACATTCAGAGTGTAAGCGGCTGTGTCATCAGCTTCTACAGTGAGGTTTGGAGTACCAGCCACCATTGGAAGATCTGAAGTCACCTAGGAAGACAGATTGCACACAGAAAAATCAAATACATCCTTTCCAACGGCTTTGAAAAGTAACATAAGGTATAAACAATATTGTAAGTAATAATAATTATAATATCTGCTCTTATATAGCACTTCTAATTATCAGATCTCAAAGTGCTTTACAAAGGAGGTATAAATCCTACTCCTTCCACACAGTCTTTGGTTGACTGTAAAGTGGAAGGAATATGCACAGTACAAGAACTAGTGTCACATACAGAAAGTATCAGGTATAAATTCTGGAGCCACTACTCAAGTTATATAGCATTAAATCATTAAGCCAGTCAATGGGACTACTTAAGTGTAAGGAAGGAATCAGGCTTTCAGTCTTTTAAATACATTTTCCTGAGAACAAAAATAGATGTAAAGAACATTACTTACTAAATTTACTAAGGAACATTTCAAATAGTGTTGTGTTAATATTCATTCTGGCCACTTATGCATTATGTAAAAAATAACCAGTAGTATGTTTTTGATGTTATGTGTCTATAACTTAGGTGGAAAGGCAATTAATTGAATAAGAACTGAAATAGCAAAAGATTTTTTTACACAGATATTCACTTTGCAGACCATAATTATTTTTACAAAAGTACAAGCTCACAGAGACCATACTGCAAAGTTTGCTCACAGCCAAGAGTCACTGAAAAATTAAGTCTAGTGTTCATAATGGATTTGGAAATACAAACTTTTATTTAAATTTGACAAAACTCCTTGTCAAATTTCCCTCTAACTTTTCTAAAATCTGTCCCTTGCTTTCCATGGCATATTTGCTGGAAGCCAGACTGCCAACATAGTCATAGTCACTGAGATTCTTTGGTGGTTATAAATACCTAGCTATGGTAGACAGACTGCAGAAAGTGTGGTTCCATATGCCATGGTTTCTCTTCCCTTAACTTCTATAAATTTTCTCTCTGGGCTCCCTGACTCTTCCCTCTCCAATCCAATCACCATTTCATAAGTAAGGATCCAATTCTGTCACGGAGGTCACAGACTCCAATGGACATCCATGACTTTGGCTTCAGCCTGTTACAACGGTGGAGCTGGAGTAGCTGTCAGCCCCAGCCCAGGAGCAGCAGCTAGTGGTCAGTTCCTTGGTCTGGAGCAGTGGCCCAGGGTCCCTGGAGCAGCAGCCAGGGCCAAGTCAACTCCCTGGCTGCCAGAGCAGTGACTCAAGCCTGCTGGACCAGCAGCCTGGGGCTAAATCAGCCCCCAGCCCCCGAACAATGGGGTGGGCATACCATGTATTTATATGGTGGCATTATGATATTTTCTATCTTCTCATCTATTCCTTTCCTAATGGTTCCTAACATTGTTAGCTTTTTTTGACTGCTGCTGTGCATTGAGCAGATGTTTTCAGAGAACTATCCACAATGACTCCAAGATCTCTTTCTTGAGTGGTAACAGCTAATTTAGACCTCATCACTTGTATGTATCTTTGGGATTATGTTTTCCAATGTACATTAACTTAGGTTTATCAACATTGAATTTCACCTGCCATTTTGTTGCCCAGTCTCTCAGTTTTGTGTGATATTTTGTAACTCCTCGCAGCCAACTTTGGACTTAACTATTTTTTTGTATCATCTGCAAATTTTGACACTATTAACCCCTTTTTCCAGATTATTTATTGCATATATTTAACAGTACTGGTCCCAGTACAGATCCTTGGGGGACACCACTATTTACCTCTCTGCACTGTAAAAACTGGCCATTTATTTCTGCCCCTTGTTTCCTATCTTTTAACTAGTTACTGATCCACGACAGGACCTTCCCTCTTATGCCATGACTGCCTATTTTGCTTAAGGCTTTGGTGAGGGACCTTGTCAAAGGCTTTCTGAAAGTTCCAATACACTATATCAACTGAATCATCCTTGTCCATCTGTCTGTTGACCAGTGGTGCAAGTAGATTTTAACTCTTACCAGTATGGTACTGACCCCTCGATCTTCCCCACCAAAATGTTCAGTGACTAGAGCCCTGCATGGATATAAATTTATACCAATGGATGCGGATATCCATGGATAAAAATCGCTATCCCCGAACCACAGGGCTCTCCCAGGATCCTCAGTGGCAAAAGGAGCAGAATGTGGGGCCACCACTCCCATGAGCCAACACCCCGCATCAGAAGCTCCTCTGCCGCAGCTGTACTGCCTCCAGCCCCACCTCCAGTTCTTCCACACAGCTGCGTCTCCTGTCTGGGTCTGCACAGTCCCACCAGAGGACAGCGGTGGGGGCGGAGCTGGGGGCAGTACACCCGCCGGTGTGGGGCGCTGGCCCCTGGGAGCAGCGGCTCCATGTTCTGCTCCTTTTGCCACTGTGGTTCCCTGGAGAGCCCTGCGGTTCAGCGGATACTGATTTCTAGCTACGGATATCCGCATCTGTGGCTATAAATTTGTATCCGCTCAGGGCTCTACAATTCATTCTTGAAAATGTGTCTTTCCGGGATGGCGTACTGGCAATAAATGTTTTAATAGTATGGCGTACCTGCCCATAGGGGCTTACTTGCACCACTGCTGTTGACCCACTCAAAGAATGCTCATTGATTTGCAAATTGATTTCTTAATTATTTGCTCCATTGTCTTTCCGGGTACTGTAGTTAAGCTGTATGGTCTGTAATTCTCTGGGTTGTCCTTATTTAACCTTTTTATAGATTGGTGGTATATTTGCCCTTTTCCGGTCCTCTGGAATCTCTCCTATCTTCCATGTCTTTTCAAAGATAATCGATAACGGCTCAGATATCTCCTCAGTCAGCTCCTTGAGTATTCTAGGATGGTGACTTGAAGACATTTAACTTGTTCTTTCCCTATTTTAGGGTCTGAACCAACCTCATTTTCACTGGCATTCACTATGTTAGACATCCAATCATTACTAAATTTTTTGGTGAAAACTGAAACAACAATTATATCAGAATCTGAGGTTTCATGTTAAAAAACTAAAAGTTTTGCCTTCAAAGCTGAAGATAAAAAGTTTGACAATGTGAACTCAAAGGCAAATAAAAAAGAGCCCCTATTTATTACTTTAACATGTCATTATTTTAAGCCAATCTCATTATGTTTTGGAGGCCTGACTCATAATTTTGAATGCTTTGGGTTAACAATACTGTAGAACCTCATTCTCTTCTTTAAAAATATAAAAAAATATTAAAACTTATAAGTGGAATATAAGTAGCTCACATTGGGTCAAATCCTGGCTGCATTTAAGTCAATGGGAGTTTTGATGTCGACTTCAATGGGGCCACGATTTTTACCCATGATCTTTAATTATTTTTCCCTCTCATCCTTTCCTCTGTTTTTTTTTAATGTTTGTTTGATGTAGACTAAGATTCAGAGCCTCTTTTAAAATCTCTGTAAAAGGTCCTGCAGAATTATGGCACTGTATAAATACTTAATACATTAAATAATAAAATGATAAAATAATTGAGTTTTGAGCTAAATCAATATTCCAGTCAGAAAGGCTCGATGGTACTTCTTCCAGCTCTGTTAATTATTTCAGTGCTGACAGTACCCAGCTTGTCAAGCACCCAGGTAGAAGACTTTTCAAATTCAGCAAAGATTATTGTTTCAGTAGTAAAAGCATCAGCTGCTTGGATCAATTTTTTCCTCCCAATTGTTAGCTTCTTCTTTCCAGGCAATAAGCTTTATTTATATTTTCTGAAGAAAACAACAAGCCTAGGATTATCTTGCTTCTGGCACTAGAGCCATTGATTGGTCTTACCATTATTCTTCTGTATATCATTTGTGTTAATATAATCCTTGTCAGATAACTGCAAGAATGTGATACTATTTACAATAAGGACATGTAGAAAAGCAAGCTACTTGAAGAGTAGGGATGGGAATCTGGTTGGACCTGAAGAAAAAAAGCCACTCCTGGGAGGAGAGACAGGAAGATGTCACACTCAGACATGCTAGAGCTGTGCCCCAATTTGTGCTTCAGAGTGCACATAAGAGCGTAGCTTGGCTAGCTGAAGAGGACTTGATTGGCTCTCACAAGCCCCCTCAAATTAAAGTCTTTGCAGGTGTCTGGGGGCCAATCTTGCCATTACTGATGCCCTGCCCTCCCTCCCTGTATTTGAGGTATATTGACCTGTCTTTCCAGGATGCCAGGGGTCTGACCAATTGCCTGTTTTGGTGTTATGAAGGATTTTTTTTTCCCATTGGGCCAAACTGGCAGGGATCCTGAGGATTTTTCATCTTCTCTGCAGCATTGTGTACAATTATGTACAATTTAGGTTAAAACAGTAAAAATAGGAATTTTACAGTTAGGAGGCAGTATAGGAATGTTTAATGGCTGGTGTGCAGTCTGAATAAAGGCTAAAAGGCCAGCTCCCAGAGATAAATGAGACCTAGGGTGTGGCTGGTAGACTGATTACCTGTAAGGAGAAAAGGAAACCTGAAGTCTTGCAGTCTGAGGTCCACTATGGTACACTCCACACCCCTCATAGGGATAGGGCAACAAGTTCAGAAGTATGCTGAGTCCTTGGGGCCTGGCTGAAGAGGGCTCAACCCAAGTTATTGGTTACATAATGTAAGTCCTGTATCCCTGCACAGGATACAATTAAATGCTGGTATGTGAGAGAGGGTGAGCAGATAAAATAGAGTGGCAACACTAAATTAATAAAGTTGTGTCCTACTGCTTAACTCCATCCCTGTGTCTGTCTTTCATTCACCTGAGTATCCAGATCAACCACTTAAGATTTGCCACTGGCTTCAGTGACCAGTGGAACAGGACCCCAAATGCCAGCTGAAATTGGTATTTCCGCAATCTTCCATCAGCCTCATCTATAACATCGTGTAACAGGGTAGCTGACCCCTTAAATAAAACTGGGCTCAGCTCTCCCATTCCAGTTCAGGTGTACCTCAGTTTGGTGTAATGAGGAACCTGGGGCTGCCCCAAGAGATATAAAGAAGAATTCAGAAGCCTGAGAGCAGAGTTCAGAATCCAGAGTCCAGCATCCTGAGAGAGGTCTTAGAGGGAGAGTTTAAGGCCCAGAGTTTAAAAAGGAAGAGAACCCAGACACCTGGGTAAAGAGAACTCAGAGGAAGAGCAGAGCTCAGCTGAGAGCTTCAGGGATGGGGTACCCCTGAAGACAGGAGTAGTGAAAATTCCCTGTTTGAACAGTGGGAGCCAGGTCAGACTAGTGAAAGCAGAAGGCAGGAAGGCCGTCAGAGAGTTGCCTACAACTATCTCCAGGCCAGAAAGCCATGGTTAGAGAGATGGATATGTGAAGACTAAAAGCAGCAGAGGGAGATGCCTGCTGGCTCTCTGAGCTGGAGATCTGAAGCCAGAAGACCAGAAAAGGTTGGAGGCTGGGGAACAATGGAGGGGTGAGCCCACTTATGTCTCTAGGCAAGACCATTCTTGTGAATGAAACAGGGCAGAATAACACCCCAGCTAGAGGGGCTGAACTAGATGACCTCCTGAGGTCCCTTCCAACCCTGAGATTCTATGATTCTATGAACTGAAGCATGGTGAGAAACACCAGAGCCGAATCTGAGAGCTGAGCTAACGTGTAGCAAGAGACACCAGAGCCGTACTTGGTGTTGGACTGTTGAGACAAATGTTCTGTTTGGATTGTGCTGGGGGGATTCTGGTTTATGGTAGTGGGGCCTTTGGTAATAAATTAACCCTGCAAAAATGGCAATGTATATGCTTCAAAGGCTGTTCTGAGTTTATGTAATGAATCCAACGGGAAACTAAGGCAAGGGGTCACTTGCAGGGCTGCCCAGAGGCCACACATTTACATGCCCCAATACGATTACTATGAAACTCACTAATATGCTCATCAACTTCTGCTATCTCCTACAGATTCAAATACCAGCCATCTATCACCAACGAAGCATTCCTACTCATTTATCTTTGTAAGCACTTCTGTCTCTTTCAGCTATTCACTCCTTCAGAGGCCTAATTTCCAAACAATGCTCACAACCAAATGATCTCCTTTATCAGAAATCTTGACAACCATAAACATACTGCAACCCTTATTTACATGTTGGTTTTTTTTGCTCTATTCAGTAAATTGTTTGTGCTGCTCAGATGCCCAACTGACTCAGCTATTACAATCATGACACACATTCAGAATAAAGTTTTTTAAAGCACTTGATTCACTCAGTATCTTACTCTCTACTGGACTCTCACAGCATCAGTTAGCTTTTTAAAAAAAAATAATCTTGTATTCTGTATCCAAGAGCAATAAGGATGTAAACAGAATTACAGTGTTAGTCTAGAACAGGGGTAGGCAACCTATGGTACGTGTGCTGAAGGCAGCACGTGAGCTGATTTTCAGCGGCACTCACGCTGCCCCGGTCCTGGCCACTGGTCCTGGAGGCTCTGCATTTTAATTTAATTTTAAAAGAAGCTTCTTAAACATATTGAAAACCTTCTTTACTTTACATACAACAATAGTTTAGTCATATATTATAGACTTAGAGAAACAGACCTTCTAAAAATGTTAAAATGTATTTCCAGCACGCAAAACCTTAAATTAGAGTGAATAAATGAAGACTCGGCACACCACTTCTGAAAGGTTGCTGACCCCTGGTCTAGAACAAAATTCAGTTATATAAAATTTTGATAAGAATAATTTCTTGCTATTACTTTGGACAGTAACTTGATGAGAAAGTTAAAATTTGTAACTGTACATGTTAGATACACTAGCTGGGAATGCTTTGGGCCAGTTGCTTTCATCGCTGTCAGGTAGAAACATCAATTGACTTGTACCCAAAGTTTCATCCTAATAATATTTTTCCCCTATATGAGGATTTTCATCCAAAGGTCTTAAATTATTTATATTGCAGTAGCACCTAGAAGCCACCAATCAAGGATCAGGGCCTCATTGTGCTAGGCACTCGTGTATGTACGCACACAAAACAACAGAATGGTGCCTATGCCCCCCAAAGAGTTTACAAAGATGCCAGTGTTTTAGAAAGGAAGATATTATTATACCCATTTTACATACAAGGAAAATAAGGATTGTACACATTAGGATGTTTGTTCAGGATCACAAAGCAAGCATGTAGCAGAAATGAGTATAAAACCCAAGTGTCCCGACTCCTAGTTCCATCTATTGCTACACCATGAAGCCTCTTTTACTGTGGTGTCCCATCCTGTCTCTATCAAATTCCTCAGCTGAAGCTTGCATATTATTCAAAAACAGAAAGGAATGAGTGCAATAATAATAAACATATCCAAAATACTATTAATATCAGGAAGGGTCATTATAATGATCATTTCTGAAATATTTGGCCTATCAGTCTGAAATGCTTGGTATCTATGTAGCAACACTTCATACAGGGAGAATAAGTTAGGAAATTACTCAAAGACAATGACTCTGCATCCTATGGGAAAAAGATGCATCATCCGATGTGTCAGTCCAGGGTTGTCTTATCCATTAATGGAAGGAGAACTAAACTGCAGATTTTCAAGTCTCTTTGACATCCCAGGCCATAACCTTGAGAGAGGATAATAGGCAGCCGAATGGTGAGGCCCTTTTTGGACTGTACAGTCATTCAGGGATTAGAAGCAGAAAATTGTCACTTTCATTTTAGTCACTCTGTTAGTCAATCTACCCACATTTAAATTATACCACATTCACTTTTCCTAGATTTTAGGAGATTGCCAAGGGCACCCAGAGCACTGAATTGGAGTTTTTATTAAATTAATATAATTCTAAATAACTCAACCAAAAATACAGACATGAAGTATAAATTCTGCTTGTTTTTGAGAAGACTGTTTAATCCCAAATCCAATAGAATTTGTCTCTCTCTTTTTTTTTAAACAAAAATCAGTAAAATGGTAGTTGATAGTACCTTGGGTTAATGGAGTTGCCTTTTACTTTTCAGTATCAGTGTTCAAATTCCAACTTATGTTTTAAATGAAAATAAGATGAATTCTTATTTTGTTGCATGAACCACACATTGTCATTACACAAAATACAATCTGAAGTAGTTTAGTAAGATTGGTGTTTTTTCTCAAGAAAGGCCCACAAATGAACAGGGTGTGGGACTACGGTGCAATGGTAGAGCTGTGTAGAAAAGCTTTAGGAATGCTTCTTTTATTATAGCCTGACTCCGTACACAGTTACTAGCCCTTGATGTTCATTAGCATAACTAGATGCTTTACTTACATAGGTTGTTTTGGAAAGACAGTCTATCCTATCATTAAGAAACAGCAAGGCTGTTCATGTTGCCCTAATATTTAGTGTGTAATCATTACAATTAGATCAAAGAAGCAGTGCTGTCTTACAGTATCCGCAAAAGTACTGACCGTATCCCTGTTTTTTTCAATGCCCACAACACTTAAGTTCAGTATCATCATGACTGTTCATAAAATAAGAACTATGAAATACCCGAGTTAAACAAAAATTGGAAGACTATTCTAACACAGTTATCATGGTATCCCTGTGAAAGACTTTTGACAGTCCAAAGTAATATATAATTAAGGATTTTTTTTAAATGAGAGGGAAAAGGCGCCTGATTCTCCAAGTGCCCGGCACCTTGAGTCATCATTTATAGCTGCCTGTACAAACTGAGTACAAAGTAGATATAAAATACTATAAGATACAAATTGTCCATTCACTTTTAGCAGTAGCAACATTTTACACTCACTTTGCAAAGGCACAGATGACCACCCAGGGTGGAAGGCAGTAGAGAACCAGGCCCCAAAATAGTATGAAGAAATTAAATTATTAACAGAGCTGAGTCACCCTCAAATAAGTGACTTAAAATGTGATATCTGATAGTTATTAAAGCCAGACAGGTAAATGACTGAATAGAATGGTATTTATGTGAACACATTTAAACTAAATATCCTAACCCCAATTGTCCAAAATGTTATTTTATTTAATTTCAGGTATATCTAAACCATTCAAGTAATGGTAGGTACTTGCAGTAACCTTTATTGTAAAATTGTTATTTACAAATATTCATTCCTAATTTTTGTGAAATATTACCACATAGCTGTCATTCCCTTCAGCAATTTTTTCCTTAAACATCAGAGATCGATTATAGCCAATTATCTCATTTGGCATTTAATAAAATAAGAGAACACATTAACTGTTCTTTTGGAAAAAAGAAAGCAATTCAATTTATAAATATCTAACTAATTTATTGGTTAGAGCTAAGGTATATTTAAATAAAAAGAACATGAAATAAACCTATCATTTCAATTGTTCATTAGCAATTTTAAAAAAATTCTACAATTTATATGATCATTCAGCAAAGCTCCATTTACTCAAAACTGTAATTCTTTTTCTCACATTAAAAGTGGATTCCAGTGTATAGTTTAATGCCCACATAGGGATACCCAATTAAATATAAATGCATCCATAAATTGGCTGTTCCAAATGGCTTTTGGGATTATTTATGTTCATTTCACCAGAATTCAAGATAGCTGAAGGTAAAATGTCTGTGTATATGTGTTTGTCTGTTTTAGAAAAAGTATCAGTTTTGTGTGACACCCTTCTTTTGAAAAGGTCATTTTATTGGAAACTTAGTCTGAGATTCTGAAGCAACAAGTAAAATAGCACATTTTATGTGGTTTATATATGTGATTTTATTGTTCAATTTTATGCAGATAATATTCAAGATTTATTAATATTCCAGCTCTTCCATTCCCCCACCATTTAGATTTTTAATATTTGGAGTATTCAGTACTAATGGCTACATATAACATTTCCAAATCAACACTTGCTGCAGGTTCCAACTCATTTTTTTGGTGCTGGCATGCCCAGCTGAGGAGAGAACGCTGCATGAACTAGCTGAATATGGGGAGGAGAAAGGAGAAGGAAAAAGGATAGCCACACTGATAAACTGAGGCAAGGCCACTGTTAACAGAGCTGATTTTGGATCTCATGAAGGTGACTAAACTTTTGTTAAAAAAAGGCCTCCTGCCCTTTCCCTTGCAGAGGTAGCCTTAAAAACCCCAAACTAGTGCAAACCAATTGCAATGGTTGAAAGGAGCAAGCAGCTGGATTCCACCTTTGCAGCTGGAGGGGACAATGACTCCATCCCACACAGACACTTATCTGTGCCCTAGTAGCTGCAAGGTAATTTGTAAAGTCATGTCTGTAAAAAAGCCAAAAATGGAGTGTCTTCCTTCTGTGCGGTCCACTGTAGTGAGCCATGCTGCTGTTTGTACATGTTCCCCAAAGCCTGTGCACAGAGCTGCCCCCTGGCTGGAGGCACAACCAGCTGTTACTCCCACCTCCTCTGATCAACTGTCACATTCCAACCGCCACAGAACCTTTGGCCTCCAACA